>NC_143556.1:12659642-13338214 GCF_054136105.1 Typopeltis vanoorti
TTCATGGTCATAAGTAAAGAAACCAATTCTTAATTTAGCACTTTCTTTAAATAGGAAACAAATAGAAAGAGTGGCAAGTTTAAGTATCTCGGATGCTGGTTAAATGAAGATTGCAATCCAGAAATGGAAATAAAAGTTAGAATTGAAATGGCAAGAAAAAATTTTCTCTTGATGAAATCGACACTGTGTAATTGCAGTTTAAACTTAGAGCTTAGAGTAAGCATGGTTAAATGCTATGTATGGTCTGTACTACTGTACGGTGCAGAAACTTGGATGTGGTTATACAGACGAATATTAAAAATCCAATGGACAGCAAAAACGTCCAATCAGGAAGTACTGGAACAAATGGGGGAAATCATGTGAACTTTTAGATACCATAAAAAGAAGGAAAACTGCATATCTTGGTCACCTACTTCATAATGAAAAATATAAGATACTTCAACTGATTATAAAAGGGAAGATAAATGGAAGAAGAGGGACAAGGAAGACAAAGAAAATCTTGGCTGGCAGACATCAGACAGTGGACTGGTATGAACTCTGAGAGACTGCTCAGAGTAGCTGAGAATCGCTCAAAATTTGCCAAGGTGGTCGCCGACCTCCGATAGGAGATGGCACTCAATAGAAGAAGTTGGATAGCTTTCTGAAGTTGCACCAAGTGCACCGCTAGCTATTGGGATGACTTTGGTATGTTTAAGCCACAGTTGATCAACTTAGATTACCAGATCTTGATATTTAGTAACTTTTTACCAGTTCTTTGTTATTATCACTGGGTACCGCGATATCAATAATCCAAACCTGTCGTGCTCGATAATTGTGATGTCAGGTCTATTGTGTTCCAAATGCTGATCACTTTCTATTCTAAAGTCCCAGAGAATTTTTGCTGTTTCGTTTTCCAATACGGTCTTTATTTTATGCTGCCACAAGTTATCAGAAGTAGGAAAGCCATATTTTTTGCATACATGCCAATGAATTATTTTGGCCACTTGATCATGGTGGTATTTATAATCAGTTTGAGCTATCTTGCTGCAGGCACTGATTAGATGTTCTACATCTCATCTTTCTGATCACATCATCTGCATTTGCTGTTATTATCAATGTTCAAAATTTTTGCTTTGATTGCATTAGTTTGTAATGCCTGTTCTTGAGCTGCTAGAATAAATCCTGTTTCTTTTTTAATGTATCTGTATTTTAGCCATTGCCACGTCAATTTTGTCCTCAGTATCTCGATGAAATTGACCATGCAAGGGTTTATTTTTCCAGCTCACGTATTGGTTATTTTGTTGTTCCTTTTTGTGATTGGATTTGTTTCCTGTTGCTTTTAGAAGGACCTCTTGTGCAATTGCTTGAAGCATTGGCTCAGAGCTATTATCGTTGTAACTTTTTAAGGCTAACTTCTTCTACTTCCACAGTCTGTCTCACTTGCAGCAGAACCAGTCCACCTATTGTCTTCGGTATGTACAACCAGTCAACATCACTTCATGGACGTAATGCATATAGTAATAAATTTCTAAACCGAATATAGTGAACTATAAAAGTATCGGCAACTACTGGCATAAGCTAAAGGCATAGTACAAAGTAGGGGCAACTCGTAGCAAAGGTGGATAAAGCTCGATCACTATTCTTAGTATTTCCCATAATGTAAAACCCATCTCCTAGGAGATGTATGATGTTATACATTATGGTGGGAGGTCACTACCCAGACCGGTTTCGACCTTTATTGAGATCTCATCAGTGAGTAGGCAGACCAAATTAATATTAATACAAAGGGTATAGCGAAAAGAACTTATATACTTTGCTATACGAGTTTTCAAAAAGGAGCACCCATTAAATTACTTAAATATATATAAAGAGTGAATAGGCTTCACATGAAGCCTATTGGCTCTTTATAGGCTCTTTTTGACAACTCGTATATCAAAGTATATAAGTTCTTTTTGCTATACCCTTGGTATTAATATTAAATTGGTCTACCTACTCACTGATGAGACCCCAATAAATGTTGAAACCAGTCAGGGTAGTGACTTCCCACCATAATGTATAACATCATACATCTCCTAGGAGATGAGTTTTATATTACGAGAAATACTAAGAACAGTGATCAGAGCTTTATCCACCTTTGCTATGAGTTGCCCTACTTTGTACTACGTGCTTTAGCTTACGCTAGTAGTTACCAATACTTTTATAGTTTACTATATTCGGCATGAAACTCTTTGATTCTGATCTTTGAGTTTCTTATTTGGTTTTGAAACAATGTGGGGTGTAATATTCCCTTAATTTAAATAATGTTACATAGCCGAAGTGAAGCCTATTGGCTCTTTATATATATTTAATTAATTTTCTAATTTTGCGGTCTAGTTTGTCCAGATCATCTTTTGTCCAATCTATTATGCCAGTTGTGTATCGGATGACTAGTACAGCCCAAGAATTCATTGCTCTAATTGCATTTAATCCATTTAATTTTGTTTCCAGAATATTTCTAACTCTTTTGATTTACTCTGATGCTGCATATTGTTTAACTTTCGAGTGGAGAATATCATTGGCTTCTAATATTCCTAGGTATTTATAGTGTTCGTCAGCTGAAATTGCTTTTATATACTTCTCTTGATCAAAATTAAAATTGCTAGTGTCATTCATTTTTCCTTGCTTAATAGATAAAATTGCACATTTATCTAAACCAAATTCCATTTTGATGTCCTCACTGAAAATACGAACTGTGTTCAGTAAAGAGTCTATTTGCTGGGTTGATTTTCCATATAACTTCAAGTCATCCATATATACAATAGATGGGAAATTTCAATTATAAATTTAGTTTAATCCTTTATCCAAGTGTAAGCAAACAAAGTTTCCGCCTGAAGTATCTTCAGGACTGAGGCAACCCGTGGTAAAGGTGGACCAAGCTCTCATCCCTCCTTGTCTTAGTATCTCCCATAATGCAAAACACATCTCCTTGCAGACATGTATAATGCTATGCATTAAGGGAAGGGTCACTACCCAGACCATTTAGGAATTTCATATCCAAGTTTTCTTTTCCTCAGAATCATAGATAAAGATATCAAAGAAATGTTGAAGAGCAATGATGACAAGGAATCACCTCCACGTTTAATACAGATATCTCCAAATCGTTCATTATTCATATATTAAAATTGTTTTCCATGATTTCATAGCAGCAGCCAGAAATGAACATATGTTTTTGATAATTCCAAATATTTGTAGTGATTTTAGGATCCAGGAGTGTGGGAGGGAATCAAATGCTTTCTTATAGTCTATACATGCCATGTTTAAGTTATTTTTTCGTCTTTTTGAATTTCTGAGAACCATTTTATTAATAAGGATCTGGTCTTTTGTTCCTCTGGATTTTTGAAAATTGCTTCTTTGTTCAATTGGATAAATCTGATTATCTGATAAGTAGTGGTATATGGAATTTGCTATGATTGCAGTGAACAGCTTAAACATAGTTGGTAGGTATGTTATTGGATGATAGTTACTTGGGTCTACACCCTTATCTTTCATGTAAAGAAAAGTGCACCCAGATATCATCCAGTCTTCCACTAAGCCTGACTGCAACAAATAATTAAATTGTTCTGCCATTCGATCATGTAGGCTAGTTAGATGCTTTAACCAAAATCCATGTAGTTCGTCTTTGCCAGGTGCACTCCAGTTTTTTAATTTTCTAGCTTGTGCATTGACTATTTGTTTAGTGATAATGACATTTTGCATTTGTTATGTTTCATTTCTGATTCTATTTCCTTAATCCATGAGGCAGCTTTACTGTGTTCAATAGGATTATCCCAGATTGCCTTCCAAAGTTTGAGTGTTTCTTCTTTTTCTGGTGAATGATTCTTTGCATTTGTATTTCTCTGGAGAGACTGAAAGAACTGACGTTGGTTCTGTCGAGATTGCATATTTTGCACACGTTGGTTTATTCTTGCTTTCATATCTTTTAATTTTCTGTGCAGCTATAATTCTTTGTTTTGGCTCTTCGGTAACTTCAGCAATTGTTTTGATGACCAAATTATATGTATTAATCAGTTTGTTTTTGATGTGATTAATTTTCAGCCGCCCTTCTTTAAAACTGTTTAAGCTGCTCAAATCAGCTCGGAAGTTTGTTGACTTTCCAAATGGATGCAGATTGTTTCATTCTTGGCTTTTGTTCTTGCGGTTTGCAACCACGCTTCACTGTAACGATATAGGCTGTGCTGTATAGGAGTTTGTTTGTTTCCTTTATGCTGTTGGTAGTGATGGGTTTAATCACAGCATTTGCATCAAAGATAAGTGGTGGCTGTTCTTATACGGTCATTTATGGAGTTCATATGTTCCAATATCCCTGACTTAATTTTACACTGCACTATTATTATTATTAATTACAGTAATACCCCGAAGTCATGTGGTAGGTGGGACCAACAAAAAGTGCGTAAGTCGAATTCATGTAACTCGGGGTATAATTTTGCATGTATGTTTATATATACAAACATACAATTGGGGTCAAAGGTTTACAAAAACACCTATGTTTTTTAAAAAATATAATCATAATTGTAGTTTTTCATACATAAAAAAAGAAAGTTTTTTCGATATCAATGGTCTCATAAAATCTAATAGATTCATCTGATGGCATAATGTCTTTTTCTTGTCACGCAAAATTTCTTCACAGCAAGCTAATAATGTTTTTATTCCTTGTCTTTTGGCTACAATTCGTTCCTCATTAGAATCTATGTCCTCCGAAATCTGTAAACCTTTCTTTTATGATTGTTCTTACTGTGGATTCCTGTAGATCAAACTTCTTTGCTAGCTCACAAATTTTCATTCCGCCTTCAAAATCCTTAATAATGTTGAGTTTTGTTTCCAAAGTCAATGTTTTTCTTTTCTTGCTAGCTGTAGAAGAATCGGACTTGCTTCTTTCGGACGACATTATTATTTTTATGTGATAAAATTTTTATCAAGAACATAACATTAAACAATCGTAAGGTTTGTAGACTATAAAAATTGTATACGAATGGAGACCGTGCGAAACACGTCAGTGCTTGTTCGCAGCATGTGCGACACTGGCAAATGCAGCCGGCACCAGAAAGATACGACTAGTGGTGAGGCGTGAAGTGGGACAGGAATATGTACACATAAGAAACCGCATAACTGCAGATTCGTGTAAGTCGGGGTATGACTGTACATTATTATTATTATTAAGAGAAACCTCCAGGGAGTTGGGGACTCATCAAGGGAGGACACATACTTCACGCACATTCTTGAATTCATTCACACTGCTTACACACACAACATCCAATTACATTATTATTATGCACCACCCTACGAGAGAAAAATCTAGCCCTCACCCCCTTCTTAGTGGCATTCATTCTCAGCTTCCAAGGATGTGCTCTTGTCCTTTCTCCGCCCTTCATAAATTGAAATCTTCCATCAACTGAAATCCTGTATGACCCTTTCAGAAGTTTGTAAGTCTCAATCATATCACTCCTCTTTCTCCTGTTTGCTAATGTCTGTAGTCTACAAATTCTCAATCTATCTTCATAATCAGTATTCCGTAATTCCATAAAATATTCCACATCCTTATCTTTATAGGTGAACGTTCATTTCAGCATTGCAATTATCTTCTGAGTTGTATTTGCAATCTTTGCTACATGGCCTCTGAACTTCAACTTCCTCTCTACTAACACTCCAAGATCCCTAGCATCATCAGTTTTTTCAAGCATAATCTCACCAATATAAATGACATTGGATATTTAATCACGCAGGAATGGACCTCAATATCATAGGTTGGTCATCATAATCAGGGAAGTGTGGAGGTGGAGCAGAAAAGACTGTACTCCAGAATTTGACAAAATCATCATGTAAGTCTGCTAGAGGTGGAGGGGAAGCACCATCAAGTATGGTTTTGGCACATTGTCCTCTATTCTTTTTATAGAGGGCCTGCATACTGCATAGGCCCTTCAATTCTAGCCTGATTTACAACTTAAATATGAATTGTGTATTTCTTGATAAATGTCCCATTTACACCATACAACTGTAGCAATTTGAACAGCTTTATTCTTGGCACCTTGTCATATGCCTTTTCCAGATCTACAAAATTTAAACACATATCTTTGTTATATTCCTATGATTTTTCAATTAGTTCTCTTAAAGTGAAAATCAGATCTTAACAATCTCAATTTGGCTGAATCTAGCTCGTTTTTCTCTAAGTTTCCTTTCCACAATTTCTCTCAGCCTTTTCTCAAGTATGCTTTCATAAATCTAACCAGGAACACCAAGCAGGTAAATTCCTCTGTAATTTTCACATGCAGTTTTATTTCTCTTTTTGTAGATGAATACTTTGAGAGTTCTTCTCCAATAATGTAGAATTCATCCCTGTAACCTGTCCTATTGCAAACCAGGTCCTGTAAAACTCTTTCTACCTCCATATTTGAGAATTTCTGTTAAATATTATCTACTCCAGCTGCCTTCCCACATTACCGTATTTTGTCATCTTTTCCACCTGAAGTATTAATACGAGTGTATATATACCCCCCCCCCCCCCAACTGCATTCCTCTTTAATGTTTCCTACCATTTTACTGTCACTGCTTGTTTGATTTACCAATCTGTCAAAATAATTACTCCAGAATATAGACCATCTTAATCTTCAGTTTTCCTATTACCTTAATCATCTCTGGTTCCCTTTATGGTTCTCTTTCTTACATTTATAGGCTCACTCTCCTCCTACAGTTCACCACTGAAAGCTACTTGATTTTGATTCTTTATGAAACTTTTGCACATACTTTCCTTTGGAGAAATTCATTCAAATGTACTGACTATCCTAAATATTCAAATATTCAAGATGTTTTAATGTTGTCCACATCAGCATAATATTTATAAACTTATACAAAATACAAGGAGGCTTGGCTCCATTATTAGGAAGAAAAATATGAGTTATAAATCAAATGGCATGAAATTGTAAAAGTTTATAAGAAACTCATTATTACTTACCCATTTATCAAATCTATGCATACACCACTGCTAAGACATGGTGAAGATTCACATTCATTAATATTAACTTCACAGTCACCTCCAGTGAATCCTAATGGACAGATACAACGATATTCATTAATACCATCAATACAGGTTCCACCATTCACACAAGGCAGAGGAGAACATTCATCAATATTTACTTCGCAGTTTCTTCCAGTAAAACCAGGAGCACAATCACATCTGTAATCACTGATAAGATCAACACATGTTCCTTTGTTGAGACATGGATTAGAAAGGCACTCATCAAATTCAATATGACAATTATGACCAGTAAAACCAGGAAGGCAATAACACAGATATGAACCATGATTGTTTTTACAAATACCATTTTTACATGGAAAATCAAGGCACTCATCAATATCAACTTCACAGTTTTTTCCAGTTAGTCCCTGTGGACAAATGCACTCATAGTCACCAATTTTATCATTACATGTGCCATTCAAACATGGACTGCTTTCACATTCATTTATTTCAATAGAGCAGTTAAAACCTGTATAGCCATTACGACATCTATGGTGAGAAAAAAAAAAAAAAAAAAAGTAAATGAAATTTGTTGAGGCATATGTATTATTTTCTTAAAAAAACTATTATTATTTTAAAAACAAACAATTTTCCAAACAAAATCTTTTTTTTTTTTTAAAAAACTTTAAGAAAACACAGAAGAATATGCATAATATAAAGGACTATTCTAGTAAGAAAAATAAATATAACAAATTATATTTTCCAAAAAAAAATCCATGTTTTTACTGTTTTTCCTATTATCATTTAATGACTACTTCTTGGAATGGTTCTTAGACACAGAAATATTCTGCACACAATACAGCACCACTAATCAGTTTATGAAACTCCTATTGACTTATTGGAACATATCATGAAAAAAAAAAAAAAAAAAAAAAAAAAAAATGGAGGTGATTTTGGGAATGGAAATTTTTTTTTCATGGTGAATGTGACTTTGCATAATTTGTCAAGTCCTGATAATTCAACTTTTACTAGATAAATATTGTGAAGGGAAATTCATATAGTCAAAGTTGCACATGAACATGAACGACTCTTGATAACTTTTTTTATATATAAAAAATTGCAGTAACTAATGCAGGTACAAGCATTTAGTAAACATTTACACTGCATTCATTTTTTATTCTTCTCAAAAGAGTACCATATAACACGAATTATTAATAAAGTAATCAATCATGCATGAATTGTAATTTTTACCATTGATTATTATATTTGATTAACGCGATTTTGATATAAGCGGTAACATTGAGGGATTAATCAATTGCGTTAATCAAGGGATACCTGTACTTGGTTTAATCCTTTATCCAAGTGTAAGCAAACAAAGTTTGCACCTGAAGTATTTTCAGGACTGGGGCAACTCATAGTAAAGGTGGTATGACTTCACATCACTTGCCTTAGTATCCCATAATGCAAAGCACATTTCCTTGCAGACATGTATAATGCTATGCATTATGGGAAGGGTCACTACCCAGACCAGTTTCAACCTTTATTGAGGTCTCGTCAGTGGGAGCTAGACCCCGCAGGTGATACCAAGATTGAAGTAATGCAGAATTCATATTTTCACATACGAGTTGCTAAAAGGTGTCACACCTTATTATTATAATACTCTGGATTAGAGACAGATAGTTGTTGAAAGTTTTTCACTTGGTTATGCTATAAATTAAAGATACCAAGAAATTATATACTTGGTTTAATCCTTTATCCAGGTATTTCTTGGATAAAGGATTTCTTTGTTTGCACCTGAAGTAGTTTCAGGACTGGGGCAACTCATGGTAAAGGTGGTATGACTTCACATCACTTGTCTTAGTATTCCATAATGCAAAGCACATCTTCTTGTGGACATGTATAATGCTTATACCACTACTTGGATAATAATATTATACCACTGTACTTGAATTAAACCAAGTATATCATTTCTTGGTATCTTTAATTTATAGTATAACCAAGTGAAAAACTTTCAACAAATAAGGACTGTACTACATCTGGCACCATATGGTCACTCAGAACTTGCTGACCAAGCTTTGGACATTCACCCATGATAAGCAGAAAAAAGGCACACTTTACTCCACCATAGTAGCAAATATAAAGACAGGAGACTATTCCTACAATCTGACTCGGCCTTAAGGAACTACCCAAACCTCAACAAATTTGGTTGAATGAAACTATCTCAAATTTGAGAAGCTCATTCTCAGAACTTCAGCCTAACAGCCCAAAACACCCATTCCAGCCCACTAAGGGCTGGAATGGGTGTTTTGGGCTCTTAGGCTTTAAATTACAGGCTTTAAATAAACAGTGACAGCAGGTTTAATGATCCCCCACCACACCCTGCCAATGCAGTTTATTTACAAGGCATATTTATATCTGATTTTTTAAATTATAAAATGTGGTATGGTTTTATTTTTCTTAATAAAATGTAGTAAATATATAATTAGCAGCACTCAGAATACATACGAGGTATGGCTATTAAATAGCGAGACTGGTTGTAAAAATGTTTTATTGTTACAATTGTGCAACTTAATTGTAATCCCCTTCGATATACTCCCTCCTCTATCTATACACTGTTGCATATGAATTTTCCATTGTTGGAAGCAGTGTTGCAAGTCATCAGGTGTTATCTACTTCAGTAGTGCTGCCGTTTTCTCCTTTACCTCATCCACAGACTGAAAATGGGTGCTCTTCAATGTGGATTTCAACTTTCCAAAAAGGTAAAAGTCGGATGGAGCTAAGTCTGCGAGTAAGGTGGTAGCATTTGGTCCAACACTGGGATCTTCTTATCAGCCAGATATTGCTTTACAGACAGTGCACTGTGGGCTGAAGCGTTGTCCTGATGGAGAATCCAAGCGTTGTTTTTCCACAGATTGGGTCTCTTCATCTTCACTTGTTCTCTCAGCTTGGCCAGAACCTCAAGGTAATAATGTTGGTTAACTGTTTGACCCTCTGGTACCCATTCAACCATTATCATGCCACTGATATAAAAAAAAAAAACTATTAGCATTGCCTTCAGTTTTGACTTGCTCATTCTTGATTTTTTTCATTCTCGGTGACATGGGAGTTTTCCAGTGCATCAACTGTCTCTTTGTTTCTGGATCGTACTGGAAAATCCGTGTCTCATGACATGTGATGATCTTCTCCTGCAAGTCTGGTTCCACTATCAGCCAGACTTGCAGTAGATGAGGTAAAGGAGAAAACAGCAGCGCTGCTGAAGCAGATAACACCCGATGACTTGCAACACTGATTCCAACAATGGAAAATTTGTATGCAATGGTGTATAGATAGAGAAGGGGAGTATGTTGAAGGAGATAACAATTAAGTTGTACAATTATAATAATAAACCACATTTTTGCAACCAGTCTCGTTATTTAATAACTATACCTTGTATATTTATTTATTTATTTATTTATTTATTTTTGCTGCATGAGAGAGCCAAACTGTGAGGCAGGAAAATTATTAAATATGTATAAGCAAATTATGTAACTAGCATGCCTTTAAGTAACACCTACTCATCTTACATAAGTCACATGAGCAAAGAGTTCTGCTCAGACTGCATAAGCAAACAAAGCACAGAACAATTACACCATGATCATAGATATAGTAAATAAAGTTTCTCTTTCTTGTCAATCTATAAAGGCAAAATGCAGTGTGAATTGTTATTTAACAGTTTAAGACAGTTGTATGTAAGAAATGAATTAAGAAGCACTAATGTTAAGGTGGCAATTTTTTTCTTACACCTGAAAATCACTGTTATGGAATTTGCACAATAAAAATAACAGGGCTTAAAGGAAAAATAAGGTTGGTGCAGAGCATTCAAAACCTTGTAAGTACTTACACTAAAAAGTAAGAAAAATCCAATAAAAATTCTACTACAGTTTTTAACATTTTAAATTCTTCAGAATAAATAAAGCATAAAATGAGACACTTCTGCAGGATTTGGAGATTTTCTTCCATATGATCTTCATATATAACTAATACTTTCTCTTTGTGAAAAAGCTTTTGATAGACTTTTTATGTCTACAAAAGTGATGGGATGTTAGGTGGATTCTTTTAAGTCTGTTGCTCTTTCGCAATATCATATGTTTTCCCGTTTCATCAAAATATTTTATTTCAAGTTTCACTTTAATATCTAAGGTTTTTTCATTCCCTACATTGTCTTATAATACACGAAGACACTTACTCATATATGGAATGCTGTGTTAAATAACGGTATGAAACTAAAATTGTTGAAAATTATTACATGAATATAACATCTTGTATTTGTTCTAAACAACAAATACAACATGTATTTATATCCAGGCAATAACAATCAGGGAAAAAAGGAGTAGCTGTAATATTAAACAATAAATATGAGGGTAATCTTCTTAAATGGCAGGCAATATCAAGTAGAGTGATGTGGGCTAGAAAACTTCAGCTGCATTCTGAATGGAAATCCTACAGAACAAGTAAAATTCAGCAATTTAGGCACAGGTTTTAGTGAAGATGGCAGGTTAAAATTGGAAATAGACAACAGAATAAGCAATAAGCAATGGAGGTAGCCAGCTGAATAAATTTATATGAAATGAGAGAGGAATCTGTCAAAATACCACCAAACTAGCAGTATTCAATCACTGTTAACTTAATCACTGTTATTAATCTGAGAGTTGGATAAGAAATAAAATACTTGATCAAAAATTAGAGACCATAGATATGAGGATACTGAGAAAAATCAGGGAAGTGAACCAATGGCAGAATCATTAAAAATGAAAATGTTAGAAAGAAACTTGACACTATTAGTATCCAAGAATTTGTAAGCAGGGCTAATCTAAGGTGGTATGGCCACTTAAATAGAATGGGTGAGGAAAGGTTAGCAAAACAGGCATTTGATGCCAAGATGGTAGGAAAGAGGCCTAGAGGCAAATCAAGGTCTAGGTGGATTGATTCAGTCAGAACTGCTTTAGAAGAATGAAATGTTCAATATGACAATATTGGAGTGCTTACAAGTAATAGATTAATTTTGGAGGAAAATTGTGGATAGGAGATTAATAATAATGTAAACTTTAATCATGTAGTGCTGTCACAGTAACCTAAATACCCCTTGGGGGGTACATATCACGAAATTGATGATGAGGGCGAATATCAGAATGGGGAACTGGATATTGAGACGTTTTTGTTCTTATGGTCCCACAGAAGTTTCTATGAAGGAAGAAGTGGAATAGTTTTTCGAGGCATTGAAGAAAGCACCTGACACACAACGAAGAAAGAAAAGTTTGTCCTTGTTGGAGATATAAATAGCAGAGTTGGAATTAATTACAAGACATACATGAATGTTTTGGGAAAATTTGGAGAAAAGAGCAAAGATAATAATAACGGTAAGTACTTGCTGTATTTCTGCTCAGGACATGGACTAGTTATTACTAACACCATGTTCCAACATAAAAATGTGCACAAATTCACAAGGAATAGGAAAAGTCTCATTGACTAAGTTATTGTCAACAGTGGTGTTTATTATTATTGTTACATGACACCTCCAGGCAGTCGATGGACTCATCGAGGGAGGGCACTTGCTCTACAACTTTTTTTCTCCATCACCAACTCCATATACAATGAACTGCATTTACACGAATGCCATCTATCGCCAACCACCACGACTACCAGTATTTCAACAGATAATCACAAACATCCATGCCAACAGTAGGATACAAACCTGCAGCCTTTTGACTGGAGAGCAGATATGCTAACCACTTGGCCAGCCAGTTTTCCCACTGGTTCAGAACACAATAGTATATAGAGGATTTGAAATAGGAAATGATCACCATGTAGTGTTGAGCAGGATAAAACAGAACTTCATATTGAAAAGAAAGGTGTTTCTGAAACAAATCAAAGTTGAAAACATCTACGAGATGTGAACTGTACACTCAAATACACAAGTATTATTCAAAAAAAAAAAAAAAAAATACCTGAAAGAGTTTGAAAACAAGAACTAAACCTTGGAGATTCAGTGGCAAATCCTAAAGAAAACTTTCATTGTTTCAGCCATAGAGACATCTCGTGAGGTAATCTGCAAGATTACCTCGCAAGAGTTACTGAAATTTTCCTGTGCTTCTCAGTTTTAAACTTCAGTGTTTTTATTGCTGTTTCCTATTTTTAGAAGACACCTGAAGAAGGCTATCAAAAAAGAACAGAAAAATCAGAACTCTATGGTGGACTCAGGAAATTAAAGAGTTAGTCAAGGAAATGAAGAAAGCATGTTGAAAGTTCCTGACAAATAAGTGACCTTGTGCTCTTAGGGAATACAGAGAAAAATATAAGAAAGAAGCATTGTGTCAAATTAGGTAAACAAAAGTCATGGGAAGACTTTTGTAAGAACATAGGAAATAAATCTCAGGAAGGTGACAAAATATTCTGGAGGCTATTGAAAAAGCTCAGAAATGGAAGAAAGAGAATTAAAAGGAATTAGAGATGATAAAGGAAACATGAAAAGTGAAGATAAAAATATTTTTGATGTATGGAAAAATTAATTTCAAAGATTGTGATATGAAGCAAACAGCAATAACTGAACAGGAATGTCATCTGGAATATCCATCTGTACTTGAAGTAGAAAAGGCTATCACAAACCTGAAATGTGGACAGGCTCTTAGAGCAGATGATATTCAACTAAAAATGATAAAATATGCAGGTATAAAAGTTTTACAGTGGCTATACTACATAGACAGTGTTCGAGTGGAAAAATGGGTATAGGGTTGTATACTGTCACCCTACCTTTTTTAATATTTATAGTGAACATATTATGAGAGTGGCTGATTTAGACAAAGATCCATCTGGAATTAGGACTGGTAGCAGAAAAATAAATAATTTAAGATATGTAGATGATACAACCCTCTTCCTTAGCATAAACTAAGGAAGACCTGGAGCTATGGATTCTATTTGTTAAGAAAGAAAGTAACAAAGCCAAGCTTAATTTAAACATCTACAAAACAAAAGTGATGGCTTCTGGCAATTTAAATGAATTTAAAATAGAGGAAGATAAAATAGAAATCATTGAAAGTTATGATTTAGTGGGGTCCAGAATCAGAAATTATGGTAAATATGAAGATGAAATTAAAAGAGGAATAGGTATTAAATCTGGAATGAAAGGTTCAATTTGTTATTGAGCATTTCATTCAGGATTTTACTAGGATCTAAAAACTCTATAAGAGGGAATGCTTGTACATAGGTGTAAGTGAAAACTTTAATGTATTAATATTTTATTAACGGAATTTTGTAAGTGATAAATTGTAAACTGTCTTAGAAATAATATACCAGCGTTTAAAAGGTCTTAGTGAAAGTTACTTTAGAAGGAGAAAATTTAAGCTAAGTCCACTTTAGACTAATTGGCTTTTCGACATAACCCCGGGGCATCGCAATGTGAAGTCTGAGACACGTGTATGGCACCCACATGATGGGCTGCATATCGGGGAGAAGCGTAGTGGTTTCCGATGGAAGCAGTTCGTGGCGATAACTAGAAGGAAGGTCAATGATGGCTAAAAGTCAGATAGTGATCCGCTTCAAGCGTAGCAACAGCACAGCTATGCAGCCAGTGGAGACCGCAGCCTTATGCCAAGTCGTACATGCCTATCTGTCGAAGCAGTGTCATTAAAGTTATAGGAATAGCGGTGATTTGTGATCGTAATCACAGGTGGTAAGAAGTCAGAGGAAATTATAGATAGCAGACCTAGGAACCTAACCGAAAGGAATCAGCAAAGATTGATGTTATGCCCACGTGGTAGGTAAAGTAGAAACTTTTATTGTCTTTTGTACTGAGAGCAGGACTAGAGCGAGTGAAAGTGCTAATCGTGTATGTGATAGGACCTTTTTATGACTGTCTGGACTATAGTGTTTTACTTTGTGGCTAGATGTTGTATTTCCAGAAGTTCATTGTTACTAAGTTATGCCCATAATAGAATTTTGGTATACTGTAGTCTAATCTGGGAAGTTGAAGGACTGTTCATTTATATAACTGTGATAAGTTAACGAGAATTAGATTAACTGATCTGTTGGAAATATATTAAGTGACTACTTAGTTATAATTAGATAGATTGTCTGAGAAATTTTGAGATATCCTTTTATGAACAAGTTATTATAGGTCTGAAGCAAAATTTTGATCTCTGCAAAATAAATGGTTTTTTTTTTTTTTTTTTCAGTCTATACCTAAGAAACTTGCCTGATTTCTCATGCCAATGTACCACTTGCTAAAATTAGAACCTGTGTAAATTCAATTGTGGGGGTGCGGGGAAGAAAATTTGGTTACGACTGGTGATTAAGGAATAAACTAATAGGGTATAAATAAATAATAGATTCTAAGGTCGCGTGATTATCTGTGTGTTAACTCTCTGATAGGAATATCCTTCTTGTATAGGAATCAAGCTGTATTAACAAATAAATTTTTCTTGATTCCGAAAAGGAGCGAACTCCAGATCTACAACAATAGAAGAATTTGGTTCTCGCCCGGAGCATTCTCTTTGTCTGCAAGAATAGTACACGTCATCCATTAGAAAGAACAGTGTCTGATAGAAATCGGTTCTAATTAAGACTAAGCATTGCATATTAGCGGCTGGAATAGGAACAGCAGAACAATCGGTAGAAAGAATAAAGAACCATACATAAGATTTAATAAAGCAAAATATAACGAAATAACAACAATTAAAGAAATGTCAAGATATAACATAGGTATGAGAAAAAAGAGCGATGTTAAACCTAACAAAAATTATGAAAGATAGAGGTGTGAGTAAGGCCACGAAAGTTAGAATTGTCAAAGCAAAGGTATTTCCAGTAGTAACGTATGGATGTGAAAGCTGGATTATTAAGAAGAAAGACAGAACGCGAATTGATTCATTTGAATTATGGGTGTCGAGGAGGCTATTTATAATCCCATGGACTGCAAGAATGACCAATAAGGTTTTAGAGAATATAAAGACAGAATGCTCTTGCAGGAAATGATCGCTAAACAAAAGTTGATGTACTTTGGACATATTGTGTGAGCTAATGAATCATTGGAAAAGGCAGTTATGTTAGGGAAGACTGAGGAAATGAGAAAAAGTGGAAGACCACAAAAGAGTTAGATGGACAACATAAAAGAACTTGCCAACTGGAACTTACAATTACTTAAAGAAAGGACAAGATAATAAATGGAATGGAGATTTTTTTTTTTTTTTTTTTTTTGCGCAAAATCACTAAGAGTCGAAAATAGCTAGATGACACACAACAAGAACAACAGCAAGTGCTATATAATTCAGAAGACCTGGTCAGAGGATCAAATTCCAGATGATTGGACTAGAGCACTCATAATACTTTATAAAAAAGGAAATAAAACTGAATGTGAGAATTTCAAGAGGACTTTCCCTACTGTGTGTGACCAGTAATATTTATGCAAGTATTCTTGTGAAACAGCTAAGAAAAATTGTGAAGGAGAAGCATAGAGAAGAACAAGCTGGGTTCAGGCCAAACAGAGGTTGTCAGAACCAGATTTTCACTTTAAGACAAATAGTTAAGAAATCATTATGGGAATATAACAAGGATCTCTATTTAAGTTTTGTATATCTGAAAAAGTACCAAGAGGAAAGTTCTTCAAAATGCTACAGTTATAAGGTGTAAATGGGACACTATATCAAGCAATACTTAGTCTTTATTTGAGTTGTAAGTCAGCAGTTAGAATTGAAGGAAGTACAGGAAGAGCGTTTAATGTTAAATCTGGTGTCAGACAAGGATGTACATTATCCTCTGTGTTATTCATTATCTATATGAATCACATTATGAAGGAAAGAGATATTAAATCTGATATGAAAATTGGAGATGTTAATCCTAACAAAACATCTGTTCACTATCTCCATTCACAAAGCCTACCATTCTGAATTGAGAACCTATAGAACAAGTAAAACATTTCAGCTAATTAGGCATGATTTTAGTGAAGATGTTAAATTAAATATGGAAATACACAACAGAATCAACAAAGCTGATATGGTTGGATGTCACCTGAATAAATTTATATGGAAGAATAAGAGAGAATGTAGTCAAAACACTAAATTAGCTGTATACAAGACAGTGTTCAAACCAATTTTAACTTATAGATCTGAAAGCTGGGGTTAGAAATAAAACTCTTAATCAAAGACTGCAGACCACAGACATAAAGAGTCCTGAGAAAGATTAATATACTGAACAGATGGCATCATTGGCAGCATATTATAAACAAATATATTAGGAAAGAACTTGGCATTGTAAATATTCAAGAATGTGTTAGCAGAGCTAATCTCAGGTGATATGGCAACTTAAACAGAACAAGAGAGGAAAGATTAGCAAAACAAACGTTCTTTGCCAAGATGGCAGGAAAAGATCCAGAGGAAGACGTAGATGGATTGATACAATAAAAAGTGCCTTAGAAGACAGAAATACAAGATCTAATAATATTGGAGGAAAATTGTTAATAGAAAGTTTGTAATGATGTAACTTTTCATGTATTACTGTCATGAGATCCTGTACCCCCCCCCCCCCACCACCACCACCATTGAGGTTATGTGTGAGGAATTTGATGATGATGTAACTAACTGTACTTGTAAACAAAAATATAAAAGATAGTGCTAATAGATATTATCTGCTATATTACTCTTACAAAAGCCTACTCAGAGGATTGTTGCAATACTGAGAAGGACAAAACAGTTGTTGCTGTCTTTTTCAGAAGACATAAAAAGATCATATCACCAGCTTTTTCAAAAGAGTTTAAGATTGCAAGGTTTAAACAGCAAGTAATATTTTCAAAATGAAAGATTTACAGACTGAATTTTCAAAACAAAAATGTTGCCATATGAAAAACAGAACAGTATTGCATCATCATATCATCCTTATGTGTGCCCTCAAGGGTTGTTCCATCTATGACAGCACTACATGAGAAGTTAATAATGTAAACTCCTATCCGCAATTTTCCTCCAAATTAGTCTATTACTTGTCAGCATTCCAATATTGTCATATCAAACATTTCTTGCTTCTAAACCACTTATTACTGAATCAATCCACCTAGACCTTGGTCTTCCTCTGAATCTATTTCCTACCATCAAACACCTATTTAGCTAACCTTTCCTCAATATACTATTTAAGTGGCCATACCGCCTTAGATTAGCTCCACTGACACATTCTTGAATGCTAATAATGTCGGGTTTCTTTCTAATATATTCATTTTTAATATGATTCTGCCATTGATGCCATCTGTTCACTACTCAAATTTTTCTCAGAACTCTCATATCTGTGGTCTCTAAGTCTTTGATCAAGTGCTTAATTTCTAACCCAACTCTCAGATCCATAACTTAAAACTGGTTTAAACACTGTCTTGTATAATGCTAGTTTGTGTTAGCTAATTTCTATCTTATTCTATATAAATTTATTCAGCTTGCTACCCACCATACCTTTGCTTATTCTGTTGCCTCTTTCCAGATTTAACCTGCCATCTTCACTAAAATCTGTGCCTAAACAGCTGGAATATTTTACTTGTACTATACTCCATTCCCAATGCAGCTGAAGTTATCTATGTTCCTGCCTGTTTTCATAGTTTTTGGTTTTTTTATTGCTAATTTTCATGATGAATTTCTTACAGCTATTATTCAGCTTAGTTAGAGAATCCTGGAGACTTGCAGTAGGTATATTTAGAAGTACAACATCATCAACATAAAGCAATAAGCTGAGTTTGACATCTCCAATACTAATATCAGGCCTGATGCCAATTTCTTTCATAATGATGTGATCCATATAGATGATGAATAAGAGTAGAGATAATGTGCATCCTTGTATTACCCCTGAGTTTATATCAAACCATCTTCCTATATTGCCTTCAATTCTAACCGCTGACTGATAACCCCCATTTACTCCAACAGTAATGTTTTGAAAAGCTTTTCCCTGGGTTGTCATATGCTTTCCAGATATACAAAAAATTAAGCACAGATCATTGTCATATTCCCATGATTTCTCAACTGTTTGTCTTAAAGTGAAATTCTGATACTGACAATTTCCATAATTCTGATACTGATAATTTCCACGCTGAGTTCAGGCCAACCTCTGTTTGGCCTGAACTCAGCATGGAAATTTGAACTTAGAATGAGAAAATTTGTCCAAGTTTCTGTTTCACAATCTTTCTCATTCTCTTTTCGAGTATGCTTACATAAATCTTACCAGGAACGTTTATTGGAGAAATTTGTCTGTATATCTCGAATTCAGCTTTATTCTTTTTTAAATAGATAGGTACTAAGAGAGCTCTACTCCAATCACCAGGAAGGCCATCTGAATTATGCAGTGTAGTCAGAACTGCAGAACTTTTATACCTCCACACTTAAGCATATCATGTCGAATGCAACAGAATGCAACATTCAACATCAAAAGCTTAGGCAAGATAGAAATTACTTCACATTGGTTCATGGCCTTTGAATTTACTGCAATTCAGTTTAACTGGAACATTTCTTCAAATACAGGAATGGAAATTAAAAACAAAACATATTACAAAATGTGAAGAGTTGCAATCATCAATCTGGTTTTAAACAACTGCATACATGAAACAAATGAAATGACAGGTTACCACAACCAATGCTGGGAACAACATGCCTCTGGTTTTGAATCAAGAAAGTAGGCACATCTGACATTTGTTTCAGTTATATGAGGTACTTGGTTAAATGATTTTGATAGCACAAAAATCGCTGTACTTTTTGTAGGTCTTTGCTATACCAGTTATTGTGACTTTTACTAGAACAAAGCAGAAAATATAAAAGTAACAGTAAAATTATACTTACCTGCATTCATAACTATTAATTAAGTCAAAACATATTTCTCCTGTAGGGCATATGATTCCTTGGCAATCATCATAGTTTATTTCACACATAGGGCCAAAAAAACCATCAAGACAAGAACAACTAAAATCTTTGGATGGTGGCAGAGTATGACAGTTTCCATTATTCTGGCATGGATTAGAAAAACAAGCATTATAGATTGCAGAACAATTCTTTCCCATATAATCAGGTAAACAATTACAAGTGTAATCATTGATAAGGTCAGAACACTGGCCATCATTTAGACATGGATCAGGATCACAGTCATCAATGTTTTCTTCACAGTGATACCCTGCATGATATAAAATGGTTTAATCAGTTGATTAAAAAAATAAATAATTAAATAAATAATTAGATACAAAGGTGGGGGGACTTCTCCAATGGAAGAAATTTCTGAATCTGTAATAAATATCACTACATTACACTTGTTCCCATCACTACAGAAGGGAAAGAAAAAGAGGAAAAAAATTGCAGTTTTCTGCATTTTTTTTTCTTTTCTTGGAATAAACCACTCCATATATTATTACATGACACCTCCACAGAATTCTAGGTTGCATCACAAAGGTCACTTTACAATACATTGTAGTGTATTGTAGATAGTATTTTGCAGAATACTATCACCATAAACTACAGCATTTCGGTCTATTAATTGCTTGTGTTCAATGGTAGCTTGCCTGTTTATTGGGATGGAAGACTATGCTAAAGTATACGATTGACTAACTTACCTTTAACTGAGAAAAAAAGAAAAAAGCCTACATAAAGATTCCTTTCATCATGATGAGAAATCAAATCCATATCTTTTCTAATCAAAGAGCCCAAGTCCCATCATTCTAACAACATTATGGAAGCAGTTATGTAATGAGATCTGATCCAACTAATGTTCCTGAACGTCAACTGCAGCGATGATTTTTTTAATTTTTTTATTATTTTTTTTATCTGATCCACAAAGAAAAGGCCTATAGCACATTGGTGCCATGTGTGAATAAGAGGAACAGAAAGAAGGCAGAGAGGGGAAAGATTGCTCTGCAGGACAGATTCTTTCATTCCATCTACTAATGGAATGATAAAATAACGTGATGAATAAATAATATGAAAGCTATTAATTCAATCATACAGAACCAGAACCAAATTGCAAAAGAGGTTGTCATTTATGCTATAAAATTTTGTTCTCAAAACATTTTATACCAAGTTCAATAGGAATATGATTAGAATAGTACAGTAAGTTATTTTCTCATCTTGTAATGAAAAATATTTATGAACAGAAGTTATCCCTGCTCAAACAAAGACTTGAACCAATTATAGTATTTCAGAAGTACTAGCAGTGCAGTTTAAGATTGGTCATCTCACACAAAAATAGCAAAGCAAAAATCATAACTGCATCATAACAATAAATATCTCCTCATTACATGAATTAATAGTTGTAATAATTATATGAACAAATTTGTATGGATACATAGCCACTTATCACTCATGTTGAAGTTTAACACATATTATAAGTTAAACTTCAAAGATATGAACAAATAATGATATATTCTTAGTAAAATCAATTCCAATCTATTCAATAAAATACTTATGTTTCCCACTCATGAAAGGTTGCAAAACCTAGAGTACATCATTGGAGTGAACAGGCTATGGATTTTTTTTTAATCTTTTTTTTTTTGTTTTGTATATTTTAATATATATATATATATATATATAAAGTCAGCAGGAGTAGATGATATTCGACTGGAAATGCTGAAATGTGGTGATATAAAAGTCTTACAGTGGCTGCACTGCATAGTTCAGAAGGTCTGGATAGAGGGACGAATTCCAGATGATTAGAGTGGAGCTCTAATAGTATATAAAAAAGGAAATAAACCTGAATATGAGAATTACAAAGGTATTTCCCTACCGAGTGTTGCTGGAAAGAGATCTATGCAAGTATTATTATTATTATTACTACGGGCTACTCCAGGAGTCCTTAGACTCATCGAGGGAGGCCCTAAACATCATGTTCACACAGCTGTTCAACATTCTCACAGTATCTATCATACCTTGCCTTGAACTCGCTCACTGTCATAGCACCCACAACAGACTCTGGCAGCTTATTCCACTCATTTACCACTCTAAAAGTAAAGAACCCAGCTCTAACACCCCTGCTAACCACGCTCTTGCCCAGCTTCCATGGGTGTCCCCTAGTTCTCCCACCACCAGTCCTGATCCTAAAAATATCATCTGAATTAATCCTATAGAATCCTTTTAACAATTTGAATGTCTCAATCATATCTCCCCTTTTCCGCCTATCAACTAGTTTCTGCAACCCACAAATCTTCAACCTGTTCTCATACGGTTCATTCCATAGACCTGCTATCATCTTAGTCACTCGCCTCTGGATCCTCTCAACCTCCTCCCCATCAAGAAGAAACCGAGATGACCAAATCTGGGCACAGTAGTCGAGATGAGGTCTTATCAGGGCTCGGTACAGAGGTACAATAACTTGTTTTTCTCTGCTCGTCAAGGTATTTTTCAACAACCAAGTGAGTTGATGAGCTGATTTAGCTACTTTCGCAATGTGCCCCCTAAACTTCATCTCCCTATCCAACAACACTCCCAAGTCCCTGGCCTCATCAATCTCTTGGAGTACAGTTCCACCAATGTGGTATACTGCTGCTAATCTTTTCACTCCGAAATGCATAACCTTACATTTTGTCACATTAAATTGACATCCATTCTCCTTAGTCCAGAACTCCAATCTATCTAAGTCATCTTGCAAGACTTTGACATCTTCTGCATTCACTATCGCCCTACCCAACTTTGCATCATCAGCGAACAAATGAACTGTCCCACTTAGACCCTTCCCTATATCGTTAATGAACAGATTAAACAGCAGTAGTCCAAGAAAAGAACCCTGTGGCACACCACTAGTCACAGGCCGTTTTTTGGACTCTACTCCTGAATAAACTACTCTTTGATATCTCTCCATCAACCACCCAGCTATCCATCTCACCAACCCTATATCCATTCCCATATGTTGTAGTTTACGGATTAGAATTCCATGTGGTATCCTGTCAAACGCCTTTACCAGGTCCAGCAGTATCACTGTAAACCCATTTCCCTTATCCAGTTCAGCCGTCACCTTGTTATAAAACTTGAGCAAGTTACTGAGGCATGATCTACCCTTCACAAAGCCATGCTGTCCTCTGTACTGTATCTCATTTTCATCAATCCATTCCTGTATTTTTCCCTTGACTACTTTCTCCAAGACCTTGACAACGACTCCTGATATGCTGATCGGTCGGTAATTTGCAACCATAGTCTTGGATCCTCCTTTATGCAGTGAAACTATTTTCCCCTCTTTCCACGCCTTCGGGACTAAGCCAGACCTGAGACTCAGATTAAACAACATGGTCAAGGGCACTGATAATTCATTAGCTGCTTCATGCAAGACCCGTGCCGGTATACCATCCAATCCCACAGATGTATTCACATTAAGGTTCTGTAATAGACTATTCACCTCCACTTCATTCATCACAATTCCCATATAAACTAATGGTTCCTTCATTTTTTCAATGTCACCACCTGGATGATATACTTTTGCAAAGTGCGCGCTCAGTAACTCCACTATATCGACTGGTTCAGTGAACTCTTTACCATCGTCATTCCTTAAAATCATTTTGCCATGTACAGTTTTTTTCTTGCTTGCAGCATATTGAAAGAACTGATTGGGATTCTCTTTTGCTTGCATAGCTAGTTTCCTTTCATAATCGGCTTTTGCTGTTTTTACCACACTCATTACCCTTCTGGCCTGTACTTTATACAGTTCGTGTGCCTGCAGGTCACCCCTTTCTTTAAATTCCCTCCATAGTTGTTTCTTTTTTTGCAGCTCAAGCTTAATGGTGTTATTCATCCATTTAACCCCTCCTTGTTTCACTATTCGGACCTTAGGTATACAATCAGCCATAACCTCGTAAATGCTCTTTGATCACTTCCCATGCTCTATCGACGTCCAGCCTTTGCAGTTGTACATGCCATGGCACTGATCAAAGCAATCTCCTAAGCTTGTCATACTTGCCAGCACGGTAATTCCACATATACCCTGTCTTAATCACAAATTTCACACCTTTAGCCACCTCCCAGGTCAAGACCTTATGATCACTCTCACCAATAGGTGGCAACATGGTCATATTCATTACAGTCAAATTCTCAGATACTATTACCAGGTCAAGCACTCTCACACCCCTAGTATTTTCAATTACATGCTGTTTCAGATAGTTATCCCTTAATAATTGAATAAAATCCATTTCCTTCCTCACATGTGTCCTCTCCTCCTTCCAATCAATGTTACCATAGTTGAAATCCCCCATAATAATTACCCTCCTTCCACTCATTTCATCAATTTGTTTATGCATACCATCTCCACCATCTATTCCATCACCTGGTCTATAGCAGCACCCAACTGTATATTTTATTCTGCTAGTATCAATCTCACACCAAATAGCCTCAAATGAGCTCCTTTCACTATCCTGCAATACTTCAATTCTCCTTGGCTGCAGTTCATCAGCTATCATCAATAACACCCCTCCCCCAATTTTATTCTCTCTGTCCCTCCTAAACATACTATAACCTACACATTCTATCCCACTAACTATATCATCTTCTGTCAGCCATGTTTCACTAATGCCAATAACCTGTGGCCAGGAAGAGCCAATCAAGGCCAAAAATTCTTCCTTCTTGTTCCTAATACTCCTGGCATTAGTATACATGAATTGCAGTGTTCCCTTTGTCCCACCCCTATCTTGATGCGTTATTCTAAATATCCCATTCCCATTTTTTGTCCTTATTGCTGGCTCAGGTACATTATATACATTTTTACACTCAACTGTCTCATTGATGTCTGGATGTCCACTCCCCCCCCCCCCCCTCCTTGGTAGTTCTAGTTTCCCTGGTTCTGCACATCCATTTTCACTTCATTCAGCAACACTTTTTCCAGTCTCCGCACACCAAGTCCATTCAAATGCAGGCCTCAAGTATACTTGAGAAACGGTTGAGAAGAATTGTGGAAGAAAAGCTTGGTGAAGAACAAGCTGGATTCAGGCCAAATAGAGGCTGTCAAGATCAGATCTTCACTTTACGACAAATAATTGAGAAAGCACGGGAATATAACAAAGATCTGTATTTAAGTTTTGTCGATCTGGAAAAAACATGACAAAGTGCCAAGAGAGAAGCTATTCAATATGCTACAGTTATATGGTGTCAACGGGGCATTATATCAAGCAATACTTAGTCTTTATTTGAGTTGTAAGTCAGCAGTTAGAATTGAAGGAAGTACAGGAAGATGGTTTAATGTTAAATCTGGTGTGAGACAAAGATGTACATTATCTCCCTCTGTTATTCATTATCTATATGGATCACATTATGAAGGAAAGTGGTATTAAACATGATATCAGAATTGGAGATGTTAATGTCAGCTCTTTGCTTTATGCGGACAATGTTATACTTCTAAATAAATCCGCTACAAGTTTGCAAGATTCCCTGACTAAATTGAATAACTGTTGTAATAGATATGGTATGAAGGTCAGCAATAAAAAGACAAAGACAATGAAAATAGGCAGAATCGTTGAAAATGTCAACTGCGTTGTGAACCCGTGGAACAAGCAAAACATTTCAGCTACTTAGGCATGATTTTTAGTGAAAATGGTAAATTAAATATGGAAATAGACAACAGAGTCAACAAAGCTGGTATGGTAGGCAGTCAATTGAATAAATTCATATGGAATAAGAGAGAAATTAGTCAGAACACTAAATTAGCTGTATACAAGACAGTGTTCAAACCAGTTTTAACTTATCGATCTGAGAGCTGGGTCAGAAGTAAAACACTTAACCAAAGACTAGAGACCGCAGATGTGAGAGTCCTGAGAAAGATTAGAGACGTGAACAGATGGCATCAATGGCAATATCATATTAAAAACGAGGATATTAGGAAAGAACTTGACATTGTCAGCATCCAGGAAAGCATTAGCCGAGCTAATCTCAGGTGGTATGGTCACTTAAACAGAATGGGCAAGGAAAGATTAGCAAAACAAGTGTTCTCTGCCAGGTTGGCAGGAAAACAACAGAGAGGAAGACCAAGATATAGGTGGATTGATACGGTACAAAGTGCCTTAGACGATAGAAATATAAGATCTGATAATGTTGGAGTCTTGACAAGTAACAGACTGATTTGGAGAAAAATTATAGATAGGAAGTTAGTAATGACATAAATGTTTCATGTAGTACAATCATATCCTGTAAATCCCTTGAGGGTACATGTCGGGAATTTGATGATGATGATATATATATATATATATATATATTTTTTTTTTTTAAGAATTCATTTTTACTCGGAATATTATGAAAAAACTTTATTGACTGATACCGAGAGACAAAAAAAAATGACATGTATATTTTGAAAGATACTACAAGTTTACTAGTTTTGTTGAATTGATCAACATCTTCAGGTATCACAATCAAAGAAATATATAAAGAATTACAGAGACTTAAAATTGTAGTAACAGAACAAGTACAAAAAAGACTCGCATGTTTGAAAACAAAAAGTGAGCTTGAGTTCCAAATAAACATATATTATGCGCTGTCGCGAGTGCGCCAATACTGAACAGAGGCAACGTGTGCATCAGAGAGATTGAAACTTAGGATGTTATTGATATGAGAAGAATCTAGAGAAATTTCTCTAGATTCGACAATCTTTCTCTCGAGTTCATCACAGCACACATGGATGTTAGAAGTTCGAGTCCAGTTCACAATGTGTTGGCGACCTTCGCCTGAGTTACTGAAAAGAGAACGTGGCTAGAGAGAGAGAGAGCAATGGCTCTAGTCCTGTTATTGGATCTCTAAGGTGTTCTTCCAAACATAGAAGGATGGATTTAGCAGTCTGGCCATAGTATGGCTTTCCACAATCACATAAAATCTTGTACACTCCTGGAAACTGAGTTGGAAGATGTTTCTCTTTAGGTTTACTAAGTATTGACCGAAGTTTTGGGAGCGTAGTGAAGCAAGTTCTGAAGTTAAACTTCTTGAGAATTTTTGCCAGTTTTGGTGAAAGAGAGCTGATGTAAGGCAAAGAGATGAAGGCTCTGGGGGAATCTTCAGAAGTAGTTGAATGACTGGGGGAAAGAAATTTGTCAATTTTCTTAGGAGAGAAACCATTATTAATAAAAGTTTTTTTAAGAAAAGGGGGTTCATTTTCAATTTCTGTTTCTTCTGTAAGTAAAGATTTTGCTCGGTGAGCTAAGGTGGAAATAATACCAAATTTTTTTTTGTGGGGGATAGTAATGGGAGGAGGCTTTCTAAAAATTCAGATTTTAATACTCTCAGCACATGTGGTAAGTTTCAGGTCTAAAAAGGGGAGGCAGCCATCGGATTCCAGTTCAAAGGTAAAAGAGATTTTTTCATGACACTTGTTTAGGTGGTCTAAAAATAAATTGAGGTTATTGACACTACCTTCCCAGATGAGGAAAATATCATCAATATAGCGATACCAGAATTTCGGTTTAAGGTGGAAGGAGTTAATAGCTTTTTCTTCAAAATCGTTGAGAAATATATCCCAGAATTGGAGAGCGGGCTGCCCGTGGCCAGACCTGAGTTTTGTAAGTAGATCTTATTCTCATATTTGAAGTTTCCAGACTTTATGCAATCCGAGATTGTTGACAAATGTGAGATTGTTATCAAAGAGTTTTTTTGATAATTTGTTCTTGAGAAGATCAAGGACTTCTTGAGCAGGTACATTTGTAAAGAGAGAAACAATATCGAAACTGGCCATTAAATCTGTTTTTTTAAGTTTGATATCCTTGATTTTAGAAACAAAATATGCAGAGTTTTTAATATGTGAAGAGGAAATTCCAGAAAGATTTCTTAGAAAACTCGCGAGATATTTGGAGGGGATATAGGTAGGAGAGTGTATGCCCTCAACTATAGGCCTGAGTGGGCAGTTTGTTTTGTGCGCATGGATAGGCTTATGTGTTCGTCAGACATGTTGTAATAGGTTTCACGGTATAATAAGAACACATTGCTCTCACTGCTGAACTTTCTCACCTACGTCAAACCTTCTTAATCAATGGTTATAATCCCCGTAAAATAGATAACATACTAAATGCTACCCATAAATCCCCTCCATCTACCACAGAAGAATACAACAAAACCATTACCATCCCATACATTAAAGGCACATCTGAAAAGATATCTAGGGTGCTTAACAAACACCAACTACGCACAGTATTTAAACCTTATATAAAATTAGCAACTCTCATCCATTCACCTAAGGACAAATGCACTCCTTTATCACATCTAGGAGTCTATGAAATGCCCTGTTCTTGCCATCAAGCCTACTATGGACAGACAGGAAGAAATGTGGACATCTGCCTCAGTGAACACAAAAAATATATCCAACACTTTCGCTATGGTAAGTTGGGTCTGGCAGACCATGCTTTG
Organism: Typopeltis vanoorti; assembly: GCF_054136105.1. Lineage (NCBI taxonomy): Eukaryota > Metazoa > Arthropoda > Arachnida > Uropygi > Thelyphonidae > Typopeltis > Typopeltis vanoorti. The sequence continues at coordinate 12,687,936 of NC_143556.1, forward strand.
GATATCCCTGCACACAGAATCAATTGGAAAGAAACAAAAGTAATGCACAGAAGCTTCTACAAGTCAGAGAGGTTATTCCTGGAATCAACAGAAGCCTTAAAACATACTCCAAACCTTAACAAGTATGGCTGTATAAATCTACCAAAGATTTGGGAGACAGTCATCCTAAGACCAAATTAATATTTATTACTTTTATTTTTTAATTTATACTTTTCAAACTTTTTAAGACTATCATTTGGACTACTATTTCAAAACTTTGATTTTTTTTTTTTTTACTCTAGATGGCGTCATATTAGGACTTTAGTCTTGTGTTGCATGCTGCAATCACTTTTACTAGCCCCATTAAATTCTGTTACACCGGATTGTGGTTGTCTTGCCTTTGTAACAAACTTTGTGTTGTGTGCTCTGAAGATGCTGGATATAATACCAGCGAAATATTAGCTTTTAAATTAATAAATAGTTATTTTCTTAACCATCTGTGTTCTTATTATACCGTGAAACCTATTACAACAGTTTGTTTTGTGAATCTTGGGGAGACCATACAGTCGAGGGATCAAGGGATGAAGTGACCTAAGAGAAAGACGAACGTTTCCTTGTAACTCCAAGGTGGTTTTTAATAAATTATTTGTTCTATTGTGTAGTTCAATCGTAGGGTCACTATTAATTTCTGAGTAAGAATCACTGTTTAAAAGTTCCAAGATTTTATTATGGTAATCAGACTTGTCTAAGATGACAGTCACATCCCCTTTGTCACCTGGAAGAATAACGATGTTATTATTATATTTTAAAGACTTAATAGCTGCTCTTTCAGAGTAAGAAATGTTGTCTGGTGGAGGTCTAGCTTTATATATGGTGAAAATGGCTTCCATACGAAGGAGGTTAGCTTCTTTGTTAAGAGATGTTCTTTAGGAATGGATGTAGGAGCAGTGACAAAGTTGAGACCTTTAGCAAGTATGCTTTCTTCTGCCAAAGATAGTTGATGGGAAGACTTATTGATAACAAATTTTTTTAAATAGGTAGAATTAAAATGAGAAGTATGGCTATCCTGTATATATTTAAGAGACTCATATTTTCTAATGAGGTTGATTTTATTTTAATTCTGTATTTTAGAAGCTTTAAGAGTGCTAATTTCTTTTATTTTGTTTGGAACTCAAGCTCGCATTTGTGTTCAAACATGCTACTGTCTTTTTTGTACTTGTTCTGTTATTACAATTTTAAGTCTCTGTAATTCTTTATATATTTCTTTGATTGTGATACCTGAAGATGTTGATCAATTCAACAAAACTAGTAAACTAGTAGTATCTTTTCAAATATACCATGTCATCTTTTTTTCTCTCAGTATCAGTCATTAAAGCTTTTTCATAATATTCCAACCGAGTAAAAATGAATTCTGAAAATATCTACTTTCCTGATGACGAGGAATTAAATTCAATTCAATTCAAAGTGCAATTCTATTATTCCACACTTCCTAATTTTAAAGAATTGATAAAAACTGCTAGAGCTAAAAGGATTTACAGGAGAGCAAAACTGGATCTTTTATCAGAATGCATTTGTAATACCAAACGTTGTCTTTCTGCTTATTTCTCTATGAAGACCTATCATGAAACGCATTTATCTCATTTTCTAGACAGTTCATCTTGGACCTATTTAAAAGAAATTAGCACTCTTAAAGCTTCTAAAATACAGAATTTAAATAAAATCAACCTCATTAGAAAATATGATTCTCTTAAATATATACAAGATAGCAAAACTTCTCATTTTGACTCTACTTATTTAAAAAAAGTTGTTATCAATAAGTCTTCCCATCAACTATCTTTGGCAGAAGAAAGCATACTTGCTAAATGTCTCAACTTTGTTACTGCTCCTACATCCATTCCTAAAGAACATCTCTTAACAAAGTTAGCAAAGGCAGCTGCTTTATTACCTGACAAAGAAGCTAACCTCTTCCGTATGGAAGTCATTTGCACCATAAATAAAGCTAGACCTACACCAGACAACATTTCTTACTCTTAAAGAGCAGCTGTTAAGTCTTTAAAAGATAATAATAACATTGTTATTCTTCCAGCTGACAAAGGGAATGCGACGTCATCTTAGACAAGTCTGATTACCATAATAAAATCTTGGAACTTTTAAACAGTGATACTTACTCAGAAATTAATAGTGACCCTACGATTGAACTACACAATAGAACAAATAATTTATTAAAAACCACCTTGGAGTTACAAAGAAACATTCGTCTTTCTCTTAGGTAACTTCATCCCTCGACTGTATGGTCTCCCCAAGATTCACAAAACAAACTGCCCATTCAGGCCTATAGTTGAGGGCATACACTCTCCTACCTATAGCCTCTCCAAATATCTCGCAAGTTTTCTAAGAAATCTTTCTGGAATTTCCTCTTCACATATTAAAAACTGCAGATTTTGTTTCTAAAATCAAGGATATCAAACTTAAAAAAGCAGATTTAACGGCCAGTTTCGATATTGTTTCTCTCTTTACAAATGTACCTGCTCAAGAAGTCCCCGATCTTCTCAAGAACAAATTATCAAAAAAACTCTTTGCTCTACTCTCCCATTGCATAAAGTCAGGATACTTCAAATATGACAATAAGACCTACTTACAAAACTCAGGTCTGGCCATGGGCAGTCCGCTCTGTCAGATATATATTTCTCAACGATTTTGAAGAAGAAGCTATTAACTCCTTCTACCTTAAACTGAAATTCTGGCATCGCTATACTGGTGATATTTTCCTCATCTGAGAAGATAGTGTCAACAACCTCAATGTATTTTTAGACCACCTAAACAATCATCATCAAATTCCTGCCATGTACAGGATATGACAGTACTAAATGAAAAATTTACATCATTACCAACTTCCTATCTACAATTTTCCTCCAGATCAGTCTGTTACTTGTCAAGACTCCAATATTATCGGATTCTATATTTCTGGTGTCTAAGGCATTTTGTACCCTATCAAACCACTTATATCTTGGTCTTCCTCTGGGTTGTTTTCCTGCCAACCTGGCAGAGAACACTTGTTTTGCTAATCTTTCCTTGCCCATTCTGTTTAAGTGACCATACCACCTGAGATTAGCTCGGCTAATGCTTTCCTGGATGCTGACAATATCAAGTACTTTCCTAATATCCTCATTTTTAATATGATATTGCCATTGATGCCATCTGTTCATGCCTGTAATCTTTCTCAGGACTCTCATATATGCAGTCTCTAGTCTTTGGTCAAGTGTTTAACTTCTGACCCAGCTCTCAGATCCATAAGTTAAAACTGATTTCAACACTGTCTTGTATACAGCTAATTTAGTGTTCCGACTAATTTCTCTCTTATTCCATAAGAATTTATTCAATTGACTGCCTACCATACCAGCTTTATTGATTCTGTTGTCTATTTCCATATTTAATTTACCACCTTCACTAAAAATCGTGCCTAAGTAGCTGAAATGTTTTACTTGTTCCACAGGTTCTCCGTTCACAACACAGCTGACATTTTCAACAATTCTACCTATTTTCATTGTCTTTGTCTTTTTAATGCTGACGTTCATACCATATCTATTACAACAGTTATTCAATTTAGTCAGGGAATCTTATTTAGAAGTATAACATTGTCTGCATAAAGCAAAGAGCTGACATTAACATCTCCAATTCTGATATCATGTTTAATACCACTTTCCTTCATAATGTGATCCATATAGATAACGAATAACAGAGGGGATAATGTACATCCTTGTCTCACACCAGATTTCACATTAAATCATCTTCCTGTACTTCCTTCAATTCTAACTGCTGACTTACAACTCAAATAAAGACTAAGTGTTGCTTGATATAATGCTCCATAGACACCATATAACTGTAGCGTATTGAATAGCTTCTCGCTTGGCACCTTGTCATATGGCTTTTCCAGATCTACAAAACTCAAATAGAGATCTTTGTTATATAATTCTGTTATATATTATAATTCTGTTATATAATTATATAACAGAATTATAATATATTATATAATATTATATAATTATAATATATTATAATTATATAATTCTGTTATATAATATAATTCTGACACCCCTTCCTTTCATAATCTCATCTCAAAATCACCTGACTTCCCATTAGAATGCAACACTAAGTTAATGATAAGTGTTGAATATCTTCCAAAGTGATCAACTTTCATTTGTTAATTCTGTGTGTAAGAGAGAGAGATTCTGACACAGGATGCTATGCCTTTGATGAGAGCCAACAGTTCAAATCAACTGCCAAGCCAGTGTAACCTACTCGATGCACTAATAAAATGCAAACACAAGGGCTACTGAGCATAGCTCGTGTCTTTTAAGTAGTGCATGCAATGCAGAATTCAATGCAAGGACTCTATTCTCATAAGTTCTCTAGTACATTTTTGAAACTAAGTTTTTATATATTCAGCTATAAAATAAGGACAGATTATACCCACTATATCTATTATTTTATGATTGCCAAAACAGTCATTTAGGCTCTTTTTCACTTAAAATAATAAAAAAATACATATATACATAAAATAAATGAGCAGGAATAATATATTAAAATAAATATCAATGATACATAATAAATATAGTGTTTAAAATAATGGGGTGAGGGAATTTATAGACAGACAGACATCATAATGATATCTGTGAAAAATTTACAGATTTCAAAAATATCACATTAAACAATAGTGGTTTTATTAATTTTTATTAACTTTATCAAAAGTTAAGTTGTTTTTCATAATGCAAGTTCATGAAAAGTTATTTTTTATGCAGTATCAGGGGACCTGTTCCATACCAACAGAACATGCACCACACCATAATACCTCCAGAACCTTGAGTTGTATTTACAACACAAGCTAGGTTCATTGCTTCATGGAGCTCCCAGCAAACTCTCTGCCTACTGTCAGTACAGAACAAGATTCACTGTGACTCATCGGAACGCATGAATTCTGTGACTTCAACACTGTTGATGATTACTGACCAGCAGTATTCTTGAAAAGTTGCCTAGAACATGTGGTAATGGATGTGACCAAGCATTTTGCATATATGCTGTGTAGGTGACATTTACATATCTACATAAAGGTTTCTAATTCAGTGGCCAGTATGCCTACTTTAATTATAAAGGAATAAGAGGTGCTGAAATTGCAGACGTTTGCAAACTTATTTTACAAAGTTAATTTTTCAGTTTACAATTTTTACAAAACAGTTTGACAACTTTCATGCTCTTTTAATATCATGAGATGCTGTATTCTATGGTGATTTCTAACAGCAGGAAGATAACATAGTGATATTTAAATTAAGCTCATAATTTATGGGAAGAAAAATTGTAACAACTCAAAGTTATAATCCACATTTGGCTCAGAAATGAACAACCTTAATTTCACAGTATACAGTGACATGAAATGTTGAAGAACAATGAAAGGTTTGTTTTAATTAAGGGAGCCATTTCCTACAGAAATGGCTCCCTTAATTTTTTATTTTTATTAATTTTTGTTAAATAAAACCATAATTTTTGTTAAATAAAACAATTCTTCTTCCTCTACGCATTTATCCTGCTTCCAATGCAGAGTCCACGTGTTACATTTTTGATGCGACTTTTTGTTAGTACAATTTCCAACCGGCCTGCCGCTATGGGGTGAACATAGAACATAATTTCTATGTTCACCCTATCCCAAATTATTCTCTGCCCACCTTTAATAATTTAAAAAAAAAAACAAAAAAAAAAAAACAGGTTTTTCAAAAAAAGTTCAAAAAGTTCGTATACCTCACCAATAATTCTCCCACATCTCTCAACCCCCACTTTTCTGACCCCCCCCCCCTTCCGTTCAGTCATACTTTCTTCCTTCAACAATGAATATATATTGCCATACGCCTGGATGCCACTGAAAAAGAAGACAGCCAGCAACATCCCACAAAGGTATATCCGGTTTTTATTCTTCCTATTTTTTTTCTTCCTACATATTTTTCATATATCTCTCCATATAAAGCATGTCATAAAAATAATAAATTAAACCATCTTCCATCTTCAATTCTAACTGCTGACTTCTCAAATAAAGACTAAGTATTGCTTGATATAATGCCCCACTGACACCATACAACTGTAGCATTTTGAATAGCATTTCTCTTGGCACCTTGTCATATGCCTTTTCCAGATCTACAGAACTTAAATACAGATCTTTGTTATATTCCCATGATTTCTCAACTATTTGTTGAGAAATCATGGGAATAAGCCTGTCAGGATCAGATTTTCACAAAGTGAAAATCTGATCCTGACAGGCTCTATTTGGCACAAATCCAGCTTGTTCTTCACCAAGTTTCCCTTCCACTATCCTTCTTAACTCTTTCTCAAGTATACTTGCATAAATCTTACCAGCTTGTCCCTCTGTACAAGCTTTCTGAACTATTCAGTGCAGCCACTGTAATATCATCTACTCCAGCTGCCTTTCCACATTTCAGGCTTTTGATGGCTTTTTCTACTTCAAGTATGGATATGTATTCATACTTGAAATAGAATTGCATACATGTTGAGTGTAATAAATTTAGTTTAATCCTTTATCCAAGTGTGGGCAAACAAAGTTTGCACCTGAAAGTATCTTCAGGACTGGGGTAAGGTGGTACAACACCAGGACACACTCCTTGCAAAGGTGGAGCAAGCTACCAACAATCCTATCTCAGTATCTCCCATGTTGAGTGTTTTTTACCATTGTGCTGTCAATGATTGTTTCATTTAGACATTTTTCAAAATTATAACTCCACATATCAAGGATATCTTTTTCTAAAATTTTCATGTCACCTTTATCATCTCTAATGCCTTTTACAGCACTCTTTCTTTCATTTCTGAGCTTTTTCAACAACCTCCAGAATATCTTGCTGCCCTCTTGATATTTATTTTCTATGTTCTTACCAAAGTCTTCCCATGACTTTTTTTTAGCTAGTTTTACACAGTGTTTAGCTTTCTTACATCTGTCTCTGTATTCTTTAAGAGCACATGCTGACTTATTTGCCAGGAACTTTTGATAAGCTTTTTTCTTTTCCTACACTGCCTCTTTAACTTCCTGTATCCATCAAGGAGCTCTGATTTTTCTATTCTTGTAGACTTGGCTGAGCGCTTGCCACCGAATCGTCAACATTTGGTTGCTGTTCTCAAACTCTTTCATTTTTTCTTGAATAATGTTTGTTGTGTATTTTAGTCTACAGTACACATCATTGTGAGATGGCAAATTAAATATAGAAATAAAAAACAGAATTAGTAAAGATGGTATGGCAGGAAATTAACTGAATAAATTTACCATGGTATACCCCCTTATCCGAAGGTTCTCTTTCCATGGTTTCAGTTATCCACGGTCAACCCAGGCCTGAAAATATTAAATGGAAAATTCCAGAAATAAACAATTCATAAGTTTTAGACTGCACACCACCCTGGGTAATGTGATGAAATCTCGTGCTGCCCTGCCTGGGACATAAATCCCTTTGTCCAACATATCCACGCTGCACTGTATACACTACACACCTGTTAGTCACTTGTACTGGATCAGAAAATTGTAGTTCTGAGTAGTTTAGTTCTTTAGTTATCAGATCGACTATCACAGTATTGCAGTGCTTGTGTTCAAGTAACCCTTATTTTTCTTAATAATGTCCCCACGTGAATAGTGATGCTGGCAATTCAGATATGTTAACGAGAAGTTGTTAAATGCTTCCTTTTAAGTGAAAAGGTGAAAGTTCTTGACTTAGTAAAATAATAAATAAATAATAATAAAAAAGCATGTGCAGAGGATGCTAAGATTCCATTCACATTCATATAACTTTTATTGCAGTATATTGTTATAGTTGTTCTATTTTATTATTGTAGTTATTGTTATTAATCTCTTACTGTGACTGTATAGGAAAAACACATAGCGTATATAGGGTTCGGTACTATCTGTGGTTTCAGGTATCCGGGGGGGGGGGTCCTGTGGATAAGGAGGGGAGTGTATATGGAATAAGAGACAAATTAGTCAATATACGATATAATGCTCAAACCAACTTTAACTTAGGGATCTGAGAGTTCTCTGAGATTAGTGAAGTGAACAAATGGCATCAGTAGCAGTATCATATTAAAAAAAATGTGGATATTATGAAAGAATTTACATTTGTTAGCATTCAAGAATATGCTAGCAGAACTAATCTCAGATGGTTTGGTCACTTAAACAGAATGGGAGAGGAAAGATTAGCAAAACAAGTGTTCTTTGCCAGGCTGGTAGGAAAAAGATCCAAAGGAAGACCAAAATGAAGGTGGATTGATAGAGTAAACAGTGCCTTAGAGGACAGATATATAAGATCCGATAATGTAGGAATCTTGGCATATAAGAGATTAATTTGGAGGAAAATTACTGATCAGAAGTTAATAATGGTGTGACTTTTCACGTAGTACTATCATAATATCCTATACATCGCCTGTGGGTACATATCAGGAATTTGATGATGGTCATGATAAAACTGGTTATTAATCATTAGCTAAAAATTAAAATTCTGAAACTGGCCAGAAACAACAGCATTATAATGGGTATTTTTCTGTAATAGCTTAAGCCTGACCAACTTTGGATAGCAGATGCACTAATATACTAGTTTGATTATATTATTAAATTGCAATATATTAGATGCACTATTATATTACAATTTAATAATGCATGAATGAAATTTTATTACACAGGTTTACAATATTCCAAGCACTGAGACCTTTAAAATTCTGCCAAAATGGAGAACTAAAATTAACTGCGTACACCTTACCAGTATATCCAGGGTCACAAGAGCAAGTATAATTATTCAGAAGATCAATACACTGGCCATTCAAACAAGGTTGAGAGCTGCATTCATCTTGATTAATGTCACAATTTCTGCCCTGCCAACCAGGTAAACATTCACAAAGGTAGCCATTAACCTAATTTTAAAACAGATATTGCATGCATAAGCAAATATTGGAACTTAATTATTAGCTTTGAATACCATGCCTTTCAACATTCTACATTTAACAAATGATAGAAAAAACAGGACACAATAAATTCACAAATGATTCAGACTACAGGCATATGCATTATTAATAAAACTATAGTAATACACAAGCAGGTAACAATTATTAATACAAATAACATGAATTTTCATTCATCATCAGATCATAGCTACATACTTTAAAAAAAAAAAAATTGTAGCATTTTACTATTAATTTCTAATGATATATATATACTATTAAAATTTCCAAACATAAGATTTTGAAACACTAAACACAGATACTAAAGAAAACATAAAATTAAACACCGAATTGAAATTAGAAGAATTTCTAAATTTCTACACAGAATTGTAGACAGATAAATATTTTTTTAAAAAAAAGACAACTTGCAGACACTTAATGAATATGAAAATGAAATAACTAAAGAAGAATTAGAAATCAGCCTGAAAGAAACAAGAAACGGAAAATCACCTGGAGAAGATAAGCTAGGTTCAGAACTATATAAATACGCAGGAACAAGATTCAAAGAAAGACTCTTATTATTTTTAAATAAAATTTACAACTGGTATCCCCCCAATAGAATGGAAAAAAGCAATTGTGATTCCTATCTTTAAAAAAGGTAGTAGAGATGACCCTAAAAACAATAGAGGTATAAGTACACTAAATTCCTGTTACAAAATATATAGCAGAATTTTAAATAGCAAACTAATGAAATATTCTGAAAACTTTATTTCAGAAGTACAAAATGGGTTTAGAAAAGGACGATCATGTATAGACTCAGCCTTTTGCCTAAAATTAATACTAGAGAAAAGAAGAGAATACAATTTAGAAACACATATTGTATTTATTGACTTTGAAAAAGCATTTGACAAAGTTAAAAGAAGCATTTTATTTAACACATTATATGAAAGATAAATACCAAATAATACCCTAAAAGCTACCATAAGTATATATGAAAATAATCAAATACAAATAAGATTAAATCATGAGCTATCATATATAAGAGAGAAAAAACAAGGAGTCCAACAGGGATGTCCCCTCTCAGCAACTCTTTAATATTTACCTAAATAAAATAATAATAAAATGGAATAAAAATTTCCATCAAGGTATTAAACTTTCTCTTGCTGTGAACTTAAACACTCTCTCCTTTTTGCCGACAACCAAATAATAATTACAAATTCTTAAGATAACTTACAGAAAGCTATTTTAGATCTAAATGAGATATCCAAAGATTATGGTATGATAATATCAACAGAAAAATCAAAAACTACGGCCTTTAAAAGGACAAGATCCAGCAAGAACTAAGACAGTAATAGATAACAAGATCTTAGAACAGGTGAATTCATTTAACAACCTAGGATGTATGATCACATATGAAAATGAAAAAGATATAAACGTAAAAATTGCAAAATATTTAAAAATAACAGGTGTAATTAACTCTATATTTAAACCAAACCTAGTTCAAAAACAAACCAGGCTAAAAGTATACAATACATTAGCCTTACCAGTCTTATTGCATGGAAGTGAAATCTGGACAATAAAACAAAAAGACAAACAAAGATTAATAACAGCAGAAATGAAGTTTATAAGAAAAACTGCAAGAAACAAAGAAATTATGAAAGAATTAAACCAAGAATCAGTAATAGAAAAAATTAAAAATATAAACATAAATGGATGGAACACGTTCAAAGAATGAAAATAGAAAGATTACTAAAACAAGCCATTAGGAAAAAGAAAACCAGGATGTCTTCTTAAACAATTCAACAATGACTTCTAAGGTCGGAACAGGCCATGCCAGGCCTAAATCCTTGATTATGCATGATGATGATGATGATGAAAATTTCCAAACAATAACTCATCAATTTAATTGCTGAAAGGCATATGTGAAACTATGTTAATTACTTAAAATACCATCAAGTGAAAATCTAACATAATGATGAGTAGAAAACATGCAAAAAAAGAGATGAGTTAAGATACTAAAAGATACACACACATGCCAAAAAGAGAAAAGACCAAATAAATTGGGGGTCTCAAGTAGTTATAAAAGAAGTTTGAGTCAATGTTGTGTGGTATCATTCATAATTTTACTCTATTGCTTAAGAAGAAATTCAGCAAAGAGAATCTGGATGTAATATGAAAAACAACTGAAAACTGAATTTCAAAATTTCGTACTGAATTATCAGTAAATTATCAGACAAGTAGTACATTGTAGCATTTTTGAGGATAAATACCCAACTGCAGGTTAATGACCATTAAATTCTAAGAAAATAATTCTTTCTTCTGTACTGACCATATATAGATAATTATAAAAAATTAATACCTAACCAATCGTGGATAAAAAAAGTTAAAAATTTATCATAGAGATACATTTTAAAGGTGTTGCTTAAATCAATTTACTGGTATGCCAAATGATACCTGTTATACTTGTTCATGAATGTTGATGATATGAACACATAATCATGCATTTTCTATAATTATTGCTTCTTGTGCAATGTTTTCTGTATTTGATTTTCTTTCTTCTCCCCAGAGAAAATGGAAATAACAGAACCAAAGTGACACTAACATTATTGTCTTGGTTAGATCAATTAATGGTCATTATAATATGTGCACTTCAAACAATACAGCTTTATAGAGCTCAAAAAATTAACAAGCAAACTGTACAGTGAATTAATTATGTCTCTTATTCCAGCATATAAGCATGGCGAATGAAGAAAAGATTTCTTGCATGCATCACATCTATGACATGCAACACACACACACACACACACACTAATTATTTCATTAGGCACAAACTTTTTCAGCAGCAAATGTGAAAAGAATAACTTGATACTGTGATTCTTACCATATGGAAAGAAAGATAGCCTGATGACATTTCTGACCGATGTATTCACTTCACATTACGAGGTATCATCTATTCAAAATATGATGTTTCAGCAGAAAAACCAAAACTTCCAAAACTTCCCTATCTCTGTTTTTTATCACTATACCTCTTGTGCAACACTAAAATCTTGTATCAGGATTCATCAATCTTAAAAAATGTTACTAAATTTTAAGAAACACTACCTTTAATACTGAGATTCAGATTTAGCATAAATAATTCTCTTAAACTCTTACTGACTGAAATTATTTAATTTGATTTATAAAAAAAAAAAATAAAAAACATAAAAACAAGTTCAAGACAATAAAATTAGCAATTCTAATATAAAATCTATACTTTCATCCACACTTGCTGGGTTAATGAACTGACTTTTATATAAACAATGCAACTGAGCATTTAAGACAATATAATTCAAATGTCTTAAAGATGCAATAATATACTCCTTAAGAGATTTAAAAAGATTAGACTGATTTCTTGAACAAATGGATATAAAACTGCTTAAACTTTAGCATGAGTAACTAATTTCAAATCTAATCACTGAGTTTATGTAGTTCAGTTAGTAACAACATTGTATGACCAGAAAGAACCTTATTCAAATCCTGTCCAGGATGTGAAGAAGCTTTATAAGAGGTTTCCACTGAAGCAAGTCAGCCAGTCTCATACAGAAATAAAATGGGTTTTTCCTTCACAAAACAGGCAAACTGAACAGAACAACAAAATTAATAGATATAATGCACTGGCCTGTAAGATTGGCTACTTCAACTATAATTCCAAACAACTGACTAACTCACTTCTAAGTTCAATTCAACCAACTACGGATTATTACAATTCAAGATAATTCTTCATGTCCCACAGATGCAAGGAACCGAGGGTTCATTTATTTGTTGTTGTTGTTGTTTAAGTGTCTTCAAAGAACATGGTGAAAGTATTGAATAGCAAACTTTATATAACGTAAAGATTTAAGCATCAATACAAAATAAATCTACCATACATACATAAAAAGATAAGCTAAAATGTCACGTTTTCCATGTCACTTTATTTAAAACGTTTAGAAACTCAGGGGCTACCCTGAGTGTCGAGTCTTCAAAATTCGAGTCATCAGAATTTAAGGAGAACCGGTCTACCAGTCAGGAAATCGAGGGGTTAGGAGCCATAGGCACCAGGGGGAGAGCTCCCCCCCCCCCCCCTTGAAGACTTGACACTCAGGGGCTACTCTGAGTGTCGAGTCCTCAAAATTTGAGTCATCACCGGAACATGGGGGGTTGGGTGCTGTAGGCGCCAGGGGGGAATAGCTTCCATAGTAAATAATAAATAAAATACAAAGATGTCAGTTATCTTTATCTTCTATGTCTAAACACACCAAAATTATAAATGTTACAAAACCAACACTCGAGATATTCAGAACCCTTAATTGATGTTTCTTATTATACTCTAACATTTGTATCTTTCTTTTTGACTCATTTGATCATAGTTAGAGCTGGCAGTGAAATTTTATGACCGAATGCCGTTCCTGACGTCAACCCTTGCCATTTATCCGGGCTTGGGACCAGCACTTACTGGGGCTAGCTTGCCCCCTTCAGTGGCTGCAATAGGCAAAATGACAAAGCAAGATAGGAAAGATTTACCCCTAATCCTCAAATACACTAATAGCATGCATTGGGAATAAGGAGTGCAAGAAGAGAAGAAAGAAGGGGAGAGGACCAGTCTACAGATAATATAACAGATGTATATTACATGAAGTAAAGCATGGTCCAGCATCAGGTACCTTGGGTTTGAGGTACGCGCTTCCTCTTCCTCGGGGAAGAGGAAACGCAGATGGCCAAAGAAGAGATGGAGGGAGATGGTGGAGAAGGACTTGAGGATGAAGAACTTGGATGTGGCTACAGCCCAAGACAGGAGGTTGTGGAGGAGACTCACCACAAACAGCGACCCTACTTAAGTGGGAAAAGCTGCAGAAGAAGATTATACTCTAACACTTAACTTGAATTTCCAAATATGAAGACATCTAAATTAAATTAATTTTACATAGAATATGTCTGATTCTGTGTAGAGAAATTCTCTATAAAAACAATCTTATTTCATTTGATATATTCTGTTCTCCCAAAATCTAACAGCTTATATCAGTAGAAATACATTATGTGGTGTGCTCATTCAACAATGCACATGTTCTAACAGTATGCTACAATATGAATCAATTAGTAGTAAATTTGGCATACGTTCAGATTTATATATGCCAAATTACTAGTGATTGATTCATATTGTTTGACATACTTAACATATGAGATTTCTTATAGCTCAAAGCCAAATAACCAGAAGACCCATAAGGGTTCTGACAGCAACAGTAGATGGATACATCTTAATGTCAGAAATGACTGCCTGTTCAGAAGAAAATTCAGTTGTGAATGCATGACTCATTTCTTTTTTTGACATCCAACTGTGTTTGTGTGGCTAGTGCTCGAGTGTTAAATTCAGTGCGACTGTGTCCGGGTGAAATGGCTGTCAGAAGGAAACTGACAGGCTGTCGGTCGCTACATTCAACATGTCATCGGCCAACATGTTGAATGCAGAATTCCAGGCATCAACTGGAACACAAATCTGCACGAAAGCATTCAAAACCGAGGCTTACAATGTGGCTTACATAGTAGGATCACAATATGCAAGCCCTACATTGCCCGAACCAACATGTAGCAGCATCATCTTCAGAAGAAGAAGAAAGTGTGCAGTGAGAAGCTTGGAAAGCTTGGAAAGCTGTTATGAAGTGATGAATCATGCTACACCCTCTACTAAGCAGATGCCTGGTGAACATCACTTACCAGAGTGCAATAACCCCAACTATGAAATTCAGAGGTGGTTGGTATGATGGTATGGTCCTGTTTTTTCTGGTTTGGCATTGGACAGCTGTTTATGGTGCCACAAACAATGTTCTCCAAGGGGTATCTCTCAGAACATTCTAGACAACTCAATGCTTCATACTTTATGGCGTTTCTATGGAACTGATCATTGTCTCTTTCAGCAAGAACTGTCATAAGGCTGCTGCTGTAACTGTGTGGTTTGTGGACATGAACATCACCAAACTTGACTGGCCTTCACAGAACCATGATCTCAATCCTAATGAACATCTGTGGGATGAACTGGAGCACTGGGTAAGATCAAGGGACGTTCTCCCCATAATAGTCCAGGACCTCATTACATGCATACAGGAAGAATGGTCCAAAATTCCCACTGATCACTAACATATGCTTGTGAAATGATTGCCCCCATAGGATTGCTGCAGTCATCACAGCCAAAGGAGGTCTTACAAGTACATCTTATTGAGGTGGGTGCCATGGCTGTTTGTTCCTCACACTATGGAAGACATTGACTTCTTTCCAAGCAGTGTACGTGTAGTGTGTAAAACCTAATTTAATTAGGTTCAAGGCTATACTGAGTAAGAATGAATTAAAGATGCCAAGAAATTATATTTTTGGTTTAATCCTTTATCCAAGTGCAAGCAAGGTTTGCACATGAAGTAACTTCATGACTGAGTTACTTGTATGTAGAGACTAATGACTTCATATCACTTGCTTTAGTATCCCATTATGCAAAGCACATATTCTGGTTTCAACCTTTATTGACACAAGTCACAAATGCAAGAAAAGAATTCTGGAAGTGAGTTATGAATGCAATCGATAAACAAAAAAAAAAAAAAGAAAAAGAAAAGTAAATGAGATAGCTGGGGTCATAGGAACAAATGCTTTAAGTAGTGATAAATACAGTGTGCGAATATGAAAATATTGCTAGAAAAGTGACAAAGGAGAGAGAATTGCCAGTTAAGGCAATTCTTTTCTCTTTCATAGTCCTCTTTCTGAACTCAGTTAAGAAAGAGGACTATGATAACAAACTTTTTAATGTCAGGTAGCGTTGAAGAAATGGGTGTGAGATTTTTGATTTGTGGAGTGAGTTTGATGGTATATAAGAGAAATGGACAGACTGAAGTTGAATGGATTTCACGTGAAGAGACTGGAGAAAATATTTACTGGGGGTGAGACCTAATGCAGAGAATGAGAAAAACTAGATCTTCGTGAGATGTGTGTGGGTGGATGGGTGAGTGGGTGTAAGTGCTGCTAAGTAATGCAAAAGTGATATAAAATAAATGGGCATAGTAATGAATCTGTTGAAGGGAAGTACTTGTACACAATGGATTTGGATGTATTGAGGAAGGGAGGAAATACAGGAATTGTGAAACTGGGTTAAGTGGACTGCAGATGTATATAAGTGTTCTTTTTTTTTATTTGTTTAATTACAAAAAATATTATACGTACCTTATATTTTTGTTTTGATCCTTCACTCAAACATAATTTTTTTATTATTACAGATTTTTGGTGTCGAGGCTAGCTGGTGAACGGACGTGCTATCGGAGAGCTCCTGAGAGATTTGTGATTTTTGTTGATTTATTGATGTTTTGGATTCAATGTAATGGACTTAAGTGTGTAATTTTGGTATATTATTGGAGCTTTATTAGCGTGGTTAGGGTACTAAAGTGTTTTATAACATAATCCATGTCGGGAAGTCGCCGCTAGATGAATTCGTAATGTGTAGTGTTCGTGCAAGCTCCAAATAAGATAAGTATCATTTTCAGTTATCGATACAAATTACTTAATATTGTGTAGTTTTGTTTTGTTTGCCTTGCGTATTTTAGTGCGTCTGTTTTTGGTGTGTTATAACGAATAATTTGACAAAACACGTTGCAAATAAGTATGGCACCTGTGCGAAGGAAAATGGCAGCCAGTAATGAAGGTTCGCCATCCTTATCAAAGAACGGTACTATAAACGAAATGAGTCAGTGTACTAGCTGTGAAATGTACGCTTTGCGGAGTGTGGTTAGATGATAATAAAGGATTGAATGTGTGTAGAAAATGTAGGGAGAATGAGGAATTGAAGTGTATTTCGGATCGTGAGTGTGATATTTTTGTCAACCTTCAGAATGAAGGAAATAGGGATATGACAAGAAACAGCACGGTTGTACATGAAAATTGTGAGAGTGTGAATGTAGAAAGTGTGAATGATAGTATAAATAGTTTCTCAGAGAATAAAAAAGATGAGATAGATGCATTGAGTGAGATCGTGTTGTTGAATAGTGCGATAGAAAGAGCAAAACAGCAGCTAGAGTGCATGAACAAAAGTAGACTGAATGAACCAACCAATAATAAAAGGTATGACAGGAAAAATAGACGTATGAATGTGAACATGAACAAAATGAAGGATAGAGTGCTGTATGGAGACTCGTTAGTACGAGGTGTGTTAGTAGAGGATTTGACAAAATCGTACCAACCTGGTGCGACCATAAAGGACGTAACTGAGTCTATTAGAGAACAAAAGGAAAGGGTGAAAGAAATGATTGTTGTGGCAGGTACGAATGATTTGAAAGGAGATAAAATGGAAATGATAGAAGACCTGAATGAATTGTTTGAGGTAGCAAAAGAAAAGAGTGAGAGAGTTAGAATGATTAGTCTTTTGCCACGGTATGACAGTGAAATGTTTAAAAGGAGGGCCATAATTGCGAATGACTTTATGCCAGGGTTATGTATGACGAGTGGTGTGGAATTTGTGGATGTGTGGAGTGAGTTTGATGGGCGAAAGGATCTATATAAGATGGATGGCTTGCATTTGAATGGTTACGGTGTAAGAAGACTTGAGAAAGTGTTGCTGAATGTAGTGGATGTGCAAATTCAGGGAAACTAGATTTGTTAAGTGGGGGGGGAGTAGATATACAGTCCTTATGGAGGCAGTTGAATGTAAGAATGAATATAATATGCCAGAGCAAATAAGGACAACAAATCTGAGTGGGATAGTTAATATAAGGCATCAAGGTAGGGTTGGGGCTAATGGGGGTCTTAAATTCATGTACACGAATACTAGGAGTATTAGGAACAAGAAGGAAGAGTTTTTGGCCATGGTTGGCACTTCCAGACCACAGGTTATAGGTATTAGTGAAACATGGCTGACTGTAGATGATATAACTAGCGGGACTGAATGTGATGGGTATAGTGTGTTCAGGAATGACAGAGAGAATAAAATGGGGGGAGGAGTATTGTTGATGATAGCTGATGAGCTCCAGCCAAGGAGAATAGAAGTTGAATTGCAGGATAGAGAAAAGAGCACATTTGAGGCCATTTGGTGTGAGATTGTGGCTAGCAGAACTAAATATACAATTGGGTGCTGCTATAGACCAGGTGATGGAAAAGATGGTGGTGACAGTATGCACAAGCAAATAGAAGAAATGGGTGGAAGGAGGGTGATTATTATGGGAGATTTCAACTATGGTCGCATTGATTGGAGTGAGGAGAAGACACATGGAAGGAAGGAACTGGATTTTATGCGGTTATTAAGGGATAACTATCTGCGACAGCATGTAATGGAAAATACTAGGGGTCAGAGAGTGCTTGACCTAGTAATTACATCTGAGGATTTGGCTGTAACAAATATGACCACATTGCCACCAATCGGTGAGAGTGATCATAGGGTCTTAACTTGCGAGGTGGCTAAAGGTGTAGAATTTTCAATTAAGACAGGGTACATGTGGAATTATCGGGCTGGAAAGTATGACAAGCTTTGGAGTTTGATTGGTTCAGTGCCATGGCATGTACAACTGCAAGGACTAGAAGTTGATAGTGCATGGGAGGTAGTTAAGAAGTGCTTGCATGAAGCAATGGCTGACTGTATACCTAGAGTCCGAATAATAAATCAAGTAGGGGTTAAATGGACCATTAAGCTTGAGCTGCAAAAAAAGAAACAACTATGGAGGGAATTTAAGGAGAATGGTGACCGGCAGGTACATGAACGGTATAAAGCGCAGGCCAGAAGGGTGACGACTGTGGTAAGAAAAGCAAAAAAGGATTACGAAAGAACATTGGCCATGCAGGCTAAAGAGAATCCTAAACAGTTTTTTAGATATGTAGC
Source organism: Typopeltis vanoorti (assembly GCF_054136105.1). Classification (NCBI taxonomy): domain Eukaryota; kingdom Metazoa; phylum Arthropoda; class Arachnida; order Uropygi; family Thelyphonidae; genus Typopeltis; species Typopeltis vanoorti. The sequence goes on from NC_143556.1 coordinate 12,706,741, forward strand.
AAGTAAAAGGAAAAATGTACATGGCAAATTGATTTTAAAGAATGCCTATGGTAGGGAGGTAACTGAATCAGTTGAGATAGTTGAGTTACTGAGTGAGCACTTTGCAAGAGTATATCATCCAGGTGGTGACATTGCAGAAACGAATAAACCAGTAGATTATACGGGAATTGTGGTTAATGAAGTGGAGGTGAGTAGTCTATTGCATAACCTCAATGTCAATACATCTGTGGGATTGGATGGTATACCAGCTCGTGTTGTACAAGAAGCAGCTAAAGAATTGTCAGTACCCTTGACCATTTTGTTTAATTTGAGTCTCGGGTCTGGGTTAGTCCCGAGCGGGTGGAAAGAGGGGAAAATGGTTCCACTGCATAAAGGTGGTTCCAAGACTGCTGTTGTAAATTACCGACCGATTAGCATATCAGGAATCATTGTCAAGGTCTTAGAGAAATTAGTCAAGAAAAGAATAGAGGATAGATGAAAATGGGATATTGTATGGGGGACAACATGGTTTTGTGAAGGGTAGATCATGCCTCAGTAACTTGCTCATGTTTTATAACACAGTGACGGCTGAACTGGATAGGGGTAATGGGTTTACAGTGATACTACTGGACCTTGCCAAGGCCTTTGATAGGATACCACATGGAACCCTAATCAGTAAACTGGAGCAGATGGGTATAGATATAGGGTTGGTGAGATGGATAGGAGGGTGGTTGAAGGAGAGATACCAGAAAGTGGTTTATTTAGGAGTGAAGTCTAAAAGACGTCTTGTGACTAGTGGAGTGCCACAGGGCTCTGTTCTTGGACCACTGCTTTTCAATTTGTTCATCAATGATATTGGAAAGGATCTGAGAGGAAGTGTTCACTTGTTTGCTGATGATGCAAAGTTGGGTAGAGCAATTGTGAGTGCACAGGATGTCAAAATTTTACAGGATGATTTGGATAGTTTGGAGGACTGGGTTAGGAAAAATGGATGTCAATTTAATGTGGCAAAGTGTAAGGTTATGCACTTTGGGGTGAAAAGAATAGCAGCAGTATATCGCATTGGTGGAACCGTACTCCAGAAGATTGATGAGGCCAGGGATTTGGGAGTGTTGGTGGATAGGGAGTTGAAGTTTAGGGGGCACATTGCAAAAGTAACTAAAACAGCTCACCAAATCACTTGGCTTCTGAAAAATACTTTAACATGCAGAGACGAACAAGTTGTTGTTCCTCTGTATCGAGCCTTGATAAGACCCCATCTGGACTTCTGTGCCCAGTTGTGGGCACCAGGGTTTCTTTGTGATGGGGAGGAAGTGGAGAGGGTCCAGAGACGAGTGACCAAGATGATAGCAGGTCTGTGGAATGAACCTTGTGAGAATAGGTTGAAGATTTGTAGGTTGCAGAAATTGGAGGATAGGCGAAGGAAGGGTGATATGATTGAGACATTCAAATTACTGAAGGGTTTTTATAAGATTGATCCAGAAGATATTTTTGAAAATATGACTGGTTGTGGGAGGACTAGGGTCATGCATGGAAGCTGGGCAAGAGCGTGGTTGACAAGGGTGTTAGAGCTAGGTTCTTTACTTGGAGAGTGGTAAATGAGCGGAATAAGCTTCCAGAGTCTGTTGTGGGTGCTATGACAGTGAATGAGTTCAAGGCAAGGTATGATAGATACTGTGTGAATGTTGAATAGTTGTTCTTGACATGATGTTAGGGCCTCCCTCGATGAGTCTGTCAACTCCTTGGAGTTTCCCCGAACAATAATAATAATAATAAGCACACAAAGTTTGCTTATGAAGCGTTTTTATTGCTAGTCTACCAGTATATATATACATACTATAGAGGTTTGACTTCATATCAATTGTCTCAGTATTCAATAAAGCACACTTCAGCATGCATATATTGCTATATATCATGGAAAAGGTGCACGAGTTTCAGGTCTCAGACTCTGTGTGTAGTAGACTGTGCTCAGAATAGTGAATAGAAGCTACAGGCTTTAAATTTGATATACCTAAATTTGGTAACAACATACTGTAAAAGATCTAGTACACTGCATGCTAAATATTTCTATAAGAGCAACCTAATCCTTCAGCTTTTCTGCATTATCTTCAGCAGTGACATTTTGAGGACATAACGCACGCTTAAACTGCTAATGTAATATTTCTAATATTAATGCTTTAATATTAGAAACATTACAATATTATAATATTATAATATTAGAAGTATTAAGTTGGAATGGGTTAATGTTGGAGTGGAAATAATGGAGAAATTACTAAATAAAATAAGTGACAACCATGATTTTATCATATAATTCATTCTTATGGTATGTTCAAAAATTACTGACTGTAAATTAGAAATTCTGAAAGCAAAAATTTTGTATGAGCAGTTACTAGGCACCTGTGCTTCTTTTTTGACTGGTGATGCTCACACATGCATACAGCTTAGAGGAGAACACTGACTCAGACTATTTTCAGCCTTTAATGAGGCTTCACTAGCAGGAGCTGGACTCAGTATGGACTACTGAGGCAATGTTGATGTAACATCAACAGCTGATATATATACAAAAATGGTTGCATAAGTTTCCAGACTGATTAACTTTTAGAAGTGATAGAAAAAAAACAACTGTGTCACTTGTCAACAAAATGTCCCTTTACTTAAAAGTGTGAAAAATGTCCCTTTGAAGTAAAGGGACATTTTTCACACTTTTCACGTCTTTGAATTAACATTTCTACACCTTCGAAAAAATAGTCTGTACTTTTCTCTGCAAAATGGCCTAAAACTGCACCTTTCACCTCATTGTCATCTGCAAATTTTTTTCCTCAAAGGTCTTTCTTCAGTTTCGAGAAGAGGTAGTAGTCACTGGGTGCAAAATTTGGCCTGTAGGGTGGGTGCTCAATCTCCTGGAAGCCACAGTCCTTCACTGCAGCATTTGCAAAATAGCTGTATGGACTGGAGCACTGCTGTAAAGCAAGCAAACACCATGACTTAGCATTCCCCGTCTCTTTTCTTTTATGGCATTGTGCAGGAGTGCATTCTACATTCACAGTGGTATTCCTTTCTTTGAAGTCAATGAAGAAAATTCTCCAGCAATTCCAAAAGATTGTTGCCATGATCGTCTTGGCGGATTAAGTAATGATCTTGGCTTTTCTCTGCAGTGCTTTGCTTGGTTTTTACCACTCCATGGATTCCCTTTTAGAAAGAGGATCATACTAAAGGAGCATGGTTTCATCCCCAGTGACAGTGGATTCCAGCACTTCTGATACTCTTGACAAAGTTCTAAAAACTTGTGGGAATAGGTCACACAATGCTCCTTCTGAATTGAAGAGAGAAGTTGGGGGGGGGGGCACCTTGCACTGACCTGTGTCATGTGAAGCTTCTCATAAATGATGCGAAAGATGGTTGTTATAGAAAGCCCTAACCTTGCTGAGATTTCTTTGAGCTTCAGCCGTTTGTCATTGAGCAGTTCCTCGTCAACAAGAGAGACATTTTTCTCAGTCATCACTTCCACAGGCCAACCATCACGAGGATTATTGTCGATGCTTTCTCTTCCTAGGCAAAACTGTTCAGCCCATTCCTTCATGGTGGAATATGAAGGCCCCATAAACAACATTCACTCGCTCTTTGATAGCATTTGGAAAAAGTATCACAATGTGGTACTTTATTTTTAGCATTACAGCCACTTGGTGTGCTACATATTAAATCAGTGCCTCCAACTGAATGATGCAGGTAGAGAGTTGGAACTGGCACACTAACCTTCCCGTGGATGGTGCTATATGTCACGCATGCCCTTTTGAAATTGGCATGCATTTTTGCATGTCAGGCTGGAAACTTTTGGAACCTCCCTTGTACAAGTAGACTTGTCATGAAGATACCTCCCATGCAAACTTTGTTTACACTTGGGTAAATTATTAAAACAAGAATATAATTTTTTTTCATGTATAATATACTTTGTAGCCGTGTGAAATAAACTTCCTACAACAATCTGTGATCTAGAAAGTATTTTTAACTTGGGTATAGTTATGTTAAAGATACTAAGCAATTTTAAACCTGGTTTTACTCCATTTTTTCCAAGTAAGCAAACAGACAAATGTCAAGTTTGCGTCTGCAATTTATGCAGGACTAGCTGATCCCACAGGTAGTGCAAGACCAAGGCAACTCGTGGTAAAAGTGGAGCAAGCTCTGATCACTAATCTTAATATTTACCCTTAATGCCAAAACACATCTCCAAGAAGGGGATGTATGATGTTTTGTATTAAAGGCAAGGGGCCACTACCCAGACCACTACCCTGATGAGACCTCAATAAAGGTCGAAACTGATGAGACCTCAATAAAGGTCGAAACTGGTCTGGGTAGTGGCCCCTTGCCTTTAATACAAAACATCATACATCCCCTTCTTAGAGATGTGTTTTGGCATTAAGGGTAAATATTAAGATTAGTGATCAGAGCTTGCTCCACTTTTACCACAAGTTGCCTTGGTCTTGCACTACCTGTGGGATCAGCTAGTCCTGCATAAATTGCAGGCGCAAACTTGACATTTGTCTGTTTGCTTACTTGGAAAAAATGGAGTAAAACCAGGTTTAAAATCTGTGATCTAGACTATTTTACTAATATGGTGATACATTTTACTACCTGTATATGGAAAATAAGTGATTTACACATTGATTTAACCTTAGGATCTTCCTTCACCAATGAGACCTAAGTAAAGGCCAAAAACAATCTGGGTAGTGGCCCTTCCCATAATGCATAGCAATATACAAGTCCAAAAGTAAGTGTGTTTTCATTATGGAATACTGTGACAATTACTGTTGAATTTGTATATTGAGGCTGTTGACTTAATTGTCAACAGCCTCAATATACAAATGTGAAGATACTTCACATTCAAACTTTGTTTACACTAAAGTAAATGTTTAAAATAAGAATATAATTTCTTGTCAAATTCAATACACTGTAGATGTAACTATACAAAAATAAAAAAGCCAAGAGGTAACATGTTATATCTATACACAAATGCCAGCAGCATCAGTCTTAAAGGGATAAAGTTTGTTACCTGAGTGTAAAGGATATAATATTTTCAGGAAGGACAGAAGAGATAGAAAAGGTTTAATAATGATATCAGACAATTTAAATCCAAGTAGCATAAAAACTCATGCAAGCAATAATGTTCCATGCAGCAATGAGCTTTAGGCTACCAGAGTGTGAAATGGAGATTAAAGACAAAATATATCATTGTGTGTTGCTACAGATCTGATGGATCAATTATTGGGGTGATGAAATACACCATCAAATTAACCTAATGGGTACTAAACCAATGCAGATAGATTTCTCATAGCATGGATCTTATTTAACAATGAGCCTGTTTTGCCATCAGCTTGTGATAATAATCATGCTGTATACTGACCTGGTAGTAGCTAAGTACATAGATGTTCCAATCTAGATAGGATACATGCTGAATTACAAATAAAAATTATGGCAAACTCAGGAGAATACTATGTTCAGTTCAATGATATTAGTTACTGACTGGGAAGGAATATCAGTAATGCATGGAAAGTGAAAAGATGCTTAAATGATGCAGTATCTAAATCTGTTCCTGGAGTTTGAACAACAAATAGGTGGGCGTAAAATGGATGTGCAATCTTATCAAGCAAGATATACATACAGAAGATGATATGGAAAGAATATTGTGAAAATAAGATCCAAGGAGTACCAAAATATGTTAACCACAGTCAGAAAAGTAGCACGTATTGCACAGAAACAAAGTTGGAGTATGAAAAGAAACTGGCTAAGCATTCTAAAGACAACTGACAAGAATTTTATCATTAATTAGCAGGTAAAAGAAAGAATGAATATGGAAGCATATTTTTAACAAATGCAGATGGTATGCTTGTGTCAGATATCATCATCACTGTTCAAATAATGAGCACCCACTTTCCCAAGCTCTATCAACCCTGTGCATGCAATGGTTCCCACCACTACAATGGATAAAAACAGAAATGCATAAGTAGGATAACCTGGATAAGAGTAATTTGGGATATCAGCATGTATTCTAAAGAAATGTTCGGCTGAACTGGTTAGGCTACTGACATGGTTGTAATTCATGTCCCAGTTTAGGAAAGAATACACGATAGTCGTGACCATGTCTAACTACTGATCTATCAGCATCTATGGAGAGGCAGTGAAAATTTTAGAGAAGTTGGTAAGAACTTATACACCAAAATGGATTGACAGAAAAGCTACATATTTTATAATAATGTTATTGCTTAGTTGGATAAAGGAAATGGATACTGTTGGACTTCGCTAGGCATTTGACAGGATGCCACATGAAAGGTTGTTGCATAAACTGAAGAATACAGAATTGGAATATAAACTATTGACTTGGACAAACAGTTGGCTGATGGACAGGTATCAGAAAGTGTTATACAAGATAAGGAGGGAAAGGGGGGGTGAATCTGCCAAATTTAAGTTGATCAGTAGCATTCCTCAGGAATCACTTCGTGACCACTGTTGTTCAATTTATGCATTAATGATAATGGAAAGGACCAGACATGTCCAATTGTTTGCTGATGATGCAGAGATAGGCAGAGGGATAAAGGATGCTACTGATATACAGCACTTACTGAATGATATGGATGGAACTGTGGGAAGTATAGATGTCAATTCATTGTTAGCAAATGTAAAGTTATGCACTTTGGCATGATGAGATTTCCAACAGAATATTGAACAACAATCTCCATTGATTGAAGAAATTGATGAGTCTAGGGTTCTTGGGGTTATGGTGGCCAAGAAGTTGAAGTTCAAAGGTCACAAAGTAAAAATTGCAACCACAACTTAGAAGATAACTCAGAATGTTGAAAGGAACATTGACATGTCATGGTAAGGAAGTCGTTTGCTTGTTTACAAGGTATAGATGTGACTGGACATGGACAATTGTGAGCAGATTTGAACTCCTGGGTTCTGAGGGATGACGAGGCAGTGAATACCATACAAAGATCAGCTAAAAAAAATAATGAGTATTAGATGTAGACTATGAGGAAAGAGAGAAAGAATATATAAACAGGAAAAAGAGGGATGATATCATAAGAAATTTATAAACTAATGAAAGAATGTTATAAAATACCAGCTGATGAAATTTTTTATTATATGGAAGGTGGTGAGAGGACAAGGGGGAAATCTCTGGAAATTGAGTTTGTATGTGGTTAAAAACAGGGATAAGAGCTGGATTTTTCTTTTTCAATGAGTCCTTGACTCCCTGGAGGTCTCTGATAATAATAGCAATAATAGTATTGAAGAGATGATAAAATACATCTGATACCAGCCATACTGCTCACAATTGTCCATGTCCAGTCACATCTATACCTTGTAAACATTTCCTGATAAGTGTTCTAATTTGAGTGCTAATTTATTTCCTACACTGAACAGACTGGGAGGTGGTCTGGTATATTTAAATTAGCAAAAAAACTTTTTTTTTTTATTAAATAGTAATAAACTCCTCTTGTAATAAACTTTTTACTAAATTTGAAAAGAATTTCTCTAATTTTTAAAAGCAGATATATTCTATTTGGCTCTTTACTTTAAGCAGATGATATTATACTGCTAAATAAATCCAGTGTAAGTCTTCAGGACAAAAGTGAACAACTATTTAACTAAAGTGAACAACTTACTGTAAGAAATCAGCCATGAAAATCAGAAATAAATTTGTTAATTTAATTCTGATTTTCAAAAAAGTTTATTTGCTAATTAATAAGATATCAACTCAAATTTGGAAATCGATCTGGGGAAGTGAACAGATGGCATCAATGACAGATTCATACATCTTCTGTCCAAAAAAGAAACCAAACTTTTGATAGAAAATAAAACACAGGCCAATTATGCAAATCATTTATTTCAATCAATATACTCTCCCTCATCTTCGATACAGTGTTTGTCAAGGTCAGTTAAGTCGTTAAATGAGTTTTTTATATCGGTTTTTGGGATACTGTTAAGGGTCATGGTTACTGCCGCTTGAACGTTTCAATGGTGTTGTATCGCTTTCCTATCATCAGCAAATGAAGTCGGGGGAAGAGAAAGAAGTCACAGGGTGCTAAATCAGGTGAATACAGCAAGTGATCCAACACACAAACTTGGTTTTTGCTCAAAAACTGTCTCACAATGTTCGAACAATGAGATGGTGCATTATCGTGCAAAAGTGACCAGCTGCCTGCATCACAATATTCATGCCATATGTGACAAATTCTCCCTATCAATCGCTTCAAAACTTTGAGATAAAACTCACCGTTCGTGGTTCAGCCAGGTGGAAAGAATTTTTTGTGGATAATGCCCTTGGAATCATACAAACAAATCAGCATTATCTTAACTTTTGACTTCTCGAGCGACTTTTTTTTTGGATGCCCCTCTTCTGGTGGTCTTAACTCAGCACTCTGGCACTTTGTTTCAGGCTCATACTCAAAACACCACGTTTCGTCACCAGTAACAATAATTTCAAGGAAGTTTGAGTCCTTACGAGTGGTTTTAATGAGGTCCTTGCAGTGTTCAATTCGATACTTTTTTGGTCGTCAGTCAACTTGTGGGGAACAAATCGTGAATTCAATTTACGAAGGCTCAAACTCTCGGTCAAAATGTTGTGCACAGTTGATTTTGGAATTCTCAATTCATCTTCGATCAATCTCATGGACGATTTCAAGTTTTCTTTGATGAAATCACGCACTTTTTTGGATGTTAACTTCGTTCAGTCCAGTTTTTGGAAGGGGCTGGCTTTTCGTTGTCCTCAAGTGTCTCACGGCCACTTTGAAATCGCTTAAACCACTAGCAAACTTGAGTACGGGATAAGCATTCGTCACCATATGCTTTTTGAAGCATTTGATGCATTTCAGTAAAACTTTTACCAAGTTTAACACAAAATCAATCGCAGCTCTCTGTTCTGTTTGCAACTCATTTTCCGACCGTTCATCAAAACACACTGTCACTCTTGACACTATAATTCAGCTTCTAATGAAACAAATGTCATAAACAGTCGACAACAACATAATGAAGGCTGCCGCTTTTGACAACAAAAAAGATACAACAATTGGTGCCACTAGTTTCTTCTATTTTCAAAAAGTTCAGTTTCTTTTTGGACAGAGGGTATATTAAAAATGAAGATATTAGAAAGGAGTTTGAGTATTAAGTGCTCAAAAAGGTATGGGTGGACAGAGCTAATTTAAAGTGGCATGACAGCCCACAAAGTATATGATGCCAGGAAAAACAAATAGAGGAAGACCAAGACAAATACAGCTAGGAATGCCTTAGAATAGTATCTCTTGATACTTTTCTGATCCCAGCCACTTGAACAAGGCATGTAACTCAGCAATCAACTACTCCACCATTTACCAACAGGTGATATTTACAACCTTACATTACACAACATACACGACCATAATATTTTTCAGCAAAAAATTAAGTCTAGTGGAAAATTATGATAGCATTTCTAAGTGCATTTCTCAACTCACCATAGCAACAAGTGGCTGATTTTATGTACCCACTACGCTCATCTACTGAGATATACAGAATGTGGCAAAATATTATGCATGTTATAATGAAATGAAATAAATTATCCAAAAGAGCTTTTTAATATGTATTCCTGTGGTCCACTAGGAAAACCATGCAAGCCGCAAAAGTTGACTGTCGACCACATCTTTGAAAAATGTTGCCTTAAAAGGCTGAAATGAAAATCTGACAATATTAGAGTCCTAACAAGTAAATTAATTTAGAAGAAAACTGTAAATAGTAAGTCAGGTAGTACTACCATACTAACCTAAACATCCAATGACAGTAAGTGTTATGAATTGTATGAGATATGCTTATATGTAATACCTAAAGAACTTGTATATGCTCATAAAATTGCCTATATATCTATATGCATGTATATGATATTGTAAACAGTTTAATATGAGCATAATTATTTCATTAAACATATTACAATCAAGGATAATTGGCTGACTTACCAGATCTGTACATCGAGAACTGTTTCGGCATGGATTAGATGCACATTCGTTGATATCTACTTCACAATTCATTCCTGTATAGCCAGGTGGACATTCACAACTATAACCTGGGGTAGTGTCTATGCACCTAGACAAAAGTATTCCAAATTTATCAAGAAGATAATCAGTGTTAAAACTATGAAACAAATGAGAATGCATATGTAACCTTTGTACTGCAATAACCTATTTCAGTAGTACAAGAGGTTAGTATAAAAATGCATAAAAGCATAAAACACTTCAGGATAAAATTTGCAAACACTCTAATCTGATTTCTGCTTTATTGTAATAGCAATAAATCATACTGTCATTTTCAGAAAACAATCTATAATTCTTTATTTTATAATGAATTGTTTGTTTGTTCAAGATCAATTATCATTAACATCTTGGAAAATTTTCAGTGCCATATATTTGAATACTTTTTTATTTTTTTAGAAAACAGAGTACTTTTTATTTGTGATATAACTGAATATTATAAATAATTTTTCACTCATCATTTGTAAAACATCAGCTACTTTTTATTATTATATGACCCCTCCAGGGAGACCAAAGACTCATTGAGGGAGGGTGCCTACTCTACAACTCTCCATCTCCACCAATGCAAATACCTTCATCTACACAAGGATTTCTCAGATTTTTCCTATGATGGAACACTTCACAAATCCTGAAATTTTTACGGAATACCTTGGTTATTTTGTTATGTATTAATAATTATGTCATAATTAATTTAATCACAATACTTTATGATTATGCCAGAATTATCATGGCATACTCATAAAGAGTATTAGTACACTTATGTATACAGTGTGACATGTTGACAAATATAAAATTACATTTAAATCAGTTATCAATCACTGGACTAATGAAATCTTATAGCATATTGTAGTTTCCTCAGGCTGACATCATTAAATTAATTTCTGCTGATTTTCATTGACATATCCCATTCTGATCACCAAAAATTTATAATATTATTATAAGTACTTAAGAGTGAATGCAGACTTTTTCTCCTGTGTGCTGATAGTTATCCCCTCCTTTTGTACATCCTGGAGATCGCTTTGTAGGCTGGAGATGGATGAATCACTATCTGTTGCATCATAAACACCTTCAATAAGAGATTTCTTAAGATCAAAATTAAACAAAGTCCCTTGTCACTTATTCATATTAAAATTTAAATCTGTAGGCCTATTACTTTTTAAAAATCACAGCACTATGGTTTTGAAACAAGCACTTTCACCCTACAATACAAACTTGCGAAGAAAGTATTCAGTATTACTAGATTTGAGAACTGGATACAGACTACCTTGATCTTCCATTTCAGTGGAAAAATTTTCTTTATACTTCCTTGCTGATTGGTCACTTTGCAACACAGATGTTGTTTCGTTCAGTTTTGAGAACAGAGGATGTGTCGTCCATTATTGTAATCAGCTTGCAGGCAATTTTCATGACTGGTCATAAACAGCGGTATTCTCTTTCCTGAATTACTTCCATGTTTAAAAAAACATGGCTCAGTCACTGACATCACAGAACACTTATTCACTTTCTGCAGAACACAATTTGGAAAACCCTGATCTACGCCAACGCCAACTGCTGATCACCACCACCACTAGTATTTTCACAGACAATTTCTCTTGAAATTTGGATACACTTCTAGCATGGGAAGCCATTTGGGATTCAGCTTGCAGAAAGTAGAACATTAAAAGGAGCCAACTCTCACTATACCAAGAAACTGTCATTAGCACAAACCACTAAAGAGTCCCAATGAAAGCCCATAGGCACAATGCAATTTTAAAGGAAATTCAATATAGCAAAATACTTCTGTAGTCTCTACAAGTTAGCTATAATGAGAATTAACCATGTATGTAATAACTAATATTTAAGGAATTGACAGCGTATACTGGAAATATAGATTAAATAAACTTTAATATACACTTTCCGATATTTCGGCGAACGTTACGTTGCCATCTTCTTGGGAACTTACTAAAAAGACACGTGCACACAAGTACTAATACAACAAATGAGACTGAGGCTAGGACGCTAGCGTTTTCCTAAAGTCCTGATGGTGCCCCTGGCGGGCTATATTGGTAGTTCTTGGCCTTTGGGCTGAAGTTCTTTTGATAAAAGTTTCCCAAATTTGGGGCAGTTTCATGCATCCAAATTTGTTGAGGTTTGGCATGTTCCTAAGGGCCGAGGCTGATTCCATGAATAGTCTTTCATACTTGAACTTGCTGCGGTGTATTACTGTGGCTTTCTTCCATCTTATTCTGTGGCGAGTATCCAGAGCGTGGTCTGCAAGCCCAGAGTGGCTGTACTGGTGAATTCACAAGAAAGCCACAGTAATACACCGCAGCAAGTTCAAGTATGAAAGACTATTCATGGAATCAGCCTCGGCCCTTAGGAACATGCCAAACCTCAACAAATTTGGATGCATGAAACTGCCCCAAATTTGGGAAACTTTTATCAAAAGAACTTCAGCCCAAAGGCCAAGAACTACCAATATAGCCCGCCAGGGGGCACCATCAGGACTTTAGGAAAACGCTAGCGTCCTAGCCTCAGTCTCATTTGTTGTATTAGTACTTGTGTGCACGTGTCTTTTTAGTAAGTTCCCAAGAAGATGGCAACGTAACGTTCGCCGAAATATCGGAAAGTGTATATTAAAGTTTATTTAATCTATATTTCCAGTATACGCTGTCAATTCCTTAAATATTAGTTATTATGTCTAACCAGCGTATAAGCCTCTCAACAAGAATAACCATGTATGACTACTACAGAAAAGGGAGAGAGGGATGGAGTTTGAAACTTCAATCTGAAAAGTTCATAGGAACAAGTGTGTATTAAAACTAAGAACTTTTATTGTTAAAAGACCATAAGATTTAATGATTACAAATACAAAGAGCCAACAAATTTCACTAGCCACTGTCTAGCATTTTCAAGGCTGAACTGGTGTGAAAACAAATGCATCAAGTTACATGAAAACATACACTTTAGTAACTGCTAGGCCGTTACATTTGATAATTCGTGTTTGATGGCATGCATGCGTTCGAATGCTTCAGTCAGAATCTGGTACATGACCATGTGTTGTGTAGTTTTTCGCATATTGTAGTTCTGTTGAACTGAGAGAATTGATAAGATATTTCCATATGTCTTAAGAATAGCACCTTGATTTCTACAGAGTAACTATGGAGAGACTGATTGGAAGTAGGAAACATCACATGGAAGAAAAGAAGTGGAATTCATTCACATGCTAAGAGTTAATTGCTGAAAAAGCATGTTAGGGACAGGACTCAGGGTTTGAGAATATTGGATGTGGTCACCTTGGTTATGGATCTTCTGATTAAGATCAGAAGATCCATAACCAAGCTGGTCGAGTTGCCTCCAATTGAAGAGAGAGAGTGATCATGCAGTCTTGACTTGGGGAAAATGTGCAGAGCATAAGAACTGTTACTTATATTTTTTTATATAAGTAACAGTTCTTCTAGTTGAAGAAGTGAATAAATTTTATAAAAATTTTGAAATTTTATACGTGGGACATCCAATACAGTCTACAACTGGCCTTAACGAAATACCTGGTTCAAGAACTTTGGGAAGACCAAAGAGGATTTTAAGTGTTTTTTTTTTATCTTCATTCCATGTAGATACATTATTGATAAGAGAATTAAGTCTGTTCATTTGACTACCAGTAGGATCCGAGTGAGAGGCCTGTAAGTTGAATAGTCTTAGAGTAATAGAGGTATTTTTCTCTCATATTCTCTTCTATCCTGAATAACAACAGCCTTTCCCTTGTCAGCTTTCATAATAATTAAATTATTATTATACTTCAGTGATTTCAGTGCTTTAAATTCAGAATAAGATATTAGGATGTGGAGGCTTGGCATTAGAAAGAATTTTTGCACATTCAAAACCTGTTACAGCCCACCGTTTGTAGGTCCCTGTTTCGCGTCTTTCCAAGAATAGTCGATTCATGCTGAAGGGGAGAAAGAAATGAAGGACGTCTGAATTGGTCACCAACACGCGAAATCACGTGCTTTACAGGTAAAATTTTCCAACTGTTATACAAGCAACATAGTTAACTACAATAATAATAAAAGAGAAGTTAATTTTCCGACTGGTAATAATAAACAACTCATTCCACAATACAGACTGATTACCCTATTATCGGAATGGATTCTCCTTTTTCTGAGATGTGCAGAAGTGTCGAAGGATCTCTAATCGGTGGGCGAACTATACCTGCTTTTTGGGATAAGGATCAAATACCTTTAGTATATGAAATATCTATAAATATATAGATATTTCATGCTATAGATCAAATATCTATAGTATGAAAAAAATTCATTGCTCCTTCTTTGAAGCAATGGCAAAATTATGTCCTTTTGATAAAACAAAATGTTCATTCTCTGTTAGTGGACAGCCAGAAATACTGATGACTAGTCTATCCATATCACAGACATTAGTACTAGTACTAAAGTAGCTCACCAGCTTTAACTTATCACAAGAAAAAACCTTTAGGTATGAAGTCAATGATATACATAAAATAGTGTTAAAAGTTTCACCCACTAATACAGATTTTAAGGGATTCTTGATATAAACAATTTCTCTATTTAAGAGGGCTAGAGATTTTTTAGCTTCATATAGCTGATAATTTAAAAGTGACCAAGTAGCCTTTAAATAAATCCGATTAGCTTTATGAAACCTAATTTTTTTTTTTTTAAATTTACAACAAGTAGAAATAATCTGAGCTATCTTATAGTGCTTTAGGAATATTATTCTGTTAATGCATTTAGCCTTCTTTATAATACTTTACCATATCTAGCACACTGTTTGGAAGTAGACTCTACGTCAAGTCTTGATACGTGTTTCAATAAGGAAATACCGTGAGTAGGCATATGCAAATCAATTATAATACTGGAATAAACTCACATAAAATATTATTTTATTAGTATAATTTTTGCCTAAGTATCAAAGGCATCTTCAGTACAAACCTAATCAATAACTAACAATTCCAAAAGGCGCAACCTAAGTTAGCGAATGTAAGATGTAAGATTTTTATATAAATTTTATTTTATTTATTTATCTTTTAACTGTACACACACACACACACACACACACACACACACACACACACACACACACACACTAGTGGCCAAAATTGTGGAAACCTTTTGGAAAAAGGTTTCCACAATTTTGGTTATGAGGTTTGATGACTCATAACACCACTTTTTTTTGGTGTAATACCATAAAATTATATATCAATGGAAAGATAATTTAATCAAGAATGTAATGCAGCTAAGTTCGTTCAATTTTCTGTATTCTATGAAACGTTATAGTCAAATAACCAGAAAAAAGAAGCACAAGTTGCTTAGGTTGATATGAAGTAGCTTTCCTTCATTTGAATGTAACCAATGAGCATGAGTGTTTAGAGAGCCAATCAGGTGTCATCTAGTTTTGGCAATGAGCCAATAACGTTACAGTAGGATTCAGCTATTGATGTCATGTATTGGAGCTGAGAGGAGGACATTTGTCAGTGTGTTATGTGATTGCTATCAAGTTGGTTGGTTTTTTTTTGTGTTCTTTCATTTAGTGAGCTTGTAAAACATAATAAAATTAAAGAAATGGTGCAAAGAGTTGACTGGTCACCTAGAAAGTGAGGTAAAATAGTACTATTAAGTGAACAAGGCTAGAGTTATGAAGAAATTAGAAGAAAAATTGGTGGAAACTTAACCAAAGGTGGCATTTCTAAATTTTTGAAGCAGTATAAGGAGACTCAGTCACTACAAAACTAGACTGGTAAAGGCAGGAAAAGGTGCACAGCAAGTGATGATAGAAGAATTGAGAGACTGTGCCTACATGATGGAAGAAAATCATCTGAGTGTATACAAGATGAAATGGCGCAATACAATGTGAAGTTGAGTGCAAGGACTATTCGTCACAGACTGCAGGAATTTGGTCTAAATGCTAGAATTCCAGGAAAAAAGCCATTTTTATCTCTCAAAGAAAGGTTGAAAAGATTAAACTGGGCTAAAGCCCATGTTAGCTGGATAGTGGAACAATGGGACAGGTGCAATACAATGTGAAGTTGAGTGCAAGGACTATTCGTCACAGACTGCAGGAATTTGGTCTAAATGCTAGAATTCCAGGAAAAAAAACATTTTTATCTCTCAAAGAAAGGTTGAAAAGATTAAACTGGGCTAAAGCCCATGTTAACTGGATAGTGGAACAATGGGACAGGAGTGATGAGAACAAAATCTCCCTGTTCAGTAGTGATGGCAGCATAAAATACGTAAGGAGAAGAATCGGAGAAGATTTGCATCCTGATTGCATTACTTACTGTGAAACACCCACTTGGTGTTATGATCTGGGGTTGTATGACATTAAAAGGTGTGAGCAGAATTTGCATGATTAATGGGAATATAAATGCCCCAAAATACATAAATGAAATACTTGAGCCCAAACTGGAGCCTTCCGCACGTGATTTTTTCCAAGATAATGAAGCATTTGTATTTCAACAGGATTCAGCTCCATGTCATGTTGCTGCTGTGTGCAAAAAGTGGTTTCAAGATAATGATATTCCACTGCTGGAATGGACTGGGAATAGCCAAGACCTTAACCCAATTGAAATCTATTGAGCCGACTAAAGAAACTTGTTAGTCAGAAGCAACCCACCAATAAAACCCAATTAATAGAAGCAATAATTCAATCTTGATTTCACATTATAACAGCTGCAGAACTAAAAAAACTTGGTTCACTCCATGGGAAAGCGTTGTAAGGCCATAATTAATGCTAAAGGTTACCCAACTAAGTATTAACTCACATTGTGAGAATTTTTGTATATCTCATTTTTTCTGTGTTTCACTTTTCTTCTTTATAACTGCTGTTCTAATAAAAAAATCCTTCATAAAAGTTATTGCATTACATTCTTGATTAAATTATCTTTCCATTGATATATAATTTTATGGTATTACTCAAAAAAAAAGGTAGTGTTATGAGCCATCAAACCTCAGAAATACACTTTTTCCAAAAGGTTTCCACAATTTTGGCCACTAGTGTGTGTATATATATACACACACACACTAGTGGCCAAAATTGTGGAAATTTTATATAAAATTTAATTAAATTATTTATTTCATATTTTATATTTATTTATATGTTTTTAATAAGTTAGGAAATTTAATGACATTTTTTAGTTATCTGTCAAAAACTAATTTAAATTGCTTGTATTCTACTTAGTCTCCATGTCTTTGCTCCAAAAATCAAAATGGGAAAAATGCAATGTTGGTTATTCAAAGGACCTATTCAGTTGTTTGCTAAAGATGTGAAATTGAGTAGAAAACTCATGTTTAAGTTACTAAAAGGGTTTTATAGGATTGATGAGGAGGAAATATTTCAACGTCTGGTTACAGGGGGCAGAAATTAGCAACAGTATAAGAACGAGAATTTTCATTTGGAGAGTGGTGATTAAGTGGAATTGATTGTGAAGTTTAGTTGTGAGTGCTATACTACACCATAAATTCAAGGAAGGGTACAACAGATACTGTGTGGATAGCTTGGGTTTGCTGCAATGTCTTGAGATTCCATGAAAGTGCCGATGCAAAATTATAATAATATAAATCACAGTAAAACAACAATAAATTAAAATTAATTCCAAATATTTTGTTTTATATCTTGTAAAAGATCTTTAGTATCTGAAGAGGACGAACAACAGAAATCTTTTATATGCAGTCCTTTTATATAAAGTATGACATTATTGTAATTTAATAATTCCAATAATACACCATAAAAACTATATCTGTTAACTGTACACTAATGGTTACTATCACTTTCAAAGTAATTCCTTCCTATAGGCAGCAATGCAGTTAGTCAGATGATCTGCCATTTTTCAAAAAAAATTCTCGATTTAGTCTTCTGGAATGCTTTTTATTAGTCACCACATGACAATGGAGGTCAGAAATGACCTCTTAAGTTTTCAAAAACCCAAAGTTTGCAAGAGGCAAACTGGTGAATGCGGAAGATGGTCCAATTTTGCAACTGATTTTTTAGTAGAAATTCACAGATGGCTACTGCATCAGGAAATTGGCATGACAGATAATCCAAATGTTCAGTGAAAGTTCAAGTCCCTTCTTACAAACAGCTTCATGCAACTTTGAAATAACAAAGCTGTTTCACCGTTCGTCCTTGTTTAATGAATTTGAAGTGAACTAAGTCTTTACAATAAAAAATTAAAAATGAAAAAAAATCAATGTCTTGGTCTGCAGTTCACATTCTTGCCTTCTTTTGGTCTTGATGGTGATGTTTTCTGCTGCATGCTTTTAACATTTTATTTCACAATCATACTGAAAGCACCAACTTTCATTACTAGAAATTATCAAAAAGAGCCTATCGTAAAGAAAGATCAGAATAAACAGCAAGCTGTCACTGCTTCAGATCTTCATTCAAAATTTGCAAAATCATCTTTGTAGAATTCTTTATTTTAACATTACAATATTAAAATATGACAGATGGAAGTATATTGGGAACTACCCTTGTAACATTTGAGGTAGACATCTGAAAAGAATGTTTCGCACAACTCTTTTCACAGATTACTTATGGATTTAGAAAATTGATTATTTAAGAAAGGATTGTAATTAATAATCTGTACATCACCAAATGGCAAAAAACAGCACCAACATAAGAAATCCTGACAAATGGTTTTGAATTCTATTGCTGAAATCAGAAATAACAAAGAACACAAGGAAGATCCTTTTATTTGTTCAAACAGTTTGTACATCCAGGTAAAATAAGAATTAATAAGCTTGAATACTTTTACAATGTCCACTGAAAAATCAATGGATAAAAATTCTGCATTGTCTATAAATAGAACACCAGCAACAAGGGAAGTAATATCAAAGCTTACCACCATACTAGAATGATCAAGTAATGAGTGAGGTCTCCTTCCAAATGACTAGGAACCAAAATGAGATCTGCATGTTGTCTTTAAGAAATGAGAAATGCACAGAACCAACTGGGGCTTCTGACCTAACATCCAATCCTCACCTTCATGAAATGTGCACTGTTATTGGTATCTGCTGGGTACTGAATATGAGAGAATGGGCTGGAAATTTGGGAGTCACCTGACCAAGCCACTGCAGTTTCTCTCAGGACACCAGGGAGAACAGTGAAAAGTCAGCTGTAGGAACACCATCAAGAAGAAGAAGAGCAAACTTACAGTCAGAAGAAATGAAGACAGAATGCATCAACATAAGGAATATCAATGGAAAGAAAACTGAGCATGAAGAAGCACTGGAAAAGTACCATGTGAACATAACTGGTGTTACTGAGACAAAGTCGACTAAAACAGGTGAGATCCTATTAAATACTAAGTATAGGAATTATACTCGGGCAATAATGATCAAAGAAAGGAAGGAATAGCGATAGCACCAAATGTAAACCAAGTGGAAATGTAAACAGCAGAGTATGAAATGAATTCCACCAGGAATATAGAAACTCTCGTAGACAGGCTCATACGTTGGTATGCATTACTAAATCACTTAAGGAATTGACAACGTAGATATGAATATAAATTAAATTACACTTTAATAAATATTTCCGATATTTCGGCAACGTCATGTTGCCATCTTCAAAAGGAACTTATAAAAAAAGGCACGTGCACGTAGGCACTACAACACAGTAACTGAGAATGATGTGATGAAGATATTGTTCTAAATTCCTGATGGTGCCCTCTAACGGGCTAAGTGGGTGTTCTTGACTGTTGGGCTGGAGGCCTGCTGGTGTAAGCCTCCCAAATTTGGGGCAGTCTCATACACAAAAATTTGTTGAGGTTTGGAGAGTTTCTTAGGGCTGAGGCTGATTTCATAAATAGTCTTTTGAATTTGTATTTGCTACGGTGTATTATTGTAGCTTTCTTCCACCGTATTCTGTGGCGTGTATCCAGAGCATGGTCTGCAAGACCAGAATGGCTGTACTTGTGAAAACGGATGTAGTCCTTGTGTTCCAAAATTCTGATATTCGCTGTCCTGCCTGTTTGGCCAAATTAAGACAGTTTACAGCTGCAAGGGACCTGGCATACACCAGGTACGGCTAGGGGAAGTTGTTGGTCTTTAGTGGAGCGAATAAGGGATGCCAATTTTCTGTATGGTCTGTAACAGGAGGTCAAGTCATGTTTTTTTAAGATTCTGGTAATCTTTCTCGAGGTGCCTCAGATGTAGGGAATGGTGATGGATTTAGAGTAATCCTTGTTGTGAGGGGGTTGTGGTTTGTAGGTTTCAATATTTTTTTGGATTGGGGGGGGGGGGGGGGGGCATTGACTGAGAAAGTGTTGAGGATGTGATTTAGTTCAGTGTTTACGGCCATGTTGTTAGAACAGATTAGTTTAGCCCTGTATTGTTTTCACCACCCCAATTGTTGTGGTTGGTGGTGGTGGGGTGGGGGGGGGGGGGGATTGTGGTGAATGTACCTGCCTGTATGAGTGGGTTTTCTATAAACTGAGAAAACCAAGGTTCCATCAGGCTGTCGGGGCGACTAGCGTGTCTAGGAAAGGGAGGCTGTTGTTTTCCTCTTTTTCCAGGGTGAACTTGATTCTGGGGTGTTGGTTGTTTAAGTGTGTTAAGAAGGAGAGGAGTGTATGAGACTCATGTGGCCAAACAGCGAACACATCATCAACATTTTTTTTGTGGGGAATAGGCTAAGGGACTTTTTCTTCAAAGGTCTCCATAATGAAATTGGCCAAGGGAGGGGAGAGTGGTGAACCCATGGCTGTCCCCTCTATTTGTTTGTAGAATTTTCCCTGCCAAATGAAATAGCCTGAGTTCATTGTAAACTGAAATAGGGCTGAGATATCGGGATAAAATTTAGCTTGGATTAGCTCTAAAGTTTCCTTGAGTGGGACATTTGTGAATAAGGAGGAGACATCAAAGCTGACCATTATGTCAGTATGTTGGAGTGTAAGGTTTTCTATGCTGGCTTTGAAGTGGGCTGAGTTTTTTATGTGTGATGGTGTGTTGCCAGTATAGTGTGTGAGCTCTTTGGCCAAATCAATGCCATCCACTATGGGATGTAATGGCACATTTTCTTTATGTAATTTTTGGAGTCCATAAATACGGGGGGGGGGGGGGGGGGGGGGGGGGGGGGGGAATAGAGTTAAATGACTTTAATCTGTTGGTAACTTCTACAAGCCAAGAAGTGACTTCCTTAAGGTGCCTGTGAAGTTTTCTGATTTGTGAGTTGGTGGGATTGCATTCGATAGGGAGGTAAGTAGCCCGATCTAATAGAAGAGAATTAAGCATACCTGTGTAGTCCTTTTGGTTAAGTACTACAGTCACATTTCCCTTATCTGCTTTGGTGATAACTATTTCTTTATTATTCCTCATTCCTTGCAGAGCTTTATATTCCTTGTTGGATATGTTGGTTTTTGGGTGATCTTGCTTTGGAGAGGACACAAGCTACATCCAGTCTTACACTGTTTGGCAGGGAGAAATTCTACAAACCGAGGTGACAGCCATGGGCCCCCCACTCTCCCTACCCTTGGCCAATATTTCTTTATGGAGACCTTTGAAAAAAAAAGCCTTAGCCTATGCCCCACAAAGACCAACCATATGGCTTCGCTATGTTTTCGCTATTTGGCCCACATGGCTCTCATACACTCCTCTCCTTCTTAACACACTTAAACAACCAACACCCCAGAATCAAGTTCACCCTGGAAAAAGAGGAAAACAACAGCCTCCCTTTCCTAGACACACTAGCCACCCGACAGCCTGATGGAACCTTGGTTTTCTCAGTTTATAGAAAACCCACCCATGCAGGTACATTCACCAACAATTCTTCCCCCCACACAACAATATGGAGTGGTGAAAACACTATACAACAGGGCTAAACTAATCTGTTCTAACAACATGGCCCTAACACTGATCTAAATCACATCCTCAACGCTTTCTCAGCCAATGGCTACCCACCAAAAAAATCCAAAAAATATTGAAACCTACAACCCCCCTCTCCCCCACAACAAGGATTACTCTAAATCCATCACCATTCCCTACCTCTGAGGCACCTCAGGAAAGATTACCAGAATCTTAAAAAAAAGGCTTGACCTCCTGTTACAGACCATACACGAAAATTGGCATCCCTTATTCGCTCCACTAAAGACCAACCACTTCCCCTAGCCGTACCCGTTGTATACCAGGTCCCTTGCAGCTGTAAACTGTCTTAATTTGGCCAAACAGGCAGGACAGCGAATATCAGAATTTTGGAACACAAGGACTACATCCGTTTTCACAAGTACAGCCATTCTGGTCTTGCAGACCATGCTCTGGATACACGCCACAGAATACGGTGGAAGAAAGCTACAGTAATACACTGTAGCAAATACAAATTCAAAAGACTATTTATGGAATCAGCCTCAGCCCTAAGAAACTCTCCCAAACCTCAACAAATTTGGTCGTATGAGACTGCCCCAAATTTGGGAGGTTTACATCAGCAGACCTTCAGCCCCAACAGCCAAGAACACCTACTTAGCCCATTAGAGGACACCATTAGGACTTTTAGGAGAACAATATCTTCATCACTTCATTCTCAGTTATTGTGTTGTAGTGCCCTACGTGCACGTGCCTTTTTTTATAAGTTCCTTTTGAAGATGGCAACGTGACGTTGCCGAAATATCGGAAATATTTATTAAAGTGTAATTTAATTTATATTCGTATCTACGTTGTCAATTCCTTAAGTGATCTTAGTAATGAATATTAGAAACATTTTTAGAAAATCTGGGAAAAAGGGAAAGGATAATAAAAACAGTAAGTACCTGCTGGACTTCTGCTAAGGATACAGACTACTCATTGCTAACACCATATTCCAACATAAAGATGTGTATAAGTTAATGTGGAGTGAAGACACAGGATATAAAAAATCTCCTTACTGACTGATATCCTCATGATGGTTCAAGACACAACAGTATAAAGAGATCTGAAATTGGAAGTATTATCACTTAGTTTTGAGCAGGATAAAAATGAATATCCCATTGAAAAGAACAATATCTATGAAAATCTTAAAAACAATTAAAGTTGAACAGATTTTCCAGGTAAACCATAGACTCAATTTTATAACATTATTAAAGAAAAAAAATGAAACAGTTTGAAAACAAGAGCAAATCCTTGGAGTCTCAGTGGAAACTCTGAAAAAAACATTAACTGATTCATCTAGAGGGGCATGTGGTAAAGTTGTCTGTAAGGATAGAAAAATGAGAACACCATGGGGAACACAAGAAGATAAAGAAGCAGTCAAAGAAAAGAAGAAAGCATACCAAAAGTTCCTAGAAATAAATTGGCAGGTGCCCTAAAAGGATAAAGAGAAAATAAATGTTAGAGAGCTAAGCTATTTGTAAAAGTAGCTAAACAAAAGCCATGAGAAGGGAAGTTGATAAGAACATAGAAGATAAAGTCAGGACGGTGGCAGAATGTTCTGGAGGCTATTGAAAAAACTTAACAATGGAAGAAACTGTACTACAAAAGGAATCAAAAATGATCAAGGTGACTTAAATATATTCTATATGTAAAAAACAATATCAAATTCCTGAAATCTGGGAGAGCAGTTGGAGTATAAGATGTTCAACCAGAAACTCAAATATGGAGGTATAAAAGGTTTGCAATGACTATACTGCATAATTCAAAGGGTCTTGTCAGAAGGTCAAAGCCATATGATTGGAGTAGAGCTCTCATAGTTCCCATCTATAAAAAACAAGAAACAAAGCTGAATGCGAGAATAACAGAAGAATTTCTAAAGTGTACCTAGTAAGACTGAGAAGAGCTTGAGAAAAATTGCAGAAGAGAAACTTGGAGAAGAACAAGCTGAGCTCAGGCCAAACAGACTGTCAAGATAAGAATTTCCCTTTACGAAAACAATTGTAAAACTGGCAATAAAACTGAATTCTGTATTGTGGAAAAGACATGTTAAGGTGGCAAGAGAAAAGCTGTTCAAAATGCTACAGTTAGCTAGTATAAATAGGACATTATATCAGGCAATACATAGTCTATATTTAAGTTGTAAGTTAGCAGTTAGAATTGAAGGAGGTACAAGAAGATAGTTTAATGTTAAATCAGGTGTGAGACAAGGATACACATGATCTCCACTATTCTTTATCATCTATATAGATCACATTATGAAAGAAAGGGGTATTAAACCTTATATTCAAACTGGAGATGTTAATCTCAGCTCTCTGCTTTATGCAGATGAGGTTATACCTCTAAACAAATCTGATACAATTTTGCAGGATTCCCTGAATAAATTGGATAACTGCTGTAATAAATTTGATATGAAACCAGCAATAAAAAGATAAAGAGAGAAAAAGCAGGTACTAGTTATATCTTAAGTTGACTGTCTCCCAGATCTTAGGCTAATTTACACAGCCATATTTGTTGAGATTTGGAATCTGTTTCAAAGCTTCTGTTGCTTCTAAGAACAATCTCTCTGACTTGTAAGAGTTTACGTGCAGTACTTTTGTTTTCTTCCAGTTGATTCTGTGTGCAAGGGTATCCAAAGCATGGTCCGCTAGGCCTTACTTCCCATAGTGATAGTGCCGGATGTATCTTTTATGTTCACCGATGTGGATGTTCACAGTTCTTCCTGTTTGACCGTAGTAAGCTTGATCACACGAGCAGGGTACTTTGTAGACTCCTGGATGCGATAAAGGAGGGATGCTGTCCTTGGATGAACGGATGAGAGTTGCTAATTTGACACACAGTCTGAATACTGTGCATAGTTCATGTTTATTAAGAATTCTAGATATCTTTTCTGATGTGCCTTTAATGTATGGGATGATGACTGTTTTGTTGTAGTTCACTGTGGTGGATAGTGGGAGGGGTTTGTTAGGAGCATTTAGTATTTTGTTCATCTTATAGGGATTATAGCCATTGGCCAAGAATGTGTGATGTAAGTGAGCCAGTTCAGCAGTAAGAGCATTGTTATGGGAACAGATTGCTCTTGCTCTGTGGGTTAGTGTTTTTAAAATACCATGCTGTTCAGAAGGGTGATGATGTGATTGTTTGTGTAAATATCTCCCTGTATGTGTGTGTTTTCTAAAAACTGAAAATGATAAGGAAAAATCTGAAAACGTGTGATAAGTGTACCCAGGAAGAGCAGACAGTTATTAGCTTCCAGTTCCATTGTAAAGTGGATTTTAGGATAAATTAAAGACTTAATTCTGTATGTTAGTCAAGTAAATATTAGTTTAATATCCAACATATCACTGACTGATATCTGTCAGCATTTTCAAAGGAATTCACTGGTAAGTAATAGAAAGTAACAAAAACTATCCCATACATTAAAGGCACATCAGAAAAGATATCTAGAATTCTCAATAAACATTAACTAAGCACAGTATTCAGACTGTGTGTCAAATTAGCAACTCTCATCTGTTCACCCAAGGACAGCATCCCTCCTTTATCACATCCAGGAGTCTACAAAGTACCCTGCTCATGTGATCAAGCTTACTACAGTCAAACAGGAAGAACTGTGAACATCCGCATCTGAACATAAAAGATACATCCGGCACTATGGCAAGTCGGGCCTAGCAGACCATGCTTTGGATATAACTGCACACAGAATCAACTAGAAGAAAACAAAAGTACTGCACATAAACCCTTACAAGTCAGAGAGATTGTTCTTAGAAGCAACAGAAGCTTTGAAACATATTCCAAATCTCAACAAATATGGCTGTATAAATTTGCCTAAGATCTGGGAGACAGCCATCTTAAGACATAACTAGTACATGCTTTTTCTCTCTTTTTTTTTAGGACTTTAGTCTTTGTGTAGTAACAACAATTTTGTTAAACTAGTCCGTTGATTACACCATGTTGTTGTAGTCTCGCGTATTGTGACAAACTGTGTTTTTGTGCTCTGAAGATGCTGGTTATAACACCAGCGAAATATCAGCAATAAGTCAATAAATTATTATTTACTTAAAATTTTGTGTTCTGATATATACTGTCAAAAATAAAACAACAAAAACATAAAATGAATGAGAAATGCAGAAACATTGAAAATATTAACTGCATCCAGAATGAAGACCCTAAAGAACAAGTAAAACATTTCAGTTATTTTAGACACAAGTTTTAGTAAAGATGGCAAATTAATTATGGAAACAGAAAACTGAATTAGCAAAGCTAGTAGAAGGTAACCAATTTTTAGTTATGGTTCTGAGAGCTAGATTAGAAATAAAACACTTAATCAAAGATTGGGGAACACAGATAATTGTTCTGGGAATGATTAGGGGAGTAAACAGATGGCATCAATGGCAATATCATATTAAAGAGGATATCAGAGAAAGAACAATGTTTTTTGAATTCAAAAATGTGTTAGTAAAGCTAATCTCAGATAGTATGGTCAACAGAATGCGAGAGGAAAGGTTAGAAAACAGTCTCCCCGACACACACACACAAATCACCTCCAAGATGGTAGGGGGGAAAAAAAGAAAAGATCAAGATCTGGGTGGATTAACACAAAAAGAAGTGCTTTAGAAGACTAAATATAAGATCTGATAATACTGGAGTCCTGACAAATAACAGATTAATATGAAAGAAAATGTCAATAGGAAGTTAATAATGACAAACTTTTTATGTGATAATCTTATTATATCCTCTACAACCTGTGAGGGTACACATCAGGAATTTGATGATGGTTATGGCAGTCTTATGAACTGGAATATATCAACATTTTAAAGTTTGTTTGTCATAACAGGATGATGAATAGATCGTAGTCCTGCCAATAGCAAAATTGCAGTATTTTTTTAAAGGTTATTGACAGAAGTTGTATGAGTGAACGTGGTCTTTAAAGTTTGAGTATAAGGTACTTCAAAGTATAAGGCCTTAATCAGACAGCATATGGACTATAATACACAGATTTGGTACCTGGTTTTCAAGGGGATGAAGATATCTTCTAGAGGGTCCAGAGAAAATTCAAAAAGCCAGTTCTCTTATCCTACATTTTACAGAATGTGGGATATAAGAACAGGTTGAGAGAATGAAATTTGCAGAGCACTGTGAACAGAAGAAGGAAAGAAGACATGATTGACTGGCACAGGTTGTTACCAGTTCAATGTGGAGATTTTTCATAGAGGGAGATAAAGATTAAAACAAGAGGATATCACTAAAAGCTATATAAGGAGGATGTGAGGAGTAGGGTCTTTGTTTGGAGAGCAGAATGCATCTGCTCATGTTAATCTGTTTATTTATTATAATTTTCAGAGAATTTTGAAAAACAGACTATACAATTAATTTAGGCTATTATCACTTTATTATGCAGTTAACTACATGGTACTATGATAAATATATTAGATGTTATCCTTTTAAGTTTATAAATATGCAGAGGGAGATGGATATAATTAGCTGACATAAGAAAGATAAAAATCTTGGCTTACCTTCCTCCATTAACACAGGGATTTGAAATGCAATCCTTCAATGTTTCATCACAGATGCTACCAGAATATCCATCTGGACACATACAAAGAACTCCACCTACTATAATAATAACATGTGTATTGCATTTCTGTTAAAGTTATCAAATGTGAAAAGCATATATTAAGTTTTATAAAATGATGAAGTGAAACCAAACCTTGTAGTCTCAGTGGCAAACTCTAAGAGAATGATTGATTCTGCTATGGAAGTATGTGCAAGGATAGAAAAATAAGAACACTATAGTGGGCACAAAAAGTTAAAGAAACAGTCCTGAAAAAGAAGAAAGCATACCAAAAGTTCATACCAAACAAGTCGGCAGATGTCCTAAAAGAATACAGAGAAAAATGTAACAGAGCTAAGCTATGTGTAAAAGAAGCTAAACAAAAGTCATGGTAAGACTTGAGTAAGTGTATGGAAAATAAATATCAAGAAGGTGGCAAAATATTCTGGAGGCTATTGAAGAAGCTTAGAAATAGAGGAAAGAGCATTGTAAAAGGAATCAAAGATGATAATGGTAATGTGAACACTAAAGATAAGAATATCCTAGATGTCTGAAGTAATTATTTTGAAAGACTGTTAAACAAAATAAGCAGTGAGAAAAACCATAGTAGTAAATTTTTCTAGAGGAATGCAAAGAAGAGTACATATCCATAATACTTGAGTTAGAAAAAGCCATCAAACACATGAAATGTATTCGACCAGAAATGCTTAAGTATGGACATATACAAGTTTTGCAGTGGCTACACTGCATAATTCAGAGCCTAGTCAGAAGGATTGAATTCCTGATGATTGGAGTAGAGCTCTCACAGTACCATCTATATATATATAAAAAAAATAATTAAAAAAAAAATGGAATAAAGCTGAATATAAGATATACACACAAATTTCTCTAATAAATGTTCCAGGTAAGATTTATGCAAGCATACTTGAAAAGAGAATAAGAAAGATTGTGAAACAGAAATTTGGACAAGACCATGCTGAATTCAGGCCAAACAGATGTTGTCGGTATCAGAATTTCACTTTAAGACAAACAGATGAGAAATTGTGGGAATACGACACGGATCTGTGCTTTATGTAAATCTGGAAAAGGCATATAACAAGGTGCCCAGGGAAAAGCTTTTCAAAATGCTACTGTTCTATGGGGTAAATTAAAATTTACTCAAATGGAACAGTAGTTCTATGGGGTAAATTAAAACTACAGGGCAATAAAAAGTCTGTATTTAAGTTGTCGGTCAGCAGTTACAATTGAAGGAAATATAGGAAGTGGTTTGATGTACAATTAGGGGTAAAACAAGCATACACATTATCTCCATTCTTATTTATCATCTATATGGATCACATTGGGGCGCTTAAGGGTCAAAGCTGTATAAATGAGAGGAGACCTACACATAGCCTTTAAAGGAATGCAGAGAACCGACCAGGGCTGCTGACCTAATGTCCAATCCTCACCTTCTCGTGGTGCACCCTGTTGGGTATCTACTTGGATACTGAACGAACGAGGATGGGCTGGCAATTTGGGATTTAGCCGACCAAATTGTATTCTTATTGATTAAACCCAAATTAAAAATGATGGTACGACATAACAAAATTTCATGCCGGCTAGGGCATCGCCCGGTTAAACAAGGCCCCCATTGTTTTCGCCAGGGAACCAGGACGAACAGCGAAAAGTCAGCTACTGGAACAAATTTAAAAACAAACCCCAACCCAAAATCACCAGAGTTAAAGATCGGTACTATCAACGTAAAAAGCCTGAATGGCAAAGAAATGGAGCTAGATGAGTAATTAGATAAGTACCAGATCAACATAATAGGGGTGACTGAAACAAAAAAGACAAAAACTGGTGAGATCTTTCTGAGCAATAAATACAAAATGTTATATTCAGGCAATGACAATCAAAGAAAAGAAGGAGTAGCCATAGTATTCAACACAAAATACGAGGCTAATCTTCTTGAATGGCAGTCAGTCTCAAGTAGAGTAATGTGGGCAAATATGAGAATGGGAAACTGGACAATGAGACTTATATGTGCCTATGGTCCCACAGAAGGTTCTACTGAGGTAGACGTGGAGGAATTTTTTGATGCTTTACAAAAAGCAACTGACACAATGAAAAATGAAAAGTTAATCCTTGTTGGGGATCTAAATAGCAGAGTAGGAAATGATTGTGAGACATACAAAAATATTTTGGGAAAATTTGGAGAAAAGAGCAAAGCTAATAATAATGGCAAATATCTGTTGGATTTATGCTCAGGACATGGACTGGTTATTACTAACACCATGTTCCAACATAAAAATGTGCACAGATTCAAATGGAGAGAAGAGGCAAGGAATAAGAAAAGTCTCACTGACTATGTTATTGTTGATAGTGATGTTTTCTCCCTGGTGCAGGACACCAGAGTGTATAGAGGATTTTAAATTGGAAGTGATCACTATTTAGTCTAGAGCAGGATACAATTGAATTTTATATCGAAAAGAATAACATGTAAGAAAGTTTTAAAGCGAATAAAAGTTGAGCAGCTCTCAGATGTGAACTGTAGACTAAAATACACAGAGATTATTGAAGGAAAAATGAAAGAGTTTGAGAACAGGAACCAAACCTTGGAGATTCGGTGGCAAGCCTTCAAGAAAACACTGACTGATTCAGCCAGAGAGGCATGTGGTGAGGTTGTCTGCAAGGATAAAAAAATCATAACTCCCTAGTGGACACAGGAAGTTAAAGAGACAGTGAAGAAAAAGAAGAAATCATATCAAAAATTCCTGTCAAATAAGTGAGCTTGTGCTCTTAGAGAATACAGAGACAAATGCAAGAATGCTAAACACTGTGTAAAAATAGCTAAACAAAAGTCATGGGAGGACTTTGGCAAGAATATAGAAAATAAATATCAAGAAGGTGGCAAATTATTCTGGAGGTTGTTGAAGAAGCTTAGGAATGGAGGAAAGAGTGCTGTAAAAGGAGTTAGAGATGATAAAGGTAACATGAAAACAGGAGAAAAAGATATCCTTGAAGTATGGAGTAATTACTTTGAAAAACTGCTAAATGAAACAAGCAGTGATGACAGCACAGTGATAAAAAAACACTGACCAGGCATTCAGTCAGGAATACATATCCATACTTGAAGTAGAAAAAGCCATCAACGGCTTGAAATGTGGAAAGCTAGCAGGAGTAGATGATATTCGACCAGAAATGCTGAAGTATGGTGGTATAAAAGTCTTACAGTGGCTGCACTGCATAGTTCAGAAAGCCTGGACAGAGGGACGAATTCCCAATGATTGGAGTAGAGCTCTCATTGTACCCATATATAAAAAGGGTAATAAAACTGAATGTGAGAATTACAGAGGTATTTCCCTACTGAGTGTTCCTGGCAAGATCTATGCCAGTACTTGAGAAACGGTTGAGAAGAATTGTGGAAGAAAAGCTTGGTGAAGAACATGCTGGATTCAGGCCAAATAGAGGCTGTCAGGATCAGATCTTCACTTTACGACAAATAGTCGAGAAAGCATGGGAATAAAACAAAGATCTGTATTTAAGTTTTGTCGATCTGGAAAAGACATATGACAATGTACCAAGAGAGAAGCTATTCCA
The DNA here is from genome assembly GCF_054136105.1 of Typopeltis vanoorti. Lineage (NCBI taxonomy): Eukaryota > Metazoa > Arthropoda > Arachnida > Uropygi > Thelyphonidae > Typopeltis > Typopeltis vanoorti. The sequence continues at coordinate 12,737,739 of NC_143556.1, forward strand.
TATGCTACAGTTATATGGTGTCAATGGGGCATTATATCAAGCAATACTTAGTCTTTATTTGAGTTAAGTCAGCAGTTAGAATTGAAGGAAGTACAGGAAGATGGTTTTATGTTAAATCTGGTGTGAGACAAGAATGTACATTATCCCCTCTGTTATTCATTATCTATATGGATCACATTATGAAGGAATGTGATATTAAATATGATATCAAAATTGGAGATGTTAATGTCAGCTCTTTGCTTTATGAGGATGATGTTATACTTCTAAATAAATCCGCTACAAGTCTGCAAGATTCTCTGACTAAATTGAATAACTGTTGTAATAGATACGGTATGAAGGGCAGCAATAAAAAGACAAAGACAATGAAAATAGGCTGAATCATTGAAAATGTCAACTGTGTTATAAATGGAGAACCTGTGGAACAAGTAAAACATTTCAGCTACTTAGGCATGATTTTTAGTGAAGATGAATTTATTCAATTGACTTCCCACCATACCAGCTTTGCTGATTCTGTTGTCTATTTCTATATTTAATTTACCATCTTCAGTAAACATCGTGCCTAAGTAGCTGAAATGTTTTTCTTGTTCCACAGGTTCTCCATTCACAAACACTGTTGACATTTTCAATGATTCTGCCTATTTTCATTGTCTTTGTCTTTTTATTGCTGACCTTCATACCATATCTATTACAACAGTTATTCAATTTAGTCACAGAATCTTGCAGACTTGTAGCAGATTTATTTAGAAGTATAACATCATCCTTTTTTATTTTCCTTTTTATATATGGGTACTATGACAGCTCTACTCCAATCATCGGGAATTCATCCCTCTGTCCAGACTTTCTGAACTATGCAGTGCAGCCACTATAATACTCTTATACCCATACTTCAGCATTTCTGGTCGAATATCATCTACTCCTGCTGCCTTTCCACATTTCAAGCCTTTGATGGCTTTTTCTACTTCAAGTTTGGATATGTATTCCTGACTGCATGCCTGTTCAGCGTTTTTTACCACTATGCTGTCATCACTGCTTGTTTCATTTAGCAGTTTTTCAAAGTAATCATTCCATATTTCAAGGATATCTTTTTCTTCCATTTTCATGTCACCTTTATCATCTCTAACTCCTTTTACAGCACTCTTTCCTCCATTCCTGAGCTTCTTCAGCAACCTCCAGAATATTTTGCCAGCTTCTTGATATTTATTTTTTATATTCCTGCCAAAGTCCTCCCATGACTTTTGTTTAGCTATTTTTACACAGTGTTTAGCATTCTTGCATTTGTCTCTGTATTCTCTAAGAGCACAAGCTCACTTATTTGCCAGGAACTTTTGATATGCTTTCTTCTTTTCCTTCACTGCCTCTTTAATTTCCTGTGTCCACCATGGAGTTCTAATTTTTCTATCCTTGCAGACAGCTTCACCACATGCCTCTAGCTGAATCAATCAGGGCTTTCTTCAAGGCTTGCCACCGATTCTCCAAAGTTTGAATCCTGTTCTCAAACTCTTTCATTTTTTCTTCAATAATCTTTGTGTATTTTAGTCTACAGTTCACATCTGAGAGCTGCTCAACTTTTATTTGCTTTAAAACTTTCTTACATGTTATTCTTTTCAATATGAAATTCAATTGTATCCTGCTCAAGACTAAATAGTGATTGCTTCCAATTTCAAATCCTCTGTACACTCTGGTGTCCTGCACCAGGGAGAAAACATCACTATCAACAATAACATAGTCAATGAGACTTTTCTTATTCCTTGCCTCTTCTCTCCATGTGAATTTGTGCACATTTTTATGTTGGAAAATGGAGTTAGTAATAACCAGTCCATGTCCTGAGCAGAAATCCAACAGATATTTGCCATTATTATTAGCTTTGCTCTTTTCTCCAAATTTTCCCAAAATATTTTTGTATGTCTCACAATCATTTCCTACTCTGCTATTTAGATCCCCAACAAGGACCAACTTTTCCTTTTTCATTATGTCAGTAGCATTCTCTAAAGCCTCAAAAAATTCCTCTACTTCTACCCTAGTAGAACCTTCTCTGGGACCATGGGCACAAATAAGTCTCATTGTCCAGTTCCCCATTCTCATATTTGCCCACATTACTCTACTTGAGACTGCCTGCCATTCAAGAAGATTAGCCTCGTATTTTGTTTTGAATAGTATTTTTCATAATTTTATTAATTTCCTACCTATTTTCATAATTTTATTAATTATGAAAATATGTAGGAAATTTTCATAATTTTCATTTTTAGAAAATGGGAACATAGAAAACTTCAGCTGAATTCTGAATGGAGATCCTATAGAACAAGTAAAATATTTCAGCTATTTAGACAGTTTTAGTAAAGATAGCAGGTTAAATCTCGAAATAGACACCAGAATAATCAAAGCTGGTATAGTGGGTAGCCAGCATTATAATAATAAAATTTAGATGGAATAAGATAGTAATTAGCCAAAACACCAAATTAGCAGTATTCAAGACAGTGTTCAAATGTTTTAAGTTGTTAGTGATAACATGGTGTTAAAAAAATACCTAAATAAATTAGCTTATCATAAGTAATGAGATCCAAACGGGCAGTTATTGTAACATTTTATTAATTCAGTGTATTGCTATTGGCTAAAATGCATGTTTTTTGTAATAAGTGTACGCTCTTTGGCCAATCTGTCTGTCTTGTGCGGTGTAACCCCAAGTTTCCAGGTGGAAAATTCTACCACTTCCATATGAGAGGATAACTCATATCCTCAGTTGTTAACAAGTGAGCTATGAATGAACACACACACATACACAAAAAAAAATTACCCAGGAAATGCATACAGAGAATGAAGCACACGATACTTGTGATTAAATATGACCTGAAACTTCATTTTTTAGAGTATATATATATATTGCAAAATTCCAAATATAGCTGAAGGTCAAATTCCAGATGACTTTAATAAATCTCACAATGTATGAATATGAATTTAGGGAATATAAGCGCCTCCGTAGCGCAATTGGAAGAACGACGGTACATTGCGCCCTTCGATTGGAATAGGCCTAAGTTCGATTCTCGTCGCGACGGGAGGAATCTTTATCTGGTCGATTTCAATCGAAGGTGAGTTAGCCGATCTCATACGGAGGTAGCAGGGTTTTTTCTCCCGGAAACTCGGGTTTTTCATCCCGCATACATACAAATCGGCCCTTCAGAACACACGCAATTTACAGACAAAAATTACTAGTTGTGGTGGTGTTGGAGGTGGGCGGCAGATGGCGTTGATAGAGATGATTCGTAGTAGAGGTTAGGTGCAGAGACAGTTGTAGATGTCCTCCCACGATGAGTCTTCGGACTCCTTGGAGGTATCAGGAATAATAATAATAATAATAATAATAATGAATTGATAATGACAGCCAAATGACCATACTGAATGTTCTATGCAAGATTTTATACAAGGAACAGGCTTTTAAATAACCCATGTTGAATACCACTGTTAAATAATTAGTAAATTATTTTCTATATTAATTACTATATTTAAAAAGTAATAATAAATAAATTCTTCAAAATTCTGGATTTCATTATTCCTATTTTAAGTGCATATTTATATCATTAATTTTTTTTTTCCAATTAACTATTATTTTCAGTACATATTTATAAACATATATTGTTAGCAACTTTTTTTTGGTATCCCATATATGATATATGAGTCTTCTAGGTGGGCATCCTGTTTTCCAGCCAACCATCTGGATGGTATAATAAAGTATTTACCAAGTGCAAAATGCTAATAAGCAGTAATAGGACTAATAGTGTAATGCAAAGGGTAAAAAAATAAAATAAAATAAAATAAAACTGAAAAATAAATAAACCAAAAACCCCTAAAACATAGCACTTCTCAGAGAATTTTATTTGACTAATTGTATTTAGGGAATGGATGCTGTTGAATTCACATCCATTCAACAGCATCTATACAGAAATAAACCCAGATGTGAAGACACTTCTTCTTTAAGTGCCATATCCTATCAGAGGTCAGACCACCTTGGCAAATTTTGAGCGATCCTCAGCCACTCTGAGCAGTCTCTCAGAGTTCATGCCAGTCCACTGTCTGATGTCTGCCACCCAAGATTTTCTTCATTTTCCTTGTCCTCTTCTTCCATTTATCTTCCCTTTTATAATCCATTGAAGTATCTTATATTTTTCATTACGAAGTAGGTGACAAGATATGCAGTTTTCCTTCTTTTTATTGTATTCCAAAGTTCACGTGATTTGTTCCAGTACTTCCTGATTGGATGTTTTTGCTGTCCATTGGATTTTTAACATTCATCTGTATAATCACATCTCAAAAGCTTCAAGTCTTTTTATTGATATTGTCTTCAAGGTCCAAGTTTCTGCACTGCACAGCAGTACTGACCATACACAGCATTTAACTATGCTATGTTAAATTACTCTAAGCTCTAAATTTAAATTGCGGTTACACAGTGTTGATTTCATCAAGAGAAAATTTTTTCTTGCCATTTCACAATTCTAACTTTTATTTCCATTTCTGGATTGCAATCTTCATTTAACCAGCATCCGAGATATTTAAACTTTGCCACTCTTTCTATTTGTTTTCTATTTAAAGAAAGTGCTGAATTAAGAATTGGTTTCTTGCTTATGACCATGAATTTAGTTTTGGTGATATTATTTTTAATCCCATTTTTTCAGTCTCTTCATTCACTAGTTCCAGAAGATTTTGAAGATCCTGAATATTGTAAGCCAGGAGAGCTGTGTCATCAGCATATCGGATGTTACTGATGATTTCACCATTTACACTAATCCTTTCCTTTCTTCCTTCCAAGACTTTTTGAAATATGGCTTCTGAGTAGATGTTAAAAAGAAGAGGTGACAGCACACATCCTTGCCTTACTCCTTGTTTGATGTTAATGGAGTCTGTAATAATGTCATTAACTTGAACAGATGCCTTTTGGTTCCAATATAAGTTTTTATATTGAAGATATATTTATATCTCATATTGGAGTAGAGTTCTCAAACAAGAATATATTTTTGTGCCTATCATAATTTATAGTGACTCTCCATTGCACATCATTTCCTTGGAAAGGACTTCTATCTGATGACTGTCATAATGTGAGAAATCTTTACATGGCTATGAGAAAGCATGGGAATATAACAAGGATTTGTATTTAAGTTTTGTATATCTGAAAAAGGCAAATAATAAAGTGCTAAGAGAAAAGCTATTAAATTTTCATTATATGGAAGGTGGGAGAGAAAATGGTTGAGGGAACATCCTTCAAAGTTAAGTTTGTGTGCAGTTAAGAAAGGGATGAGAGCAAGAGCAGTGAGTGAGTGGAAGAGTTTGCTTGTTAGAGTAGTAAGTACATCCAGTGTGAATGGTGTGATCTATGGCCTCCCATGATAAGTAATTGACTGCCTGGAGGTTTCAGCTAATAATCATAATAATAAGTAACTGCCAGATTTTTGCTCAGGATATGGACTAGTCATTACTGCCATTCTGCATTAACCATTCATTATGGACAAGCCATGTTCCAACATAAAGATATGTAGAAGTTCATGTAGAGAGGAGGCACAAAAATAAGAAAAGCATCATTGACTATGCTATTGTTGATAGCAATATCTTCAAGCTGGTTTAGGATAAAAATTTGTACAGAGAACTTCAAATTGGAAGTGACCATCACTTAGCTTTAAGTAGGATAAAGCTGAACATCACATTAATAAAAATAGCATGCAAAAATGTGTTAAAAAGAATTAAAGTTGAGCAGCTTTTAAAGATAAACTGTAGACTCAACTATATAAACATGATTGAAGAAAGAATGAAACAGTTCAAAAACAACCACCAGACCTTAGAGTCTCAGTGGAAAACATGGAACAAAACATTGACAGATCCAGCTATTGAGGTATGTAGTGAAGTTGTGAGCAAGGATAGAAAAACAAGAACACCATGGTGGACAAAAGAAGCAGTCCTGAAAAAGAAGAAGAAAGCATACCAAAAGTTCGTAGCAAATAAGTCACCAGATGCCCCCTAAAAGAATGCAGCTGTAAGGGAGCTAATGTGAAAGTAGCTAAACAAAATTCACGGGAAGTTTTTGGTAAAAACATAGTAGGTAAATATCACGAAGGTGGCAAATGTTCTGGAGGCTATTGAAAAAGTCTAGAAATTGAGGAAAGAGTACTGAAAAAGGAATCAAAGATGATAATGTGATATGAAAACTAAAGAAGAATACATATCAATAATATTTGAGGTAGAAAAAGCCATCAAACACTTGAAATGTGGAAAGGCAGCTGGAGTAGATGATATTCGACCAGAAATGTTTAGGTATGGATGTATAAGTTTTGCAGTGGCTACACTGCATTATTCAGAGGGCCTGGTCAGAAAGAGGTCGAATTCCTGATGATTGGAGTAGAGCTCTCATATTATCCGTCTATAAAAAAAAAAATAAAGCTGAATGTGAGAGATATACAAATGAATTTCTCTACTAACTGTTCCAGATAAGATTTATGCGAAATTTTTGAGAAAGATTGTGGAACAGAAACTTGGACAACACCAAGCTAAGTTCAGGCCAAACAGAGGCTGTCAAGATCAGAATTTCACTTTAACATAAACAGTTGAGAAATCGTGGGAATGTGTCAAGGATCTGTGCTTAAGTTTTATAGATCTGGAAGAGGCATATGACAAGATGCACAGGAAAAGGCTTTTCAAATGGGGTAAATGAAACATTATACAGGGCATACATAGTCTGTATTTAAGTTGTTGGTCAGCAGTTAGAACTGAAGAAAATACAGGAAGATGGTTTGATGTGAAATCAGGGGTAAGACAAGGATACACATTATCTCCACTCTTATTCATCATTTATATGGATCACATTATGAAAGAAAGTGGCATCAGCCCTGATATTAGAATTGGAGATGTCAAACTTGGCTTTTAGCTTTATGCAGGTGATGATGTACTCCTAAACAAATCCAGTACAAGTCACCAGTATTCTGTAACTAAATTGAATGATAGCTGAAAAAATATGGCATGAAAATCGGCAATAAAGAGAATAAAACTGTGAAAACAGGTAGGAGCATATAAAACTTCAGCTGCATTCTGAATGGAGATCCTTCTTCCTTTTCCCCTCTTCTACCTTGTGGCGTCGAGGGTTTTCTATTCATTTAACCGCAACCGTACGCAAGGATAAGGTGGTTAACACTATGCCTCCCAGTGTATCCTATATCTGTAGAAGCACTGAGTTCTATAGAATCTCCATAAATGTAATGTGCTGAATAATACCGATACTTAAACTGAAACTTTTTTTTTTTTTACTTTATCACTAAAAATTTCATTGCGCATGTGTGTACACACACACACACACACACACACACACACACACATTAACTTGTATATCATTATCCATTTCCTAATATGTAACCTCAAGGGATGGTCAGGCTTCTATGACGGCACTGCATGATTAAGTTTACAGTAATGATCTCATATCAAATACTGACAGTTTTCCTCCATATTAGTCCATTACTTGTCGGCACTCTGATATTGCTGTATAGTTCTCCATGCTGCTCCATGCTTCTACAAGAAGCATGGAGATTCTATAGAACAAGTAAAATATTTCAGCCATCTAGGAATAGTTTTTAGTGAAGATGGCAGGTTAAATCTGGAAATGAACAACAGAATATACAAAGCTGGTATGATGGGGAGCCAGCCGAAGTTATAATAAGCTAAATTTCTAAGACAGAAATTAGAAAAACGCTAAACTATCAGTATAGAAGACAGTGTTCAAACCAGTGTTAAGTTATGAATCTGAGAAATAAAGGTTAGAAATAAAGCACTTGATCAAATATTACAGGCAACAGATATGAGAGTTCATAGAAAAATTAGGGGCCTGAATCAATAGCAAAATCACATTAAAAATGAAGACATTATGAAGGAACTTGACACTGTTAGTATTCAAGAACGTGCAAACAGAGCTAATCTAAAGTCTGTGGTCACTTAAACAGAATGGGAGAGGAAAGGCTAGCAGATCAGGTGTTTGATACCAAAGTGGCAGGAAAAGGATCCAGAGGAAGACCAAGGTCTAGGATCGATTCAGTCAGTAGTGCTTAGAAGAATGAAATGTTATATACAGCAATATCAGAGTGCTGACAAGTAATGGACTAATATGGAGGAAAATTGTCAGTATTTGATATGAGATCATTAATGTAAACTTAATCATGCAGTGCAGTCATAGAAGCCTGACCATCCCTTGAGGTTACATATTAGGAAATGGATAATGATATACAGGTTAATGTGTGTGTGTGTACACACATGTGCAATGAAATTTTTAGTGATAAAGTAAAAAAAAAAAGTTTCAGTTTAAGTATCAGTATTATTCAGCACATTACATGCAGTGGTATTTTCAGGTGGCTCTCCGTTCACACTGTGTGTCATTGATGACCCACACTGCAAACATTTGTAATATATGTTGTATATTGTGAAGAAGAGGATGCAACATACAAAAATGTGCTATACAACAAAAAAAGGATATGATAATCATGCAAACAGTCTCACTCTGCTTCAACTATTTTGAAACTACTTTTTTTGAAATTCTGCAACCTTTTTTTCCCCTTTCTTTATACATTTTGGAAAATAATGGAGATAACTACCGTGTTTGAGTAATACTTTAGTTTAATATAAACCAAAATCAACACTTTGTGTGTGTGTGTGTGTGTGTGTGTGTGTGTGTGTGTGTGTGTGTGTGTGTGTGTGTGTGTGTGTGTGTGTGTTCCTATCAGGGTATTTGCATAAAATAACTTTGTTGACAAGTCCATAGTCATCATGTACCAACTATCAGAACATAATATGTGTCCTTTTTCTCATATATTTTCATAAGGACACCTCATAATGTTTGCAGGAATTGTCCTTTGCATATGTGATCTTCTATTTTGTATATCTAAAAATTTTAAGTATATCCTGGAGCAGAACATAATCTGAATAACTTGTTGCCACAACTCTGCTATTTACATACTGTCTAAAGATGGCAATGACCACAAAATGATATCAATTCATCTATGCAGAAAATTTCAGCTGAATCATAATATTACTGGAAATTTTGATTCAATCCATCAATGAGAAGTCTGATTTTACACGAATGATCAGTAGAACTTATTTGTTCATTATTTCTAAAATGCAGCATCCATAAAATAAATTCAAAATGTTTCTGAGACATAACAGCAAAATTTGTGCAAATGCAGGATATCTGGACCAGTAAAGATATATTTCAGGAAGCTTTACTGATGCCATCTTTATAATAAGGCCAAAAAAATCTTTTGTTCTCATCTTTAATGTTGGGGGATACAATTAAGGAAGCCTATTAATAATTTTTCAGATTGCAAACAAATTAGTCTACTCTGCTATTAATTCAAATATTTCTTCTTAAACCTAGAAAAAATAAAAAGCTCCTAATTTCTTAAAATCTTGTATGCTAACATCTCATAACTTGAAACCAGAGATACCTATGGAAGGTATCAGATGAGGCTGTTTCCAATAAAACAATTAAAAGTTTTTTAAAGTACCACATAAAGAGTGAAATGTCAGATCTCACCAAGTATATCAACTGAAACAGAATGATTTTTCAAACAATTCATCAAGTAGTACAGGATGATACAGGTATCATCCTGTACTACTAAACATTGTCAAAAATTTTATCTAGTTCTGAGAATGAAGATGACAGACAATGATAGCAGTATTCATTATTCACTCCGTCTCGCTTTTCCTTTTTTTAAATTAATATTTCCATCAATACTGTGGCCATTGTCTCTGTCTTCTTTACTCTCAGAACTAAATAAAATCTGGTGGTGTTTAGTAGGAGAAGATGATACCTGTATTTCACATTGTCCATTGTTTAAAAAATCATTATTCTTCAGATGATATACTTGGTGAGATATGACATTTCAATTTATGTGGCAAAACTATTTCATCAGATGTACCATTAAGGAACTTTTCTTATAATGGCATATTCCTTATAAGAGCACTTTCAATAAATAATTTATAGGCAAAAAATCATTTAATGCCTAGAAGGCTCATACCTCACTGTAACAATGAATGACAAATTGCTCAACATAAGAAATATAAACAAAAAGAACCTTGTACAACAGTTGAATGCAATGACAGCTTTCATTAATTCACATGTAAAATCTTCTTCTCCCATAGTCCTAAATGAACCATTGGGTCATTCATGGCTGGTAGGTGATACTCTTTGCTAACCTCCTCCAGTCGTCTCAGTCTCTTGTTCTTGATGTCAATTGAGAAAGGGAGGAATTTGTCCATTTTAATTGAGGTTGGCCCCTAACCCTTAGTCCTGGAACGATTCCTTCTAGTGCTTGCTTTGGAATGCCAATTAGCCCTCCACATGTCCGAACCATTTCATCTGTCTTCTTCTGATGACAGATTCAGAATATTTTCCCTTTTTCTCCCATCTATTGAGCCAATCAGTTTTCGGACATTTTCATTGGTTTTGTGAGCGGCATAGGGAATTCTCAAACGTCTTCTGTAAGTTTTCATTTCGAAAGACAGGAGTCTCCTCTCATCTTCCTTCAATAAAGTCCAGGCCTCACAACCATACAAAAGGACAGAATTCACCAAGGTGTCAATTAGTCTTAGTCTGGTTGTGATTGCTATTCTGTTATCTCCCCACAATGGTTTTAACTTCTGTAAGGCCACGGTTGCCTTAGAAATTCGGTGATAAGTGAACTTCTTTACATTCTCAATTTGCTTATTGCCAATTTGTATTTTTAAGAATTCGATGTCTGATTTTGAGGTTATCATTGTTTTTGTTTTTTGTAGGTTTATGTATAATCCATATTTTTTTAATGTTCCGAAAACACGGCTGGTTATCTCTTGTAATTCTTCTTCACTTTCTGCCAGAAGATCGATATCGTCAGCGAACGTAAGTTATTTATTCTTAGTCTGCCAACTACTATTCCAGTGTCATATTCATAAACAGCTTCATCTATGACATATTCCTGAAAACAATTAAAAAGAAAAGGGAACAAGATGCATCCCTGTCTCTGCCCCAATATTATAATGAAGAAACATTGCATTATTAATTATTCATTAATTCTATTTAAAAAAAAAATAAATGAAAACTTTAATGATGTGTAATGAGCTTGCTCCACCTTTGCATGGAGTTGCCCTGCTGTTGTACTACCCAAGTGATCAGTTACACTTGGGCTCGCCGATAGTTTTTTCGGCATGAAACTCTATGGATTTCGATGGACTTCGATCCTAGTTTCATACCCGGCTATAAAATAAAACGGGATTTACCATCTCCCTTTTACTTGAAAAATATTATTGTTATGGCAATAACATCTTCTCTTTACTGTTTTTTGTTTTTGTTTCTTTAACTTCTGAAAAAGCTCTGCTTTCTCTATTAACTTCTCTTCACTTATTTTCCCTTGATATAATATTAGAAATAATATATCACATGCACATTCCAAAATAGTTCACCACTTATAATATTTAATAAAAAAAAAATACTTACCATAATAACCTGGCAAACATGCACATGAATAAGTATTGATACCATCCTTACACGTGGTATTAATTGGACAGGAGACTCCCACACAGTCATCAATATTGATTTCACACTGTGGACCGCCAAAACCACTGGGACAGATGCAATCATATCCATTAAAAATTTTGATGCAAGTTGCATTATTTGCACAAGGATTTGACAAACATGCATCAACATCATAATCACAGTTCTTGCCACCAAAGCCAGGGGGACACAGACATACATAATCACCATAACGATCAAAACATGTACTTCCTATACGACAAGGATAATATTCTTCACATTCATTGATATTCGCTTCACAATTCATGCCGTTATAACCTACATGGGAACAAAAGATGTTATGTAATCATATTTATAAATGTATAATAAATATTATACTTTGTTAATATTAAAAAACATTAAGAACATTTTCTAAGAGAAAGTTAAGGTATTTTTTTTTTAACCAAGTGATTACTTACACTTTGAAGGAAAGCAGTTTCTTGATAATTATAAAAATTTAATTCAAAGACAATTAATTACCAGCATAGCAAAAATCCTTTATAGTGAACTTACAATATATATGCATTATATAATTCTACTTGTAGTGAATGTATAAGTAGAATGATATGAACTTTAAAAATTAACCAGGTTTGACTTGCAAGCATTTTATTCATTAAAATTGAATTTTTCTCTGCAATGTTTCGCTGTCTATGTGGGTGACAGCATCTTCAGGAAGATACTTAATAAACAAAAAACTAAAACACACTAGTGAAGCTAATGGAGAGAGCTCAATGAGTGAGAATTCTTATAGAGCCAGAATTTGATAATGAAGACAGTGAGATTGGGCATTTTAAAAAATTGAGAACCGAAGTCACTTAAGGAACCTGGGTCACATAAGAGTCAAAGCCAAATAACTGGGAGAAGACCTCCGCATCGCCTTTCAGGAATGCAGAGAACCTACTGGGACTTCCTATGGTGCACCCTATTAGTGGATATCTACTGGATACCAACAAATGAGGATGGACAGGCAATTTGGGTCTTAGTTGACCAAATTGTCTCTACTGGCTTGCATTCAGAAATGGGTTGAGAGTGAATATCAGCAAGTCAAACCTGGTTAATTTTTAAAGTTCATATCATTCTTTGCAATGACAGCATGGGTCTACTAAGGGAAGGTCATGCTTTAGCAACTTGCTCACATTTTATAATAATGTTACCATTGAACTAGATAAGGGGAATGGATACACTATGATACTTTTGGATTTTGCTAAGGCTTTTCACAGAATACAGCATGGAAGACTGTTGCATAAATTGGAGAATATGGGTTTGGATTATAAAATATTAGTGTGGATAACATCTGTTAACCATCCTTAACAGATTCCCTAATAGTCAACATCATCCTACATTAATAGAGATAGGAACATTAATCCCAGTCATCAGCAGAACACCAATCGTTAGATGAAATCTTCGCAGGTCCGACTGGACAGTATTTCAGAAACAAATCGAGCAAACCATTAGAGCAATTCCACCCACTCCTAATTGCTATCCCAGATTTGTTAAATTACTCAAATCTGCAGGAAAAGCCTCTATCTCTAGAGGCTACAGAAAACAATATATCCCATGTTGGAGTAGAGAAAGTGAGGAACTCCTAACCAAATATGAGGAAACTGAAGATCCAACTATTGCTAAGGAGCTCATATAAATCCTGGATAAAAACAGAAAGGAAAGATGGATCTCAACCATCACTGAACTCGATTTTGCCACATCTAGTCGGAGAAGCTGGTCACTTCTGAGAAAATTAGGTGGATCAGAGCCAACAAACACAAAACAACAGAGATAACTCCTGATCAAATGGCTAACCATTTATTGAAAACCTCCAAGATTCATCCCAGCTCTACCAGGAAAATTGCTGTATAAGCTTCCACCACCAGACAAATCCTGAAGATGGAACTCGAGCTTCCTGAACTCGTACACCCAGTATCTCGGGAAGAGGTACAAATAGCCTTAAAACTTACCAAGAATGGCAAAGCTGCAAGATTGGATGGTATACTCCCTGAGTTCCTAAAACATCTTGGTCAACATGGCCAAATATGGCTGGCTACCCTTTTCTCAGAAATCATCATGACTGGTAAACTACCAAAGCTATGGTGGGAAGCCAAAATAATTGCCATGCCCAAACCAGGGAAAGATCCAAATGTTGTGAAAAACCTGCACCCTATCTCCTTGCTTTGCACCACCTTTAAGCTCTTTAAAAGAATTCTCCTTAAAAGAATTTCACCAATCATCGAAAGAGCACTCCCGACTGAACAAGCTGGCTTCAGGCCAGTAAGAAGTTGCTGTGACCAGGTCCTGGCCCTGACAACTCAAATTGAAGCAGGCTTCCAGAAGAAACTTAAATCTGGAGCCACTTTCTTTGACCTAACATCTGCTTATGACACTGTCTGGATCAGGGGCATCTTCCTAAAACTAGGAAATATTATAAAGTGTAAAAAAAACTTTACAACTTTTTGATTCTATTCTCTCCAACAGAAAGATGAGGGTCCATATTGGCGGAAAAAAAGAGCAGGCCCAGATTCCTTCACAACGGTCTTCCTCAGGGCTCTGTGTTATCCCCTATACTTTTTAACATCTATGTGTATGATCTACTTAATACCATATCAAACAAGTATATGTATGCCGATGACCTAGCGAACTTACATCAATCCACCTCCTTTATCAACCTAAAATACAGACCTGAACACCCTGGAAGAGTACTTTAAGCAGTGGTACTTGAAGCCAAATCCAACGAAAACAATGTTCTCAGTATTCCACCTGTACAATGCAGAGGCGAATCGACAACTCAACCTTTCTTTCTGTTGGAAAATGGTAGACCACGAGCCTCACCCAAAATACCTTGGGATGAGCCTGGACAGAAGCCTAACCTATAAAAGGCACATCATCAACCTCTAATAAAATTAAAACCAGAAATAATATCATTTCAAGGCTTGCTGGAACAACCTGGGGTTGTGGTGCAGAAGCCCTAAGGTCGTCTGCACTAGCCCTCGCATTCTCTGCAGCAGAATATTGTGCCTCTGTCTGGGAAAGAAGTATACACACTAACATTATAGACACCCAGCTAAACTCTACCATGCGCGCAATTAGTGGGAAAGTGAGAAGCACCCCTCTCTCCTGGCTGCCTGTTATATCTAACATTGCTCCACCACACATACAGAGAAGACAAGCCTCGATTAAAGAATTTAATACAGCAGTGAGCAACCCACTCCTGCCACTACATCAGACTCTCATAAACCCTCTATGACTCAAATCTAGAAAGCCTCTCTGGTCCATGGACGAACTCTCTTCAGCTCCGCTGCCATCAATATCTGACACAATGGAGAGAGAGAATACTGGTCCAACAATCTACCAACAAACAACTTTCTGGTGGAAGATCCCTGTGCTCCATAGCCTGGTTTTGATCTTCCTAGGAAGATTTGGTCATCAATAAACAGGATCAGAACTAGTCAGGGCAGATGTCTCTACCTGCCCTGACTAGTTCTGATAAATTCGATAAATTCTATGGAATTTATCGAAGAAGCTGAGTGACCAATGAGGGGACAGAAAAAGTTACACTAGATATTTTATACATAGGACTGTCTATAGAATCTACAACAGATCTAAGTGGACAGTTACTTTTATGTAATTTTAGTGAACCATATACATAAATGGGGGCTGTCAGATCACCCTGATTGTGAGTGTTCTCCCGTGACTCAGACGATTACTCATATTGTGTGCGACTGCCCAAGGCACCAATTTCATGGTGGTGGCCTACAGGACATCCACAAAGTGATGGATGAGGCCTTGAATTGGCTTTCCAGCCTGGACCATGACCTGTAGTTGGTGTGGCGGTGATTATGGAAGAAACAGGAGATCATGGTCCCGTCTCACCACAAAGACGTTATTCTCATGGTCATAGTCCTCGTCATGGTATCAACAGAACTCCTCCTCATGTTAGAAGATGATAATGTAATGTGAAATGGGCCCCCTCTCTAATGGATCAAATTTTCTCACACAACTGCTCTCTAATTAAACCTAGGATACAGACACATTTATGTTGTGAAGCATTGTGAGCACATGCAGCCTTGTCATACTTGTTACAGTAGGATGATAATTGCCCCTGGCTTGATTATGACAAGTTACTTTTGCTTTATTTAAAAAAAAAAATTTAAACAAGGAAAGACTTAGAAAGCTGGTCGTGCCTTTTATGTAATGAACTTTTATATGTTAAGATTTTCATCATTTGTTGCTGGAAATTGTGATTGTGCTCTTCATTTACCAGTTTCATGAAGTCATAAGCATAAATAAATAAATAAATTAATTAAATAAAAGTGTGGATAAGAGGATAGCTGACTGACAGATATCAAAAACTGGTATATGGGGTGAGGTCGTATCAAGAGCTTGATAAGACCTCACTTGGACTATTGTGTGCAGATCTGGTCTCCTGGTTGCCGTTATAATTCTAATACAATGGAGTGAGTGCAAAGGAGAGTGTTAAAAATTATATCTGGATTGTGGAATACTGATTATGAAGACATATTGAGAATTTGTAGATTGCAGACACTAGCAAAGAGGAGTGATGTGATAGACTCACAAACTTCTGAAAGAATCATACAGGAATTTCGGCTGATGGAATTTTTCATTTTATGGAGGGTGGGGAAAGGACAAAAGAGAATCCTTGGATGCTAAGAATGAATGATGCTAAGAAGGAGTGAGGGCTAGATTTATCTCTCATAGGGTAGTGACTAATTGGAATGGAATGCCATTGGATGTTGTGTGTGCAAGCAGTGTGAATGAATTCAATAAGCATGATAGCTGGTGTGTGTAATATGTCGCATTCCTCAATGAGTCCCTGACTCCCTGGAGGTCTCTTAATAATAATAATAATAACAACAACCATAAAAGCATATGATGGCACAACACGATGAGATTTTATGCCAGCTGGTACATCACCCGATTAAAGAAGGTGCCCAATGTTTTCATCAGGGAACCAGGGCAAACCAGGGAATAAGTTCTAACTCAGCATCTAGAAGAAGAAACCAACATGAGAAGAAGTGAAATTAGGAATCATCAATAATAAAGAGTATTAATGGTAAGGAAATCAAACTTACAGAAAAATTGGAAAAGTATCTTGTGAACATAACCGTGTTACTGAGATGAAGAAGACTGAGCACTCAAGCATAACTCAGGCAGAGTTATGCTTTAGTCCTAAGAATTTAAGATAGGAATCATCAAATTAATAAATTAATGGAAAGGAAATTGAACTTGTAAAAGAACTGGAAAAGTAGCAAGTGGAGATGATTGACATTACAAGACAAAGAAGACAAAAACAGCTGAGATCTTACTAAATAATAAGTAAAGGATGTTATATTCATGCAATAATAATCAAGAAAAGGAAGGAGTTACAATCACATTCAATACCAAACAAAAAGATAAACTTCTTGATTGGAAGGCAGTTTTAAGTAGAGTGATGAGGGCAAACTTCAAAATGGGGAGATGGACAATATACCTATGGTCCTACAGAAAGTGCATCAGGAAGAAGTGGAAGAATTTTTTCCAGTCATTAGAACAGGCAGCTAACATAAAGAAAATGGAAAAAGTGGTCCATGTTGGAGATCTAAACAGCAGAGTAAGAAATGAATCTCACCAGGCATACAGGAATGTTCTGGAAAAATTTGAAGAAAAGAGCAAAGCTAATAATAATGGTAAGTATTTACTGGACTTCTGCTCAGAAGATGGCAAATTAAATCAAGAAATTAGCCAAAACATTAACAGTATACAAGATAGGTTCAAACCAGTTTTTATGGATGTGAGAGTTGGGTTAGAAATAGAGCACTTGATCAAAGATTAGAAACCAGGGATGTGAGAGAGTTCTCAGAAAAATTAGGGGCCTGAACAGCTGGCAACAATGGTATAATCATTAAAAATGAAGACATTATGAAGGAACATGACATCGTTAGCATTCAAGAAGTGTAACAGAGCTAATCTAATGTGGTATGGTCAATTAAATAGAATGGGAGAGGAAAAGTTAGCAAAACAAGTGTTTGATGCCAAGATGGCAGGAAAAAGACCCAGAGGAACATACCAAGGTCTAGCTGGATTGATTCAGTCAGAAGTGCATTAGAAGAACAAAATGTTATATACAGAAAATGGAAAAAGGCATTGGAGAAAATGGTATTGGAGTATGGACAAGTAATAGACTAATTTGGAAGAAAATTGTTGATAGGAGATTATTAATAATGTAAACTTAATTGTGCGGTGTCCTCATAGCAGCCTGAATCAGGAAATTTAAGGCTGGTTTGGCCAAGTGGTTAGTGGACCAAACTCTAACCAACAGGTTGCAGGTTTGAATCTGTGTGAAAATGGATGTTTGTGCTTGTCTTTAGGTGGGAGATGAATTTCATCACCCAGGTGGGACAATCACTGCCTGAAGTCGCTTGAAAAAAAGCTCCATGTTTGGTCTCTAGAGCAGGGTTTCTGGACCGATGTAAAAATAAATAAAAAATTACAATATATATATATATACACACACAAGGGTGGTCTGAAACGTTCTCAGCCTAACAATAAAAAACGAATTTATAATTTCAAAATTATTTTTATTTTTCAACATAATCTCCCTTAAGACTAATACATTTATTCCAGCGATGCTTCAGCACCATTATCCTATCCCTGTAGTGGTTCTCAGTAAGATCTGCTAAATACCCCTCTACAGCCACAATCACTTCTTGATTTGAAGAAAAATGCTGACCAGCGACGAAGAGTTTTAATTTTGGGAAGAGAAAGAAGTCAGAGGGTGCCAAATCTGGGGAATAGGGTGAATGTTCCAACAATTCATAGTGCAGATCCCTTAATTTTCTCATTGCCTGAACACTTTTGTGGGCAGGTGCATTGTCCTGATGAAAGACGATTTTTTTCTTCTGTAAACCAGGTCTTTTCTCAAGAATTTTTTCATCTAGTTTGGTTAAAAGACTGGAATAATACTCCCCAGTTATTGTTTTACACTTTTCAAGATAATTAATAACAAAGTGCCTTTAGCATCCGAAAACACCGATGCCATGACCTTTCCTGCTGATGGACCCGACTTTGTCTTCTTCGGCATTGAACAACTGGCTTCTGTCCATTGTTTTGACTGCTGTTGATTCTGGTGTGTAATGGTGAATCCACATATCATCCATAGTAATAAATCAATGCACAAAATCAGTTTTATTCTTGTTAAAATGCTCCAAGCGCTGTTCAGAGATTTTCATGCGAGTGCGTTTTTTGATCTGCTGTGAGCAAGTGCAGCACCCATCTTGTGCAAAGCTTTTTCATGTACAATTCTTTATATTCTCCACATTCTTTTGAAATGCCTATAGTCTCAGCAATTTCATACATTTTTGACTCGCCAGTCAACCAATACCATAACGTCCACTCGATCAATGATTTCTGGTGTTGTTACACTTTTTGGACATTCTTCACGTGGATCATCATCAAGCCTGGTATGGCCATGTTTAAACTCGGCAGCCCATTTCTTAATTGTTGAAAATGAAGGAGAAGAGTGCCCATAAACTTTTATGAACTTTGAATGAATTTCTTTTGGCATGAAACCTTCTTTTATAAAGAATTTTATAACCACACGATACTTAATTTTATCCATTTCAAGGGATACAGACAACACTTTTGCTTCAGATAGCTGTATAAAACAAACTACTTGACAGAATGACTTGCAATTTCCATGGATGCTTATGACAGATATACTAACTTAGAAAAAAAAATCTTGCAAATAGTGTTGCCGTCTATGGTCGAGAACTTTTCAGACCACCCTTGTATGTTTGATAAATGTGAAAGAAAAATCCTTAGCCCACCCAAGGTACAAATTTGTAGATTTTTTATTTGGTTCCCACCCATATAAGTTTATTAATAACCTTTCATGGGTGGGAACCAAATAAAAAATCTCATTTCTCATTTTTTTGCTTCTCTCATCTTTTATTTTAGAAGTAAGATCAAGTTTCTTCTAGGGTAGTACTATGGAATATAGAGTATTTTATGGAAATCTGTGTTCATGAGATTACTGTGCTGTTAATTTAAAATTCATTAGGAAAACAATGAAATATATATTCTTGATTGTACCATCTGCTTTAAATCAGAAATTGATTTCATATTTCATATTGATTTCATACTGATTCACATAACACTAGATTTTATAGCAATCACAAAAATCTAGCTTTAAAATTTATTTGTTATATTATAATTTAATTTAATTAGTTTTACTTTCATAAATTTAACTGAGGATAACAATTTCCCAAACTTTTGAAATAATGAGGCAGTTGTTCCTATTAAGTCTATGAAGCATGGCTTCAGCACTTTTTTTATATAAATGTTCATGTGTATATATTGATCTATGTAGCAGCTTAGCATTTTACCAGTGGATCCTATGATTAGCAATTTCAATTGCATGTTGTGCAATATCAGATTCTTGAGGTTTGACAAGAATGATGTGGTCTTGGTGTTCAGAGATACGCTTATTTATAGATCTTTCTGTTTGTCCATAGTAAGACAAGTTACACGAACATAGTACTTCTTTTATGCCAGGTAGCATCATTGGTGAGAGTTTGTCTTTTGGAGAAGGAAGAAAGTTGTGAATTTGGATGATGAGCTCATAGGTAGTAGCAATGAGTTGATATTTTTTCATAATTTTTGCTATATGTTCAGAGATGCCCTTAATGGTATAGGAGACTTGTGGGCTTCTTTTTGTTTGGGTTGATTTGTATGAGAGTGGTTAATTATTTTTGGGGTGATTATTGGATTATATCCATTTAGTAAGGCTGTATCTTTGACAATTCCCACTTCTTGTTTTAGAGATTCTTCAGAAGAACAAATCGTGTGTGCTCTGGATTTTATGATGATGGATTTTAGATTTTATGATGCCATATTTTTGAGATGGACGGTGAGCTGATGTATTGTGAATATAACGACCTGAAAAAGTTGATTTTCAGTAGACAGAAGTGGAAATGGATCCATCTTTTTTATGCTGGATGGTGTACATCAAGAAAGGAAATACCTTTTGATAATTTTTTTCTTGTGTGAACTAGATAGGCAGATGTAGGGTGTTGATTTTTTGTAAAAATAACTAGAATTTTGGTTCTGTGTGACTCCAAACTGCAAAGATGGTTTCAGGTGAAAATTCAAGAGTGAAAATTCTTTCTTCTAGGTGTTCAAGAAAAAAGTTGGCTAAGTTAGGGTGAGGCTACTGCTGTTCCTTCCTCTTGTTTATGTATTTTATCTTTCCATGTGAAGTAACCTGATATAATTGCAAATTTGAATAATTCCACTATGTCCGATGGAAATTTTTGGGTTAAAATTCTATTGTCTCTTTGTGAGGGATATTAGTAAAGAAAGAGAGAGAGAGAGAGAGAGAATGTCAAAGCTTACTAACGTGTCTGTATCTGCTAGTTAATGTCTTTTATTTTTGTATGAAATTCTATGGAATTTATCGAAGAAGCTGAGTGACCAATGAGGGGACAGAAAAAGTTACACTAGATATTTTATACATAGGACTGTCTATAGAATCTACAACAGATCTAAGTGGACAGTTACTTTTATGTAATTTTAGTGAACCATATATATTCTAGGAGGTCTTGCATGATATGTTATGAGTCTTTTGATGGTTTCTTGATCCATGGATGCAGTTTCATCCAATAACTTGATGAATTTTTTGAGCTGACTTTTATAGGATCATTATTAAGCTGGAAGTATGTATTGTGATCATGAAACAGTAAATTTATTTTCCAATCATATGATTTAGCATCTAAGATATCCAACCATCAGAATTGAATATTCCACTATCTTAATTAAAAGTCCTGAATTCCTTAAGATGAAATAACATAGTTATTTCATCTTAAGGAATAAGATGAAATAACTATGAAATAACCAAAGCTAACGAAAACAATACCACCGTAGTCTTGTTCAATAATTGTACTGATGTCATATGAGACATATGACAAAATATTTACATAATAAAAAAGTTATTTACTGTGGCATGCATGTTATTCTAGAGTTATGGATACTCCACAGGTTTTACAATAAAAAAATTCCTGGAATTTTAGATGATAACATAGGATTCTTTTAGGTTAGGAATAAACACAGTAATATCACTTTCAATAGCCTATTAAAAATCTTCAAATAACACAATCAAAATAAATAGGTTAAAAAATAATTACTGTTTAATAGATAAAATTAACAGTTTACATTTCTTCAATTTCAAGAGGCTTTGTGAAAGTTGTAAAAAAATAAGAGAAAAAAACATTAGCTACATTTATATTCTTTCTTCCTCATGAGTTAAAAAAACTCACTTTTCCAGTCATAAAAAATGTTTTCACTTGGTTAAACTGTAAATTATATTTGACAAGAAATTACATTCTTCTTTAATTATTTAGACAAGTATAAGAAAAGTTTGTGAATGTGAAGTATATTTGCAACAAGGCAACTTCTACATAGAAGCTGTTGACTTCACATCAGTTGCCTCATTAACATTATGGGTAGTGACCCTTCCTATAATGCAAAAATATTATGGGGAGGGCCACCACCAGACCAGATTTGACTTTAATTGAGGTCTCATTAATGAGAGCTAGTCCCCAGAAGATACCACCAAGGTTGAATCAATGCAAAAGTCATATCTTTTTTTCACATACAAGTAGTAAAAGGATGTATCATCACATTATTAAAATACTCTGGATCAGAGAATACGAAGTGAAAGTTTTTTCATTTTGTAACCAAGTGAAAAAAAATTTCTATCAGCCAATGAGGAAGAAAGGAAAAATATATGGACCTTAGTTGATCTGCCCTATTGTATCTTAACTGATTGAGCCATTTGTAAAACAATTCAATTCACAGAAACAGCTATTTAGTAACTCAGCATTATATGGGATGTAATGTACACTAAAACAAGAATAGAATAATTAAAAACACAAACTTATTTAATAGTGACCATTTACAAACATCTTATATTATAGCCTACCAGTTTCGCCAGCAAACTGGCTAGCTTTTTCAAGGTGTTTACAGGAAGACATAAAAACTAGTAAATGCAAATTCAAAGGAACATAAAAACGTTGTAAACAAACTAGTAGCTAAGGTTACACGTTCGCGTGACAGAGACTGAAAGGACTTATTGTTCTTATTCATTATCACGCATGTGTGTTTGTTGTAAACATGTAATGTGATTACCGGCTAGCTGTAGTTCAGGTGGATTCAGAGAGAGGATCAGGTTTTTCCACGAACTGTTTAGGATTGCACCCTGATTTCTGTTGAGGTTTCTGCTGGTTATTAACACTATTGGCTTCCTTGAAATCAGGGTGCAATCCTAAACAGTTCGTGGAAAAACCTGATCCTCTCTCTGAATCCACCTGAACTACAGCTAGCCGGTAAACACATTACACGTTTACAACAAACACACATGCGTAATAATGAATAAGAACAATAAGTCCTTTCAGTCTCTGTCATGCAAACGTGTAACCTTAGCTACTAGTTTGTTTACAATGTTTTTATGTTCCTTTTAATTTGCATTTACTAGGTTTTATGTCTTTCTGTAAATGCCTTGAAAAAGCTAGACAGTTTGCTAGCGAAGCTGGTAGGCAATAATGTAAGATGTTTGTAAATGGTCAGTATTAAATAAGTTTGTATTTTTAATTATTAAACAATCAAATATGTTTAGTTTAAAGGATAGAATAAGGTTTTTTTTTTTTTTTTTTTTTCCACAAGGTTGGCTTAGTTGTCTGAACAGATAGCATCTTTACTCTCCAACCAACAGAATTTGAATCCTGCTGTGGCACATATGTTTCCATATGTCTTTTAGGCAGAAGATGATTATCATTGCATAATTCAGGTCACAGCAGCTGCTAATTAAAAGATCTTAATAAAATTGCATTGCTGCTGCTGGAGAGATTCAAAAGCATAGGTGGAATGCTGTTATTTCTGCTCCTCTTTAATATTATTTTGTATTAATTTTCTCAGTGTAATTTTAATCCCATTGTTTATGTAATTCATTAGTGTTTGTGTAGTCATAACAATACATTAATTTACCATTATTAAATCTTACAATTTTAAAATAGCTAACAGTTATTCACGTACATTTTGCAATTGGCCATGATAAGTATGCCAACTAATTTAAATGAAAATTCTTCACTCTTCACTTGTCTGTTACAGCTCCAATGATAGATCTTGAAACATAAGTTAATTTTATCATTAAACAGTAATACTTTTATTATGTGGTATCCATTTGTCATCAAATCCTTGAATTCTTTCTGCCATAGTTCCTTGATATGCATTCATTTTTAAAAAAATTATGAAAACAACTACTGCATTTTAGTAAAACTTCAGTTTAATATAAATCAAAATAATCATCTGACATTTCGACCTTCATATCAGAGATAAATGCCACAGGAACTTGAGCAGAAACATGTTGTTTTTGCAGCAATGCACTTACTCGCACTGCTCATGAAACCCAACAGATAATACACAACTTGGGCTTTCAATGTCTGCCTCACCCACCCGATTTGCCAGACCTTGTCTAATCTGACTATTTCCTATTGGCAAATTTAAAGATACACTTGAAAGGAACAAAATTTACCACAAATGATGAAATCATATCTGCAACCGAGAACTGGTTTGTGCAACAAGGGAAACTCTTTTTTCCTCAGAGGATTGCAAATGATGCAGCAGCATTGTAAAAAGTGTATAACACTTCGTGGGGAACATGTAGAATAATGTGCAAGTTATATGGTTCTACTTCAATTCCTTAATGGTGATTATCATAACTTTCCAGCACATCCTTGTAGATACCATGATAGCACAACATGACTAGGTTTACATTATTACTAACTTTCTATGAACAATTTTTTTCCAAATCAGTATTATTTGACAGTACTACAATACTATCAGATCTTATATTTTGGGAAATGATAAAACCACATGGCTACAATATTTTCAGAGTTTACTATGAAAGAACTGCAAATACTGCAATTCCAAATAACCTGGTACAATATATTTCTATACAGGAATTGAAGTTATATTAAATAACTTAAAAACAATAAATTTAAAAAA
The DNA here is from genome assembly GCF_054136105.1 of Typopeltis vanoorti. Taxonomy (NCBI): domain Eukaryota; kingdom Metazoa; phylum Arthropoda; class Arachnida; order Uropygi; family Thelyphonidae; genus Typopeltis; species Typopeltis vanoorti. The sequence continues at coordinate 12,762,346 of NC_143556.1, forward strand.
AAAATGGCATTAACATGGAACTTTTCAAAAACGAAACTGATGAAACTCTTAAACCAAGACTTGCAGATTTCCTGAAAAGAATATAGGATGGGAAAGAACCCATCAGAATCTTGCACTAGTTACTCCAGTTCATATAAAAAAAAAAAAAAAAAAGCACCTGTAAAAATTAACATGGAATTGATATTCAAAATGGTGGTTAGAAAACATATTGCAAATATTATAAAAGACAAACCAGAGTCATTATAGTGATAAGATAGGTGACAAACACAATGGATCCTGAAAATGCAGGTCCTCCTGGGCAGATGATTACTTTTCTTTAAAATTGCTAATTGAAAAGTTTGTTTAATGAAGAATTCAATAAATCAATACATTTACTACAGGAAAGCTTCTGTGTGAACAGAGATCAACGTTTAAAAACACTCAATGACAATAAAGTGTTTTTTATTGTCAAAAAACCAAATAATAGTAACGATCTACAATCTTTTTGGATATAATCTCAAAACAGTGAAACTGGGAATTGAAATATTAGCATACTGGAAACTGATAAACTGTGGGGGGGGGGGGGGGAAGCACTTTGTCTTCATTATTAATTTAAAATTTTTATATGAATCCCATTGTCAGACAGAGAGTAACAGTTGATGGAAATATCTCATGAAGTAGCAATAAACACATCACATATTCCTGGCTAATAATGAAGATGAATTTCAATATTCTGTGCATCATTTAAATAAACCTTATTGCTAAAAAATTTTTCCAATTTTTAGAATTACAATATGAGATGTAACACACACACACACAAACAAAAGCAACACAAAATTAAGTGCTATACATAGATGAAAGTCTAGGCAGAAAGGCACCTGTTGGTGGCCTAAGATGTAAAAGGGAATCATAGGGTATTAGTGTTATTTTGGGAAGTTTCATGCAATCATATTTATTCAAATTAGGCTGATTTTCGAGCACAGTAGCAGATTCTAAAATTGGTATTTCTCTTCTAAATTTGCTGCAATAGAGCATAGTGGTCTTTTTCAAATTGATTCTATCAGCTGTATCCAAAGCATGGTCTGCAAGGCCCATTTAACCATAGTCATGATGGCAGATGCATTTTTTTTAAGTTCTTCCATGAGAATAGCTGTTAATCTTCATGACTACCCATAGTAGCCCAACTTAACCAAATTAATAACTTAAGCATGCTATGTAGTTTGTAAGATGGCTTGTTTCTTTATATATGCATGTACTCTAGATCAGGGTTTCTCAAACTGTGTTCTGCAAGAAGTTCTGGAATTTGTCATTTTAGTTTTCTAAGCATTTTTCATTAATAAATATTTTATAGCAGAAATATTCTGAGGAGAATAATATTCATTAATATGTCAAAAAGCTCAGACCCAGAACGCCTAATAACATCTGTGTATCGTTAATTTTTACACATCGAAACCTTTCAACATTTGGGAAAGGGAGTACCGCTGTTCATGATGGGTCATAAAAACTGCCCGCAAGTGGATTATAACAATGAGTGGCATATCCTTTGTTCTCAAAACTGAAGAAAATGACATCTGTGTAGCAAATGTCAGTGACTAAGTGGCATATTTTTAAACACTTATAATATAAATTTTTGGTGATCAGAATAGGATATGTCAATGAAAATCAGCACAAATTAATTTAATGGTGGTTTAATTGGCGTTAAATTAATTATTAATTAAAAATTAATTATCAATCATTAATAAAAAATCAGCTAAATTACCAATTAATTATTAATTAATACATTACAAACTAACCAAGGTGTTCAGTGAAAATTTCAGGATTTGTGAAGGGTTCCATCACAGAAAAAGTTTGAGAAACCCTGCTCTAGATGATGACCTTGATATGAAGGTCGAAATGTCGGGTGATTATTTTAGTTTATAATAATGAACTCTATGTACAGCAGAAACTGAGAAAGGAGGGACTTTGTCTTTAGTGGAAGCAGATAAGGGTAGCTAATTTTACACAGAAAACTGCTTTAACTATCTTAGTTATAATCTGACTTAAAAGAAGAAACTGACAATAATAAAATTGAAAAGTACAGCAGAGCATTTAATATAATCAATTTTTAATTTAAAAAACAGAATTAAAGCATACAAAACATTTGCAAGACCAATGGAAGTGAAGCTTGGACATCAGAAAATGAGATGAACAATGACTTACATCAGTTAAAATAAAATTTATGAGAAGAACTGCAGGACATCTGTTACTGGACCAGATAAAAAGCAAAGATATAATGAATAAACTAAATACAATATCTATAATACAGAATCCAGCAATATAGACAAAAATTATTACATCATGTAAACAGAATAGACAGAACCAGAACATCTTAAAAATTGCTTTGATGATACTTTTGGACTTCTATGGCACTCCTAGAAGATCTTCCTCTGGTAGTTTATCCTGCCATCCTGGTTTCAAACATCTGGTATGCTAAACTTTCTTCCCTCCCCCCCATCAATGGTTAAGTGACCATGCTACCTCAAAATTAGCTTTGATTACAATGCTATGTGAATTTCCTTCCTAATATCTTTATTAGGAAGGAACTTAATTTGATTTCTAACCCAACTCTCAGATTTAAATGATTTTCTACCAGCATTGCTAATTCTGTTGTCTATTTCCATATTTAATTTTCCATTTTAATATGGCAGAATAATAAAATCCTATGAATGGTTCATGTTGAATTATGGATGTGAAACATGGATATATACAAATTCCATAATCAGGAAATTGCAGGCCTTTGAGATGTAGTACTATGGGAGAGCACTGAAGATTCCTTGCAAGGAGAAAAAAAACTAATGAAGAGGTATTAAAGTTAATAGGAACCAAAAGAGCATTCATGAAAGACCTTATAAAGAGAAAATGCAAGATGACAGGATACATATTAAGAGAATCAGCAGGAAAAACATCTCTGGAAATAAAGGAGGGAAAATTATAGAGAAGATCTCTTGGTAAACCAAGAACTTCTTGGGTTGATGAGGTAAAGAAATAAATGAGTAACAAGAGCTATTATGGGATCAAAAGGAAGGCAGAACAGACACTCCAGTGTACCATGATTGCTAACTTCCAAATTGGAGAAGGAAGGAAGAAAGGTTCTCCACTGAGATTGGAGGCAATGATTTCTACATTCTAGCCTATTTTCAGTTTTTATCTTTATATTGTTGATTTTCATGCCAAATTTATTATAGTAGTTATTCAATTTAGTTAAAGACTCTTAAGTCATTTAGTTAAAGTTAAATACAGTCTTAGTTAAAGACTGTATTTGTTTTTATGCCTTCTTCTTCTTCACTTCACTGGGCATCTACAGATGCCATATGGTCACTCCGATGCTCGGTGATGTGCCAGGCCTCGCCATGTAGTCCTGTTGTTTGCTTTTCTGGTGGCCTCAACTCTCTGAAGATCAGTCACTCCACACATGCCATCCATCCATCTCATTGATGGTCTATCCCTGCCTCTTTTTCCAGGAACTTTATCTTCTATTACTGTTTTGAGAAGTCCCCCATTCATCCTTTGTATGTGTCCAAAATATTTTAACTTTCTTCTGTCAATGTCCTTAAGAAACCTTAAAGTTCTGCTGATCTTTTCTAACACCCATTCATTTGTATGCCTTTCAGTATATGATATCCTCAGCCTTCTGTAACACCACATCTCAAAAGAAGATATCCGTTTCTTATCTGACTTCTTTAGGTTCCAAGTCTCACATCCATAAGTTGCTGTTGGAAAAACTATTGCATCCAAAATCCTCAACTTTGTTTCCATGGAGATAGATCCATCCTTCCAGATTTTAGATAGGTCTCTGACTGTTGCTTTAGCAATTCCTAACCTTTTTCTGACGTCTTCTGAACAGCAATTCTTCACATTAATAATGGATCCCAGGTACTCAAACTTGCTGACTTCCTCAATTCTTTCTCCATTAAGGTACACTTGTTTCTCAAGAGCTTCTCTGTTTGTATTTCCTTTCAGAACCATAATCTTTGTCTTGCTAGGATTGAGTTGAAGTCTTCTGTAATTACTGATCTTGTTAACTTTGTCAAGAATAATTTATGCCTAATTATCAATATATAAATATACATGAGTGTAAAATCTTTAAAGAGGTATGCTGATGATTTATTTAAACATCACCATGCTTCAAAGTTTAATTTTAACAAATGAATGACTTCCTAATCAATCACTGTTTATTTTTCAATGTTTTTTTGGGGCATGTCTGAAGAAAAAAGTAGTTACATAAAAAAGTATTTTCTTAAAGTAAGTTATTAAATGATGATTGAAGAGAACAAGAAAATCAACAATAGCAAAAATGAGATGAGAGAACAAAGTTTTAAATTCCAGTTACAACCCAAAATATGAATCTTGAAGTATCAGTTGGTATGGTCATTAGCAGGAGCCACCTTCAAGAGTTCAAGGAAAAATTACAAGAAACTATTGTATCCACAAATGAGCTAATTCAACTATGCTCTATAACAGGGGAGCCCATGAGAGGTGTGTGTGTGTGTGCAGGGAGTACATATTACCTGGGCCTGGAAGTGAAAGGAAGGGAGTTGGAAATTTCCTGGGATTTCAGAAAATGTTTACATATATTGTGTGAAGAATAGGATCCTCATTTTGTGTAAGTCTACATAAACTGAGTTTGCTTTGCATCAAGAAGACCCCTAATATCTCGTTGGTCAACCTGTGTCATCTCAGCTCGTGGATGCATAGGAACAGATTCCACAAGGTGTCAAACATCCTCCATGCATAACTCAACCCATGTCCACAACTCCATCAGTTCACACTCATTCCATGGAGGAGGATCAGCAGTTCTCACACCCCATTCTAGCATATTCTGCACATGATCCACTAAATTACAGTCAGGGGAATTTGGGGGTCAAGGCAATGTGGTGAATTTGTTCATATTTCTCCAACCACTCAGTAGTTGTATGAGCCCAATGACAATGCACTGTCCTGTTGAAAGATGGTACTGTGGTCAGGGTCAACCTCCTGCAGATATGCATGGAGATGGTCAGCTAGTGGGTCCCTGTAGTGTTCATCATTCTGTGTTTGTGGGATTATAACCAACAGACTTAGGACATGCTAGGAAAAAGCTTCCCAGACCATAACACCACCTCCATCATCTCTTGAATCCTAACTGTGCAACAACGGAATAGGGCCTCATGCTGTTTATGTCAAAATGCAAACCATCAGCATGGTGCAGAAGGAAATAGGACTTATCACCCCAGACAACCTTATTCCAGCTGTTGAGGGTCCATTGCCAACATTCCTTGGCCCATGGAAGGTGTTTGCAATGCCTGACCATCATCATGGGAACTTGGTCTCCAGCTGTGTGAACCCCAGGCAAAACAAGGTACAGGGGATGATGCATGTGAAAATGGGCCAAACTACCATGCTGTAGTACTGGTGGGTGAGCTGTGTGACTGTTGCATGCCATATAAATGGGGAAGGGACCCCAAAAGAAACTTTGTATCTCCTGATAAACTTCCTCTCAGAGGCCCTGCTTTATAACAAAATATTCCTGCAGTCATTATGAGCTTGTGATAAGCGAAAGTTACTGTATACTGTTTAAATGTTCAATGAGTATATCTTCTCCAAACTGCAGATTAGTTTACCTGCATAAATAACAAAACCTGTTTGAAAATAAAGAACATATATTTCCCTTTTAAATTCTATCTCAGTTTAGATAACCACACACTTTTATTGAATATGGTAAGTTACACTTTTAAGTTTGTTAAAATATTGGCAAGCATTCATTGCTTACTCTGAAATCTGAAACTAAATTTTAGTTCTATTTCAAAAGTCTTATATTATAGTGTGTAAAATCATAATCAAAGGTAAAATCTGATAGCATTTTTTTTTAAATTAGAAATTAATGGAAAATTTTGTGCTGTGAATTTTCTAGATCAAAACTATGATATCACATTTAGTGGTATTTTAAACTCTTAAGTAGTACATGTTGTTTATTATTTTAACGGTATAATAGAACACAGAAACTAAGTAAATAATTAATTTATTGACTTGATGCTGATATTTCGCTGGTATTATAACCAGCATCTTCAGAGCACAAAAACACTGTTTGTCACAATACGCGAGACTAAAACAACATGGTGTACTTAACCCAAATTGTAGCAGCAACACAAAGACTAGAGTCCTGATTTTGGTGCCCTCTATCTGAAAAAAAAAAAAAAAAAAAAAAAAAAAAAAAAAAAAAAAAAAAAACACTATCATATATTACTAGAGTCCTAGAAAATCCTAGAGTGCTTGCTATTTGGCCACATGGCCCTGAGACATTGAAAACATTCTTAGCACATTTAAATAGCCAACATCCAAAAATCCACTTTACTATGGAACTGGAAGCCCACAACTGTCTGCCCTTCCTGGATACACTCATCACACGTCTCCCAGATGGTTCCTTATCATTTTCAGTTTTCAGAAAACCCACACATACAGGCAGATACTTACACAAACAATCACACCATCATCCTTCTCAACAATATGGCATATTAAAAACGCTAACCCATAGAGCGAGAGCAATCTGTTCAAATGACAAGGCTCTGACTGCTGAACTGACTCACTTACGCCACACCTTCTTGGCCAACGGCTACAATCCACAAAAAATAAACAAAATACTAAACACTCCTAAGAAACCCCTCCCACCATCTACCACAGAGAACTACAACAAAACAGTCACCATCCCCTACGTTAAAGGCACATCCGAAAAGATCTCAAGAATCCTCAATAAACATAAACTACGCACCACATTCAGACCATGTAGCAAATTAGCCACCCTCATCCGCTCACCCAAGGACAGCATTCCTCCTTTATCACATCCAGGAGTCTACCAAGTACCCTGCTCATGCAATCAAGCCTACTACGGTCAAACAGGAAGAACTGTGAATATCCGCATCAGCGAACATAAACGATACGTCCGAAAATATCATTATGGGAAGTCGGGCCTAGCAGACCATGCTCTGGATACCCCTGCACACAGGATCAACTGGAAAAACACAAAAGTACTACACAGAAACCCATATAAATCAGAGAGATTGTTCTTAGAGGCGACAGAAGCCCTAAAACACACTCCAAATCTCAACAAATATGGCTGTATTAACTTGCCGAAGATCTGGGAGACAGTCATATTAAGAAAAAACTAGCACTTTTCTAGGACTCTAGTAATATATGATAGTGTTTTTTTTTTTTTTTTTTTTTTTTTTTTCAGATAGAGGGCGCCAAAATCAGGACTCTAGTCTTTGTGTTGCTGCTACAATTTGGGTTAAGTACACCATGTTGTTTTAGTCTCGCGTATTGTGACAAACAGTGTTTTTGTGCTCTGAAGATGCTGGTTATAATACCAGCGAAATATCAGCATCAAGTCAATAAATTATTTACTTAGTTTCTGTGTTCTATTATACCGTTAAAATAATAAACAACATGTTCGACGAACACATAAGTCTGTCCATACGTCTTAAGTAGTACATTAAAATTAACTAGTTGTCTTACTTTTTTGTCTAATTTCTCACAAGCAACATTTCATATCACTTCCCTTACCTTTGATAATATCCAGATCTCCAAACACAATCAGATTTCTTTTCTGAATTAAATTACACTTCCAACTTCTCCTGGTGCAAACACATATTGCATTTTTAGACTCCAAGAAACTTAGTGTTTCTGTTTAAGATTACCCTAATCCTCTCATTTGGGTAATCCCAAATCCTTGAAGGATTATCCAACCCTCAAGGATTTGGGCCTAGATTGGCCTGTTTAGGCCTTAGAAGTCATTGTTGAATCTCTTTAGAGAACGTCCTGGTTTTCTTTTTCCTAATGGTTTGTAATTTAGTACTTGTTTTGGTAATCATTCTGTTTTCATTCTTTCAATGTATTTCATCCATTTATGTTTATATTTGTCCAACCATACAACCTGCTCACCCATCTGGGGCCACCAAAACCTCTCTAAGATCTCAATGCTACACAGAAGAGGATAAATCTGATTAATAAGGATAAAAAGATTTACCAGTATCATACTAAATTCAGTAAAACATATATATTTAAATAAGTTAATTACCTGTAATCATCATTTTGCTTTCAATATTTAAAAATTTTCTTTTAAACATTACCTGTTCCAGTACAGTCACAAGAATAAGAATTGATTTCATCAGTGCAGGACCCATTATTCTGACATGGTGTTGACTGGCATTCATCTATATTAAGTTCACAATTGGCACCAGCAAATCCTAATTTAAATATGAAATCAAATATAGGTACTATGAATGAATAAATGAAAGACATTCTTTTATTTAACAATCTCTAACATTGTGCATGGATGTTGAACATGCTTTAAAAAAAATTTATAGGTGAAAAGCATACAGATTCTAAAAAATATATACATATAGGTAAGAAGTACTGTCTTCTCACCCCTATAGATTTTTTGTCATTTCTGTTGGAAGCTGAGATAATAGAGGCAATGTGTTTTGCTGGGAAAGGTTAAAGATGCAAGTCAGTTCAATTAGAGAAATATGATCTTCACAGAAGATCTAAGTATTATCAAAGGTAAAGTGAAGTGAGAACCTATGAGAAATAACAGAACTGTGTGTTGGTAAAGTGAACTTCACCAAGTTGTCCTTACCCAATTGAAGAATGGAATGGAGATTAATGTTTAAGATAGTAAGTTATAAAAGGACAATCTTGAAACCTGGATCATAAGGAATTGGCCTGCTGTGGTTTACTAGTGCATGGATAACAAAAGTAATACTGCACCAATACAAAGGTTAAAGCAGTAAACAAGGTAACAGCTACTTAAATAACTTATATCTAGGAAAAAAACTGGTATTTAATGCAGTGCATAAACAGGTGTAGAAACTGTATAAAAACACCTATAAAACAAGCGTAAAAAAATTATATAAAAAACAGTATAAAAACAGGTAGAAAAAAAATTGGATCTATATACAATATGTACAGTCTATAATAAAACATAATTTATAATGATTAAAATAGTGACTGTGCTCATTAATGTGCAATGAAGACAATCGATTAGGATTTGTCTTAAAGATGAAATTACTCTACAAAACCACATAGGCATGTAATCACCACTCAATGGGAAGGAGTGTGTAAGATGACTATGACCTATATGGAGGTAAATAAATAAATAAGACTTCCTCTTTGTGGTCCTTACATAGACTAGACTGGCATAATTTGATTCAGGATTCATCTGATAAAGCTGCTTGTTATCTCTCTATTCCATAATGCTTGCCACAGGGATAAAAGTTTAGTCTTATAATCTGCCTGTAATAAAGTGTGTTATGGGGGGGTAGAAGATGATATCTTGAGAAACAAGCTAACCTAGCTAAAGTACCCACAGCCTCATTTTCCTTAATGAGCAATCTATTGGGAACTAACAGAAGCATATGTCCAAATGTTGTCTCTTTAACTGAGAGATTGGAGATGAAAATGAGAAAGTACTGGATGTGTTTTTGAAGTGTTCTAAACTTCTTACTGCCTACACTGATCTATATAAGAGGGCTGTTCAATAAGTAATAAGACTAATTTTACTGTCATGAAACCACTCATCACAATATTAATTTCTGTGGAATAAAGAAATGTTGCTGTCTGTATTAACAAAAGAGGCTGACAGATGGCGTATACGGGCTGATGTGCCAGAGTGTCACGTGACTAAACGCAAGCTTGTTTCTGTGCACCTACGTGCCATGACCAGTCATCGAAATGGAAGCGTCCTTGGAACAGCGTTATGCGATTAAATGTTGTGTGCGTTTGCAAAAATCAGCATCAGACACTTTTAACATGATACGCGAAGCTTTCCACGATGAAGCAATGTCGAGGGCAAGTGTTTTTCGCTGGCATAAAACTTTTAAGGAAGGAAGGCAAAATGTGGAGGATCTTGAACGTGAGGGAAGACCTTCAACGTCCATCACAGAGACAATGATCAACACAGCAGCGATTATCATCAAGGAGGATCACAGAATTACAGTACGCCAGCTGCATGTTGTCTTGAATATTTCTGTGGGAAGTGTTCACTCAATCATGGCTGAACATTTGGGACTGAAACGTGTTTGCGCCTGATGGATTCCCAAAATCTTGACACCGGAGCAAATGCAGCATCGAGTGGATGTGTGCACAGAATGGAAAGAAAGACTGGAACAAGAAGGCGACAACTTCTTAAAACGCATCATTACAGCAGATGAAGTTATATCACTATGACCCTACAATGAAACAACAAAGCAGTGAATGGAAGCATCCGTCTTCGCCTACCCCCAAGAAAGCAAAAACTGTAAAATCAGCTGGTAAAGTTATGACCATAATGTTTTTCGACTACGAAGGCATTGTTTACCAACACGCTGTAGAACCTGGAAATACTGTAAACGGCTCATACTATGCAGATGTTTTATGGACAATGGTACAGCACGTCAAAAGGAAGCGTCCATTGCTGGTGGTGTAGTGGACATTTTGCAGAAGAACAACATAGATATCCTATCACACCCTCCATACAGTCCTGATCTCGCACCATGTGATTTCTGGCTGTTTCCAGTCAAGAAACCACTAAGAGGCCGCCATTTCGAAAGCAACGAGGCATGTGTAAAAGCGGCAGAGGCGGTTTTGAAAGAACTTTCAAAAAACAGACTTTCACATGTGTTTAAGAAGTGGATGCAACGTTGGGACAAATGCATCGCGTCTCACGGTAGTTACTTCGAAAAAGACCATGTAAATGATGACAATTAAAGGTAATCTGTTTTCTGTATAAATATAGTCTTATAACTTATTGAACAGCCTCCGTAGATAATGCACCTCTTGGTAGAATTACAATTTACAGTAATTTAATGTAAGCTCTATGGCATGCAGCTCAGTGGTAAACTGCTATATTCTAATGGGATCTTGAGTAGATGTTATGATGTCTGGGAAGACAGCCGAAGACCCAACCAGAGCCTCTGATTTTAAACCATTTGTATAGACAGGAACAACACCAGAGTATTCTGTTCTGTGAACTTGAAATAGCTGCATGGTGGAATGCATGAATACTATGGTTATCATCTGTATAGTTATCTACCCATATTTGGAGGTTCTATGGATGTTTTTGTTTGCAAACCACAAAGATGCATGTCTCATGAATGTTGTTCAAAATCTCCCAGTGAGGACAAAAAACAACCATATGGGATGGTCTGACAGGAATTTTATTTTGCTTGTGCAGTGATAAAAATCAGGCTACAAATCATAGGCCAATGTTTGTGTCTGGAGTTAAGATAAAGCATACTACTACTAGCAAGACTTTCATACTAAAACAAGGTGATGCATACAGTGGAATACTTGGATTTTTCAAGGGCCTTTGATAGACTGCCACACAATAAGCATGTAACTAAATTAAAATGGAAGGGAATACATAAGAAACTAGAGAGTTGGATAGCTGACTAGCTGCCAGATTTGTAACAGATGGCTGCATATGGGGGGGGAGGGGGAACAGCACTTTGAACCTTTTTGAACTTTTGCACTTAATTCTAAAATACAGTCTCGAGAACTCGGTTCCAACTGTATTGTAATACTACTGTGAATTTTCCTCACAATGGTGTAAGTGTTGCTAGTTGTGAGAGGAGTTTTTCTAAATAAAATTGATTAAGAATTACCTACATTACTATGAAATAGACTTTGCCAATGTCATCAACGATTTTGCTAACAGAAAACAAGAAAAATAACATTTTAGAATGTTGAAATTAACCAAAATTTAATCAAAAATAAACATAGTGTTTTAATTTATTTCCCTATACGTTGTTTTGACTTTTTTTTATGTGTATTGAGAGGGGTGGCAAAAGCTCTAGTTACACCACAGGGGAGGATATCGCAAAACAGGAAAGTCACTAGAGTGCTGCAAGGGTCTGTTTGCAGATCATTGTTTAATTTGTACTTAATGATACTGGGACAAGCTTAACTGGAGATGTGCAGCTGTTTGCAGATGATGAATAGTTGGGAAGAACCATGAGGAGCAAAGAAGATGCTGTGTCCTTAGAGAAAGTTTTTAATAGATTTTATGAGTGGAGCCATCAGCTTAATGTTGCAAAGTGTAAAGACTTAAAATTTGGTAGTTGTGAGACTGATGAAATTGATGGAGAAATTTTGAAAGATGAAAGATCTACGAAATAATTGGGACAGAGATTTGAAGTTTAGGGGTCAATTGCTAATACTGTGAGAACATCAAAATGAATACATAGATATATATCTATGTATTAATGTGCACAGATCTTGTCTCCTAGTTTTCAAGTGGATGCAGATATCTTCATATATATTTAGAGAGTCCAAGAAGGTTCACTAAGTCTGTGTTGGGTCTATGGGATATGAAGATAGATTGAAAGAGTGCAATTTGCAGAGCCTTGTGAACAGAAGAAGGAAAAGGGATATGACTGAAAAATTAAGTTGGTGAGGGGTTAATTAATGTGATGGGTATTTTTCACAGAGAAGAAAGAGACAAAGGTAGAACAAGAGACCATTCCAGGAAGCTGTATAAGGTTTAAGGCACAGTTTCACGATCGTTTTGCATCAGTGTGTAGACCTTCTGTGATGAAGCTTTTGACTCCTTGGAGGTCTGATGTTAATAATAACACAGACACTGCTGGCATCAAAGTGACAAAGGTGGTTCGTTTGAATTGACATAAAGACAAGTAGGATTCAGTGAAGTTGGAAATGCTGTAGTTGCAATTGTTATTGTAGTGTACTGTCTCTAATAAAGGTGTAGACTTCATGCCCAGTCAAGTTTTGATTTGGTAAGTGACTCTTTGCACACTGATGCAAAACAATTTGATAGCAATGAACATCTGTTAGCACTTCAAGAGGTGGAAGCCAGGGTGCAAAGAGTGTTCACTGCTGTCAGCACTTTTCACACAACAGGCATATACGCAGGAACACTAAGTTTTTTTTTTTTGTCAAATATAAGCATCATGAATTTGGCTTGTGTTACAATAAAGATTAGTTTCTCCTAGTCTTATTCCTAGATCAGGGCAAATACCACATTTGCTGAAAAAAAAGACACACAAGCAGATTTTTGTGATAAAAATCTGAACTCATTTGTTAGCATCCATTTTGAAAGATGATCAGTGGCTTGCTGATATTTTTTTTATAATCCTCATACTGCACAAATAAAAAATGAAAAGATGGTAAAGTTCAGCTACACAGAGGGCATTATGTACAGCTGGATGACATTGTTTAGATATCATGTTAACTTTGATTTTAAAAATTTTGAATTTTGAAAATTGTGATTTTAAAAAAAGCATGACATTTAAAAATGAACTGTGCCAGATTATCTCCTCTTGGATGTAGGATGAAGAAAGAATGGTTCCCACTGGGACAAGGGAGGTTCAGTTGGATAAAAAGTCCTTGATAAAAGGAGGGAGGTACATCTTAGATCAAAGTTGTGTAGGTGTTTTGATATTCCAAATCTCTGAGCAGTGTCATATGCTTTTTCCATATCACACGAAAACCGATAATAAGTGCTCGTGTTTTAGGAAGACATCTCTAATGGATGTTTCCAGTCCAATCAGATGAATGATATCTGGCAGCTGCTAAATAATATTTGTGTTCTCAAGAAACCATAAAAGAGGAGAGCCGAGTCAGAGCATTTTGTTGATAGTTTACTGGGATTTTCCATTTTTATAAAATGATGGAGTCTAATTGGGTCTGTTAAATCTTGAGTGAAAGGTTTAAATTGTCATAAAACATTTCATTCGGAATTTAACTAGGATACAAATAAATTTTCCTAAAGAAGTACAAATGAAATTGTAAATAACGTATTAGTCTTTTGTTTTGTGAATTCTTCTGTTTTGCTATATTGTTAACTGTCCTATGTATAACTGAAAGGAATCAGATTTTTGTGAGAATTATATTAGAATAGGAAAGGTTAGATCGAAGTTCACATTGAAAAAATCGGCTTAAAGACATAACCCGAGGCACTCACGAGGTCCGAGGTGCACGCGAGACATCCACATGGAGAAGATAGTACCGAGTGCAAGGGACTTAGGTGCCGAGCGGAATCAGTGACATAGGGGGGGAGCAGAAACACGGAGGTATAAGAAGCTTAGTGGCGCAGGCTCGAGGCTCTTTTTTCTCTTCATCTCCCCTTAGCTTTCGGGAACTGGTAGAAGTGACACGAGCGGTCGGGAAGGACGATGGTCAGCGGCAGCTAAGCGACCAGGCAGCGGTCCAGTCCAGGCATATCTACGGTACAGCTAGACAGTCAGCGAGAACCGAAGCTTCTTGCCGAATCACAAGGACCTGTACAAGCAGAGCAGTTTCGCCCACATCGGCAAGAGGGTGATTCATGAACGTAGTCTCTAGAGGGTCATATCCGAAGACAACAGACCATAGAATGAGGTGACAAGCCATGTGCTCACAAATGACTGATTGGGAGAAGATACCGCACAAACCGGATGGTTGGTAATGTAAAATCTTTCTAGTTCCATTGTATTCTGAACTAAGCTGAAGTGCAGAAAGGTGCTGATATATTATGTGATAAGACTTGATAATTAGTAACAGGACTCTAGTGCTAAACCTATCAATAAATTACTGCAACTCTAAAAGTGTATAGTAGTAGAGTTTGACATTGAATTTGAGGTATGCCTTTGTCTGTTAGCCTTAGATGAATGAGATAATCGCTTGCTTAATTGTGTTACATGAGTAGAAGCAGGACAACTTAAATTTGATTTTGTCTCATAATGTGATGTATTGATTGTAGTTCTATTTTGTCTAGTTAATGATTGTTACATGCAAGTGCAATTCAGTTTAGTTAAGTGAACTTTTGATAAATGTATATTGAGCAAAAGAATGAATAAATATTCATGTTTTCTTTACCTTATAAAGCTGCCTGATCTTTATAATCAATGCACCACTCACTAAAATCAGTGAGTGGTGCAAATCACTAAAATGGCTGCATGTAGAATAGGTTTGTTAAGGACTTGTAATTGGGATTGCTGTTTGCTAAATTCTAGAATCATAAAATATTCTGTGTGTTAACTCCATGACAAGGAAATTTCTCTTGTATAACAAATAAGATGGCGCAGCATTATCAAACAAATTTTTCTTAATTCTGAAAGGGAGTTAATTCCAAATTTTGCATTCAAAGAGGATTGACTCTAGCCTGAGGCAGACTCTTTGTTTGCTGAGCTTTGCACTCATAACCAACTGAAGGAACGGCCACTGAAGGGATAGGATTTAGCTAAGGCAGATTATAGTAGCAGAGGGGGTCAAGGATAGATAAATTACTGTGTTTGTAGGTACTTCTAACTATTTTCGAACATGAGTAAGGATAAGGGAGAGGTATTCTAGCATACCTTGAAACACTTAAACGCAAGAAAACAAATAATAATAGTGAAAACTAACAGTCATCATCATTGTACCATCAGGAATTTTATTTTCTCACTACAAGCCAGGCCAGTTAAATACATGATTGATCAAAATAGTGTCACCATGGCTTGACTTACTGTTGAATTGTAATGTAACTTGTTTCTATACCTATACTACAGACGACCTTAATATGTAGATCAAAAAGTCAGGAAATTATTCTTAACACAGTAGTAATCTCCATAATTTTATCAAAATGAATGCTGATCACCATGCAACATTAAAAGAAATTCCTGCCTTACATTTTTTGGAAAAAATGTAAGGCAGGAAAACACAAATTCTGTTCTAAATTAAGGGGATAAAAACCCCTTATTATTTTACAGTCAGTATGCGAAACTCTAAGATCGAAAACTACGATCTAAGAGTTTCATGCCGAAGAACTATCGGCAAATCCAAGCATAAGTGACCACCTGGTAGTACAATACCGAGGCAACTTGCAAGGATAGTGAGGGAGCTTGTTTCACCTTTGCTTCGACTTGCCTTGGCGTTGTACTACCAGGTGGTCACTTACACTTGGATTCGCCGATAGTTCTTTGGCATGAAACGCTTAGATCGTAGTTTTCAATCTTAGAGTTGAGCATAATGGCTGTAAAATAATAAGGGATTTTTATCCCCTTAATTTAATTAACTTTGCCAGAAAAAATAGCCGTTTGGTTTTCATCTTAGTTATAATATATGGGCACACCTTTCTGTCATTTGTATAGTAAGTTCTTTTCACTTAAACTTTGATATTATTCAGGTCTACCTACTCACTGATGAGACCGGTCTGGGTAGTGACCTCTCCTCATAATGTAATGGCAGTATTACATCTCCTAGGAGCTGTGTTTTTACATTATGAGAAAATATCAACGATAGTGAGGAAGCTTGCTCCACCTTTGCTTCGAGTTGCCTTGGTGCTGTACTACCAGGTGGTCACTTATGCTTGGATTCGCCGATAGTTCTTCGGCATGAAACTCTTAGATCGTAGTTTTCGATCTTAGAGTTTTGCATACTGGTTGTAAAATAATAAGGGATTTTTATCCCCTTAATTTAATTAACTTTGCCAGAAAAAATAGCCGTTTGGCTTTTCAACAAATTCTGTTCTCTTTAAGGGACTACAACAGGCCATTTGATAAACAAGAAACGAAAGCTGCTTTGCTTAAATGTTGCCCAACAAGTTCTTAGAGAAAATTTTGCTGAACATGTAGAGCAGTTAATCCATAGCATACAGTGAAAGGTGCTTAATCACTTCATAATAGATGTTATCTGGTGCAAAAGTAGTTGGGCAACATTTAAGCAAAGCAGCTTTCATTTCTTGTTTATCAAATAGCCTGGTGCAGTCCCTCAAAGAGAACAGAATTTGTGTTTTCCTGCCTTACATTTTTTGGAAAAAACTCCAGGGGGGATACAATGATGATGCTGATGTTTTTTTGCAAAAATTCCCTGAGCATGCTGGCAACTGATGCTGGTCAGAACTGTGCATCCATTATGTTCAGGTGATGTAGAGTGAGAGGGTAGTACATCAGCCCTTTTCCAAATTCCCTAGATTTTATCTCAGATCTCTGTGATGTTGGTTGATCTGATTACAGAGGATGTGTATTGGATCCAGGGCTCTGATGAACCTTGCTCAGGATTGAGCATGTCTAAAAGCAATGAGGTTGGTTATTGTTGTGGGATATTTGCAGAAGATACTCCAGGCTTTGTTCTAAGCTTCCTTGAATGCCATGCAATCAGCATTCTACCACAGTTCAGTGAAAACTGGAAGTGGACTAGATGTTTAAGGTACCGAAGTTGTGGCAGCGTATGTAATACACTCTGTCACATGATTCAGTGTGTTGCTGATAGGAGATGAACTGGTTGTTGCAGAATCAAATTCTGCTAATGATGCGTAACATTTTGTGATACAGGTGATGCAATACATGGATGCCCATGCAGAAAGATAGCTATCACAGGGAAATTATCACTCTCATAAAGGTGGTTATCCATTTCCCACTTAAACAGTAGGAAGAGGGGATGGTAAGCAGAAAGTCCATGACAGTGAATATTTGGATAGGCATATGGAAGGTAATGTTTCCTGTGTTTAAGAGAAAGAGAGAGAGAGAGATTATTCTTGAGTATATGCTCTACAACCCCCCCCCCCCAACCCCGATGTTAATAGAGCATTATTGACACAAACTGTTCTGAGGTTATCTGAATTTATCACTCTGTGAGATATCTGAACTAGGAGGTAAGTAAATGCAGCATATTATGATAAGATATCCAACTGAGAGGCGGATGGCAACTACCTCTATGTTTGTGTTGAGTGAGACTTGGTGGAAAAAGGTATGGCTGTTCACAAGGATGATTGCTTCTCTGTGGATAGGTTTATCCGCATGTCTTTGCAGATGATGGTAACACTGTATATTGCAGGATCATCATTGGACTGGGGATATATATGTCTTTAATTTCTTACAAAAGGCACACCTTTGTGAGAAATCAAAAAACTTGCCTGCTATTTGAGAAGGCAAATTTTCTGCATTTGCTCTTTTTTTCACCTGAGTCTAAAGAATTTGCTCATTGTTTTTCACAGAGATGTTGCAAACTGCAGTAAAGATCAAATGTAAAACTGGGATATGGTGAATACTATATGGATAATAGTAGTAGTGGGGGTTTGGGGCAGAGTGGGGAATGAAAGTAATCATTTGAGTAAGAATCATTTCCACTATTCAGTTAGGGCAAGTGTTAAGATCAGGCAAGTGAAAAAACAGTATTCAGAACCAGAAATAGAGTGTAGAAATCACAGAGATAATTCAAATTATCATAGAAACCACAGAGATAATCCCAATTATCATAGAAATCACTGAGGTAATCCTGTGAGATAATCCCTCACAGAGATCCACCAGCAATTATTGGCCAGCAATATGGATTATGTAACTCTCAATCCACAGCTAATATTCTAGCTTTCACTACCACCTCTGAACACAAATATTATGGAAAGATTTGGAGAATCTCACTTGGTTGCTCTTAACATTTCTAGAGCATTTAATTGGATCTGACATGGCCTATGTGTAACACACAGCCTTAACATCCTATGGCCTGCTTCTACTTTATTGCAACTGGGTCATCAGCTTCCTCTGTGGTGGCTCACAATGTATTGTCATAGATGGTTTCCACTACTCAGATTTCCCCACTAATGCAATAGTATCCTAGGGCTCTTGTGCCCTGTCCCATTTCTTTCTTCTGTATATAAATGATCTCCTCTTAATGACTTCAAATTCTTTCACAATTTTGCTGATGTGAGCACGTTCCATCGTGCTTCCTCATTTGACAAACCTTGAAGTGCCCAATCATTAGAAGCCTCAAGATCTTCCAAAACCAATGTTCTGAACTCTGGTCTCCTTACTATTGTTCAGTGGCATAAGGATAACCTTATAAACTTCAATGCTGCCAAAACAATCTTGTCCAATTTCTTGCAAGAAAGCTCTTACATTACTTCTCCTTACTTCTGATAATATCCAGATCTCTAGCCTTTCTTGGCACAAACCATCTCAGCCATAATTCTTCAGCCTCCATAAAACTTAGTTTACTTTTTGATTCAAGACACTACTTCTTGAATGTACTACTTCTAACCCATACAAATCCAATGAACTACTGCTCTCTTGGATGAATTCAAAACATCTTTAGGATTAGTTGGATTATTGGATTATCTTCTGAAAATGCTATACAGAAGATAATCCAATTTATCAATGATCCACTCAGAGATTCGCTGCAGTCACTATCTCACTGGCATTAATTTTTCCCTATATCTTTTGCTAGATGTTCATGGACAATGTTCTGCAGAACTGGCACCATCCTTTCTCTTTCTCCTTTTAAGACTGTAATAAGAAGAGCAACCATCAATCAACATCTCTCACTCTGTCTTTCCCAAAGACTACAACCTTCAGCTGTTTAAGAAACATGTCAGCAGATTCTTTCTTTTTATCCTTTAACCCATATAGCACTAATGTGCTACAGGTATAGTGACCATTTGTGCATGGGTATGATATTTAAAAAAAAAAAAAAGCTGTATCATTGTATTGACAAAGAACATGAAGATGAAATGGCAAGTCAAAGGATGAGCTGAAAAAACAGAAACATGGACATCATTATGTTGTCTATGTCACCAAGACAGCTGACATCCACAGATATTTGGGAAAGGTATGGTACAGAAAAGGACCAGAGTTGGGAAAACGATGGAGATTATCTAGCATTCTAGTTGTTAGAGAGAACTAACTTTTGTGTCAGATCATTACAAACATCAAATACTTAGACATCCTTCTTTCAGATTGATCTGTAAAGTTAGAGAAGGAAACCACCTTGAATCATGAATACTAAAATGTCTCCAAGAAAAGATTATCTAATTGTTTGGATTATTATTGAAGACTAATCTTCAGAGAGAGAGAGAGATATAATCAAAGAGCTCAG
Source organism: Typopeltis vanoorti (assembly GCF_054136105.1). NCBI lineage: Eukaryota > Metazoa > Arthropoda > Arachnida > Uropygi > Thelyphonidae > Typopeltis > Typopeltis vanoorti. The sequence goes on from NC_143556.1 coordinate 12,782,161, forward strand.
AGTGGTTATTGGAATTAAGAGAGCAACAAAGGTAGCAAATTAAAGCAACAGTGTGGTAAAGAAAATTTTGAGCAAGAGCAGGTGATAAAGAGGAAATTCAAGGTACAGCAATCTCTAGCATGAATTCATTATCAGCTCTGACAAATGCACATGTTGTTTGTAGGGTTTTTATAATACCCATTTTTGTGATGAATGGAAGTGGGACTTTGCATGAAAGTATCTCCCAATGTGTGCTGGTTTTCCACAGACTGAAGTAAGTTTATCATGTTCGAAGACCTACAGAAGAATGTCTAAAAAGGCAGAGACTTGTTATTTTCTAATTCAATAGTGGAGATGAATGTGGCTAAAATGAACATCCGAGTCTTGTTGTTTTGCAGACTGAATCATATGATGAATGCATCATCACACATAACGCAGCCAAAGTTTGGGTCATAACTTGTAATTCCCCAAGACTTGTTTTTCAAACAATTCCATAAATAGGTTAGCCAAAAGTAGAGAAAGTGGTGAGCCTATTGCTAAACCTTCTTTCTGTTCATAAAATGTCTTGGAATTAGAAGGTGCTATTGATGTCACAGAAACAGTGGAAACAGTTCTTGTAGTAGTCATATAATTCCTGTTTGACATAGACTGGTGAACAGGATGTTGATGGCCAGACCTGCTAGAAGGGCAGACAGGTCTATTACAAAATCCTGTTTTGTTTTTGTTTGTTGTGTTTCTTGTGTGGATGTCTGTTGATCTTGCCTATAAGTGTGACTATCAGCTGTGCAGATATTTAGGGAGAAGAAATAGACAATATCTGACATCTGCTATAGCTTGCAGTGGTATGTCTTGTTTGTGTATCTTAGAAGCTCCATACATTTTGGGAACTAGAGGATTTCTAGATGCAAGGCCTTACTTAATATCCTCAGGCCAGTTGCAAAGGTCTTCAAGTTGTTGGTCATGTTGTGGGAGTGCTAATGGAGTCACATTGATTGAAGCTATCTCTCTCCACAGTCACCATTGTGTGACTGTGGTAAAAGATGGCTTCAAAGGTGTTTAAAGAAGCATCATGGAATTTCTATTCATAAAGTTTGTGGTGAAAAACATTCTACAAACCACAAAGGAGTTATTGAATATGTGGAGCAATTTGGTAAACATATCTGATGAACACTCAGCCCCTAGCAAGTGTATGATGCAGATAAAACTATTTATATTGTCAATGCACACTGCAAAGTATATTAACAGCAAAAGACAAAGAAAGGCTCATGGGATTCAGTCAACCTAAGAATAGAGTTACTTTCCTAGTGTGCTCAAATGCAATAGACAGGTACAGGTGCAAAGCCTCTGATGATAGAAAACAATGGAATGCCATATGGCCTTGAAAGGCATTAAAATTTACCTTAACATACAATGAAAAAAAAAGGCTTGATTACCACCAAGATTATATTATAATGGTTCAAAAGTCTCCTTAGCTCAATAAGTATAGATGAAACGAAGCCCTTTAGTCAGAAAGACCTGGGTTCAATCCCCCGTCTATGACACGAAGAATCTTTATCTGATTTTTTTCGATTAAAGGTGAGTTAGCCAGTATCATATGGAGGTAGAGGGTTTTTTCACCTGGTTACCTTGTACTAATAAATAAATGGTTCAAAAAACCTGAAGCTGCACATCTATAGGTCTACCAGAAGATTGCAAAAATCTTCTCATTCTTGAGAACTGTTCACTCGCACCAGAGCTGAACTTGTATATACAAAAGACAATTGTGCATTCCTTACCAACTCCAGGACCAAGGAATATTATGCTGTGTGAAGGCCTAGTATGCTTGCAAGCCTGTAGAGACATTTATTAAAGAATGAATTTAACATGAAAGAAGTGTTTTGTTCCTTGCTAGTGAATGGGAGTGGCACAAGTGTCAACACTAAAGAAATGCTGGCATAAGTTGTGGCCTATCTTGACATTTGATAATTCCCCTAATGAAAATGTTGGCAATAATTTTACAGGATTTAACATACCAAATGAAAGGAGAAAGAAATTTGTTCTCGAGTTTCTCGAGTATGCAAAAAGTGTTATGGAACCTGCTTCCAAGGGTACAGTAAGTAGGCTTAGTGCAGAAAATATGGAAAATAGATGAACAATAATGAAGAAATGCCTGTTGTTTAATACTACACTGGCTCTGAAGTTCTGAATCTGGATAAAAACGTCAAAGAATTGCACTGCATCATTTATGCTAATACATTTCATCACTTAAATTACATTTAATTTATCTAGGTCCAGGTGCTTTATAGACATGGGAGAATTATAATTAGTGGATGAGGGATGTACTGGTGAATTATTATTACATGAACTCGGTTGGTCTGGCAAAGCTCTGGAAACCAAGGGTGCCAGAAAATCACTGGTATACCTGTATATCATATATAAATGAATAAACATAAAGATAATAATTTATTGCAGAGTGTTTTCCCCAAGATCTGAAAATTATTTCTAGGATAAAATTACCGTGACGGTCTAGACTCTAGACCATACAGTCACTTGAACTCGGTGATGGATTTTTGTAGCTATGCTGATTTAAGCGAATTAAAAAGGCACAGAATTTCCTATTCTAGAACTGACAGAATTTGTTTATAAACTACGTGTATATGCAGTATTTAAATAGCTGAAAGAGTAAGCATTGATTCTATGATTATAGAAATATTTAGCATGCAATGTACAAAATATTTTAACAAAGATGTCACCAATTTTAGGCATATCAAATGAAGAGTTTGTGGCTTATGACTTTTGCCAGACTTCTGCGCGCGCGCGCACGCACGCACACGCGCGCACACACACACACACACACACACACAGAATCTGAGACCGGAAACTTGTGCACAAAATTGTTTTCATGCACACCTGGGCAGATAAAAATTGGAAGGACTATTGATCAGGGCATATTTCTTCCTCCTCCATTTGTTGTATTACATTTTTGTTTTTATTGATCTAAGTTTTAAGAGACATCATATAATTTGGCATAGAAAGTTTTTTTCATCTTATGATCTGTTCTTTGTCTTACTCCATTTTCATCTTTATGACTATTACTAGAATTACTATCATCTACGGAGATTCTATCGCACGCAAGGCCCGCCAATATGGCAAATTAAAGCTGAAGATATCAAGAAAACTTAATCATCTCACCTTCTTAAAATGCTGCCGAGATAATAAGGTAATCCCAAATTGTGTGAAATTAAAGCACCATTCCCCCCCAAACAGGCTATACATGTAAATTCTCTTTATTGACTCTCTGCATTTATAATCGCACTAGCTTCACCATACTGCCCAAACAAATTGCCGCTACCCACGTTCTCTTTGCCGATATCAATCAAGCTATCTAAATGTAGAAAGTATTTTTAACTTGGGTATAATTATGTTAACGATACCAAGTAATTTTAAACCTGGTTTTACTCCATTTTTCCCAAGTGAGCAAACAGACAAAATGTCAAGTTTGTGCCTGCAACAGATGCAAGACTAGCTGATCCCACAGGTAGTGCAAGACCAAGGCAACTCGTGGTAAAGGTGGAGCAAGCTCTGATCACTAATCTTAATATTTACCCTTAATGCCAAAACACATCTCCAAGACGGGGATGTATGATGTTTTGTATTAAAGGCAAGGGGCCACTTCCCAGACTGGTTTCGACCTTTATTGAGGTCTCATCAGTGGGAGCCAGGCTAGTAAAACTAGGTTTAAAATTACTTGGTATCTTTAACATAATTATACCCAAGTTAAAAATACTTTCTACATTTAGATCTCCTCCTGAGATTTTTATTTAATAAGGTTAAAACACCTTATGGTAACTTGTTTTGGTAAAATACTTATAAGCTCTGCATTACTAAATCTTGGTATTTCTAGCCTGGCTCCCACTGATGAGACCTCAATAAAGGTCGAAACCGGTCTGGGTAGTGGCCCCTTGCCTTTAATACAAAACATCATACATCCCCGTCTTGGAGATGTGTTTTGGCATTAAGGGTAAATATTAAGATTAGTGATCAGAGCTTGCTCCACCTTTACCACGAGTTGCCTTGGTCTTGCACTACCTGTGGGATCAGCTAGTCTTCCATCTATTGCAGGCGCAAACTTGACATTTTGTCTGTTTGCTCACTTGGGAAAAATGGAGTAAAACCAGGTTTAAAATTACTTGGTATCTTTAACATAATTATACCCAAGTTAAAAATACTTTCTACAATATGGGATTATAAAAACCATATATAACAGAGCAAAAAATAATCTGTTCAGATTACAATGCCCTAACCACTGAACTTAACATGTTCTTACCTAATGGCCACAATCCCCAAAAAATCCAGAAAATATTAAAACCAGGTAAACCACAACCCCCCCCCCTTTCATAACAAAGATTACACTAAATCTATCATCATTCCTTACATCCAGGACAAGTAAACCAAAATCCTAAACAAATATGACCATGACCTGTTACAAACCATATAAGAAATTGGCATCCCTTATCTGCTCCACCAAAGATCAGCCACTTCCCCTAGACCTACCTGGCGTATACCAGGTCCCTTGCAGCTGTAAACTATCCTACTATGGCTAAACAGCTAATATAAAGATATCCAAACACACAAAAACTACATCCAGTTTCACCAATATGGCCATTTTGGGCTTGTGCACCATGCTCGGGTATCCAGAGCATGGTGCACAAGCAGAATACACCCGAGCAGAATACTATGGAAGAAAGCCACTTTACTACGCCACAAAAAATATAAATACGAAAGATTGTTCATGGAATCAGTCTCAGCTCCAAAAAAAACTTCCCAAACCTCAACAAATTTGGGTGTATGAGACTGTCCCAAATTTGGGAAGGTTGCATCATAAGAACATTAGCCCAACAACCAAGACAACCTAATATAGCCCGCTAGGGGGGGGGGGGGTACCTTTAGGACTCCAGGAACGTTAGTTGCTCTCTTCTGCCTCATTTGCTCGTTGCTAGTGCCTGCATGCACATATCATAGTTTTATGTTCCCATGAAGATGGTAATGTAACATTGCTGAAATATAGGAAGTATTAATTAAAGTTTTCTTTTAATTAATATTTAGTATACATTGTAATTTTCTGATGTAATTTAATAGTAACCAATGTATAAGCTTATCTACTAGAATTATTAATTTATGTGTCCTATGGCTAACTCCTCAACCCTTTTAGTTTTCTATTGCTTCCTTTTCCATGGTCCTTCTGGTTTTGTATTGTTTTCCTTTCCTCAGTCCTATAGCTTTCTAAGTTTTTCTTGTTCTGAAGTTTTAATTTCTATATTACTTTTTTCCTTACTGTTTTGAATTCTATTCTACTAAACTTATCTGGATCACTTTTTATTAGTAAATTCTAAATCTTTCTAAAAAAGATTTAGAATTTATTTGGATACTTTTCTTTCATCTTTCTTTTGATAAATTTTACCAGTCTCTCTGGCATTATTTAATAAGGTTTCTGTTATAATTTGTTTATACAAGCATCAACATTAAATTTTTTTTCTCCTATCTTTTTTTTTTTTTAAGAAGATCATCATACCTCTACCCTGCATACAGATATGGTAAATTAATAGTCTTAATTTTAATCAGTTTCCATCTTTCGCATATTTTGTTGATAACAAAAACAATTTTGGATCTTACTAGTCTATGGTCACTACCTGTATTAAAACTATTTATTATATCTGTGTTTTGGACAACATATTTTCTATTAGTTAAAATATTATCTATTTCATTAACACATCTCCATTTGCAATTCTCCATGTCCTTTTCTGATTCTTCCTTTTTTGAAGAAGGTACTTATTATGCAGAATCCTTTGCTTTCAGCAAATTCTATCAGTCTTTCTCGTTTTCATTCCTCTGGCCCACTCCATGTTTTCCATTTGCTACTAGATGGACACTGCTTTCAACTATTTTAGCATTCTTAACAATTAAGAAACTGAAAAATTCTTAACAATTAAGAAATACATGCATTCGTTCATAAAATATATGTATTTCTTCCTCTGTGTAAAATGAGGTAAAACATAAATTTGTGTCTCTACCTTAGAATAAACAAATGTCACTTTTTGTGTCTCTACCTTAGAATAAAAAATACACCACAATTACAGAACAAGTTCTGTAATTGTGGTGTATTTTATTTCTTAGAGATTAATTATTTATTAATAATATATTAAAAGTAATACATAAAAACATGACAGATAACAGTAAAGATAATAAAGGATTAAAAAAAGATATAATTATAATTTATATATTACACCATTTAATAGATAGAATGTTTAGTGGATTTGGGAGACGTGGGAGATAGGAGAGTTCTGACTCTTCGGGTCCAAAGCTATATTCAGAAAATGGATCTGCTGCTGCCTTTCACCAATATAGCAAATTTCATTAAGGTCAGAAGTGTTCAAAACAGAATACAGCTTATAATAAAAATAGTATATTAATAGGCAGTACCTTAATCTTTAAAAAAAAGCATTGGAAGAATGTCCAGAGGGAATCACAATAAATGGAAAGATTGTTAACAACCTACGATATGCAGATGACACCGTGCTAATTGCAGATAACATTATGGATCTCCAAAAACTCATTAACAGAGTATACATAGAAAGCCAAAGAATGGGAATAAATATAAACATCAAGACAAAATACATGATCATCAGCAAACATCCAGCCTCATCAATGAAACTGACACTCAATGGGAAAAATATTGATCAAGTGTCAAGATATAAATATCTTGGTTATTGGCTTAATGAACGGTGGGATCCAGAAATAGATATAAAGACAAGGATTGAAGTTGCACGGCAGTCCTTCATGAAAATGAGAACACTATTCTGCAATAAAGACCTAAACATGGAAGTCAGATGCCGAATGCTGAAATGTTACGTGTGGTCTATTCTGCTCTATGGAGTTGAAACATGGACATTGAAGGTGACAACCATCAAGAAAATCGCAGCCTTTGAGATGTGGCTATACAGAAGAATGCTAAAGATATCATGGACAGAAAAAATTACCAATGAAGAGGTCTTAAAATCCATTGGCAAAGCTAAACATCTTGTACTAATAATCAAGAAATGAAAAACATCATATCTTGGCCACATCATGAGAAACAGCAAATACCAACTTCTACAAACTATTTTGGTAGGAAGAATTGATGGCAAAGGAACTAGAGGAAGAAAAAGAATATCATGGTTTGACAACATCAAGACGTGGACAGGAAAGAGCAGTGCACAACTGCTCAGATTAGCACAAGACCGCAGTTTGTTCGCCAAGATGGTCGCTGACCTTCGATAGAAGATAGCACAATAAGAAGAAGAGGTAGTACCTCCACACAAAGTCTAAATAACTTACTACAGGAAGCTGCTCTGCTCACTGTATTTTTGTCTACAAACTCCATGTGGTCTCCAGCATTTTTCCTGTTTTGTAAGAGGAAATATTAGTTTCTAGCATATAAAAATCCTACCTTCCTCTCAGTTTTCTGCATCAGGTTTGTTGTTTTCTTCAATGTTACATTGTGGCTGGGTTGTTTTCAATTACAGTTGAAGAAACTAAGGCAATGAAGCCAGTATATCATTGTTTCTGTTAACCGTATTTGTATGGTTACAAAATTACCTATTTTGAAGGAGGAAAAATCCTGAAATGTCCACATTCCATCTGGGATATGAAGAATCTTTAATAGCTCTTATAAAGATTCTTCATGTCCCAGATGGGATGTAAACCCTTTCCAAGCAAAGGGTATCACTACAACAATGCTATGATAAATTTAGTTTAATCCTTTATCCAAGTGTGAGCAAACAAAGTTTGCGCCTGAAAATATCTTCAGGACTGGCGTAAGGCAACATGGGCAATTCATAGCAAAGGTGAACCAAGCTACCATCGCTCTTATCTCAGTATCTCCCATAATGCAAACCACATCTCCTTGCGGATATGTATAATGTTATGCATTAAGGGAAGGGCCACTACCCAAATGCATGTATAATGCATAACATTATACATATCCGCAAGGAGATGTGGTTTGCATTATGGGAGATACTGAGATAGGAGTGAAGTTAGCTTGGCTAACTTCACTCCTTTGCTACAAGTTGCCCGATGTTGTACTACCTTACCCCAGTCCTGAAGATATTTTAAGGCGTAAACTTTGTTTGCTTACACTTGGGTAAGGGATTAAACTAAATTTATTTTAGTCTAACCAAGTGAAAAATAAACTTTCAACAATGCTATGGAGGCACTAATGGTTTGATCTATATATAATTTATTGAGCAACCTATTATGATAACTGTTTAGGAAAAATCAATGTGACACATAAATACGTGAATAAGGTCAAATATATATATATATATATATATATATATTCCTAAGTAAGCAAACAGACAAACAAGTCAAGTTTGCGCCTGCAAGTGTTGCAAGTCTAGCTGACCCTGCACGTAGTGCAAGCCCAAGGCAAAAAGTAGAATAAGTTCTGATCACTAATCTTAATATTTACCCTTAATGCAAAGCACATCTCCTGAAGAAGATGTATAATGCTTTGTATTAAAGGCAAGGGGCCACTACCTAGACCGGTTTCGACCTTTACTGAGGTCTCATCAGCGGGAGCCAGTGTCTGTCTGTTTGCTTACTTGGGAAATGGAGTAAAACCAGGTTTAAAATAGCTTGGTATCTTTAACATTTATTATACCCAAGGTAAAATACTTTCTACATTATATATATATATATATATATATATATTAGTATAACACTTACAGGTTCAATTAACACGTGCAATTAAAAACATAATTTGTCATTAAGAATGATATACCACACTTTGCTTACTATAAAGTGTGAAATCCATTCTACTGAGAAAAATTCTTAATGCTAATATTGCCTACATACCTTCTTTACAAGTGCACACATAGCCATTTCGAAACTGGTTGACATGGCAACTTCCACCATTGAGACAAGGTTGTTCTAAACATAGAGAGGTATCAGTCATAATTTCACAATATACTCCAGTATAATTTGCTTGACAAGCACAAGTTGTAAAATTTCCTGTCCTATCTTCTTGGCAGATTCCACCATTCTGACACTGATTATATTCAACTTTTTCACATAATGGACCTATAAAACATATTTGTTTATTGAAAACTGCATAATTTTTTTAAACTTGTTACATTAACAAAATAACTATTACACTCAGAAAGTTGATATAGAAAATTTATTTCACTGGAACTTCCATATGGACTTCATAGTAAAGATACTATGAAGTCCATTCTAAACTGTCCTGTCAGTATTGTGTATTTCCTCCTTCTATAGTTTCCCGATAGCCTCCTTCCTATCAGCAATTTTCTTCCAAATTAATCTGTCTTCTGTCAGGCCAGATATCAGAAGAAAACTATTAGTAGTATTCTGCTGTCTTGGTATCAAAAACCTGTTTTGCTAATTTTTACTCTCACATTCAGTTAGCAAACAAAATACAGCAAAAGTTATCGTAATATTCCAGATTAGCTCTGATCGAAGGCTCCTGAACACTAATGAAGTTCCTTTCTAATATGATTCTGCCATTGATACATCTGTTTACTCTCCTAATTTTCCCCCCACAACTCTCATAGCTATGGTCTCTTGTCTTTAATTAACTGTCACTTGTAACTCAATTCACAGATCCCTAAATTAAAATTCATTTCAACACTGTCTTGTATTCTACTAGTTCTGTATTTTAGCCCATCTCTCTCTCTTATTCCAAATAAATTTATTCAAATAGCTTCCCTCCATACTAGCATTGTTTATTCTATCTTCTATTTCTGTATTTTTCATTTGACAATTTAGTGGGAATTTGTAAGTGCAACATAATTTTCATAAAGTAAAAAGCAGAGTTTGGTATCTCCTCTTTTGATACCAGGTTTCTAATGTGATCCATTATAAGATAAGACTCGACATGAGCACAGTGTGCAATCCAATTTCACATGTGACCTACTTGTGAATTCTTCAGTTCTAAATACTGATTTAACTTAAGCATCAGGAATCACTCACAAACAACTATGTTTATCTTCCAAAGTTGGCCTACTCGTAAGTCTGGATATGACTGATAGATGAATGAATGATCGTCCTACTCATTTGGAAGACACTTGTGCGACTGTTTTAATTAAGGTGAGAACACTAGTGAATCGTAACAGACACTACTTAAAAGCTTGGAGATCAAGACAATTGATCTATTCTATTATGGTTTATTTTGTAATTTTGGCCATGGATAATGCTGTCTGGAATCTACAAGCTTCACCTTGCCACATAAGGTCCTATCAGATATAAGGTCTGATGGCATAGCTCTCAGGATCATAGGAAGATGCAAGCCTCTCCAACCATGACAAGGTACAAAGCCATAGCCTGTACTTAAATTCTTCAGCAGTCTTTATGTATCAGCTACACATTGCTGTGAATAAAAATCAAATCCTGCAACTAAAAAACTGTAGTAATGTCTTAGAGCATTTTTTTTTTTAAGAAATAGAAAGTATATTACATTTGAAGCAATTTTCTTATTTTCTATTCTATACCTTAGTGTAAGCAAACAAGTTTACTTTTTAGTGGACAGTGAAATACCATCATTGCTAAAATTATTTGCATGTAGAGAAAAGATGACTCCACATGAAATCTACCTTTGTATTCCACAAGACACATGGCACCTTTCCTTTGAGATGTGTATATGGGTTGTAGATTCCTAGATTAGTTTCTTTATTTGATTAACAGTAACTTTTTCTAATAATAATTTCATTCCTAGTGAAGTTCATGCCTTCACCAGAAGTATGACTGAACTAGACAAAATGCAGCATACTCAATTATCCAACCTTATAATACTGTTTTGAAATTATTTCAAGCAGTACATCAAAAGCTATCTTAAACTTTCTTGCTGTCCAGAAGAGGCAAATCAGTTGAATAATTACCACTTCCCCTCTCTCAAACATGCAATTTCTCACAAATCGCCTGTTCCAGTGAACACCTTTTTTCAAAGTATTTTCTTGGATACATTTCTACCAAATTAGGTTCCACTCTTCTGCTTCCCCTCTAAGGTCATAAAAACAATAACAGCTATTATTAAGATTCACTCAGTCCAATTTCAAACCCACCAAACTAACTCATTCTCTCTCATTCCATGCCCTCCAAAACAGCCTTCCTTGCTAGATAATCTTAAGATGTAATCTTAAGGATTACATCTTCCTCAAAAACTGTTAAAAAGGTTCCTTCTCTTTGAAACTCTCTTGTTTTTCATCCTCTCTTGTGTTGGATTTAATAGAAAAACAAATTTTCTTAAAAAAAACTTTCACACTAATGATGTATGATCAGTTGGAAGTGTTTGACATTATTGCTTTGCTATGATGATGGTATATTACATCAGTTAATAAGTTTTTGGCTAGTATGCAAGAGAGGAAATCCATATGATGCCACCTAACCAATGAGCAGCATTTTTAAAGAACCTTCATATGCTACAGAGGATTCAAGTCTGATCATTTCAAACAAAAGGTAAATGTCACAACAATAATACTTATATAAAGGGTCACAATCTGTTTATAAATGGAAGAGTGACAAAAGAGAGATTTTGGCATCATAGTTACAGCTCTTTAAGATAAGATATGTAACATTTCTCTTCTCTGCTTGGATTAATGATAAAGACATGATCATGCTCAATCTTTTAAGGCCATTTCTTTCTAATGCAGTTGTCAGTTTGAATTTCCATGATGCATTATCAACTGAGGCTATGAGTTCCTTAGTCAAGGTTTATAAATCATTATAACTGTATATGTAACTGTATGTAAAAATAAAAATATATATAATACATAATGCTATAACACAGAAACTGAAATTAATATAAAAGTTATAAAAAATATAATCTATATATATACATATACTGTATATCACAATCTTGTACATAAATTGATTTCTAGTAAATATTTAAAACATGATATATCTGTTATATTGGATAACATTTCCCTGAGCTGATAAGAGCTCAGAGAGATTATTATTTTCTCTATATAATTTAAGGAAATTACAACGTACTAGGATATACATTAAAATAAATTTTAATATACTTCTTAAGTATAGTCTCTGGGAAAATCCCATGTTACTCCTCTTAAACACTATTATTATAATTATGGCTATTATAGCCTGTTTTTGTTTAGGAGTGACCCTTATTTAAATACATTGGCTATCAATACTCAAAGGGGTATGTATATTTAGGGCATTATTGGTGAGTATAGAAGGCAATTAAGGTAGAATAAATGAGAAGTGGAAGGCATCATAGAATCAATAAAGGTATGTACCAAAATTTTTCCACCTCTTTTATTCTATCTTAATTGTCTTCTATACTCACCAATAATGCCCTAAATATACATACCCCTTTGAGTATTGATAGCCAATGTATTTAAATAAGGGTCACTCCTAAACAAAAACAGGCTATGATAGCCGTAATTATAATAATTAATATACTTCAATATTTCGGCAACATCACGTTGCCATTTTCAAGAACTTAGGTTGTGCCTGCGTGCACGTGTCTTGTACCTAAGTTCTTGAAAATGGCAACGTGACGTTGCCGAAATATTGAAGTATATTAAAATTTATTTTAATGTATATCCTAGTACGTTGTAATTTCCTTAAATTATATAGTGAAAATGCATAACCAACGTCTAAGCCTTTCCACGAGAGATTATTAAAAGCAGTAAAATAATGACTGTGCTCATTAAAATAATAATGACAGATGATTAACAAAAATATGATGCACAACACTCATGCACATTATCATCTTTCAACAGGAAGGAAGATGAGTATGACCTACATGGAGAAGAACAACTTCCTCTCTACGAAACCTATGCAGATAAGACTGTGAATTTTAAGCTTAATTTGATATGGTTTGTTATGATTCTAATTTTCTATGCCATAATGTTTGTCATTAGCATTAATTTGTCTTATAATATGTAATCCAAAAGGCAGATGGTTGTAGCTAGGTCATATCTTTCTCTAAAATGCTATCAGTTGCTGACCTAAAAAGCAATTATAAATACTCTCTGGGAGAGTTTTCCAAAATATCAGCAATATCTTCTTACTCCTTTCTTATACCCATTAAAAAAACAAAGCAGAAAAATATCAATTTCTGTTCACTATAAACAGTCTGGAACATTATAAGTGGAAAGGATGTGGTTACCTACAAGTATGGTTGAAGGTAACATTTCATCACGTAAGATCTTCATCTTTTGGCTTTAAGTATATCTCTGCAGGAAAAAGAAGAACACTGGCTTACACATCTGCAAGAAGGCCTTCATGTTGTCCATATTCAGGGAAATCCATGAAAATTCCATTGTAGAAATAATTTTGTTACTTATTTAGGGTGGATCTGTCTGGCTTCTGGTGTGTGAGGTCTATTTTCTTCCCCCTGTTAACCAGTCTGTAATCCACATACTCACGAACTGTCATCATAATCTCCTAATCTAAATCCCATAATCCTGATCTAATCTTTGTAACTCTTCTCTTGAATTCATTTTTGCATTTTTGGAAATTATGGAGACAACTACCGTGTTTGAATAAAAACTTTAGTTTAATATTACAAAAATTTTTTACAATTCGACGTTTCGACATTTATGTCAAGGTCATCTTCTGGAGCATACAAATATACACAAGAAACAAGCTATACTACAATCATACTGGTTCGTTAAAGACACTGACTAACCGCTACCACGATTGTTGGCCTGACCTCTGGTTAAAAAAAAAATAAAAAAAAAAAAATTATACATCAACGCTAGAGTCCTATTATTTGTGGTGTCTACTATATACATATATTAACATCATTCCAGCCAGCTGGAGTGGAATGGTTTCTAATACTAGCGGAATGGCTAGAGTCCTGACTTATGTTGAATCTTTCATATTAGGTTGGCTGAATGTGTGCCATCCAGATCCTTGGAATTTTCATACCATCTTTATTGTTGATATCTGGGTGGTTTATCAGGATTTCGCAGGATTCTTTAAATTTTCTTTCGTACCATGTTTTCGTGCGGTGTAAGGAGCAGGTGCTTTTCCAGTTGATTTGGTGTAAGGTGTTAAGTGCATGGTCTGAGAGGCCTGCTTCACCATAATGGTTATATTTAATGTGTTCTTTCTTGCGTATAGGGATTGTCCGTCCTGTTACACCAATGTACAGTAAGTTACAGGTGCAGCAGGGGATGCAACTGCATTGTGAACGGAGAAGCTGTGGAACAAGTAAAATATTTCACCTACTTAGGCACGATTTTAGTGAAGATAGTAAATTAAATATAGAAAGAGACAACAGAATCAATTAAGCTGGTATAGTAAGAAGTCAATTGAATAAATTCATATGGAATAAGAGAGAAATTAGTCGGAACACTAAATTAGCTGTATACAAGACAGTGTTCAAACCAGTTATAACTTATGGATCTGAGAGAAATAAAACACTTGACCAAAGACTAGACACCACAGATATGAAAATCCTGAGATAGATTCGAGGGGTGAACAGACAACATCAATGGCAATATCATATTAAAAACAAGGATATTAGGAAAGAACTTGACACTATCAGCATCCAGGAATGCGTTAGCAAAGCTAGTCTCGGGTGGTATGACCATTTAAACAGAATGGGCAAGGAAATATTGGCAAAACAAGTGTTCTCTGCCAGGTTGGCAGGAAAACAACCCAGAGGAAGACCAAGATATAGGTGGATTGATACGGTACAAAGTGCCTTAGACAACAGAAATATAAGATCTGATAATAATGGATTCTTGACAAGTAACAAACTGATCTGGAGGAAAATTGTAGATAGGAAGTTAGTAATGATGTAAATTTTTCATGTAGTACTATCATATCCTGTCATCTCCTTGAGGGCACATGGCAGGAATTTGATGATGATATTTCTATCGTCCAATGCACTTTGTACTGTATGGGTTTAACTAATGGATATCATTAGTTAAACCCAACCGAATATCATTAACATACAAATTGAACAACAATGGCCCCAAAACTGACCCCTGTGGCACACCACTTGTGACCTTTCACTTTCGAGATACTGCACCTCCATATACAAATTTCTGATACCAATGTGACAGTCAGTCGCTGATCCAACACTGAAGTCTGTTATCCAATCCCATCTCTTTCAATTTAATTAAGAGCTTGTCATGTGGCTGTATTTAAGTTTAGTAATCTCGAAAAAGCCTATGACAAGGTGCCAAGAGAGAAGCTATTCAAAATGCTATAGTTATATGTCAATGGAACATTATATCCAGCAATACTTAGTCTTTATTTGAGTTGTAAGTCAGCAGTTAGAATTGAAGGAAGTTCAGGAAGGTGGTTTAATGTTAAATCTGGTGTGAGACAAGGATGTACATTATCCCCTCTGTTATTCATTATCTATATGGATCACATTATGAAGGAAAGTGGTATTAAACCTGATATCAAAATTGGAGATGTTAATGTCAGCTCTTTGCTTTATGCAGATGATGTTATACTTCTAAATAAATCCGCTACAAGTCTGCAAGATTCTCTGATTAAATTGAATAGCTGTTGTAATAGATATAGTATGAAGGTCAGCAATAAAAAGACAAAGACGATGAAAATAGGCAGAATCATTGAAAATGTCAACTGTGTTGTGAATGGAGAACCTATAGAACAAGTAAAACATTTTAGCTATTTGGCACGATTTTTACTGAAAATGGTAAATTAAATATGGAAATAGACAACAGAATCAACAAAGCTGGTATGGTAGGAAGTCAACTGAATAAATTCATATGGAATAAAAGAGAAATTAGTCTGAACACTAAATTAGTAGTATGAAAGACAGTGTTCAAACCAGTTTTAACTTATGGATCTGAGAGCTGGGTGAGAAATAAAACACTTGACCAAAGACTAGAGACTGCAGATATGAGAGTCCTGAGAAAGATTAGGGGCATGAACAGATGGCATCAATGGCAATATCATATTAAAAATGAGGATATTAGGAAAGAACTCGCCACTGTCAGCATCCAAGAATGTGTTAGCAGAGCTAATCTCAGGTGGTATGGTCACTTAAACAGAATGGGAGAGGAAAGATTAGCAAAACAAGTGTTCTCTACCAGGTTGGCAGGAAAAAGACCCAAAGGAAGACCAAGATATGAGTGGATTGATACAGTAAAAAGTGCTTTAGAAGATAGAAATATAAGATTTGATGTTGGAGTCTTGACAGGTAACAGGATGATTTGGAGGAAAATTGTAGATAGGAAGTGAGTAATGATGTAAATTTTTCATGTAGTACTATCATATCCTGTACACCCCTTGAGGGTATATATCAGGAATTTGATGATGATGATGAATATAATATTCAGGCAATAACAAGTTTTCATATTTTTTCACATTTTTTCATATTAATTCAAGTAATAATTTTACTTACCATTGTCAATCTGACAATTTCTTCCAGAATAACGAGTAGTGCACTGACAGTAATATCCATCTGGTAAAGAAGTACATTTGCTATAGCTGAGACACGGCATGCTGAAACAATGATTGTCCAAATACCCATCTAAAAGAAAGTTCAAAATGCTTGAAATCATGGAGAACATAAATCAAATTTATGAATGCAGCTGTGTAGTCAAAAATCTGATTAGAAACATACCAATTCATAAATACTTAAAGTTAGTTGAATATGAAGAAATATGAAGATTTGAAAATGGTCAATTCATATTATTACATTATTATTATTAGGTGACACCTGCATGGAGTCCAATGACTCATTGTAAGATGCTGCTCTTACCACATGACCTACCATTCAATGCCATACTATCCAATGTAACAGTGCCCAATCCAACATCTTTGCTGTGCCATCTACCAACCAAATAGCATGGTTTAATCGCATTTGTTCTCAGGCTGATGTGCCTGTTTTGTTAAAGTGGAATAAGATTGGTGTATCTCAATCTATAGCAATACTAATTGGACCTCTAAATTTTCAGAGTGCTTATAATGAATTATTGAGAGTTGAGTTTTGGAAATGTAATGCTTTTGCACCACAGACAGATTAATTAATCCTTTGATTATGGCCAAAGGATTGGATGGTATACAGTAAACTTTTTTTAATGCTTCTGATTGCACAAATTTCATTTAAATATTTAATATAACCATGAAAATTTATTTTATTACTTATTAAATAAATGAAGGTAACTCCATAATGTTAGCTCAGCAAAAGAAAGACACATCATAGGAATGCACAACAGTAGTAAGCAACTAGAGGAGATTTTGTCTGAACTTTTTTTTTTTCAGTTAGTTTCAAGCTTCTGTGCAAGTAATTAAGATTTTTTTTTTTCTTCTTCTGAAAAGAAACTAAGGTTGTTAACCCTATAAACCTGAAAAAACTGACAGCAGAACTCACACAAACATAATAATGCTGTCTTAAGGTTAGGAACAAAATGTGGTGGCAGTTTTTAAATATAGCAACACTTTTGGCCATATTTTTGTCATTTTCATCTATGCATGCTAGCCAGAGATTACACTTCTGCCAATGATTAAGGTGGACAGCAGCTACCAGCTGATTTCCAAAACTTAAGGGATAAGGGGGTGCAGCCTACTTCATTTGGAAATAAAAGAAATTATAGAAAATAAAAAATAAAAGAAAGAAAGAAATAGAATCAAATAAATGATGAATTAGGAGTCAGTGAAATAATAACCAGTAAAATAAAAATAATATAAAAGAAATTTGTTGAACACATTCTCGTTGGAATGCAACATAAGGCATATTGCACACAGCCCAGCATGAAAATGTTTAATTTAAAAAATTGTAATGCATTTATTGACTTTATGGCTAGTTTAAGAAAGATTTTTGGGATTTGTAGAGGAGTGTACTAAAGCAATCAAGGGAACAGATGTGTACCTATAACATGCATGTGTTCTCTAGTTGGCTTGCATGGTTTGCATTGCAGTGCAAATTTTTATTCATTAATTCATTCATATGTCTTCACCAATTCAGAGATTGGAAACATTGGTTCTACTCTTCTTTCTAACTTATGTATTTCTAAAAATGCGGATGATACTTTTGTCTGGCCAATATTCTATGTTTTTATATTGTACATACCCAGGTAAGGTTCCTTTTCATCTTCCTTGAAGTTTCCTGCACTAATGCCATGGATACAGATCACTAGATCCATCCATCACAGCACTACATTCTCCAAACTTAGGCAAGTTTTGGCTGAGTCAAACTATCAAAAATCTGGAAGACCATAATTATAAGACCTTCAGCAAGATTCCAACACCACACTCTAGAAGGTGCTAGTTAGGACTGCAGGAGCTCACCTTTTACAATCAATCTGTGTTTGCCTCCTTGTTAGTGTGTCTACACATACACAAGTAAACGTCTTTGTGCCTATGAAGATGCCTTGGTTACCAAGATATCTTCATGGGCAACCCAAACTTAGTTCCATTCCACAGTTAGATCTGCTTTCACTCTTATGACAAACCACCTGCATTACCAAGTTACTTGCAAAGGCTATCAGATGCAACCTCTGTTCACCTGTGCTTACATTCTCTCTCTCTCTCGTTCAGATGACACTACTGTACTTATAGACTCCCTTTAGTAACTTATAATGTAACGATTACCTGCTAGCAACATTCTTCTCTCCCAACTCCTGAATAGATGACCTAGGCAAATCATCTCTTTGCCATATCAGAAACTAACATATGCCTACAGTGAGTTTGCAGAAAAAAAAGACATCAGAAGACTATAAAGACCTTAGACAATAAAAAGTCTTCTGGCTCTGATGGCATCTTCCCAAATGTATTCAAACATGCTCCAGGGATAGCACCTATCCTCCCATATCTCTATAATATTCTATACATACCTCGCTCTTACTCCCAGTGCACTGAACATATGCTCAGTAAATTTTCATCCTTGGATCTAGTTATCATGCTCTATAACTGGGTAGCAGGTTTCTCTCTGGTGGTTATTGTATGCTGTGTTGGATGAATCCCTCTCTTTGAACTTCGACTGATGTTGAAGAACAAAGTAAGGGATTCATTCTCCAGTGTAGCAATGTCTAAGGACTCTGTTCTATTACCTATTTCTTTCTCTTATACATAAATGATCTACTCTGAATCACCAAAAATTCCACCCACAGCTTTGTTGATGGCTGTACGCTCCATTCACCATACTCGTGATAAATCACACAGTGAGCAGGCAACCAAACTTCAAGATTATCTGCAACTGCTGCCTTAACACTGATCTCCAAATCATCCTTCACTGGAGGAGGATAACCTGATCACCTTCAATGCTGGCAAAATACAGTTGTGCCTTTTCTCTCATAAAAGAGAGCTCAGCTCACCTATTTGGGTAATACACAGATCACCAGACAGAATCAGATTTTTTTTCTCCTTGGAATGATATTAACCCCCAGCATTTCCTAGCATAAACATCACATCACATCATTTGCTTCACTAGCCTAAAAAAAAAAAAAAAAACTAGGCATTCCTTTCTGTTCAATATTATTATTATTTAAATTGGTACCTTATTGGGTTAAAAGACTCATCATAGAAGACCAACACTATCCATTAACACAATACTTATCATATATCTCCTTAAATGCAATGGCAATCCATTTCACTCATTCACCACTCTCCAAGTAAAGAACCTACTCTGCACATCCTTACTAACCACCTTCTCAGACAACTTCTAAGTGTGACTCCTTGTTTTTCTCCCCTATTCACTATATATTGAAAAATAACATTTGTGTCCCTCTTACAGAATCCCTTTAGTAATTTATAGGGGTGCTTAAGGGTCAAAGCTGTATAACTGAGAGGAGACCTCCACATAGCCTTTAAAGGAATGCGAAGAACCGACCAGGGCTTCTGACCTAATGTCCAATCCTCACCTTCTCGTGGTGCACCCTGTTGGGTATCTACTTTGATACTGAACGAACGAGGATGAGCTGGCAATTTGGGATTTAGCCGACCAAATTGTATTCTTATTGGTTAAACCAAAATAAAAAATGATGGTACAACATGACAAAATTTCATGCCGGATGGGGCATCGCCCGGTTAAACAAGGCCCTCGTTGTTTTCGCCAGGGAAACAGGGCGAACAGCGAAAAGTCAGCTACTGGAACAAATCTGAAAACAAACCTCAACTCAACATCACCAGAGTTAAAGATCGGTACTATCAACGTAAGAAGCCTGAATGGCAAAGAAATGGAGCTAGCTGAGGAATTAGATAAGTACCAGATCGACATAATAGGGGTGACTGAAACAAAAAAGACCAAAACTGGTGAGATCCTACTAAGCAATAAATACAAAATGTTATATTCAGGCAATGACAATCAAGGAAAAGAAGGAGTAGCATAGTATTCAACACAAAATACGAGGCTAATCTTCTTGAATGGCAGTCAGTCTCAAGCAGAGTAATGTGGGCAAATATGAGAATGGGGAACTGGACAATGAGACTTATTTGTGCCTATGGTCCCACAGAAAGTTCTACTAAGGTAGAAGTGGAGGAATTTTTTGACGCTCTAGAAAAAGCAACTGACACAATGAAAAAGGAAAAGTTGGTCCTTGTTGGGGATCTAAATAGCAGAGTAGGAAATGATTGCGAGACATACAAAAATATTTTGGGAAAATTTGGAGAAAAGAGCAAAGCTAATAATAATGACAAATATCTGTTGGATTTCAGCTCAGGACATGGACTGGTTATTACTAACACCATGTTCCAACATAAAAATGTGCACAAATTCACATGGAGAGAAGAGGCTAGGAATAAGAAAAGTCTCATTGACTATATTATTGTTGATAGTGATGTCTTCTCCCTGGTGCAGGACACCAGAGTGTACAGAGGATTTGAAAGTGATCACTATTTAGTCTTGAGCAGGATAAAATTGAATTTCATATTGAAAAGAATAACATGTAAGAAAGTTTTAAAGCGAATAAAAGTTCAGCAGCTCTCAGATGTGAACTGTAGACTAAAATACAGTAAGATTATTGAAAAGAAAATGAAAGAGTTTGAGAACAGGAATCAAACCTTGGAGATTCAGTGGCAAACTCTGAAGAAAATATTGAGTGATTCTGCCAGAGAGGCATGTGGTGAGGTTGTGTGCAAGGATAACAAAATCAGAACTCCCTGGTGGACACAGGAAGTTAAAGAGGCAGTGAAGGAAAAGAAGAAAGCATATCAAAAGTACCTGGCAAATAAGTCAGCTTTTACTCTTACAGAATACAGAGACAAATGTAAGAAAGCTAAACAGTGTGTAAAACTAGCTAAACAAAAGTCATGGGAGGACTTTGGCAAGAATATAGAAAATAAATATCAAGAAGGCGGCAAAATATTCTGGAGGTTGTTGAAAAAGCTTAGAAATGGAGGAAAGAGTGCTGTAAAAGGAGTTAGAGATGATAAAGATGACATGAAAACAGGAGAAAAAGATATCCTTGAAGTATGGAGTAATTACTTTGAAAAACTGCTAAATGAAACAAGCAGTGATGACAGCACAGTGATAAAAAACACTGACCAGGCATGCAGTCAGGAATGCATATCCATACTTGAAGTAGAAAAAGCCATCAAAAGCTTGAAATGTGGAAAGGCAGCAGGAGTAGATGATATTCGATCAGAAATGCTGAAGTATGGTGGTATAAAAGTCTTACAGTGGCTGCACTGCATAGTTCAGAATGCCTGGACAGAGGGACGAATTCCCGATGATTGGAGTAGAGCTCTCATAGTACAATTATATAAAAAGGGAAATAAAACTGAATGTGAGAATTACAGAGGTATTTCCCTACTGAGTGTTCCTGGCAAGATCTATGCCAGTATACTTGAGAAACGGTTGAGAAGAATTGTGGAAGAAAAGCTTGGTGAAGAATAAGCTGGATTAAGGACAAATAGAGGCTATCAGGATCAGATCTTCACTTTACGACAAATAGATGAGAAAGCATGGGAATATAACAAAGATCTGTATTTAAGTTTTGTCAATTTGGAAAAGGCATATGACAAGGTGCCAAGAGAGAAGCTATTCAATACGCTGCAGTTATATGGTGTCAATGGGGCATTATATCAAGCAATACTTAGTCTTTATTTGAGTTGTAAGTCAGCAGTTAGAATTGAAGGAAGTACAGGAAGATGGTTTAATGTTAAATCTGGTGTGAGACAAGGACATACATTATCCCCTCTGTTATTCATTATCTATATGGATCACATTATGAAGGAAAGTGGTATTAAACCTGATATCAAAATTGGAGATGTTAATGTCAGCTCCTTGCTTTATGCGGATGATGTTATACTTCTAAATAAATCCGCTACAAGTCTGCAAGATTCTTTGACTAAATTGAATAGCTGTTGTAATAGATATGGTATGAAGGTCAGCAATAAAAAGACAAAGACAATGAAAATAGGCAGAATCATTGAAAATGTCAACTGTGTTGTGAATGGAGAACCTGTGGAACAAGTAAAACATTTCAGCTACTTAGGCACAATTTTTAATGAAGATGGTAAATTAAATATAGAAATAGACAACAGAATCAGCAAAGCTGGTATGGTGGGAAGTCAATTGAATAAATTCATATGGAATAAGAGAGAAATTAGTCTGAACACTAAATTGGCTGTATATGAGACAGTGTTCAAACCAGTTTTAACTTATGGATCTGAGAGCTGGGTCAGAAGTAAAACACTTGACCAAAGACTAGAGACTGCAGATATGAGAGTCCTGAGAAAGATTAGAGGCGTGAACAGATGGCATCAATGGCAATATCATATTAAAAATGCAGATATTAGGAAAGAACTTGACATTGTCAGCATCCAGGAATGCATTAGCAGAGCTAATCTCAGGTGGTGTGGTCACTTAAATAGAATGGGAGAGGAAAGATTAGCAAAACAAATGTTTTCTGCCAGGTTGGCAGGAAACCGACTCAGAGGAAGACCAAGATATAGGTGGATTGATACGGTACAAAGTGCCTTAGACGATAGAAATATAAGTTCTGATAATGTTGGAGTCTTGACAAGTAACAGACTGATTTGGAGGAAAATTGTAGATAGGAAGTTAGTAATGATGTAATCTTTTCATGTGGTACTGTCATATCCTGTACACCCCTTGAGGGTACATAGCAGGAATTTGATGATGATGATGATAGTAATTTATAAGTTTCTATTATATCCTCTCTCCTTCATTAGCTAAAGTCTGCAACAGTCATACTCTCAAACTATCTTCATAGGGAACATTCCACAGACCTGTCACAAGCTTGGTCACCCATCTTTGAATCCTCTCCATCATCTCCTGATCCTCAAGAAATGGAGGTGACCAAACATGCAAACAAATCAACCTTATAAAGAGAGATAATAACCTCCCTATCTTTACATGTCAATGAGTTCTTCAGCATCCAAGCAATCCTGTGAGCTATTTTGCCAACTTGTGATGTTGGATAGACAATTTCAAATGTCTATCCACCATCACAAGCAGTCCGTAGTCTCTTCAATTTCCTGTAAACTAGTACCATCCATATGACACAGAGTGTGTAATCTTTTCATCCTGAAGTGCATTATCTTACATTTTACAACAATGAGATGACAATCTTTGCCAACACTGCCAATTTATTTCAATCATCCTGTAAATATCTACATCACCTTTATCAACAAGTCCTTTATCTTTATCAACAACTGTCCTCCCTAATTTTGCATCATCAGCAAACAACTGAATCCTCTTCTTCTTTCACTCTGCCTTATCCCATGTTAAACGGGGTCGGCGCATCAATCTTTAACCTTCCTCTTCCAAGTTCCCCAGTCCAGAGCATCCTTCAGACTCCATCCTTTCTCCCTAAGATTCTCTGTCATCTTATCCCTCCACCTGAGCTTGGGCCTGCCTCTTTTCCTCCTTCCCTCCAACTCCATATACTCCACTCGTTTACCAACATACTCCTCACCCTTCCTCCCAACATGTTCAAACCACCTCAGCCTACTTTCTTGTATCTTCTTGCCAATTGGTCCCACCTTAACTGTCCCTCTGATGTAGTCATTCCTTATCCTGTCCTTCTTTGTCACACCACTCATCCATCTCAACATCTGCATCTCTGCTACCTCCATCTTCCTCTCCTGTGCCTTGGTTATAGGCCACGTCTCCGCACCATGGAGCATTGCCGGCCTCACCACCATCTTATAGAGCTTTCCTTTCCTCTTACAACTCACTCTCTTGTCACACAGGACCCCGCTCATCTTCCTCCAATTCATCCAACTGCATGTTTTTCGGTGCTGTATTTCCTCATCCAGGTCACCATTCCTCTCGACAACTGACCCAAGGTACTTGAATTTCTTCCCTGAAATTAGCCTTTCACCCTGGAGTCGTATGACGATATCCTCGTCACTCCCCGTTGACATATATTCAGTCTTCACCCGGTTAATTCTCATGCCGCTCTCCTCCAATGCCTTTCTCCATTCTTCCAGGGTATTTATAAGCTTCTCTCGGGATGATTCACATAGAACAATGTCATCGGCAAACAGCATGCTCCATGGTGCCTCCTTCTTGACATCCTCCACTAGTACATCCATGACCAGGTCAAAGAGGTAGGGGCTCAGAGCTGACCCTGGGTGTAGCCCTACGACAATAGGGAACCCTTCTGTCATGCCAACACTAGACCTGACCTGAGTTTCTGTTCCCTCATACATCTCCTTCACCAACTTCACGTACTTCTCCGACACCCCCCCTTCTTCCTCATACACCTCCATACCTCCTGCCTGGCCACTCTGTCATATGCCTTTTCCAGGTCTATAAACACCATGTGCAGATCCACTTGCATCTCTCTATATTTCTCCATCAATCGCCTCAGCGCAAATATTGCATCCGTTGTCCCTCTTCCTGGCATATATCAAAACCTCACCAATTTTCGTTTCCTGCCGTAACCTTGCTTCAATTACTCTTTCCCATATTTTTAATGTGCGTGACATGAGCTTGATTCCTCTATAGTTGCCACAGTCTTGAACATCTCCTCTTCCTTTGTAGATTGGGACGAGAATACTTTTCCTCCATTCCTCTGTTATCTTTTCCTGTTGGGCTATTTTACACATCAGATCCCATAACATATCCACGCCCTCACTGCTCAAACTTTTCCACACTTCCCCAGGTATCTGGTCTGCTCCCACAGCCTTTCCATTCTTCATTTTACTCAGTACCCAAACCACTTCCTCTCTACTTATGTCTTGCACCAGTCTCTCATTTACCTCTCCATCCTCGCACCTCTCTCTCTCTCTTGGATTCTCCTCATTTAGTAGTTTTCGGAAATATTCTTTCCATCTTCCTCTGATTTTGTCCTCGTGTTGTAATACGACTCCTGAAGCATCCTTTATCTGCTTGACTGATTTTTGTCTTTCGAGGCCTTATCTCTGGCTTTCGCTATTCTCAACAACTGAGAGCTTTGTCACCGTTTCTCTCCAGTTCTTCATAAACCTCATCAACTGCCCTTGCTTTCGCCCTTGCCACAGCTCTCTTTGCATTTTTCTTTGCTAATCTATATGCCTGCTTGTCGGCTCTAGTTCCAGTCATGTCCCATTTTTTCTTTGCCTCTTTCTTTTCCTTGATCTCCAACTGCACCTCCTCATTCCACCACCATGCCTCCTTATCCTCAGGTGGTCCCTTTCCTGATGTTATACCAAGCACCTCTTCTCCAATTTTTCTAATATTCCGACTATTAACGTCCCACCATTCTTCCACATCCTCTGGTAACTTCATTTCTTTCAATACCTCTTCTTTAAACTTATTCCTTGGTCCTTCCTCTTCCAATTTCCACCACTTTATTCTCCTCTGTACCCACCACTTCTGTCTATTCTTCTTTTCCCCTTTTATATCACAGTCTACCACAACCAACCTGTACTATGCTGCTACACTTTCTCCATTAATCACTTTACAGTTTTTCACCTCCTTCAGATGTTTCCTACGGCACATAATATAGTCAATCTGACTCATTCTATCCCCGCTCTTATAGATTATCAGATGCCCAACTCTCTTCTTGAACCACGTGTTAGCCATAGCCAGATCGAAAGCCACAGCATATTCTATGATTTTTTTACCTTCTTCATTTCTTTCACCACTACTCCAACCTCCATGTACGCTTTCTTCACCACTTCGTCGCCTTCCTACGTGCCCGTTCAGATCTGCTCAGACGATCACTCTCTCACCATCAGGGATTCCCATTACTGAATATTCTCCTTCAAATCTGCTCTATCGTTAATATACAAATTAAAAAGTAGTGGGCCTAGTACAGAGAGTCCTGGGGTACTCCACTAGTCACCCTCATTTGCCTTGATTACACTCCATTCTATACCACCCTCTGATGTCTATCAGCCACTCTCCTATCCATACCACCAGCCTAATATCTATTCCCATTTGCTCCAACTTATATAATAGTTTTCCAAGTGGTATTCTGTCAAATGCCTTTGCAAAGTCCAGCAGTATCATGATGTATCCATTTCCTTTATTCAATTCTGCTAAAACCTTATTATAAAATGTGAATAAATCACTGAGGCAGGACCTATCTTTTACAAAGCCATGCTGTCCCCTATAGAGTATTATATTCCTATCCACCCATTCCTGAATTTTACTTTTAACCAACTTTTCCAGTAGTTTAACCACCACCACTTCAGAGATATTAACTGATCTGTAATTTGCTACTTCTGTCGTGGAGCAACCTTTATATAATGGAACTATCTTACCCTCTTTCCACTCCCTTGGAACCTTGCCAGAGCTGGGATTTAGATTAATCAACTTTGTCAGATGCACTGCCAGTTCACTTGCACATTCTTGTAGCACATGGGTTAAAATACTATCCAGGCCCACTGCTGTATTCATGTTTTCAATATATTGAGTACCTCCAACGACTTTAAATATTTCAGTAACAAGCAGTCAGGAAATGACAACGTATACTAAAATATTAATTAAAAAACTTTAATCAATCCTCTTCTTCTCTTCCGTCTAAGACGGGTTGAGTCTTCTCTTGAGCAGGATCTTCCAGTCTTCTCTATTCCTTGCTGTTCGAAAAAGTTTCTTATATGTTCTGCATCCCAAGATGTTCTTTATTAATTTCAGCCAGGTAATTCTTGGTCTTCCAGGTCTTCTTTTTTCAGTTGGAAAAGTATTGATTACGACATTAGGAAGTCTGTCTGCATCCATGCGTACAGTGTGTCCAAACCATCTCAGTTGTTGTTTTCTAATTTTTTCTATTATTGTCTTTTTATACAATAGTTCTTGTCTGACTGTGATGTTTGTTTTCTTTTCTATCCAATTTGTTCTATTTATTTTTCTTAAGCATTTCATTTCAAATGCCAGCAGTTTTTTCTCCTCTCTTTTTTTAACTGTCCACGCTTCTGCTCCATAGATGACTGTTGGTATAATTATTGCTTCATATAATTAAATTTTGGCTTGTTTAGATATCTTGTTTGTTTTCCAGATTTTCTGTAATTTTCCCATGGTGGTCCATCCTATCGTTATTCTGTGTTTGATTGTTTTGAGTTCATCTATTGTTTCTGTTAGTTTTGATCCAAGGTATATGAGGTTGTCTACTTGTTCTATTTGTTCTCCGTTTAGGGTGGCTGAGATGGTAGTTCTGTTCCTCCCTATTTTCATCACTTTTGTATATTTATTGTCATGTCATATGTTTTACAGGTTTTGTTTAGCTCATTGATCAACTTTTGTAGTTCATTTGGGGTTCTTGCAAGAAGGACGAGATCATTTGCATATTTGATATTATTTATGTTTAAACCGTTGACATTGATTCCAAGCTCATTGTCTATTGCTTTCTTTATAACTTCTTCTAGATATATGTTGAATAGGCATGGGGATAATGGGCATCTTTGCATTACTCCTTTTTGGATCTCTATGGGTTCTGTTGTGAGTGTGTCCTTTTTAATTATTGCATTTGTCTTAGAGTAATATTTTATCAGAAACTGTATTATATATATGTCTATTGCTTTTTCTAGTAGAATTTTAAGAAGGATTTCTCTGTTGATTATCGAAAGCTTGTTTAAAGTCCACAAAACAACAACATAGTTCTTTATGGTCTTTCCAGCTGAGCTCTGCTAGTTGGTGCAATGTGAAAATTTGGTCTATTGTTGAATAGTTTCCTCGGAAACCAGCTTGTTCTATGCCTATCATTTCTTCATAGGTGTTTTTTAATCTACTTGGTATAATTCTTATGAATATTTTATAGGTGTGAGGGAGTAAATTGATTGGTCTGTAATTTCTGCAGTCTCTTTTGTCTCCTTTCTTGTATATTGGGATGATCTTTACAGTTCTACAGTCATCTGGGATCTCTCCTGTTTGTAGTATTTTATTGAATAAGGTTGTTAAATATTCTATTGATATGCTGCCTCCATATGACCACAGTTCAGTAGGGATAGTATCAATGCCTGGTATTTTATTGTTTTTCATCTGTTTTATTGCACATCTAACTTCTTCTTGTAAAATTTTTGGGTGATCATTATTTTCTTCTATTGTTGGCATTGTAGTTTTGTTTCCTTGGTGGAAGATAGTCTTAAAATGGTTTGACCAGATTTTTCTTATATATTCAATATTCCCAGTTTCAGTCATCTTGTTATTTATCATTATTACTGCTTTTGCTGAGAATTCCTTTGTAATTTCTCTTACAGTATCATGGAAGACTTTTAGGTTGTATTGTTGGTATGCTTCTAACCATTTTTCTTTGGCTTTTTTGCATAGGTTATCAACTTTATTTTTTAGTGCTCTGTATTTTTCTCTATTCTCTTCATTGTTTTGTTGGTTTACAAGTATCTTGGCCTCTCTTTTCTCTTCTATGGTAGCTATGATTTCTTGGGTTATCCACTGTTTGTTTATTTTGGGTTTGGAACCTAGAGTGTCTTTTGCAATTGATAACACTGTTTCTTTTCCTTTTTCCCAGTATTTTCCGCTGTTCTGGAAGATGGAGGGTTTTAATTTCAAGCACATCTGTTCTAAAAATCGACTTCTGCTTGAGCTATCTTTTAGTTTTGATAGGTTGATGTTTTCTTCTTTTCTGATATTATTTTTCCTGTGGAATTTTATCTTCACTTTGGCAGTTAATATTTCGTGGTCAGTGTCAAAATCAAAACTTCTTAATGTTTGTACATTATTTACTGATCTTTTCCATTGTTTGTTTATGATGATATAGTCTATGCAGTTCTTTATATTACCATCTGGGGATGTCCATGTATATTATATTTATTATTAGGGCATCGATAGAACAATGTATTTGTAATCATCAGATCGTTTGCTTTACAGAAGTGGAGTAATTGTTCTCCTCTGTCGTTAAGCTCTCCGTATCCAAATTTCCCCATCACATCTTTTTTGTCTGCTGTAAACTGTCCTATTTTAGAATTAAAATCTCCCATCATTATCATGAGTTCTCTATTTTTGGGATTATCTATTTCCTGTTGTAGTTCTTCATAGAAATTTTCTATTTCTTCCTCTGAATGGTCACTGTCTGGTGCATATATTTGGATTATTTTAATTGTTTGACCTTTTTCTTTTGCTTGAAGTTTGGCTGTTATTATTCTAGGAGACACTGGGTTTATTTCAATTACTGAGTGTGTAAGTTTCTTTTCAAGTAGTAATGCAACTCCTTCTCTGTGTATGTTATCTTTTCTTCCTGAGAAGTACAGTCTTCCTTCTGGTAAATCCATGAATCCATCTCCGCACCAATGTGTCTCTGATAAACCTTTAATCAATACCTTGCTATATTTCGGCAATGTTACATTGCCATTTTCTGAGAACATAAAACTATGAGATGTTCATGCAGGCACTAACAATGAGCAAATGTGGCTGAAGAAAGCAACTGAAGTTGGTCCAAGAGTCCTAAAGGTGGCCCCTAGTGGGATAATTGAGTTCATGGCTGCTGAGCTGATGTTCTTAGGATGCAAGCTTCCCAAATTTGGGGCAGTCTCGTGCATCCAAATTCGTTGGGGTTTGGGAGGAGAGGAGCTGAGGCTGATTCCAGGAATAATCTTTCATACTTATATTTGCTGCAGTGTAGTAAAGTGGTTTTCTTTCAGCATATTCTGTGGTGGGTATCTGGTGCATGGTCAGCAAGTCCTGAGTGGCTGTAGTCTTTGTGTTCAGATATCCCGATATTAGCTGTCCTGCCTGTTTGGTTGTATTAGGACAGTTTACAACTGCAAGGGATCTGGTATACTCAAGGTAGGTCTAGGGGAAGTGGCTGGTCATTGGTGGAGTGGATAAGGAATGCCAATTTCTTATATGGCTTGTAACAAGCAGTCAGGTGCATATTTTTTTAAGATTTTTGTTAACTTTTCAGATGAGCCACGGATATAAGGAATGGTGATAGATTTAGTGTAATCTCGGTCATGAGGGGGTAAGTGGTTTTAATATTTTCTGGATTTTTTTGGGGTTGTAGCCATTGGTTAAGAAGGTGTTAAAGATATGGTTAAGTTTATCTACAAGAATTGAGTACTCCAGCTCATCTATCTCAATTCTCACATCAGTCTCTGTCATAGCAATAACTGTCAAGTCACCACCGGATGATATACCCTTGCAAAGTGATCACTTAGTAACTGAAATATTTCTTCTGCTTCTGTCACTTTCCTACCATCAACACTGAGTAAAATTATCATTCTTTCTCTCACTTGCTGCATAGTGAAAAAATTTTGGATTTACTTTGGCCTGCTTAGCTAATTTTCTCTCAAAATCTGATTTAGCCCTCCTTACCATACTTGTTACCTTTCTTGCTTGTGCTTATTATTGCTCATTAGCAGGCTGATCACCTTTTTGTTATATTCGTTACGCAATGTTTTCTTTTTTTTCCCTGCAGCTCCTGCTTTATATTGCTACTCATCCACTTAATCCCTATTCAGTTTATCCTCGTAATCCTGGGTATGTAGTCTGATACTGCCTTGCTCAAACAATTCTGGACCGCTTCCCATGCACTAATGATATGTATTCGATGTAGCTTCTTATGCCATGGCACTGTTCCAAGCTGACTTCTAAGCTTGTCATAATAAATTTAGTTTAATCCTTTATCCAAGTGTAAGCAAACAAAGTCTGCACCTGAAAATATCTTCAGGACTGAGGTAAGGTGGTGCAACACCAGGCAACTCCGAGCAAAGGTGGACCAAGCTCTCATCACTCCTTGTCTCAGTATCTCCCATAATGTAATGCAAAGCACATCTCCTTGTGGACATATATACTGCTATGCATTAAGGGAAGGGCCACTACCCAGACCAGTTTTGACCTTTATTGAGGTCTCGTCAGTGGGAGGCAGACCTAAATGTGGAGATACTAAGGCAGAAGCAATAAGAGAGGTCATATTTTCCTATACAAGTTGCCAACAGGTGTACCACCTTATTATTGAATTAATCTGGATTTGGAGAAAGATGTTGGAAGTTTATTTTGCACTTGGTTAGACTATAATAAATTTAGTTTAATCCTTTATCCAAGTATAGGCAAACAAAGCTTGTGCCTGAAAATATCTTCAGGACTGAGTTAAGGTGATGCAACACCAAGAACTCCAAGCAAAGGTGGACCAAGCTATTTACTCCTTGTCTCAGTATCTCTCATAATGCAAAGCACATCTCCTTGCATTAATGGATAGCAGGAATATATGTCTGCAAGGAGATATGCTTTGCATTATGGGAGATACTGAGACAAGGAGTGATGAGAGCTTGGTCCACCTTTGCTATGAGTTGCCTGGTGTTGCACCACCTTACCTCAGTCCTGAAGATATTTTCAGGTGCAAACTTTGTTTGCTTACACTTGGATAAAGGATTAAAGTAAAATTTATTATAGTCTAACCAAGTGCAAAATAAACTTCCAACATCTTTCTCTGAATCCAGAGTAATTCAATAAGGTGATACACCTGTTGACAACCAAACTTTGTAAGCAAACAAAGTTTGTGCCTGAAAATATCTTCAGGACTGAGGTGAGGTGGTGAAACACCTGGAAACTCCGAGCAAAGGTGGGCCAAGCTCTTCACTCCTTGTCTCAGTATCTCCCATAATGCAAAGCACATCTCCTTGCATTAATGCATAGCAGTATACATGTCCACAAGGAGATGTGCTTTGCATTATGGGAGATACTGAGACAAGGGGTGATGAGAGCTTGGTCCACCTTTTCTCGGTGTTGCACCACCTTAACTCAGTCCTGAAGATATTTTCAGGTGCAAGCTTTGTTTGCTTACACTTGGATAAAGGATTAAACTAAATTTATTATAGCCTAACCAAGTGCAAAATAAGCTTCTAAGCTTGTCATAATCCCCAGCTTTGTAGTTCCATGTAAACCCTTTCTTGACTGAAAATTCTACATGTTGAGTAACCTTTCTGGACAAGACTGCATGATCACTTTCCCCAATTGGAGGTAGTGTTGTTACCATAGTTATAGATAGATGTTCTGATACTATTACCAGATCTGACGCTCTAATAATAGATTACTTTTTGGCCTTCCAGCTATTAATTGTATACAAATCTCAAATCTGCACATCCTTATCTGTTTACATTGGGGGCAGTGCCTCTAAAACTTTCCTAATGATTCTCAATGCTATCTCCAGAGGAGAGGAATTCGGTTCATAGATCAATGGTCATTCACTTCTACCTCTATCTAATAGAAGCGATGTTTCAGCTCTATCTTTTCTAGAGGTAACCCTCATATAACGTGGTACTTATACAATGCGGTTTCGATATAACACAGTCTACAAATTGTAGTAATCCTTGTTCAATGCAGTACTTATACAACGCAGTTTCAATATAACACCGTTTACAAATTGTAGTAACCCTTTTTCTTTTCGTGTATTTTTCACTGTACGAATTAAAAATCAAATTTTATCTTCGTAAAATTTGCATCTACCCGTATTGTGGATGTAATTATAAGTAGTGAATTTATATTAGGGGACATACCCTTTGGCACGCATGTACATTAATTGTTTACCGTATAAAGTGTTTATTATTGAAAATTATCTTCGTTTTCTGACAGTAAAAGAGTATTGAAAATCATGTGTGTTAATCTCATGAGCACTTTATTTTCTGGTGATACACGTTGCATGTAGCAACGTGTAATGCTTTTTTATGTAAAAATTTTATTTTTATAGTAATGGCCACTTAGAGGGCTTTTGCAATATAGTTGAAAACGAAATTAGTGGATTAATTTATGGGGAAATAGATTTATATGAAGAGGAACTGGTACAATTAATAGATGATGTCGAACCAAACAGCAGGGTAAGTTCTCCCGAAGATTCTGATTGCGATGAATCTGTGAAAGCATTCAGTTTAAAGAAATTTGCAGAAGGAATGGACTTGGCAAGAAAGTTACGAAGTTATTTTATGGATAACAATCCCTCAATGGAGCGCTCTGGAAAATTCACAAGACAATTGAATATTTGTTTAGCTCAACATTATGAACTTAATAAAAAATTGCAGCATAGCAGTAAACAGGATCTTATTACTGACTTCTTGATAACTAAAGCCGAATGATAAATGCACGTAAACACAAGAAAGATATTTAATTAACCAGATATTTTGGTCTGGAAATAGCAGACCATCCTCGGTGGTATTACAAGAACAGTTATAAAAAATACAAGCCAGAATATTAACAATAGATCGTTTAAAATAGAACAGATCGTTTAAAATAGAACAAGCCGTGTGATGTTATATCACTAAGTATGAAATAGAATATTTTGAAGTAGAGACATGATTAAAAATAAAAATAAAAAAATTAATGAGCAATCTTGATTAGACTTTCCCAGATTTTTGATATAGATATACAGTCATTACGAATCAGGTTGGGACGATGGAGCAAGGCCTCCACGCTTTCCTTGAACAAATGTTCAAACCTATAACGGGATCTATAAGAGGCGAGTCCTGGACCAAAGGATGTTGTGGTCAGTTTCAATCCCGTGCTGAGCCAATCCAGACTTTTCAGGTTTGTTGTGAATTTTAGAATTAAAAAAATAATTAAAGAATCAGCCCATCATCCATGTCAAAAAAACAGGAATCATAAAATGCCTCATTAGAAGAGCAAAAACTAATTGTTCTACCTTTGATTATCCACAGAAAGAACTTTTTACTATCCAACAACACATGAAACTCAATGGCTTTTCTGAAAAAAGTACTCATCTTCTCAATTCTTATTCAATTCATCTTCTCCACAAAACAACAAAGTTTCAATACGTCGAGTGCCAATTCCTTATATCTCTGGTATTTCAGAACCTATCACAAGAATTTTAAAGAAATATGATTTAATAGCTACTTATTCACCTATTAACAAATTGTCTTCTCATTTTCCTTCTCCTAAAGACAAACGTTCAACTTTATCTCTTCCTGGAGTTTATCAAATTTTGTGCAACTGTGATCTATCCTATTTTGGACAGACTGGACGTTCTCTTGAAAAAAGAATCCAAGAACATCAATCCTCCATTCTTCACAACAAACCTGAAAAGTCTGGATTGGCTCAGCACGGGATTGAAACTGACCACAACATCCTTTGGTCCAGGACTCGCCTCTTACATAGATCCCATTATAGGTTTGAACATTTGTTCAAGGAAAGCATGGAGGCCTTGCTCCATTGTCCCAACCTGAATCATAATGACTGTATATCTATATCAAATCTCTGGGAAAGTCTAATCAAGATTATTCATTAATTTTTTTTAATCATGTCTCTACTTCAAAATATTCCATTTCATACTTAATGATATAACATCATGTGGCTTGTTCTATTTTAAACGATCTATTGTTAATATTCTAGCTTGTATTTTTTATAACTGTTCTTGTAATACCACTGAGGATGGTCTGCTATTTCCAGACCGAAATTTTAATTAAATATCTTTCTTGTATTTACGTGCATTTATCATTCAGTCTTATGTCACAAGTATCCTTAAAACAGCAAATTCTTATCCTTCACGGGGAAAATGCTACCAAAATAACCGGTAAATTAGGAAAACTTTCAGTTATACAAGGTAGATTACAAGCAAAGATTGATTTCTTAAAAAAATGCCACGACAACAAGATTATTCCCAATTTCGCTAAGATTAAAGAAACAATAAAATCTCCTGGAGCTCATAATATTTACCGGAACACCAGTTTATCTCTAATCCGTAACCAACTTAAAGCTGCTAAACATGACCTAGCTATTCAGTCATCTTATTTCTAATCTTCGCACCTATATTTCCAGAAATTTGGATTCACATCTTTCTCACATAGTTCTAAATGTGGCTAAATGTTCTACTCAACGTGCTTATAATAAACTAAATCAACATCTAAACTGTAAATATGAAGCTCTTTCATCTAGATAATCCAAGCCCTTCATAACTCCAGATAATTGGATTGTCAATATATCCGGACGTCCTTTAACCGAAAACGAAACCCTCATCCTATCAAAAGGACATGATTTTTCTACTGTTCCTAATAAGATACCATATCTAGATTTTCTAGTTAACATTGAACGAAATCTCAGTCATCTAACTAGTGATAAAGCTAATGCTCTTCACCTAGAAGTCGCTTCTTCTCTACTTAAGGCCAAGCTTCATCCTTCCAACATATCTCCTTCTGAAATGAAATCTTTACAGTCCTTGAGAAAAAATAATCACCTCATTATCACCAAAACTGACAAGGGAAAAGCAACTGTAGTTATGGACTGAGCAAATTATAGAAGAAAACTTTCTCTTTTGCTTCGAGATCACTCCACATATCAAGAAGTTCATTATAATCCAACCAACAGACAAGTAAAGAAATTAAATTCTCTCTTAGATGAAGTCATCAGTTTAGATAAAGACACAATTGAAAGACTTAAAACTCATTTCGCAAGAACTAGATTTTATGGTCTTCCAAAGATTCATAAGATTGACTATCCTCTCCATCCAATAGTAGATTGTATTGATTCTCCTACTTACCATATAGCCAAATATTTAGCTAAATTATTGAAATCTTACATTGGCAACTCATTCTTTTTTAAAGAACTCTTCACATTTCTTAGAAAAATTAAAAAATGTCTCATTAAACCTACAGATCTTATGGTTAGCTTTGATATAGAATCTTTATATACCAATGTACCTCTCAAGGAAACTTTAAAATTACTTGCTGACATCTTTCCTGAAGACATTATAACTGTTTGATTTCGTAATACATTCTGGATATTTCATATGTCAAAATAAATTTTACAGCCAAGTAGAAGGAATGGCCATGGGAAGTCCTCTTTCTCATGCCTTAGCTAACTTTTATTTAGAACATTTAGAAAAAGTTCTCTTCTCATCTATTTTCCCTCAACCATTTTTTTGGGTAAGATATATAGATGACATCTTTACTATTTGGCCACATAGCAAAAACTCTTTACCTTCTTTTTTAAACAGTATCAATTCCTTGCATTATCATATAAAGTTTACTATGGAAATAGAAGAAAACAACCAGTTATCTTTTTTAGAAGTTCTCCTCATCAGGTCGCCTTCAAATATTCTTATATCTACAGTATACAGGAAACCAACATTCACAGGTCGTTATATAATTAAAGAATCAGCCCATCATCCGTGTCAAAATACAGGAATTATAAAATGCCTCATCAGAAGAGCAAAAACTAATTGTTCTACCTTTGATTATCTACAGAAAGAACTTTTTACTATCCAACAACACATGAAACTCAATGGCTTTTCTGAAAAAAGTACTCAACATCTTCTCAATTCTTATAATCCTCCACAAAACAACAAAGTTTTAATACGTCAAGTGCCAATTCCTTATATCGGTATTTCAGAACCTATCACAAGAATTTTAAAGAAATATGATTTAACAGCTACTTATTCACCTATTAACAAATTGTCTTCTCATTTTCCTTCTCCTAAAGACAAACGCTCAACTTTATCTCTTCCTGGAGTTTATCAAATTCCGTGCAACTGTGATCTATCCTATTTTGGACAGACTGGACGTTCTCTTGAAAAAAGAATCCAAGAACATCAATCCTCCATTCTTCACAACAAACCTGAAAAGTCTGGATTGGCTCAGCATGGGATTGAAACTGACCACAACATCCTTTGGTCCAGGACTCGCCTCTTACATAGATCCCATTATAGGTTTGAACGTTTGTTCAAGGAAAGCATATCTATATAAAAAATCTGGGAAAGTCTAATCAAGATTACTCGTTAATTTTTTTTTTTTTAATCATGTCTCTACTTCAAAATATTCCATTTCATACTTAGTGCTATAACATCACATGGCTTGTTCTATTTTAAATGATCTATTGTTAATATTCTAGCTTGTATTTTTTATAACTGTTCTTATAATATCACTGAGGATGGTCTGCTATTTCCAGACCGAAATATCTGGTTAATTAAATATCTTTCTTGTGTTTACGTGCATTTATCATTCAGTCTTATGTCACAAATATCCTTAAAAGAGCAAAGCAGCCGAAGTATGCCATGAGATTACACAAATGATGTCCAAGAGATTTCGAGTGATGACAACGTCTGGCCACTTCTAAATAAAGAACATATATGAAATGTTATTTTTGAAGACAGTGATGATGGTTAAAATATGCACTTTATTTTATTCAGCCTAAACATTTGTGTTATGTGCAATGAAGTGTACGTAAAAATTGTAATTTTATAAGTTTATACTATGTATTTGTTTCACAGTTTATATGTTTTAACCTATGTGAATTACCTGAATTAAACAAAAATATATTTTTGTTGGGTATGTCATTGTTGTTTATATCATTAAAAAAAAAAACGATTTCAGAACATAACCCTACCTTTTCTATGTGATCTGAGTCTCACATAACACGATTTATATAATGTGGCAATTTGATGGAACCTAACATTCGCATTATACGAGGGTTACCCGTACTTTCATGCCGAATCATCCACTAAACTAAAAGTCATCAACTGCCTATCATCCCTTATCAGTACACTGAGAACACAACAAAACTTCTTTTCTTCTGCCTCTTTTATTTCATTTATCTCTGTTCTCTGGAACAGCCTTCCTAAAGAAATATTCTTAAGAATTACAACCTACAACTCTTCAAGAAAAATGCCAAACTTCTGTTCCATCTGTCACATGTACTCCCATGTAGCAATGATGTGCTATAAGGCTCCTTTATCTCTCATATATGTGTGTGTTTAATATATATATAAAAAAAAAAGATTTTCTTCTGGTTCAGTGAAAACAGAGGTAGAGGTGTTGCCATTTTAATTTATCCCTCAATTCTTGGCACTTTCCTTTCTATAACATACAAAAAGATACAGAAGGGTGCATAACTGCAATGACTGGAGATGGAAGGGGAAAAAAAAAAAAAAAAAACATTTGACTGATTGAGATCTACCATCCATCTTCTCATCCATCAGTAACAATTTACATAGTACCTCCAACAATATCACAGCAAGGAAATTGAAATAAAATCAAATTGAGCCTAGCACACTGACAAGGAAATCACTTGAATTCGTCCAGTGTCACAAATGCATCTAGACTGATTAGATATATCCTAATCTACAATGTCCACTACATTTGTCATGTCAACTGTCAACAAAGGGAACTAACATGACGGATCACAAGCTTGTCCTACTCAACCAGAACATAGAGGATGATACTGCAACTTGCTTGAGATGCTTGGAGAATGGTAGGAAACTTTCCTGAGCTTTTCAGAAAACAACCAGATAATTTATGCAGAACATAAACCTCGTCCAACTGGAATTGAGAAAAGTGACTCGCTCCTTCAAAACAACGTAAAACAGGTCTTATTCAATTGGGGAAGGGAGAACAGTGTTTGCAAAC
The DNA here is from genome assembly GCF_054136105.1 of Typopeltis vanoorti. Lineage (NCBI taxonomy): Eukaryota > Metazoa > Arthropoda > Arachnida > Uropygi > Thelyphonidae > Typopeltis > Typopeltis vanoorti. The sequence goes on from NC_143556.1 coordinate 12,820,819, forward strand.
TTCAAAGAGAGCTGTGCTTCATCAACACAAAGAAATGAGAAACAAGAGACTGTTAGGTGTCTCTAGTTTCTCACTATGAAAATAGAAGCAGGATATGACTTCAACATCATGCTACACTACAGACCTACAAGCATCTCTTCTACTGCCTTCTATAATAGACAAATGACTAGATCACACAATGGAGTAATAAGCAAAATCTCCATAAATAGTTGAGATTTCACAAATAGAAAATATCTCAACTGCTTTCAGCATCAGAAATGGCTTTTCTCCAATCCTTTGCAACTATAATGAATGGCCTACTCAAGTTTTCTCGAATACCCTTTTGGGTTTCAGGACAGATCCATAACATCTCAAGAAGTCACATATTTGTATAGGCAGCACCCCCACTTAAAACTTCATGGGCAGCCACTGATACATACATTATGAAAGAGAGACATACATGTTGGTAAGGGGTTGTTATAGGATAATGTTGAAGAGATTTTTCATGAAATGGTGGGAGACTGAGGGAGAACAAGAGGTCATCCCTGGAAGCTGTATAAGGAGGGTGTGAGAAGCAGGTTTTTTTGCATAGAGAATTATAAATAAGATTGGAATGCATTGTCTAAGAGTGTGGTGTCTGTGAAGAATTTGAATGTGCTTAAGTGACTCCGTGGGGCCTTACGATAATAATAATAATAAATCCATTTCAACATATTTTAACCTTCCTTCTAACTCGCTCTGTCCACAACCTCTGATACCCATTCATTTCTTTCACAAAGCCTCAGTGACCTGTTTGTTTTATGTCCCGTTAATCATCATGTTGCATGATCATCATCGACACTTTTTTTCATCCTTAATTTCTCCTTTTCATTCACATTAGTCATTGACTTCTACATATGTTCTATTATCACACTTCATTTTTCATCAATTCTTTGCTAAATTCTTATATTAAACTTTCATTAGCATCATTGCTAACAATTTCACTTGTTTCTGTTTGCATTTTGGTTGGTCAGCAATATTATATTATTTTGTAAATGCTCCAATCTATTATCACATCTTTCAATGTTTTTGCACAAAAAAAATTCACAGTAGTCCAACAATAAAACCTGAAATCAAGTGAAACTTTTTTTTATACTGCAGGCTTATACTGACATACTAAGCATTCTTTTTAAAATTTTGACAGTCTTCATTAAACAATTCAGAAACAACCCTAACCAAGGTGGTTTTTTTTTTTTTTTTTTTTTTTTTTTGCATAGTTTAGAAAAGTAAAAACCAAAAAACACCATAAAATTCCAACTGCAGAATGTAACTAAACAATACAAGATTTAAATATTTTCTCAGCAATTCAAAATACCATAATACTTCATAACAATCCCAGTGACACATTATTTAAATATACTTCCTAATTCAATTACTATTCAACATTTTCTCAAATCCACTGCTTAACTGCCCTAGCTTGGTACTGTTATTTTAATGCGATGAAAGCTTAGGAAAAATATACAGATTCCTTAAAGAAATAAGTCAATTTTTTCTTTCTTTTTTTTTTCTTTTTAATATGCATATTAGTGACTTTTTTCCCCTTAATACTCAAATATATCCTTACTTTACATTAAACAATTTGTTTATTTTTGTGTTATTTAATTCAATTTCAGTGTGGATAAGGATAGTCCCTTTTTGTGGATATATATTAACAATCATTATAAAATTATTTTTAGTCAACAATATCATAGCCCTATTAACACTTATTTCACTCAATCTCATTCAATAATACTGAAACATGTATTGAACTGTACTCAATGAACTGTGTTTCTCTACATGGCTAAAAATCAATGTATATGAATGCATAAACACTACTTACCACATCCACCTGTATTAGGTAGAGGACATTTTGTCCATTCAGCACCAAATGAATGAACATAAGAAGAACTAAGTACAACTCCAGCCCCTTCTAGTAGACATCCAGTGAACTGCCTTCCAATAAACACATTTGGGTCACTACTTTGCAAACTGATATTCAAGAGTTCACTTCTAAAAAAATTATTAGCAACAATAATTTGCTGGTCATCTACACTTAATGTTATATTTCCTAAATGATACATTAGGTCTACATTATGCCACTGGTTATTTGCTAATGCTGTTCCATGTCTAACGGATTCCTCCCTTCCCTGAACTTTCCAATGTAGCTCAATTTCCCCTGATGATAATAATGAAAACTCCAAGAAATCACCACTTATCCCTTCTTGATAAATAAGCTGTCCATGAGCACAAGTCCTAAAACTAAAAAATAGCCTTTCATGAATAGAAAGACTATTTTGCAATACTAGATAAGAAGAGCCATTAAAGTAAACTTCTGAACTCCGAGCTTCAACTGAACGATGAAAGATCACTTGACACAAGAGAAGTAGCCAAAACATATCCACCACTGTAAAAATAAAAAATAAGGTTATATGAGTATCTATAATTCACTTATACACATATATAATAAATCATTTACAGAAGAGTTATATATTTGTTGTTATCTTGAGTATGTGAAATGTATCTGCATGACCAGATTTTGTATACTGTTTTCTAATCATGCTGTGGTCCTTTTCTCTAATTCTAGTATTCTTAACAGTCAAAATTTATATTTTTTGCTCATGACATAAAAAAGAGGCACACGAATCTCACAATCTCAAATAAACAAATTGCTTAACTACCATAAGTTATGGAGTAAACTGTGAGTTAACCATAAGTTGTGGTAGTCAACTGCAGCTCATGTACATCTTTTTTATTAGCATGATTCTTGCAATAGGGTGAATCCCAAAGTGGAAAAAATTGTTCCACTTTAAAAAAGAAGGGTGGGGGACAGGACCAAGGTTGCAAATTATAGGCCAATTTATGTCTAGAGTTCAGAATTGGGATGACAATAGCAGTTTTGTTTCAGAATAGGTACATAAGCTGATATCCTTGTGAAAATAAAGACTGAAACCTATGTGAAATTGAATTTACTAGATATAAAATTTTCACCTTAGTATCTAAGGTATCTTCAGTACACTGACAATGGAACACAATGAAAATGAAAATGCAAGAATTTTAAAAAATGCCAGTCACTAAACTATTTGATTTGCTTCTGTTACTTCCCTATCATCAACAAAGTCATCCTTCTATAGTTATTCCTCCTTTTACTTGCCACATAATGAAAGAACCCCTTAGGATTTCTTTTGGACTCATCAGCTAGCTTCCTCTCATAATCAGTTTTAGCTTTCCTTACAACACAGATCACCTCTTTGCCTGTACCTTGTACTGCTCATGGGTATGAAAGAGAATGGGAAGATTTGTTTATAACTATTTCTTGTAGAAGCATGGAGATTCTATAGAACTCAGTGCTTCTAAAGATATAGGATACACTGGGAGGCATAGGGTTAACCACCTTATCCTTGCATACGGTTGCGGTTAAATGAATAGAAAACCCTCGACGCCACAAGGTAAAAGAGGGGGAAAGGAAGAAGGAAGGATATATTTTTTTGAAAAAGTAGTTCATCGGTGGAAGAAAGTGTTCTTGCAAAGGGCCTCAATTTCATTCTCGCACCTACTTCCATTCCAAAAGAACTTTTCCTCACAAAGATGGAAAAAGTTGCATCGTCACTGCCAACCCAAGAAGCAAACCTTCTATGTATGAAAGCTATTTTCACGATAAATAATGCTAGATCCCTTACTGATAACATTTCTCATAGTGAAAGATTAGCCATTAACAACTTAAAGAAGAATAAAGATATCATAATTCTTCCAGCTGATAAAGGGAATGCCACAGTCATCCTGAACAATACTTGAATTATTGGAGATAGACACTTATTCTGAACTTAATAATGATCCCACAAGAGAATTTCATAACAGGACCAACAATCTTCCTAGGCACATCCGTCTTTCTCTCAGATCTGTTCACCCTTTAATCCCATGATTATACGGTCTTCCAAAGATCCATGAAATCAATACTCCCCTAAGAGCAATAGTTGAAGGTATCGACTCACCAACTTACAACGTGTCTAAATATCTCGCCTCTTCCTTGAGACATCTAACAGAAAAATCTTCTTCTTATATAAAAAATTCAGCTGACTTTGTTTCGAAGATCAAAGACCTCAAACTAAACAAATCAGATTTAATGGCAAGTTTCGACATAGTGTCTCTTTTCACGAATATGCCAACCTAGGAAGTTCTCAATCTCCTCAAGAACAAATTATCTAAGAAATTCTTCGCCTTACTCTTCCACTGTGTCAACTCAGGATACTTTAGATTCGAGGACAAGATCTTCAAACAAAACTTGGGATTAGCTATGGGCAGCCCACTCTCCCCGGTACTAGCAAATATATTTCTTGAAGACTTAGAAGAAAAAGCGATCAGTTCATCAACACTAAAACCTAAAATCTGGCTGTGTTTTATTGATGATGTTTTTCTCATTTGAGAGCACGCCTAGATAACCTTAATGTTTTTATGGATCATCTTAAAAACTTTCATCACAAGATTAAATTCACCTATAATTGTCTCGCTTTTTTAGACTTAAAACTTACAAGATGCTCTGACAATATCAAAATCTCCATCTTCAGAAAGCCTACACATATGGATAGATACCTTCATGCATCCTCCTCACTACCCTCCTCAGAAATTTGGCATTATCTTCACCCTGGCACATTGAGTAAGATCATTATGGTCAGATGAGATAGAACTTCAAAATGAACTTAATTTTCTAAAAAAGGACCTTTCTCAACAATGGCTTCACTCTAAAAAATATTGAGAAATTTCTTTCCCGCCATCATCGTCAACCTACTATAGAAGACTCTTCTTCCCCCAGAGCATATATCTCTTTGCCTTTTATTAGTTCCCTCTCTCCCAAACTGGCTAAAATTCTTAAGAAGTTCAACATCGAAACATGTTTCACTATGTTTCCTAAACTCCGTTTCATCCTCAGTCGACCTAAAGAAAAAACATAACTTTCTTCAGTAACCAAGAGTTTACAAGATTATTTGTGATTGTGGGAAGCCTTACTATGGACAGACTGATAAATCTATCCTTTTCCGTGTTGAGGAACACAAAAGAGATATTTCCTACAACAGAACCAGAGCTAGCGCTCTCTCCAGCCATGTTCTGTTCTCAAAAAACTTCAACGAAGGCCGTCAACATCTTATAAAGTTCAAACATGCATAAATGTTATGATGAACTTGAGACACGTATTCTCGAATCTAAAGAAATTTCACTCGATTCGACCCACATGAATAGTAGCTTCAGCTACAATTTATCTGATACGCACATTTCTGCTGTCCAGTACTGCTGTTCTCGCGATATCTCATGCACGCAGTTTCATGCAGCTGGAACTATAGCACATACTCCAGTTTAAACTGTACTTCAGTTTATAGTAGATCTGTTGTCATAATTATGTAACGTTTCTGTCATTTTTTGTTTATAATTCTTTGCACTTGAATACCTGAAGAAGTTGTTTTATCAACGAAACTAGTAGTGTTCCTATTAAACCCCGTTCTTTATTTTCTCGGTGTTTAGTCATTTAAACTTAATTAATTTTCATATCATATCATTTAAACCGAGTAAATATGAATTCTAATATATATATATATATATATATATATATAAAACATACAGCATTAAAAAAAAAGAAAAGAAAAACATGTTGAAACACTGATTACATAGAAGAAAAGTTTATTTTATAGCCTAGTCATTAAGCATCTACTTTCGGATTACAGCTTCAATAAGATTTGATATAAAGTAATTTTAGTAAAATAAATAAAAAGGGCAACTATATCAAAATAACTATATAAATGTTATGATGAACTTGAGACACGTATTCTCGAATCTAAAGAAATTTCACTCGATTCGACCCACATGAATAGTAGCTTCAGCTACAATTTATCTGATACGCACATTTCTGCTGTCCAGTACTGCTGTTCTCGCGATATCTCATGCACGCAGTTTCATGCAGCTGGAACTACAGCACATACTCCAGTTTAAACTGTACTTCAGTTTATAGTAGATCTGTTGTCATAATTATGTAACGTTTCTGTCATTTTTTGTTTATAATTCTTTGCACTTGAATACCTGAAGAAGTTGTTTTATCAACGAAACTAGTAGTGTTCCTATTAAACCCCGTTCTTTATTTTCTCGGTGTTTAGTCATTTAAACTTAATTAATTTTCATATCATATCATTTAAACCGAGTAAATATGAATTCTAATATATATATATATATATATATATAAAACATACAGCATTAAAAAAAAAGAAAAGAAAAACATGTTGAAACACTGATTACATAGAAGAAAAGTTTATTTTATAGCCTAGTCATTAAGCATCTACTTTCGGATTACAGCTTCAATAAGATTTGATATAAAGTAATTTTAGTAAAATAAATAAAAAGGGCAACTATAAGGCATGAAGGTTTTTCTTGTCCAATGAAATATACATAGAGAAATGCTACGAGTTCAATATCAATCTGCACCATTTGTTTGTGGACTTTAAACAAGCCTTATTTTATAGCCTAGTCATTAAGCATCTACTTTCGGATTACAGCTTCGATAAGATTTGATATAAAGTAATTTTAGTAAAATAAATAAAAAGGGCAACTATAAGGCATGAAGGTTTTTTTTTGTCCAATGAAATATACATAGAGAAATGCTACGAGTTCAATATCAATCTGCACCATTTGTTTGTGGACTTTAAACAAGCCTATGATAACATCGATAGAGATAAGCTATTTAAAGTCATGAAGGAATTCCACCTAAATTGATAAGATTAGTTAAAATGACACTCAGAAATACCATGGGTAGAGTGCAAATACAGGGCGAACTCACACCTGAGTTCAGGATTACCAAAGGATTACGACAAGGAGATCAACTATCAACAATGCTTTTCAACCTATGTCTTGAAAGGGTAATATGAAATGTAATTATAAACAGAGGTGGAACTATTATGAATAGAAGTCTACAGCTTTTGGCTTTTGCGGATGATGTAGACTGTATTGCAAGGACTGAGAGAAGCCTTAGAGAAGGTTATAGACAAATGAGAGAGGAGGCAAGGAAAATGGGACTACAAACAAACGAAACTAAAACAAAATACTTAATTGTTGCCAGAGATAAACAAAAATTGGGAAACAGCCAAAGTTTCACAGTAGATGAAGAAACCTTTGAACGAGTCCAGCATTTTAAATATTTGGGTTCAGTAATAACAGAAAGTAATGATATGTCAGTTGAAATTACCTATAGAATAGCTGCTGCAAATAGAACTTATTATAGTATTCAACCACTATTAAAATCGAATTTGATTTCAATAAAAAGTAAAATCCAGCTATAAAGTAATCCTCAAACCTGTGCTTTTGTACGGCTGCGAAACATGGACAATGATCCAGAGAGATCAAAACCAATTACAAATATGGGAACGAAAAGTATTAAGAAAGATCTTTGGCCCAGTTAATGAGAATGGACTTTGGAGAGTGAGGAATGACAAAGAAATAATGGAGAAATTCAATAAAGTGGATATTATTACTGAAATAAAGGTGAGAAGACTGAGATGGCTAGGACATGTTCAGCGAATGGGAGATAATAGAGCCGTAAAAAAGGTCTTCATGTCTGGACCAGGTGGATCTAGGTCCAGAAGACGACCGAAAAGGAGATGGCTTGACGATGTGGAGGATGATTTAAAGAAAATGAGAGTAAAGAACTGGGGGAGCAAGACACAGAATCGTGAAGAATGGAAAGTCCTAAATGGACTGTAATGCCAAGGAGTAGTAGTAGAAATATACATAGGCATGTTTCAATGAAACCAAGTCCACACGGTTAGCCTAGTAACTTTGTGCTTCGCAACCATATGCCTGAGGAAGGAGTGTCCTGGGTTCGATTCCCATCACCAACATGAGGAGCTTAAGGATCTTCCTCAGCCATAGCCAAGTTAGCCGGTCTTGGGCGTGGACAGCAGGGTTTACCCCCCCCCCCCAGTTTATCTGGGGTTTTCATCCCACAAGCAGGTAAACCGCTTGTGGGATGAAAGGGGCTCAACATGAAGGGGCTGAACTCGCGCCAATAGGGACGGGGGAGAAAAGGGAGGAAACTCCATATGAATAAATAAAATGAAACCAAGTGGCCACTGTTGTATTGCAGAGATGCTAGAATATATACAATTTAGTCCCTACAATTTAGTAAAAAATATTAACTAGAAAGCATGGGCAAAGGTAACACTGACTGCAAGTAGAGAAAAAAAAATGCAGCAGGAGTACACACATATATATATGGCATATTACACACACACAATTATTAGTAGTACGTGACACCTCCAACGAGTCCAAGGATTAATCGTGGAAGAGGAATTTAAATATAATTAATCATATTATATCTAAATTTTTTTTAGAACCCATGGATTCTATGAAGCACAGATATAGCTATATGATTGCGTTTGAGCGTAGTGTGATTGAGTACCCATAAAAGAATGGCAATAGGGCAGCAAAGCAGAACTTTGGGCCTCTGCCTACAGAAAAAATGGCACAAACTTGGAGGAAACAAGAGCAGCAATTAATAGAAGCAAATTCTAAAAAACAATCTTTGCAAAAACCCAGCAAAATGGCCAGAAATTGAAAATGAATTAAAAAGTTGGATAATGGATCATAGAAGATCAGGTTGCTGCGTACCTACAAAAATGATTATTCAATGAGCAAAATTATTCTCAACAGAAAAAAATATAATCAAATTTACAGAGTCAGCATCATGGTGCTTTAGATTTATGAAGAGAAACGATTTATGCATGCATGCAAAAAACGAAAATATCACAAAAAATGTCAGACAAATTCAAAAATAAAATTATTGAATTTCATAGATTCATCATGAATGCTAGAAAAACACAAGAATTTTGAATGAACTTTCACAGATGGTTAATACGAATGAATTGCCCTCGAACAAGCCTGCTGACTCCAAAAGTAAAAAAAAATTATTGTTAAAACTTTTGGTCACGAAAAAACCAACTGTACGGTTGTTTATATATATATATATATATATATGACGATCTGTAATATTAACTCAGAATTGGGATATGTTCATAATTTATATATACTGACTTAGATCCAAGTACTAGAAATAACAATTAAATTTATTCAAAACGCAAGATGTTTCATCGGATTGTCTGACTTCTTCAGGCGTGGGAACATAGAAAGCAAATAAAAACACTATAAGAAACATCGTATCACTATAAAAACGGCCATTATAAAATTCAGTTAAGTTTGCTGATAGCGAGTCCAATACTCTTAATAATCTTCTTAATAGTCTAACACTCTTCCCACACCTGAAGAAGTCGGACAATCCGATGAAACATGTTGTGTTTTGAATAAATTTAATTGTTATTTCTAGTTCTCGGATCTAAGTCAGTATATATAAATATGAACATATCCCAATTTTGAGTTAATATTACAGATCGTCATCATATCCTTTCTGACGGGTATAATTTCCAATCTACGAAAGCTTATGAGAAGACACTTAAGAGTATTGGACTCCCTATCAACAGACTTAACTGAATTTTAAAATAGTCGTTTTTATAGTGATACAATGTTTTTTATAAGTGTTTTGATTTGCTTTCTATGTTCCCTGGAGGTATCACGAATAATAATAATAATTATTATTATTATTATTTGTCACCTCCAGGGAGTCCAAAGACTCATCGAGGGAGGGCATCTACTCTACAACTCTGCTTCCACACTCACAATCCACCAACTGACCACACTACACCAACGCCATCTACCGCCGACCACCACTAGTATTCTCACAGACAATCACAAACATCCGTGTCCACGGCAGGATTCAAACCCGCAGCGTCTTGGCTGGAGAGCGAACACGCTAACCACTCAGCCAGCCTGGCTGGCAATAATAATAATAACAGTACAATCTAAGCAAAATATTTGGAAATTGCTGCAACTATATTCGGATATGAATACTAAACAAATATTAAAAAAAGAGAAGCTGCATGTCATTCAATAAATATGAAACTGTTTTAAAATCACAAAATTTTTATATCTACATCTTTCACATTGTTTATAATTTTGCCAATTTATATGACTTTCGATATTCATTCGTTTAATTTCATCAAGCCTAGGATATCTCTAAAAATAACTAATTTTCCTTCAAGCGAACCTTCAGCACATTTTGTAAGCAATTATAATGCTTATAAACCAAGTGTAGCAAAAACAATATTAGCCGATATCTAAATTAAAATGCTTATATAATTATCGGACAACACCTGCTGATCAAAAATAAAAGATGGTTAATATTGTTATTATTATTACAGTATCTCTCTTAGAGTTAAAGCCTCATCGAGGAAAAGTGGTGTATACCATTAACATTATATCGATCGTGAATACTTTCTGCAAAGGGCAGTGTTTTAGTAGAGGAGAAAAATTATGACTTCTCATGATTAATTTTGAAACGGGCTGTTTGATTACCCCACATAAATTTTTTTCGGAGCAGAAGCAGAATGATCAACTTTCTAAAAACAAGGAATACATGAAAAGTAACAATGATTTGCATTGCATTGCTCCAATAATTTTTCCCCTCTGCGTTGACTGTCCCAAAATCTAGATTGACGTAAAAAAAAAAAAAAAGAATATGCGTAACTACTCGTACAGCGACTAAGAATATTTTATTACAACATAAGCACATACCGGAATATTTCTTAGAATTACGGTCTTAGCAACTAAATTTATGATGCCAATATTCTATATTTGTTAATACATACGATTTCTAATGAGATTAACTTACCTTCAAAAAAGTCATTATAAAGATTCTTCATATCCTGGAGAAGAGATTCGAAACCAGATTTAAACCGAAGGGCTACTCTCGTGTTGTGGAGATGCTAGAATATATACAAAGTGGCAGGATGGGGGGGGCATAGAAAAAGGCCAAGTGGGTAGATTCTCAGCTCCGACTTACAGGCCGTGGGTTGTTTGAATTCCATTTTGACATAAATGTTTCAGAATGTGTTTTTGAAATTTTCATTGCCTGGTATATTTATTTATTTAGTATGAAGATTATGATGGCCGTGGAGCCCATACGAACAGGTATGGCACCATTTTATTAAACCAATATATTTAACAGTTGTATTTTAACTGCGTTATTTTGTGTGTATTCTCTGGCCGATATGTCTATTTTGCGGAATGAGAAACTCAGGTTTCCAGGTGGAGAAAACCACAGCTGTATTCATCTTTAGTTGAAAAAGTGCTTATACAGGTTCTTGCATTTGGATAACTAAAGCAGCTTGAAGAATACCACCATATTTTATCTCTTTGTGAAGGAATTCCCGTATTAGACCTTAATTTCAGACGTCTTATATTAGATATGTTTTCCAACCCTTTGTAGGTGTGATGGGTATTAAAACAGTAAATTACGAGAAAGAAAAATGTGAAATTCAAATGCTTTAAACCTCCTTGGGAAGAAGATTTTCTCTTAGGATCCTTTTCGAACGATTTCGATTAGGATCCCTACACATGGATCCTAATCAATAAAATGCAATAAAAATTAAAGCTTAATTTTACATCAAGTATGGTCTACTTTCATCAAAAATTTAACTGCCGCAGACAGCGCCAGCGCCTAGTCTTTGTCTTGTGTATGCGATTAATGTTCGTCGCCTTTCCAAAAAAGTTTTTTTTTTTGAATGAAGTGCGAATAAAACGAACAGGATATGAAAAACAAATGAAAACCACTTTACAGTATAATGTTACCTACGGATTAGTCCTGCTTATACATTTTTTTTTTTTTACACGGAACTCAACAATTAATCATAAGTTGATTTATGATAAATCAAAAAATAAAGAACTATTTTAGGTATTTGAGATTGCTCTTTTTGGAAATTTTTACAGCTTTCTTCAATTAAAGCATTAAGTCTTTCAGCTTTCAACTCGATTTCTCTCTCTCTGTTCTGAAGTTCTTTTGTTCTTTTCTCTAGAGCTTCATCCTCTCGAAAAAGTGCAGATTTTCTGCTCAGCAGTTCTTGTCTTACAGCTTTTTCATGTTCATACAAGTGATCAAATTCCTCTAAGAGTTTTTGCTTCATATGTAGAATATCAGCTTCATGGCTTTCTCTTTCATGTTTCAAGGCTAATCTAATGTGTTTCTCTTTTTCAGACAGATCTTGCATTCTCTTAAAGTATTCTCCTGGATTTAATATTGGCAAAACATTATGATCATTATCTGTTGCACCACTGTGTCCAAGTGAGGTATAATATAAAGATTTTGAAGAAAGTTGATCTTTATTTTTGTCATTTCCACATACTTGGCATATAGTTCTGTCTCCTTTAGCTAACTCATTAGTTATGTACAAGTCCATAAGAGACTTTATAAATATATATAGAAAGTTTTCATTTTTTGCTGATAAATACTTTTCAGTAATGAGCTTATAATGATTAGAATTCAGGGTAACCCCCATAATATAGAGTACATCATAGATGCTTAAGCCTCACTTTGGAGTTGACAACAAACCAGACTCACTCATAAATGTTGATAATGTATACTCATAGTTTTGTCTAAGGAGATAATCATGAACCAACCATTCTGAAACCTGAAGTGGCAGCAATCCCTTCTTTCCTCCACTGGTATCAAAAGGAATCTCTTGAGGAGAAGAATTTTTGTATAATTCTTGGGCAAGCTGATTTCTCAATTGGGCCTGTAGATCAGCGCTTCCCAAACTGTGGGCTGCGGCCCCCTTGGGGGCCATAGGTTTTGTTGAGGGGGGCCGTGAAATAATGAAAACAAATTTAAAATGTTTTAAGACTAAGTAGATTTTTTTATTTTAAAAGAAACATATTTAACTTTTATTATTTCTTTTTTGTTATTTTTTATATTTTAATGGAAAAATGCACACATTGGTGTTGGTTCACAAACTTTGTTTCCTGCGTATTTCGGCGCTTAATGAATATTAGAAAATATTGCTTATTCATATGTTTCATTTCAAAGCAGTGGTTAATTGTATTTACTTCGAATGCTCTCCAGGGAAGCTCCAAATCTTCCTGTCCCTTTCATCACGCGTTCGTAATCAGGGACTGTTCATATTGACTTTATATACATATCAAAACTCGTTTTATATTATCACTGTCATCCGAGCTAATTTTCTGCTACCAATAAAAGTTTCGCATATACTTCACACATGAAAAAAAGCTTAAACAAGTTCATGTTGGGACATAGTAACTCCCTTGCAGTGGTAAACAACACACCCTCCTTAACAGTCACTATACTGCAGAGGCAATAAAAATAAGTACTTTTATTATGCCAGTGAATAAGGTATGAGCAGTCCGTGTAATATATTTCTCAACAAATAGTGCAATTAGAGACAACTGGGATAAAAACACACTAATTAATGAATCACGTGTCCCCTCATACAGAAACTATGCTGTATAGACTGAAACAAAACCATATGTTGCATGGACAAACACAGAGTCTAACTAAAAACTATTGTTATTAATTAGATGTGCATGAGTTTGATTTCCCAAGGCAGCAATAAAATTCAACCAAACGTGTTAAAATTCGTAAAAGTGTTAAAACTAAGTAATATATATAATGAATGTTATGGCAGTTTCACATATGGAATTCGGTTGAAGAGAGTTAGCATTTCAACTCAATTGTCAGCTATGATTTTATCTTTCGGTTGTGCGACCTTTTGTTAATACCACACCTATCATATGCACGTTTTAATAACCTGCCTTTGCTGTCTGTTTTGCGTTAGGCTTAATTACCGTAAAGGGAGAAAAGTCACAAAAGAGAAAAATGTTCCTGGTCCGGTGATTTCCTTATTCAGGTAATATTCACTAATTTCATGTTATCAGTCTGTGGTGTGCCAGTATCGGTAAGTGGTGATATTATTTGATCGATTCTACGTTAAAAAATTTAACCCTGAGATGGATAAGTGGCTGATAAAAAATATAAAAAAATTCCTGCGAACAATCAGAAGAAGCAGAAACAGACTCAAAAAATAAAAAGGACAGTATTTCATATTTTAACAGAACAGCCCGCATCGTCTTCAGAACCAAATGGTAAGAGGCAAAAAATGTAATATTTGCATTTGATTTTTGCAATATTCGCTGTGCATGGTTTGTATCGAATATAAATACAATAAATATTATAATAATATATCTCTCTATTACAATTTTTTTTCGAGGGGGGGGGGGCGTGAAATATTTTAATTTTTGCAAAGGGGGCTCCAACATCCAGAAGTTTGGGAAGCACCTGTAGATGATTCAGTACACCTCTTTTTTGAAACCTCTCATAGAGCTTATGCTTCAGTTCATCTGCTGACAAATGCCTTTCCAATTCTTGTTTTAACTGATTATTTTGCTTCTCCATGTCAAATGCCTAATTATGAACTATAACAGCTGGATCAAATGACGCTTTAGATGAGCCTGTTCAAATGTGGATGTTCGGGTACACATCTTTTTGAAACAACAAAGCTGACATTTCTTTTTTCCATTTAAAAATTTCAGAATAGCATTGCAATTTGTAGGAATATCTTGAAGGATTATCCTTATTTTTGTTTTAATTATGCATTTAATCCAGCTGTTATAGTTCATAATTAGGCATTTGACATGGAGAAGCAAAATAATCAGTTAAAACAAGAATTGGAAAGGCATTTGTCAGCAGATGAACTGAAGCATAAGCTCTATGAGAGGTTTCAAAAAAGAGGTGTACTGAATCATCTACAGGACCAATTGAGAAATCAGCTTGCCCAAGAATTATACAAAAATTCTTCTCCTCAAGAGATTCCTTTTGATACCAGTGGAGGAAAGAAGGGATTGCTGCCACTTCAGGTTTCAGAATGGTTGGTTCATGATTATCTCCTTAGACAAAACTATGAGTATACACTATCAACATTTATGAGTGAGTCTGGTTTGTTGTCAACTCCAAAGTGAGGCTTAAGCATCTATGATGTACTCTATATTATGGGGGTTACCCTGAATTCTAATCATTATAAGCTCATTACTGAAAAGTATTTATCAGCAAAAAATGAAAACTTTCTATATATATTTATAAAGTCTCTTATGGACTTGTACATAACTAATGAGTTAGCTAAAGGAGACAGAACTATATGCCAAGTATGTGGAAATGACAAAAATAAAGATCAACTTTCTTCAAAATCTTTATATTATACCTCACTTGGACACAGTGGTGCAACAGATAATGATCATAATGTTTTGCCAATATTAAATTCAGGAGAATACTTTAAGAGAATGCAGATCTGTCTGAAAAAGAGAAACACATTAGATTAGCCTTGAAACATGAAAGAGAAAGCCATGAAACTGATATTCTACATATGAAGCAAAAACTCTTAGAGGAATTTGATCACTTGTATGAACATGAAAAAGCTGTAAGACAAGAACTGCTGAGCAGAAAATCTGCACTTTTTCGAGAGGACGAAGCTCTAGAGAAAAGAACAAAAGAACTTCAGAACAGAGAGAGAGATAAATCGAGTTGAAAGCTGAAAGACTTAATGCTTTAATTGAAGAAAGCTATTTTAGGTATATTTTCGTAAATTTTAATCAAAAATTACAGTGATATAATCGGGTCCAGGATACAATTTCAGAATTTATTTGTTCGTTTCCGGGAAGATCCGAAGGGGCCCGAACGGAAGACGAAGTACATTCATAATTATATGTACCATTCTGTACCATTCGTTGTTCGTTTAAACTCTTATCTCATATTTTTGACATCTTTTAGGCGCCTTTTCTTCTGCGGTGCCTGTGTATATTGCACACTTCGCACACGCCACCAGCCTGGCCGCGGACCTAGGATATAGCAGGCGTGATACCACAGAACGTGATAGCAACAAGCAGCAATGTTCTAACATGCATACAGTAACGAATTTACCATTTGTATTCTGGTTTATCAATTAGGCCCTCTGTAGATCAATCGGTATAGACGAAGCCCTTTGGTCGGAAAGACATGGGCTCGATTCCCGTCCATGACGTGAGGAACCTTTATCTCTTTCGACTAAAGGTGAGTTAGCCGATCTCATACGGAGGTAGAGGATTTTTCTCCCGGAAACGCGGGTTTGCCGTCCCTCAGAACAGGCAAACCGGCCCCGTGAACACACGTTGCTACAGTCAAAAAATATATCCCCCCCCCAGCGGCAGGTCGGTTGAGCAGGGGGGGGGGGGTGCTAACAAAGTTGCATCAAATGCAACATGCAGACCCTGCATTGGAAGCGGGATAAAAGCGTAGAGGAAGAAGATTCTTCTTGTTTATCAAGTACGTACTGTATATGTAGCAGTTGTGAAGTTATCAAAACATCTAATATGTGTAATTAATTGTTAATAGACTTTTGTTGTGTAAAACTGTTATGTACCCCTGATGATGTAAGTCTTACGATGTACGAAACTTGTCGAGTTTTAATTGCTTATTTTTTGTTAAATTCCTTATTTATATTATAATGTGGTCTCAATGCCGAAAACTTCCCACAGAACGTTTAAATTTGTTCAAGAGAGGCAGAATTCGATTACTAATTTAGCTTTATGATTTCGATATACCTAGAAGTTATATATGTATTATATGAATCTCACAGAAGAAATGTGAACTTTTATTATCAGTATTAATGCCATAAGGCTGGGATTAGATAATCCTGCTCAGGAGACCAAGCAAACCATTAGTTATAAATGTAGTTATATATAAATTTATTTGAAAATGTTCAGGTTAATTCATCTTCGTGTTATTTTTCCTTTTTTTTAGAATAAAAAATATCCGACATCTATGGGACACATTATGACAAAGGGGTCGGAAATAAAAATTCCATAAAAACAATTAAAGATATTTCCAGTTTCATGTACATTTGTACATGAAATCGATAAAAGCAATAATACTATTCTATTACATAGAATTTATACAGCATTTTGCGTTTTAAAATTACATTTTCGTATTTTTTGTTCATGTTTTGTTCACATTAATTAAACAGCAGTTTAATGTATGCCATCCAAAACTGCGTTGCATTTCAATTATACAAAATAAAAGGGGAGGATTCGATGAATTATGTAATCGCAGGTGTTTCTCATTTAAACTTTTCAAAAGTGTTTCTCAGTATATAAGATTTTCAACTTTATGCGCTAGGCGTCGTTAACTAACACCAGTAACTTTGTCCGCTACATTTACTGCGAACACACTCATGAGCTTTCTGATCCTGCGATTTTCGACTAGTCACTAGATGACTTTTCACCTCTGGATCGCCTTCCTATTACACATCGAATATCCCGATCTTTATATGAAAGCGCTATTGCAATATTTTATATATAACTGGTACATAATAGTGTTACTGTAGCAAAAGTCGACAGCAGGACGTATCTTGCGATTGAAAAAAGCCTCTTCATAACGAGAGGAATCTTTATAGCGCCCCTCTCCGCCACCAAATGAACCTAAGGCATTTGTAATGTATATATGATTTTGTTTTGCAGCATGGTTGTCATACAACATCAAAAAGGACGACTTATATCATATCCCAGCATTATGAAGTAACATTGAAATATCATGAAAATAACAGAAATGGCTTCCCTTTTTACTTTTTTATTATGAATGTCTTAGACTAAAATTTACTCTTCCATTTTTTTTTTTTTTATTATTATTTGTGCCGAATAAACACATTACGACCTGCCTCTCTGGTATCCTTATCATTTTCTAAGTTATTGGTTGTATAATTTCAAAACGCCAGAGAATATTCTTCCTGAACCCGGAGAGCAGCATACGAATACGATACAAAACACCTTTGAAAAAAAAAGAAAAAAGTTCGCTCTAATACGAGTTCAAATAAAAGAAAGTGCACATTCTCCAGTAATTTAAATACAAAGTGTGCAGATTATGCTGCTTCTTAGAGGGAGGGAGAAAACATACTTTAAGATTTTTTCCCCTGTATGATTTATGTAATGGGGAATACCAAGAGTTGCTCATATTTAGGTTTACCAGCCTGTTCAAAATCTAGTTGCCAAAACAAGTATGGCAGCAGATAGTCTGACGTTTTATTATTAAAATTAAGCTGGTTCAATCTTGCAAGTCTGAAATTTTACTAGTAAAGTAATAATATACCAAGTAACTGGGCCACGGATCCTCCGTAGCTTAGTTGGTTTCGACAGAGCTCTCTAGAAAGACATGGGTTCGCATCCTGTGACGCAAACAACCTTTATCAGGGCTTTTCAATCAAAACAGTCAACCAGCCACGTGGGAAAGGAAGGCAACGGAAAATCACCTTCTTTTATAATAATTATTATAATAAGTACTGCTATCCCACCAACTAATGGGTTGAGGAAAAACGCACACAAATAGACCACATGCAATAACCAAATCAGTGACGATTTACGTAATCATATCCATATTGTGTGTATCTATGGATGATAGCAATCATAGCGTGCAAAATCTTTTTCTTCCTATAATCATTCAGTATTTCAAAAGATAAAAGTGGATATTCAAACTTTGTTGGATGTTACTCCCATTCAAATGAAAGAATACCAAACTATAGGTATAGTTTGGTGTTTTGTTTTTTTGTTTTTTTCACGGCTCCCTTAGGTATATACTAAGGGAGCCGTGAAAAAAAATCATTTATTTTGATCCATAATTCATACTACAGGTGGCCCGTACCGGAAGGACTGCATGATCATCTTGCAGCTGTCTTTGTTTTAATATTGATTTACTGATATTTTGATAATTACCGATTGTAGTATTCCTGTGTGTGTGTGTGTGTGTTCATTTTTGATATATTTATATCGCGTGCGATAGATAAACTGTTATTCATGACGCCGATGCAACCAAGAACAATAGCGGCCAAGACATCATTGTGCAGTAGGTGTTTAACATGGGGGATTTTGTAAATGTAGTGTGTGTGTGTGTTCGTTGCCAAAAGAAAATGGATTGTGGTATGAGAGTGGAAGTGGAGAGAGAGTGTGTGTCGTATTATATGTTTTACGAAAGCCAGAAAATGAAGTAGCGGAAGTTAGTAATGAAAGCCACGGAACAGAAAGTATTGGAGTGAATGGAGTTCCGGGTTAAAACGATGGTGAAAGAAATAGGAAAGAATATAAATGAGGCAACTGAAAGGAGGAGTAAGATAGTGTATGCGAAAGTTCCGAAGTTCGGGACAACGTAGAAGACATGAATAAATAAATAGCTCGCTTGCATATAATCCTTCACAGTACAAATCTCGAGATCGAAAGAATGCAGAAAGAGCAAGAGATTAGTTGAACTGAGAACGGAAAAAAGCAAGAGGTTCCGAAGCCAAAAGAAAATTGTAGGAATAAACGAGAGAGAAAGAGCTTAAGCAGATAATTTTTACGGCGATTCTATGATAAGGGTATACTTCGCGAAAGCACCACAAAATCTTCCCTGATGCCAAAATTAATATTATTACTAACGATGTCAGAATGCACAATGGGAAAGTGAAAGAATTTATTGTTTTGGCTGGAACCAACGACCAGAGACGTGAAAAGTACGGCAAGAAGGAACGTGTGCGTTATTGGAATAAGCGAAAAAGAAGAGCAAGAGGTTACAGTTTGTAAATCTGCTGCAAATTATTCGAAGGCGAACTGAGAAGAAGGGCGATGATAGATGAATGAATCAATACGCAGGTTGTGCAGAAGGAATTGTGTAGAATTTGTGGACCTATGGCCTGAATTTGATGGATTTGAGTTAGGTGTCTACAGAGAGCTTTGTTCACAGTGTAGAAGCGCAAAGTCAGGAAAACTGAAGAAATTAGGGTGGATGACAGACGAGTGCGTTGTGGGCAAGTGTGAGAGTGACCAACAAGTGCGGAATCCAGTCTCTCGAGCAAAAATACTGAATAGGATAGTCAAAGTGGGTGGAGGCCTAAACGGATGCTGCAGTTTCTATATACTAAGAACAAGAGGAAGGAGTTTTTGGCTTGATTAACGCAACTTTGCCAAACGCTATAGGCATTAGTGAGAACCAGAGGAGACAGGACAGTGGGTGGGGTACTGCTGATGAATTGCAGCAAAACAAGAGTGTGAGTCGATCGGATAGATCACAGTTCTTTTGAGTTAATTTAGTGAGAGATTGAGGCCAATAGGATGAAATATAAAATTGATCGCTACTCTAGGCCAGTGGGCAGGGATGATGTGGAAGACATGCATTAGCAGATTAGTACAATTAGTGCAAGTCGAGTGATTATGGACTTCAATTTCGAAGACAGACTGGAAGGAGTAAAAATTACATGGCAAATAAGGAAATGGAATTTATACACCTACTGAGACAATTACTTGAAGCAGAACGGAGGGGGACTCGGGGTACGAGAGCACTGGACCTTGTTATAGGATCAGAAAACTTGTCCATAACTAAAGTGGCTACATTGCCTCTGACTGGGGGAAAGTGGTCATGTCTTGACTTGGGAGGTAGCAAAACGTGGAAATTCCAGTTAAAGAATATATGTGGAACTACAAGGCAAGTGGTTATGAAACACGAGCAACTTGAAGCAGTACTATGGCATAAAGATCTCCTAGGGAAGTGTGTTCACAGTACAGGGGAGAGATAGTCAAGAGACATCTGGAGGAAACAATATCATACTATATATCCAAGGTCGGGTAGGAATTAGCAGAATAGCTCAGGCAAAAAGGTAACCAACATGGTAAGGAAGGCAAAATCAGATTATGAGAAGTAGCTAAACATGCGAAAGGAAATTCCAGAGTTTTCTTTGTTATGTGGCAAGTAGGAGGAAGAATGACTATGGAGGAATAACTTTAATGAGTGCAGATGGTAGAAAGGTAACAGAAGCAGGCGAAATTGTTGAGCCACGTGATATTTTACAAAGGTATATTATATCATCCAATTGAAGTTATTATGACAGAGATGGATATGAGAACAGAAGTTGAAGAATGGGAGGTACTTAATATACTGTAGAATCTGAATGCAAATTCAGATTCTGCAATATACTAGCTATGGGATTGGGTGAAATATCAGCTCGCGTTTTATGACAATGTGCAGGGGAACTGACGATGCCTTTGAGTAGGCTGTTTAAGCCTACTTGGGACTGGCAAAGTCCCAAGAGAGTTGACGGAAGGCAAAATAATTCCTTTGCATAAAGGAATTATTTTGCCTTCTTTTGAGGATCTACGTCTCTGGCAGCAAATTATAGACCAATTCGTATCTCAGAGTGGTGGTAAAAGTATTGGAAAATTTGGCCAAAAAGAGAATTCATGAAATGATGGGTAAGAATATGCTACTCTATGAGGGGCACAGCATGGCTTTGTGAAGGGTCGGTCATGCCTTAGTAATAAGCTACCTTTTTGTTTTTGTTTTTCCAATATAATAGAGTGAAGGCCGAGTTGGATAAAGGGAATGGCTACACTATGATGCTGCTGGATTTTGCAAAGGCGTTTGACAAGATAAAACGTGGAACTCTTATGCAAATTGCAACAAATGAGGATGGATATGAAACTGGTAATATGGATAAAATGATAGCTGATGGACAAATACCAAAAAGTAGTGTATATGGAGGAGCAGAATCTAGGAGACTAGTGGTGCTGCAGGGCTTTGTGCTGAGACCACTACTGTTAAATTTGTACATAAATGATATACGAAATAATTTGAAGGGAGATATTCAGTTGTTTACTGATGATGCAAAGTTGGATAAGATTAGCAGTTAATCAAAGTGATGTAGAGTTCTTGTATGATGATTTAAATAGGCTAACAGTATGTGCAAAACATAATGGATATCAATTTAACGTGGAAAAGTGTAAGTTATGTATTTTGGGATACAAAGATTGCAAGCAGGGTGTCACATTGAGGGAACTGTACTCCAAGAAATAGATGAAGCCAGGGATTTGGAGATGGTAGTAGATAGAGAACCGAAGTTTAGAGGCATATTGCTAAAGTAGCACGGTAGGTCACAGGATTACTTGGTTATTTAAGAACACACTAACAAGCAGAGATAAGGAAGTTATCAATACTCTTTATAAATCCTTGATACAACCACATCCGGATTACTGTGCTCAGGTGTTTTTACCTGGATTTCTTGGGGATGAGGAAGTGATGGAGGGATCCAGAGGAGAGTGGTCTGTGGAATGCACCCCATGAAGATACATTGAGGGTTTGTGGATTGCAAAAGTTGGCTAATAGGCGAAAACAAATGGATATGATATATAGAAACATTGAAGTTACTCAAAGTAACTTAAATTATTTCAAATTTTATAGGATTAATGCAGAGACAATGTTTCTGCACTTGGCTAGTGGGGGAAGAACAAGAAGTCATGCCTGGAAGTTGAATAAGAGTGTGATTAGCAAGGGCATGGGTACTAGATTTTTCGCTTGGAGAGAAGTGAATGAATGGAATGGATTGCCTGAGTCAGTTTTGAGTGCTTTGTCTGTTAATGGTTTCAAGAAGAGATAACGTTTACATTCATACATGAAAATGCCAATGTTAATTCGGAGGCACTAACAGATACCTCCGTACAAGACCAATTAACTAACATTCAAATGAAAAGTCCATACAATGATCCCTCGCGTCATGACGAGAATCGAACTGGGTCCTTTGCAATCGAAGGGCGCGTGTCACGGTCAACTGGGCTACTACGGAAGCAAAGTTATTAGAATATATTATTACGTGATAATGATATATCTTTCCATTAACAGAATAAAGTTATTACTATACGACATTTATATCTCATTCCCCTTAAGATGGTCGAATGGCATGTTTCGCGAAGTAAGGTTGGCTTTCGTAAATTTTATTTTCTTTCAATCATGCTACCACCATATGAGGAAAACTCACCTTCGATTGAAAAGCCCTTATAAATGTTCCATTCCTCCGCACCAAGCTTCATTACATTGGTACTGTCAATTTTCCGACCGCGCTACAAACACAAAACGGACTTTGAGGTTAGGTTACTCTTTTTGAAAATGAATGAAAATGAACTAATTAATCACACGGGAAATATCAGCAGTTTCGTATCCACATTTTAAAGTAATAAAAGGTGAAACTGATAATGCACTGTTTAGCAAGTATGTCATTTATTATAATATGTTATTGGGTGTAGGCTTTCTTTATTCTTTTAAGTAATTCCAATCTAGTAAAGTGTGTGTGCTTAACTCAGCGAGACAGGAAACCTGCACGATCTTCTAACTTCAAAGAATATAATGTAAGCTTAATGAACTTTACTGGTCACCCATTGTGAAGAAAAACCACGCGGCCTTCCGGTTTTTTGTGAAGCAAGCCTTTTGTTTTATATCGGACATTGCTTGGCGAACAAAGCTAGACACCCACCACTTCGTATAGACTTAAGATCTGTAGAGCGTTAGCATATATGGACATGAAAGAAAAATTCTTCTTACTTTGTGAATTTGGAAAGATTAGTGACGAACTTCTGCATTATTAAAAAAAGTGATAAATACATTCTGAATAAGGTCAATAACATCATCGATTGTAAGACTCCTATAATGTTCAGTGAAATCTGATGTTTTAAAGAAATCGCACGTAATATAAGTGTTAAAATTTTCTAATGATAATAAAAATAAATAAATAACAAATAATGAAGAAAACCGTCAAACGTGATGTTCTAGCAAACGATCTCCGACTTTTGCAACAGGATGAAGTGATCATAAATATTTAGTATTTAGGATAAATATAAGTTGCAGCGTGTAGGATGGTTTTTAGTGTGATTCTTTTTAAAATGAAGTTATAAAAATAACTGTATAATCCCCAGTTAGATGCTTCTCTTAGAGTGTGGTGTGTGCACTTTTGTATTGAGTATTTTGGATTTGTATTGGTACAGCATCAGTTTGTTATAAATGTTGAATCGGTTGTGTTTAAGCCTTCCGCTATCTCTGTACGTTGATAACATAATATTACATTTATTTGTTTAATGGATTCACGTAGCTGTTAATGCTTTAGTCATTCACGTTGTTAATTAGTTATGAGAAGAATAAGCAATGAAAATGGAACAGTTGTGTTTAAAATGGTACAATCATCAGTCCAATGTTACCTGTATGTGAACGGTTGCGTTCTAGTGAAGTGCATATTGGTGTAACTTTGGAATGTGCAGGATTAAGTTTTAAAGCTCATAAAATAGTGCTGTAAGCATGTAATTTATCTCTTCAGACTATTGTCATAATGAAAGATATAGGTTACGCAGATTTAAAAGCGGTTATAGATTTTAAGTGTCACGGTGAAGTCAATGTATCCCATCAGAATTTTAGAAAACTGCCGAAACACTTAAAGGTGAAAGGTCTTGCACAAGTGACTGGCGGAAATCCGCAGAGCGAAAGGATGATTGCATTGTGTGTCACAAAAAATAACAAGAATCACCAGATGATAACGAAGTTGTTAGCGATGTGAAACGAAGGTACCGAAGTAAGACACATGGTTTCGTTCTGTTCACACCCTCGGACTACTGATCTTCATTCTGCCTTTGCACGAATCATCTGTTTATGATGCACTCGAGTTGTCTTCATTGCTGGCTGCACCTATCCCGGTTGCTGATGTTGCAGAAGAGCCTAGGTTTGGCAGTAAAAGTAGAGTGCTAAAGTCGAGAGTTATTCAAACGTTATCTCCCGATAGGTGCTGGAAAGCATCGGATGCCTGGAAGTAAAGGAAAGGTTATCGGTACATGACCAACCACATATTCTGATATCCATTCCTTTAGTCGATCTGGAAAGGAGGATTGCACCAGCCACTTGTCCATCCAATTTGGATAGTTAAGATTTTGTAAAGATTGGTTTGGAATAGGATACCGGACTGGGTAGATAATGAAAAAATTCCATACAGAAATTAGCACATCGAGGTCTTGTTTGACTTATATTATATAAGGTGATTACAGCTGTGGTCCGCGCGGTTAGCCTAGTGGCTTTGCGCTTCGCTTGCCTGGGGAAGAAGTGTTCTGAGTTCGAATCCCGTCGCCGACGTGAGGAGATTAAGGATCTTCCTCAGCCATAGCCAAGTTAGCCGGTCTTGGGCGTGGACAGCAGGGTCCCCCCCCCCCCCACCCAGCTTATCTGGGGGGTTTTCAACCCGCAAGCAGGTAAACCGGCCCCGTCAACACACACACGGATCTACAGCCATAAATATCTAACCCCATGAGGGGGGGGGTTCAACTCGCCCCAATAGGGAGGAAACTACATATGAATAAATAAATACTGAATAAATAAGCTGTGGATAGGGGTAATTCATATAAGGTGATATTTCTGTATTTTGCAAAGGTATATGACAGTCTACCGCATAATAAATTGATGTATAAGTTACGGCAAAAGGGCTTGGATAATCGGTTAGTTGATTGGACAGGAAGCTAGTTCTCGAATAGATATCAAAAGATTATGTATACGGAGGAGATGTGTCTATAAGGAAAGTTGCCAGCAGTGATCCACAGGGGTCTTACGATCATTACGAGTATACACTGTATTTAATCCGTTTGTAATAAGCGATTTGCAAGCATATATTCAACTGTTTACAGATAATGCAAAGTTGGGCAAAACTGACAGCAATAGTAGGGGAGGCACTCTGAACCAGATCAAGATAAGAGATCATGACGTCATTGTGTGAGATGCTGTCCATGACGTCATGAGATTGGAATGTTTGGAAATTCCCTGGGGGCAGATGTGTTATTGAGGTCAGGTCGTGTGTTTTGGTTCGCATTTTTTTTTTTTTTTTTAAACTTGACAACACATGCTATTCCATTAGGAGAACAAATAATAAATAAAAAAAAAAAGACAGATGTGATAGCTAATAATGTAATTGTGTCTTTTGAAATGAATAAAGTACAAACGAATTTTTTTTTCTTGTGAAATTTCTCTTGCCACAAACTAACCAGACTTTTTTTTTTTTTTTTCTCGAAAATCCACTCAGTGAATTAAGTCTAATTTGTTCATGCAAGCTCTCAATATTTCAAGAAATTAAATTAATACCCAGTATTTTTAGTGGAGAAGATTTCACCAGAAAAGTGATAATTTTGTTACTATATCTGTAGATACCTCCACCAGACTAGGGGGGAAAAAGTGGGGAAACTGATATCCTGTAATTAATTAATTTAAAAAATTTACTAATGCTACTGACTGACATTGTTTGAGTTATCTCTAAACATTTCGTTCAAATACTCGAAAACCTCGAGGTGATAATCTCTAATAGAATGTTGGTGTCATAAGAATGGAGAAGGACCACGCAAAACATCAAAAGGGAAGATATGATCATGAAAAGACAACATGCTGGAACTTGGTAACATGGAAATTAAACTAATTACAAAGTTTAATTACTGCATTAGGATTATAGTAATCTGTTAACTTTTCCAATGGGAAGCAGTTTCAATATCACCCAACCGCACATCTCATCAGAGAAATGTTACGAAAAGAAAAACACCAAATACAGTGGTGATGTTTGTAAATTCCTATTTCTACATATTACATTGTAAATAATATCTGTGAAAAAAAAACCGTAAACTTGATTGAACAAATGGTGTCGATGATATGTTATGCATATTTAAGTAAGAACACTTTTGAAAGCACAGTGAATTCTAACACAGTTTATTTATTTATTAATTGAACTTTAAGATCTTAAATTTTAGACAAATCAAAATATTCAGATGAGTTATGAATAAAATATGAATTAGAATATAGAATAAAATATGGATGAGTTATGAAAAAAAAAGTGCGTGTTTGAGGGGACACCAGCATATAATTAATTATGTGTGTGTCACCCTGGGAAATTACAAGATATTTTATCTTGTAATTTCTTAATCGCCCACAATTCCACAGGCAAACCAAAACACCACGTGATGTCATAGAGACATGTTTCCTAGAAATTTCAAAACACATAACTCACGATTCGTTATCTTGAAACAGCACCCACAATGCTTTACGCGAACCAAACACACCACATGATGTCCCTGACAGATTTGGGACCCCAGCGAAATTTCAAACATTCAAAACTCTATCTTATCACTAAGCATCACCCATAATGCCATATACGAACCATTTACTTATCTACACCACAAATGCACATCCCCCATTCACCCTATCCCTGTTTGGTTTAAAGTGTTCCACCAATCACGGCACGAATCCTTATCCACTAAAATATCTTCCTTTTCCATTCAAATCAACATCACTCATTTACAACTAACAAATGACGTCACTTATCTTCATCTGATAACAACACACATCCAGGACACGGACGTCACTTCCCCATACACCCTACCCCTATTTTCCACCAATCACGACACGAATCCTTATCTCTAACCATTATCCACAAGGCCATACGCGAACCAAAACACACAACCTGAACTCCATGACACATCTGCCCCCAGGGAAATTCCAAACATTCCAATCTCATGACATCACAGACAGCATCACACACAATGACGTCGTGATTCCTTATCTTATCTTGATCTGGTTCAGAGTGCCTCCTCTACTACTGACTGCCTATGCAGGCAAACAAGTAGAGGTACCAATTTAACACCAATAAATGCAAGGTTTTGCTCTTTGGAATTCAGAAATATAACACTGTGTTTCAGATTGGAAGTGTTGTATTACAGGAGGTGAAAGAAGCGAGGAATCTTGGAATATTGGTGGACAGAAAATTGCAGTTCAAAGAGTAGACTGCAAAATGATAAAACAGCAATAAGAACACTGACATATGGAATGCTGCACACAGATTTGTCACCTGGATTTCTAGAGAGGAACAACTTCTCGAAAAAAGTTCAGAGGTGGGTAGCAAAAGCAGTATCGAGTTTTTGGAATACTGGCTATGATGACAGGAATGTAAATTGTAAGGTTTGGTAAATATGCGGAGGAGGGGTTATATCACTGGGACAAACTATTAAGAGAAGCTTGCCAAATAGATAACCAAGATATTTTCCAAAGGATTGAAGGAGACAAAGGATAGGGACAAGAGGTCATTCTTGGAAATTGTGTAAAGATGTGGTGCATAAGAGCATGAGGCAGGAAAGTGAAATAATTTGCTGATGAGTGAATGGTAAGTGCACAAACATTGAATCAATTCAGAATGAGGTAGGTTGGACGTTATCTCTGTTAGACTGCATCTTACTATTATCTCTCTCGATGAGCTTTTAACTTCAGGAAGTGTTTGTATAGTAATAACAATATTAGCGATAGAAAAAGGCAAACAAGCTAGACCAACAACAACTGAACATGTTTAAATGGAAATAAATTATTTCCTCTCAAAGATAATATAACAAAGTATAAAGGGAGAAAAAAAAAAACTAGGAGCAAAATTTCTTCAGGTCCTTAATGGCCCCACCTTTCTAGTATTGCCAGAATTATAAGAGCATAATTCTGCTGGAAATCCGATAAAATAATCGTTGATTGTAGTTTTGAATTGGTCGGATATTTCTTGTAATTACAAAATAGGATAGCCTTCATCCGCATTAAAAACGCAAGAAAAGTCTGCCGATTGGATCGAAATTGATCACCACATCCCTCGAAGCTTTTCCCAACAGAGATGAGCTATTAACGAAGGTTATAGATATTAAAAAAAAAAAAAGGAAGACTGGAATGCATGAGCTGCAGTACTTAATTAAGCCAAACTTGAAGGTCAGATATGCTGAAGGAATAATGTTTAAGCCAATGCAATCCGGGTGTATGATGATCTTCGTAAGTCCAGTGATCGCTTTTGTTTTGGAATTATGGCCAAATCAACTAAAGCCTATAAGGCCAGTGTGTGTGTGTGATATCTGTTAATTGAGCGTTTTCTTCTGGTCAGCTTGCCTGTTTTGAGTCAGTTTCACCTCCGTATGAGACTGGCTAATTCACTAATTAAAACACCCTTATAAAGGTTCTTTGTTAGAAAAACTGAAGTTTTTCAAAAAAAAAAAAAAAAAAAAATGGAGAGTCTACAAACAACTGATTCCTCTGCTTATATTCTCACAATGATGGGTCTGCTACGGCCCTACATTTGTCTCCAGTTAACAGGCAGTAAAACATCAGAAACCTTTATGTAGATATACATAAACGTCACATACGCAGCATATATCTATGCAAAATATTTGTTCAAGTGTGCCACCACGTGTTCTAGACAACTATTTAAGAATGCTGCTGGTCAGTAATTGCCAATAGTGTTGATCACAATGGGAAAAACAAAGGATCGTTTGAAGTTCGATAAAGGGATTATTGTGGATGTCCGTCTGGCTGGAGCAACGATTTTGAAAAAGCACAGCTGACTGGTTTCTCAAAAGGCGTGATATCCAAGGTGTTTAATCAGTGGAAAAATAACCACTTCTGTTTGTCTAAGAGGCATAATAACTATGGTCCTAAGATAGTGTCAGGAACGAGATCGCCGTCGTCTGAGAAGGCTTGTATGGACAAACAGAACTTCCTGTGTGCAATAATTGAGGTATGACATTGATCTACCCTCAAACAAAACAGTAGATGTCAAAGGTACAAAAAAAAAAAAGTATTACTGTTAAAACTTGTGGCCACGAAAAAACCCATTACAATGTCGTTTTGTCATGCCGAACTGATGGCACAAAATTGTCGCTTTTTTTCTTTCTTTCTTTTTTTTTTTTTTTTTAAGGAAGACATTGCCCAAGCAAAACTTGCCTACTGGAGTTTATATTCATGTCCACCCTTAAGACTGGATGGATGAAGAAGGAATGAAATTGTGGATAGAAAAAGTATGGTCCGGACAGCCCGGTGGAATATTAAAGAAACGAGCTTTGTAGTATGGGATCAGTTTCGTTGCCACAGAAATTAGATTATTAAGAATAAACTTAGCCAGTTGAAATTTCGGTTAGTTTTAATTCCAGGAGGTAGATGTCGCCATTAATAAACCATTTACAGGATTCATGAAGGAAAAGTGGAATAGCAGTCTTCAGATTCTGAAAAAGCTGACACCAATTAGAAGAAGAAAGAAATCTACAATTTTAAGAATGTGTGTGTGTGTGTGTGTGTGTGTGGATTAAAACCTCACGGAATGCAATAAAACCAGAGATTATTATTGTCATTTAAGAAGTGTAATGCCCTTGATGGTACTGAAAATGATTTATTGTTTGAAGAAAGCAACGACTGTTTCAAATACGGAAGAGATTTCAGAACATAATTTGTCTGAAGATGAAGATTAAAAAAACCGTTATTATAGTCCTACATTTTTTCCTTCATACATAATTATTTTACACTCAAATTCTCTGAAATTGGTTTTCAATCAATGTATGATAATATGTTATAATTATTTTCAAAAATGTATAACTTTTTTTCAATAAAATAATCCCCCCCTCCAAAAAAAAAGCTACTTAAAAACGGTTGCGTCTTATAGCAGAATGATGGTGTGGAGCTTGTTTATATGTATTCTTATGTTTAGCGTTTTATTTCTTACTTTTTTCATAAAAAACAATATCAAAAATATGAATTACTTTGTTACATTTATTTTCCTGCTATTTAAGGTTTCCGTTCCCGGAATGCCCAGGAAATTTTCGAATTTCTTGGCGCGAGTCCTGAGAAAAACAGCTCGAGATCTTTCCTAAATTTAAATTTACAATTCTGAAACAGAAAATGTAGAATTTATTATCATTTTTAATTTTAAGAAAATACGTATTGTATCATAGAAATTATACATGTTGATTAAAATTTTATTATGAATTAATAAAACAATTTAACGACTGCAATACATATCACGTTATTTGCCAATTTATGTCGATTTGTGTTTCATTTAAATATAATATTATATGATGCGGAAACAAGCTTTTAGCTTATATCTTTAAAGAAGACTATAAATCAAATGCAATGAAACAGCCAACACAACAGACATTTTTATTATACTTAACCAGTACCGATTTTGTTTCGTTTAAAAACTACCCCTCTTTTAGGCAATTTGTTAGTTAAACGAAAATAAAATATTACCAACAGACTTTAATGCTATGATGTACTTGTACGTTGAAGTTTTTATTTTTCATTTTTAAATCTGAATCAAGGATAACTTGTTGGTAACATAAAATTATTTTATGATTTTAATATTTTCATTTTAGCTTCAAAATGGAAACAAATCAGCCCAAACTTTAGAAACGAAAATGGAATCTCAATTAGAACAATTGTCAATTGCCATTTTATACATGAATACATTTCAAAGCAAAATATTACCAAAGAACCATTGAGATGTCATAATTCTGCACTTCTGTGAACATAGAAAAGACAAATGTCAAAAATTACATAATTAACAGAATCGGATCAAGAATTTGGAAGAAGTTTGAAAACCTTCCAAATTCTTGCATTCCACATATTGTGGCTATACAGACAGGTGGAGGATGCAGAAATTTGGACGTGAAATCTCGTTTGAAAATTTATTAATCATCCTCTTCATTTAGTAGATGAAATATCACAAAAAGATGACTCTTCCCCCCCCCCCATATATATTTTTTTCCTATCTCATACAAAACATAATGAAAGCAACGAATTCAATACATCAGAAAATGAAATAGTATGTCTATAGAAAAAGAACTTAAT
Organism: Typopeltis vanoorti; assembly: GCF_054136105.1. Lineage (NCBI taxonomy): Eukaryota > Metazoa > Arthropoda > Arachnida > Uropygi > Thelyphonidae > Typopeltis > Typopeltis vanoorti. Next base: position 12,852,206 of record NC_143556.1, read on the forward strand.
AGTGCTATATTAAATATGCAACATCAGCAAACATCCCCAAAAAATAGCGACTACAAAATAATGAAAACAGAATTTAGCATCTTGGAATCAGATGGAAAAAGAAAACAGATACTTTAGAACTATTATACAAAGCATTGCTTGCAGTTAAAACAAATAATACTGAATGATACAGAATATTTTCGGTGGCAGCTAATTTTGTCACTAAAATACGTAGTCGATTAGATAGATGAAGCCGTCAATTCCATAATGTTTTTAAAAACTTATTTTACAAATGAACTAAATTTGAATTAAATGTTCTTCATTTGGAATTTTTCTATTATTACATATCAACCTGAAATCTCATTTTGTTTGAAATTATGAAATGAAATTATGCTTAAAATTTTACATGCGGTAAATTAATTCAAAATAAAATTGTCATAATAAAACTCTGAAACCTGTATTTTATTCATTGCATAAATGTATTAATAGCAATAAGACAATGAAAAATGACAATGAAATGTATTGGAATAGAATAAATATATTCAAAAAGTAATCTTCGTGAGTAAAACTGTACAATCCCAGGACTCTGAAAAAAAAAAAAAAAAGTCACGTCTTCGCCTAGGAACAGAAAAACAACCGAGACTAAGAACCCTATTTCATAGTTCCATATACATGTACTGATTCTCATCTTTCATTTCCCTCCCCCTTCTTACACTAATTCTGGCACAATTTTAAACTGTGCTGTATACCGAAAAATTACTCCCTCCACGTATGTTCATATGTGTTCTCTTTATAATGCAATTAAAACTTTAATTAGCAAATAAAATATTAATATGTAGCCTACTGTTGGTATTTTAACAACAGCTCCATTCTATTTATAATCTTTGCTAGCCATACTTCAAATAATTCAATGTTTATTCTTCCGTCCATATCAACCATTGCGGTATTATTAAAACCGACATCGATATGATCAACCAGTTGAGGCTACCAGCAGAGGAAGGTGCGGGTGGGGTGGGGAAAATCACGATCCAAAATTACCTGTCATTGTTTCGATTCCAGGTTAGCGTGTCTAGCACATCCGTTATTAGAAACGCCACCAGAGAAAACAAAGCTCGGGGAACGAGAAAGTCACTTCAAATAACCTCCACATAACAACATAACGAGCTGTGACTCACGGCACCCAGCTACAAATAAGGGAAATAAAATCATATTCAAAATGCATATATTCTATTTCCGCTTCTCGAGCAAACCACCACCTACCTTAATTTTCTCGTAGTATTGTTCTAGTCACTGTCTCAATCTGTCAATCACGTGAAAGGAATCCGTTAATTTTCTCTGAGATTATTATTAAATAATAATGGTTACCAGTGTTGCTGCTGCGGCGCACATTAATAAAGGTTAAGAGAGAAAGGCAAAACAGCCATTATTAAAACATTAATTATGCGAGAGATTAAAGATGAAAGCACCTCGTTTAATAATTGACTAATGAATCAAAAATTCGGACACCGAAGCTACAAACTTCCTAGCCTCTCGCGACCTCACGTTTACAGGAAATTCACGTAATTGTAACCTTAGCTAATTTCGTAAATTTTCTCGCACTTAAACTACGGATATGGAGTGTTTTTATTGGGGGGGAGGGGGGGACGCTGTTGGCTTCCGCAATAGTCGAACACGAACAAAGAACATAATGCACGTTAACAGCAAGCAACGAAGAATATATAATGCTATATACATTTTCAAAACGTTTAAATTTACTTTTGATAAAAAACCATCTCTTAATATCAAAAACAGTTTGGACTTCAAAGAAAAAAAAAAAAAACTTCAAAAGTCTGAAATGACGGTTTCACTGTTTACAAATATACCACTTGAAAAAACTGTGCAGCTTTTACAAGTGGATTTCCCTGATGACATCGTCAAATTATCCAAGTACTATCAATACTGGTTATTTTATTTGGCGTAATGAATTATTTCAGCAAATTGCGGATACTGAAATGGATAGCCATATATCACTTGCTTTGGCTGATTATTTTATGCAGCTTTAGATCGGATTTCTAACACTGTTAGAAATTTAGAGTGAATGTGTATAAAACACATTCACTCTAAATTTATCTTCTGGCGATTGTAGCGTTTCGTCATGACGCTCGTAGTCAAATTGTCGTGTCTTCTTTCGTCGTTGAACTTCCGTACTAGTTTTAAATCTTGTTCTCCATCCACCTCTTTACTCGGTTCTTTTGCCGTTTGTAGAACTTCTTTCAAATTTGTATCTGATCGATACTCTTGTAAGAATATTTTTAAGTTTTCGATAGATTCTAAAGCAAGTGTAATGTTCATATTTTTGTCTTGAAGCATTTTACTCACAGGGTTTATTCAGTTAAGTAAATCATGCCAAGTTATAAGAGAGCAAATAAATTTGTAGTCCTTTATTTTAGCACATAATGTTTGTGCTTCATGCTGAGTTTCTTTATTAAAATTTTCATTATTTAAAATTTCAAAAAGTGCATCGTAAATTTCTCCTAACTGATATCGTCGAGGGTGGATTGCATTAATTTTACTTTCCCATCGCGTTTCTGATGGCTGTTTCAATGTTAATTTTTTTTACGAATTTCAAAACGATTGCCCAACGTTTGTAAGAGAATGAAAAGAAATTGTATATTTCTTGAATAATTGCAAAGAAACTAATTGTATTTGCATTCACTTTGGCTGCATCGTTAATGATTAAATTTAGAGTATGAGCAGCACATGGCACGTAAAAAGCTCGAGGATGTTTGTTCAAAAGCAAATTTTGGAGCCCATATGTTTTCCCTTTCATATTTGCCCCATTGTCATACCCTTGACCTCGCATGTCTTCAATGGGAATGTTCCATTTTTCCAGTTCTATTATTGTTGCACATAAACCACGTCCTGTGGAATCTGATACATCTGCAAAACCTAAAAAGTTTTCCCTGATCTTGACAATTCCATTGTCACAGGAAACAAAGCGAATAATAATGGTCATTTGTTCTGTTTTACTTGCATCAAGTGTGCAGTCTAAAATTATGGAATATTTAGATTTTCGAATTGATAATAAAATTGTATCCCTGATTGCGTTACTTAAAGTTTCCAATATTTCATTTTGACTGTCTTTACTCAAATAGTGTACTCTATTGTTTCGTTGTAGAGCCCTTTCAACATGATTTTCCATAACGGGATCAAACTTCGCAAACAGTTCAACTAATTTTAAAAAATTGCCATTATTCCTTTCATATAATTTATCAGATGATCCGCGAATTTCAATCACGCGTTCTAAAACACTCGTCCAATGTTTCTTTTCCATTTCATACATGCTTTGAGTCTGGCAATCAATAGTAGTTTTGTTTTTTAAATTTTTATCAAGTTCCTTCCATTTTAAGAAATTTTTCATGTGAGTTAAACTAGTCTCATGTCTATGCAAAGTTGTACTTACATTTCTCCAATCGTTATAACCTTCAACAAGACTACTTGATTCAGCAGGTGCGAAAAGTTTGCAACAAAAGCAAAAAATAGACTTTAATAAGCCATGTTCTTGGCACGAGCTCCCCGTTTTCCATTTTTCTATTATAATACGTGTTGCCAAATTTACGACCATGTGTATCTCTGGGATATATTATATTTTTCTTTTGGACAGGCCCCATTTCAATTAAAACAGCTCGTAATTTTTCAGCAATATTTCCCCATTCACCTGGATCTTCTGAATTTACAGAGACTAACAATGTGTTAGTTTCGTGGTCAACTACAACTAAATCTTCTCCTAACTGTTTTTCACTTAAATCATGCGTCTTGTTATCTTGTTCAACAGTTGCAATAGTATTTTCATGCAAACTGGATGATGTGCACGGTTCTTCAACTCTGATTTCTGATGTATCGAGTTGGTTACGATCTGCATCAGAATATTTTAATAAATTTATTAAGAGCCCCAGTTTGTTTCTTAATATCTGCTTCTTTCGCAGCATGACGCTTACGATTTTGTGCACCGGATAACTTTTTTTTAATTTTTGATTACATTTCTATTTTATACCCACAAGAAATTATTACACAACACGACACAGAGACGAAATAATAGTCCGCACTTCGCTACTGTCAGTAGCCTACTGAGATGCGTACCATATGACTGGTTAACTAGCAACAAATGTTTTGTACGAAAATTCGTTTCTGCGCATAAAACCGTTCACCATTTCACTTTAGATAGACTGCAGTAGACACAACAATCTGCAGGCATTTAGCCTGCTCTCGCTGCAAAATTGTAAACAAGCCGGCTGATCAAAGAGGCGGCTGTTTAAATTTTTATTTCGGTGTATCCGGCATTATTTATCTTAATATTGATCATTCTAAGAATTTTTTTTTTTATGACAAAAATTTTGTTTCTTAAAAATGAACTTATGAACCATGCCCCAGCGACGGCGCCCCCTTAGTTGCGGCGCCCGCATGCATCGCATGCCCGCTTCCGCCGCCGGCCCCCTGGAAATATGGTATATAGGAGTAATAAATTCTATTTAGTTTTCTCTTAATATGTGAAGCCATTATTTAAACCGTTATACTATGTCTAATGCGCATGTCTCTATTAAAGATTCAAGTATCTACTGAAGAATACTTTGACGAGCAGAGACAAGCAAGTTATTGTTCCTCTGTATCGAACCTTGATAAGACCCCATCTTGACTACTGGGCCCCTGGGTTTCTTCTTGATGGGGAGGAGTTAGAGAGGATCCAGATGCGAGTGACCAAGATGACAGCAGGTCTATGGAATGAACCTTATAAGAACAGGTTGAAGATTTGTGGGTTGCAGAAATTGGTTGATAGGCGGAAAGGGGGTGATATGATTGAGACATTCAAATTACTGAAGAGTTTCTATAAATTAATTCAGAGGATATTTTTCCGAATAGGACTGGTGGTGGGAGGACTAGGGGCCATCCATGGAAACTGGGCAAGAGTGTTAGAACTAGGTTTTTTACTTGGAGAGTGGTGAATGAGTGGAATAAGCTGCCAGTCTGTTGTGAGTGCCATGACTGTGAATGAGTTCAAGGCAAAGTATGACAGATACTGTGTGGATGTTGAATAGTTGTTCTTGATATGATGTTTAGGGCCTCCCTCGATGAGTCTAAGGACTCTTTGGAATTGCCCATAATAATAATAATAATAATAATAAACGTCTAGTAACAACAAGTTGAAGAGTTTTTCATGTGTGAAATTACTATGAAAAAACGCCACTCTCCAATATGCAAACTAGAAAGTTATTAAAACCTTAACAGTCAGTCGATAATAAATTGCAAATATGACAATATTTTGTATTCATTATTGCCTGGAGTAGCAAGATAGAATCTTGTTTTGATACCCGCTGGTCCGGTTCCTATTATTGCCTTAATGATTGTAGCTTTGAAACTATGATGAAGCTGTTTCTTCCGTCTCAAGCTACTCTATAAAATAAATTTAAAAAATACAAATTTCTATGGCATTCCCATCACAAAATGTTGGTAATCTATAATTAGGCTAGAATATGTGAAGCCTAACCTTTCGGATGACAAAGCACAACTTTTTTATTGCCAATAGTTTCAAAGCTTTCAATAAGCGTGGTAGTATCATAGCGATAAAAATCAATATCACCTACAGACTGTCACAAACATCCCTACCATAGTGGAATTCGAACCTTGGTTGGACAGTTAATATGATGTTCAGCAAGTTACTCTATGAAATGACTGTCTTATGTATAGAAATCGTTAATATACTCTGTGGCATAAGAACAAATTTTTGTGGACACACTATGAATTCTGCAATCAATAATTAGGTGGGTGTTGGTTTCACCACCGGATTACCTGGCGATGAAACCAGCATCCACCTGATCATTGCGGCAAAAAAATCTCCAGAAGAGGATATTTCGTGTGCTGTAGAAACAATAACATTCGTTTAGTGCACGTCATGAGTGATAGTCAGCATAATTTACACAAACTACAAGTTGTCGGATTTCAACTAAAGCTAAAATGGATCCTAAATTTATATGCTATCAAATACGGACGCATATATTAACAATTATTGCTTACAATGCTTTTCTAAAATTCACCTTTAAAAAGAATCATAAAAACGCATCTATGAAATATATGGAGGTTTTTGAATTCAATCGCTAGGAGTGACTAAAAAGACTGATTGTCAAACAACGCCCTAAATGGATGAAAACCACAGCAAAGCCTCTTCAGCGACTTTACACTGGAACGGAAGCCATACAATCTTCTAATACTTCGTGAGGGTAGGATCTCATTTTATAACTCGATAAGGGAGACTTTTTCTTGCAAGGCGACCCTAGTGAAACCATGCAATTTCCGCATTGTGAAATTGGCCTAATAGTATACTTCACCGATATGGAGCGCATCTGTATGCACGCCACGTCAAGGCTGTCTAAACAGCGGAAGAGATTCTGAAAACAGGCCTATATATTTATGTACATTTTACATGTTTAGGTCAAATATTATGTCAGTAAATTAAACTGGACAGCATGTGGCTTCGTCGGATATGCTGGTGCTGCAGCAAGCGCATATATACAGTATCTACGTTAAATGGGGAAAAAAATCAGATAATTACCCTTGATGCTATTTATCGTACGTTCATCTCACAGTCTAGGATTTCTCCCAAAGTAAAACACGCCTGAAGGAATAATGGCAAAGAAAAGTTCGCGCTTGCTCATGAAGTATTTCATTCATGACCGCAAACGATTTCCGGAAATTCACAAGTGATTAAGTAGGTTGATGATACCCTGAATGGAGTACCGTGCACAATTATGATAAACTATATCAAATTTTATCTTAAAACGCTTCATTTCCGAAACTCATTGAATCTGCCTTCCTTCTTGACGTAACAGACGGTCTAAATCTAATTATTTTACTTCAGCCGGAAATGTCCACAAACTTTATGAACTATCCCTCGATCAATTTTTGTTTTAATGTGGTTCCCATCTATCTCACGAAAGGTCACAAAACCTGCGGTACACTAGTACCTACCGGTATTTTTTCTTCTACTTTTATTTTTTCTTATATATATATATATATATATATATGTGTGTGTGTGTGTGTGTGTGTGTTACCGTGAAAGACGGAAATTAGAGAATGTCAATATTCTCAGGTGAATGTCGATATATACCAAATAGGTTGTGAAAGACCGAATATTTGGTTATATTATTATTATACATTCGAACCATCGCCGGTATATGTCGACAAGCACAGATAAGCTCTGGTGGGGGTCGAAACGACAAGCCGAGAAGACAGCCAGAGAAACCCAACAAAAACGCCAAATCCTCTGCCGTGATTGAGCTCATGTTGCATCTATTTGTTAGACTCTCGAACACACTGCTGTTTGTCAGTCTTATGCAAGGTTTGTTGGTGCGTGCAACAAGTGACCATACCGAAAACCATATTCCAAAGGAAAATATTGAAGAGGAGCTGCAACCTATCACGTCTTCATATCAAGCCCTGACTGAACAGCACGAGTTTATTTCTATAAAAAGAGCGGCCGCGAAAGAGAATCTTCTACTGCAAGAAACGAAAATGTTACGAATCTCAAAAAGAAAATTTCCTCCTGCTCAAATTGGTGATACCGTACGAATACAAGTCCCTGATGTCGACCGTGTCGTACAGATGCCCGAAATGTGTTGGCGGTTGTTGTTGGAATAGAAGACTCCGACTTTTATAAATTAGCAAATAAAAATGGTTCCCTCAAGCAGCTTTATACCCGTAATCAGCGTAATTTGTAAAGAAAAGTTACTTTCCATAGATGAGATTTCTTCTCAAGAAATGTGACGCTGTAATTGCCAAAAGAAGTGTTCCACGACTAAATGCAGTTACGACTAAATGCAGTTGTAAAAGCAAGGGACTCTTGTGCAATTCAAAGTGCCATAACAGTTTAAGTTGTTGTAATAAATAAGACTGTATAACGTTAATCACATAATTTATGTGTAAGTTTATTATTGGTATTATTTTCTTTTCTGATTTAGAATGTACTGTTCGTTTTATGTTCAACAGTCTATTTACATGTGCTGTTACTTAAGCTTTCTCCTATTTTGACATATATCGTATATTAAAAAGTTGCATTTTTGTCTTAACGTAATAGAAATATTTTTATTCAACACTCACTATCAGTGCATGCTGAATGTCGACATTTGCCGGTGTAAGTGAGAAATAATGATATTTAGCAAATATTTCGTACATACACCAAGCGACTATGTGAATGACTATGCTGACATTCACCGGAGAATATCGACATTTGCCAGATATCGGTCTTTCACAGTAACACACACATATATATATATATATATATTTCTGTTTAACATAATCCAGAAAGACCTCTAAAGACCAAACATAAAAGTTTTTCAAGCCACTTCAGTCCTCCAATAAGTGGAACGGTGGTCTTAAACAGGGGCATGAAATTAATCTCCCACCTAAAGCAGTTATTGAACAACTACTGCGACGTTTCAAAACATTTCACGTATTTCGTTCTTATGTTGAACGAAAGAAGTTCAACGTAAGAACTGTTGAAATCTTAAGTATGGTGACATCAGCGAAGTTATACAAATAAACAATACCCGGTAAACCTGTAGATTATGCCAGTAACCATCTACAAACATTACAGAATAGTATATGTTTACACACAAACAGATGGAGTTCATGTGTGTAGAAGTTTTGGGATATTGGATGTTCTCTATTGTTTTTATTCATATCGATGCTGCTAGCCAATCGACGGCCAAACATTTAAAGTTTGATATCAAATTGACTTATAAATAAATTACGAATTTATCCCGCAGTTTATTTGTATATCATTAATTATAATAATTTTGGAATTGTGATTATATATATGAAAATAAAAATGACATTAGAAGGAAAAAGCTTTTCTTTTATGAAATACAAATTTTCTGTTAAGTTCGAGGGGGGGGGGGAATGCAAAAGCCAACAGAAATGGGAAGATAAAAATGTTTGCTTGGGGGAAGACAAAAACTGGATCCGGTTCTGGACGAATTATAAGTTAGAATGGGAATAAACACAAATGAAACAATACAAAAACGTTTATTTTTGGAATATGGGCCAAATATACTTAAAAATTATCTGTAGTGTTAGGACTTGGGTTACTGAAATTTGATCACGTGATATCATGACTGGTTCATTCGTTCTAACCACAACTGGAAAACTACGTGTGCACTGCTCTCCGACTTGGAATAATGCCATTCAGCAAATTATGTATTACATGATACATAAATAAATTCGTGTTTCAGAATATGAATTGGAAAACTGATATACAGAGAGCTAGTTATCATTTATTCGTACAGAAATGAGTGCAAGGAATTAGGCCGAGACAACTAAAAACATGAAACCAGTACATGTGTTGTACGTCTGTCCTCAGGCCAATTTATATACTTTTTAAGCAGCGAAAATTAACCTGCCGCCTAACTCCTAAAGATCTCAGGTGTCATACAGACCTCTAGTCTTTTTTTTTTTTTTTTTTATCTGAGGACAAATATCAAGTGTAAGGAATACACTACTGAAGAACTATAATATACATAAAATTCTTCCACAAACTTTTCACCAAATAAATAAATGCTCACTAGTGCCTTATGAGATGGCTACACGAGCCTTACATCACGGACATGCTTTTACAAAATGGCTTGGAAGAAAAATAATTTAAAAGGCTTTTTTAATTAAATATTTAGCAACAGAACTCGAAAACTGTTCAGGAATAATAACAGCGATTTCTATTGTTCTCTATCCGACAAGTTTTCATTGAGGCATAACCAACGTCTGCGAAAAACTGGATTATACGTTACATCTGAAGGTGACGTTAATCACCAGCGTCGTACTAAATAAAGTGCTTCGAGCAGTACAACGCAGTCTTGCAAGAACTATTCAGCGGATATCCGCCCGCATTGATGTGTTCCTAAAACGACTATTTGGAGGTCGTTAAATACAGCATATTAACATTTTCGTATCATTTACAATACAACATCTCCAAGAAACAAACTATGAGCTGAGAGAGTTTTTTTTTCTTTTCTGGCGTATTTGTATTCACTTATATGCACTACCACCACCACACTTGAGTAAATATAGGTGTATTTTTGTTTACGTTAATTAAATGCTTGAGAAGAGAAAGAAAGATATGCGAACTGTTGTAGTATAGTTGGCTAATATTCTGCTAAGTCATTTTCCCCATCATCGCACAACTGCATCTTTATCAAACGCTTCAAAGATTTCGAATATGGTGGAAAATAATTTGGTCATTTAATGTAACTTTCAAATTCATCGAAGTCCCTTAATTTCATAACGTGATAAAGCTGTGAAACTTACAGTTCTAGAACAAACAAGAACGAAGCCATTTGATCACTACAGACTACTGCACGTGTTGTTTAATAAGATGTGCCAATAACCCAAACTGGAGGTTATAATTTATTTATTAGTGCACGCGCCGAAGTGAAAAGACGACAAAACATATACCTGTAGAATTAACTGGGTATGGATAGTACTTAGCTCCATGACATGACGCTGCAGCTAGAGCCTCTATAATTAACAAGCACACATACTAGAAGAAATGCGGGATAATAACAACAGTCAGAACAAATAAACTGAAAAGGAAGAGGGAGGGGGGGAATAAAATCACACAATAGTGGTGAACCAAGATTTTTCGTCCTTCCAGTAACAGGGTTTTAGCAAGACCTTGAGCGTTTTCGAAGAAGTCTTTTTATACTTTTGTCGAGTGTTTTCAGGGCTAATTAAAACTCTCGGGGATCCCTGCAGTGCGGAATTTCGCAGTATGGTAGGTATGCCACTGAGACCACTTTTAAATTCACTTAAGTGGAGCGTATTGCAATTAATTTTTGTTACTTCTGGCTTAAAATCACTTTTCCACCAAAAAAAAACTGTCCTTCAAAATTGTTTTAAATTAAATTAGCTCGACCATGGCGTAAGGCAGTGGCGCACCCAGAAGGGGGAGAACCAAAGGCCCTGGTCCCCAAAGAAAAAGGTATAAAACACTAGAAAATTTTCCAAAAATCTGTTTTTTTTATTTATTTCTGTTGTGTCGTGTCTTCTATTTCTATACTACTTATGAATTAGCGATCATTGCAGAAGCTCAGTCATAGGTCGTATGCGATGCCACTCAGATCGGACCACCCCCAAGATTAAACCCAAGTGCCCTACTAGCGTAAGTTTATGTCAATTAACCCACAGAATATTTATTAACAGCTCAATATTTCAAAGCGCTCACAACGGTGCCAACATCAGAAGTTAATATTAAACTTATTAACACCAGTAGAGATATGTTATTATATACATACAAAAGAAAGCCGAAAATATAGTAAAATGTCTCTGGGCAGCAGCAGCGGGTTATTACAGGTAAGAACACAAAGTAAATGCAATATCAACCGCCAATTCATCACCCATAAATCTATCTACAAATATCAGTAGAAATGAATTCATCTCTGTGAAGAATGGTAGAGACAGGGCTACAAACGATTTCAAAAAGTTTGGGCTAAAAGTTGCACCTACTTCCTCTTGGGAATGAGAAGGAAATTTAGATTGAAATTAATAATTGTTTCGATGAAATAATTCAAATAATAATAAAGCACTCTAATTACGTGGACAACAGCAACGACATCCAACTCATAAGGAATTTTCGAATGAAGCTGAGTTAGAAAATAACAAGCACGGCACACCACGAAGATGGAATTAACCTCCATATCAATCACCAAAACATGTTTATAAGAATTACGTCAAATTAGTTTTGACGTAATAAGCTAAATAATTATTCGATTTTTAAAATAGTAAGAAAAACAGAGTATCATTGAGTTTTGAAATTAAAAACGATTTCTACTTGAGCTTTATCAGTAGATGATTAGGAAATGATGGTAGCTAAATATTATTTCGTGTAAGTGGCTGTTTCGGACATTGCAATTTTATAAAGACTCGAAAATTTTGGGGAACAGACTTGGGCAGATTTCGAATCAGAGATCCCTACAATAAAGCAAATTCGGGGCGATGGGGGAGAAGAGAATGGGTGTTCAAGTTTACATTGAACTAAGTAATAACACTATCTATTATTAGTTATGTTTGTCGTTATAATTTCTCAGCATATTAACATAGATTAAATACATCATGTTTCATTACAGTTTGAAAAATGCAACTAAATACAGTAAATGTTCGTTATCCGTTTGGCAATACAGCAAAGGAAAGCGTAACGTTACAGGAACAACGATAGCCATAAAAACAGGGTGTAGTCGAGAAAAACCACATAGGATATGTACTCAAGAAATCCGCCTCGCTGAATATACAGGAACACGCCTTTACGACACTGGAAGACTTGCGAAGAACCAGCACAAAATGCCCGCCCTCAAAAACATGAACAAAAAACTACTTCTAAACTATGAGCATGAATTAATTCAAAAATGAAGAACATGTAAAAAAAAAAATTTTTATTTTAATTCTTTACTCTAGGAAATAAAGTATGCAAGTGAAGTACCTTCACGAGTAGGCTACTTATTGCCTTGGTATCCCATAATGCAGCACACCCCCCTTTCGGACATGTATACTCTACATTATCGAAGGAGTCATTACACGGATCGGTTTCGACTGAGGTCTCATCGGTGAGAGCTAGATCCGGGATGATACTAAAGTTGAATCAATGAAAAGACAGTATTATATTAAGTTGCAAAATGGTATATCACTGCATTATTAAAATACTCATGGATCGGAGATGGTAGTAAAAGGTTTTTACGTTTTTTTCCACAAAGTGAAAAAAAAAAGCTATCTACAATTTTTATCTCATCCTAAAATTGAATTTCAAGTGAAACCATTCATGAAATTCAGAAATGGTGATTGCAATCAGAATACTTATAACGTATCTGAAAATAGAGAATCACTATTAAGCAAGGGAAAATAGTGACGACAGCCATTTCTCGAATGTTGAGAGTATTAATATTAGAGACCTTTACTTAAGAGGTGCAAGCTAATATTTCATATTATCTCTGAATTCAAAAGAATACACTCAGCTCCTCTTTTTAAAGTTCTTACGTATCAGTGCTTTGTCCTTTACCATTTTCGGACAAGCCACAAGCTTTTCAAACGTCTCTTCCCTTCTCATTGCGTGAAAGGTCAAGTACCAGAGAACCACTTACTGGGGCTCAAAACTCTTCGAAGACATAATGTCCCCCAAAGAGCAACGGCACTATTGTGTATCAAAGCACTGATGCATTGCGAATTGTCTGTGCACCTAATTAGCTGAACCAGCGAAGCGTTCACAGATAAAAAGAAGCTGAGTTACTATGTAGAATGCCAAATGTCTTCACTTCTCCCACCAACGGTATCGAGAATCTTCGACCATAATATGAAAGGAGGGAGGTATGGACAAAGCAAGAGATGGTTCGCTTTCTGTTGTAGACAAATGGAAAGCTTTGGATTCAAAAGGATGAATTTATATGCCGTCCTGTTTTTGTTTCCTTTCTAACCGACATGATTATCAACGGGGGAAGAGAATCAATTATATCACTGTATGCAACTGGACTATGAATTAAATGTCTTGTAGAATTGAAAGTATGGTATGACTTTTGCATACTTGACACTTAAAAACATTCGTTTATTTAACTGGGGGGGGGGGGGAATTACTCACTTTTTTTTCTACATCCTTAGTGTTGTATATAACATACATTGTAAATGTATTATGCATTAAAAATGTATAAGATTTATATAGTGTTATATAATGTAAGTGAATGGTCTTTGTATGTATCTGCTCTGCATTGACATTTCATTTTCATTTATTTCGCCTACATTACGAAAGAATCTTGGCCGCATCATATCGATAATATCGATAACTTAAATTCAAAAAGTATAGAAAACATCACTGCAGTGTATATGTGTGCACGTTTCGAACTATGTAGGCCCTCTGGAGTGCAGGAGGTAATATCCAAATAATTTCTATCACATAATTAGCAGCACATTACCTATCACTGCTTAGATGTCATTAAAAGTTGTTATAATCATACTGCAAGTGATACGCTCTCATTTTTTTTTTAATTTCTCACAAGCCTGTTTTCTTCTTTAAAAAAGCTGCTGCCACAGAAACTGCCATGTCAGGAAGATCTCAATTTCTTTCTATTCTCCCAAATTCTTCCTTCCTGAACACATGCCAGTTCACTTTTCTCTATCTTCTCTTATCTGTCTCTCCACCTTTTCTGTGGTGTTCCACTTAGTCTCTTTTCCAATTTCTTTCTCATTAGATGTTCAAACCACTTAAAGCGAGAGTTCTTCAACACCTTTTTTTCTAAAACTATTCCTAATGTTCACATTTCGTCTTGTTTTCCTTGTTTTTGCCAACACGATTCTTAAAATTTATTTCCATTGCTTATATTTCATTTGTATATCTTTTTGTTAAGTTTTTGTTCTGCATAAGCCAAAATGAGAACATCACTTCAACGCAACCCTTCTGTTAATCAAAAACATGCACTTAAATGGGACCTCCCTGTCCTATAGTCGACTACTTACATCATTAAAAAAAGTTTATCCAGTGAAACCCTCCTCATTATCTCCTGGTCTAAACTTCCATCACAATAAACTTACAAGATGTTTGAAGTTTTCACTGATCTTGCCCATTGATTCTAACACCATTAATGTTTACATTTCCACTACGATTTTAAAACAAGCTCTCACTCTTCCCTAATAATATGTACATGGTTCTAGTTAAGATAAAAAGCCAAATGGCTAGTTTTCTGGCACTTAATATTAATTGCCTTCGCCGATAGTTTTTCGGATCTTTAGTTTCGCTTACTGGCTATAAAACAACAAAGGATGTTTATCCCCTTATTTTCTATGTACATGGTTCTCTATCACACTATTCCATTTGTCCAGCTTTTTCTGTGGTTCTTCTGAATGTGCCCAAATCACATCTACAAACGCATCTGTTTCTCCTTTCTGGTCATTAACCATTTTCAGGACACTTCATTACCACAATGAACAGCAATTGCGATTAAACACTTCTTTGTCTGGGGGGTGCAATTTTAAGTGTAAACCACTTCGAATTACTAAATTTTGTCTTGACGCAGCTTTTAAAAAGGTACATATTCTTTATTGACTGTTTCTTCTTTTTTCTATGCTTATCGTTTTAAAGGCCTTTTCCAAATAAAGAAATGACAAACACTTTTTTTTTTTTTCAAAATTCCCAGTGTCGTTCCATCATTTCTCTTACAGAAAAAAAATCAAACTAACATCTGATCGTCCTTTTCTAAAACCAAATTCCTCATCTCTTATAACTTCCTCTATTTTATCTCTTCTTGCCAGTATCCTTTCAAAAACAGATAATGGAAAGTTGGATCAAACTGGCAGTTACACGACGCAAAAAAAAAAAAAAAAAAAAAAAAAAAAAAAAAAAAAAAAAACGTATTAAGCCGTTTCCACCTCCCACTCTCCATCGCCACAGTCACTACAGTTAAATGAGTTTATGGGGCTTGCTAAAGTAGCTTTCAAGAATTCCCCTCCCACTTAAAATTGACACACTGATAATACGCAATCATCTTGTTAATACGCTTTTATGCACATCCACGGGAATTTTTTTTTAGTACACAGCATTCTTATAACTAGTGAAGCTAATTTATTGGTGCAGTGTTGCAATTTACGCGCACACGTAATAGAAAATAAAAGATTTGTTATCTAGATTTTGCTGGCTTTACGGCTGCCTTTAGGAATGCAAGCATGAAATTGCTTGCATTATCCTGTGATGCAGTTTCATAGCTGCGTTGTGAAGTGCATCTTGGATGCGTATGATGGAATCGCATTTTATTTTATACAGGTATTTCGCATTCAATTTAAATCTATCCTCCAACTGATAGCGGATTTCCATGTATATCGAAACATTACTCATACTTCATACCCGAAGTGATGATGTAATTATAGGAGTAGTCTCCGTTGAACCGGGTTATGGAAATTTAACTGTCAGTAGAAAAGTTTTTTTTTTAATTGTTCACCATAAAATGGTGAACAATAAAATACTACAGCATGTTTCTAACTGGATAAACATATTTATCCAGTTAGAAACAAACTATATTTTGTAGAAGTGGCCACAGATGAAAATTAAACCAGCAAGTTTAATTTTCATCTTCGCTGATCAATTTTTTTTATTAAAATATTTCAAACTATTTGAAATATTTTAATAAAAATAAAGCATCGGTAACTATCTCGTGAAAAGCTTCACCACATTCCGAATGAATCAGTTTTACCGAATTTTTAACTAAATTCTTATTCCTTATGGTTGGCTTAGAAATAAGAACCCTAATGATCATTATCAATAACGCAATGGATAATTATTTCAATTATTAGATTCCTTTCTTTGTAGAGTATGGGGAGAAGAAAAACTAGTTAAATTGCAGCTGACTTCAGAACAGCTTTTTAAAAGGAAAACTGAAGCGAATTATAGTTCTATCTGTATTTGGGTATAGGGAGAATTTTGCTGTCTGTGTTTCCTTTGTTAAGATTTTCCCACCAAGGAAACTTATCGGCTTACAAGCTGCTGCGTGAAGGGTGTTTAACCCCTTCGGGGTCACATTCCGAAGTATACATACCTCGCGGACAACATTCCCGTCGCTAGCTCGGAAATGAAAAGGTCTTCTTATCTTCTGCGGAGGGATAAGGTCCATTTCCGACAACAACACTATGGCAGCCTAATGACGTAGTATTCTCATGGGTGTTGCCCTGCGAGGTGCCAGGACTAACGGTTGGGAGGAGTTAAGTGTCTTCCAAGAAATGCCCTACAGTACGATCTGGTGTGTCATGAATGACATGGGATGTCGCTTGTAAGGGTAGCTTACGGAAAAACTTTATAGGCTAAGCGATATTCAACGGTTTGCTAGAAACAGAAGAATACACTAGATATTAAATTACGTTGTTGAACGTACCGAAATTATATGTCCAAGCGAAAAATCGTGGAGGGAGTGGGGGTTTGAAATCTAGTTTGTTTCTTCTATGTCACTATATCTCTTACTTCCATGTACTAAAAGAAACTTGGATTTAAATATAATTGCTCCAGATGACCATTTATTTATTTATTCGTATGGAGTTTCCTCCCTTTTCTCTCCCGTCCCTATTGGGGCGAGTTGATCCCCCCTCATTGGGGGGTTAAGTATTTATGGCTGTAGATCCGTGTGTGTTCACGGGGCCGGGTTGCCTACTTGCGGGATGAAAAACCCCAGATAAACTGGAGGGGGGGGGGGGGAGACCCTGCTGTCCAGATGACGATGGGACACGATGATTAAGAAGGAGGATAGATAGATAATTTTCACCGTAACTGTTAAGACCAGTGGCCTGTCACGGTCAAGCAATTTGGTTCTGTAGAAAATTAATACTGTAAGGCAGTTAATTTTACCTGCATAATCTGCGTCTGTCAATTGTTGGTATTCTTTGGCTAATTTGTCTGAGTAGAAAATGCACTTCCATCTCTGCATGAGACCGGATAACTTAAGCTGTAAGCCCTTATGAAGGCTTTTACTTACGTCCTAGACAGGATTCGAACCCAGGTCTTCTCAATCCCGACTGAACTATGGAAGCATTGTAGTGGAAATTGTCACTATTTTCTAAGTGTATTTCATAATACTGTATTTAAACTGTCGTACTATTATCTCAGAGAGAGAAGATAGAAAAAGAAGAGCATGTGAGTGAAGGAATGAAGGTTTCCCTGCGTTGAGGAAATTTTATGGAATAAACGTCCAGAACTAGGAATTAAATGTACTTGTAATTTGGCTGTTCAGTGAAATTCTAGTAGCAGTAAATGCGAATTGAAAAAAAAAAAGGGGGGGGGTCAACATAGATATTCCCAGCAGGTGTTTTCAGAATGATAGTGAAAATCTTAGAGAAATGTATTATCATTAAAACCAGATGTATTTGCTGAGAGAAGAAATCTTTCCTATGACAGCATTGATACGTTAAAGGAAGGCCTTGATTTAGCAATTCAGTTACCCTTTTCAACAACACGGTGAATGGTTTCACTGTAGTATTCTTGGATTTTTGAAAAGGTCTCTCACAAAGTTCTGCACGATCGTTTATATTTGAATTTCTGGAAGTGAATAATAGATTGCTGACCTAGACAGGCGACTATTTTCATTGTAGATATTAATGTGTGCATTTGGAGGTGGAAGTTGGGGGAGACAGAAGTGTCTCGGAGAGGGGAGAGAGACTGACTTGTGGTATCGCAATATGGGCCGCTGCTTATATTGATGATATACAGTATGTGCTTTAGGATGAGAGGAAACATGAAGTTGTTTTTCGATAACAAAGTTGTGGAAAGATAAGAAAAATAACTGGTATCGTTATCTGTTCAGGAAGATTTAAAATGACTGTGTAGGTAATTAATGGGGATGTCTGCTCCGTGTTGTCAACATGTATAAGGTAAATTTATAAGTGTAACGGCAAATGGATTCTCTTCTTAGTGCCTGCACTTTGCACCCATGAGATTACAGTAGCTGAAATGCACTACAAGAAGCTGAAAGAGATTTGCCTGTTAGGAGTTCAAATTCAGTTGACATACAGCAGTTAGTGAGGATTAAAGGATTGTGGGATAATTAAAACCAGTAAACACTGCGAAAAAAAAAAAAAAAAAAAACAATTGTCATTTTAGGTGTGAGTACAATGGATCCTCCTCTACAGTCATGAGTTCAGCGCGATATTTTGCCGTACAGCTTAAAAAAAAAAAAAAAAAACTTTTTTGGCCAGTCTCATTCAGATAAAGCTTTTTTCTTTTTTTCCTGTCGGATTTTTTTTTTTATCCTGCAAAACAGACATGTTACATATCATAATTTATTTTAAGTTTTAAAAGAGGTAAACCGTGAGTAGACATAACTATACATAAAAATATAACGGAAAAACTCACGTAGAAAAATTATTTAATGGTATAATTTTCGCCCGTGTGTCACAGGCATCTTCAGTACAATTAGGCACAAAAATTAAACATTAACTGACAATTCCAAAAAGCGCCACCTAAGTAGCTGGTGTAAGATAACTAAAAAGGTCAATAACTTTCCTAAAAAAAAAAAAAAAAAAAAAAAAAAAAAAATTAATACAATAAAAAGTTAGGAAAGATTAGCTGATTTGTAAAGTACTATCTCCCATAAAGGGGACAGACGTAAGCCGTCGGATCTGTTTAAGTTAGGAGAATGAAGTAGAGTTTCACATGCTTCTTTATAAAGGCGTTCCATGAGAAACTGACTTTTGTGAAGAACTCTTGTCTTTTTCCAATGAACTCTGTGTCTAGTGAAGATGGCATGTTCTGCAAGTCCAGACTTTTCAGGTTTAAAGTATTCAATATAAGATTGGTGTTCTTCTAGCCGAATGGAGGCAGATCTTCCCGTTTGTCCGAAATAACATAATCCACAAGAGCACGGAATCTGGTAGACACCTGGATGATTGAGATGTGGAAGCTTGTCCTTTGGAGAAGCGAGAAAGGTGGAGATTTTTCTAAAAGGTCGAAAGGCAACAAAAATATTCAGTGGTTTTAAAATTTTTGCTATACGTTCACTGATGCCTTGTATATAAGGGATGGTAATGCGCGTTATTTCCTCTGTGTTTGAAGAGGGAGACATATTAAATCTACTCAAAGTTCTTTTAATGAAGCAATTCTTATAGCCATTAGATAGAAAGGAAGAAGTTATATATCGTATTTCTTTCTGTAAAAGATCGTCTGTAGAACAAAAGGAGTGGGCCCGATGAACCAGTGTTTTAATAGTTCCTGCCTTTTGACTGGGATGGTGATGAGATTCCGCATGGATATAATGGCCTGTATGAGTCTTCTTTCTATAAACTGAGAAATGTAGGTTACCATCTGGTTGGCGAAGAATTAGAAGATCTAAAAAGGCTAACTGCTTATTTGATTCTACTTCTAGGGTAAACTTGATCCTAGGATGAAATGCGTTTAACTTATTGAGAAATTGTTGAAGTTCATCAGAAGAGCCATTCCATACAGCAAAAATGTCATCGACATATCTGAACCAATGAGTAGGTCTGGGAGAAATATTGTCAAAGATACGTTGTTCAAAATGTTCCATAAAGAAATTGGAGATAGCAGGAGAGAGAGGATTACCCATTGCTGTTCCTTCAATTTGTTGATATAACTTATTTTTAAAAGAAAAATAACCAGAATTTATTACAAAATCAAATAAGTTTACAATGTCTGAAGGAAATTCCTGTTGTAGTAATTCAATACTTTCCGAAAGAGGCACATTTGTAAATAAAGAAACAACATCTAAACTGATCATGATATCAGAAACGTCCAAATGAAGATCTGAAATTTTATTTTTAAAATCCAAAGTATTTTTTATATAAGTATCAGTTCTTCTAGTTGAAGAGGAGAGTAAATTAGATAAAAATTTTGAGATTTTGTAAGTTGGGCAACCTATACAATCACAACCTATACAACCTAAACCAGGCATTCCGTTAAGACCAGTCGTAGATTGTATAGGTTGCCCAACTTACAAAATCTCAAAATTTTTATCTAATTTACTCTCCTCTTCAACTAGAAGAACTGATACTTATATAAAAAATACTTTGGATTTTAAAAATAAAATTTCAGATCTTCATTTGGACGTTTCTGATATCATGATCAGTTTAGATGTTGTTTCTTTATTTACAAATGTGCCTCTTTCGGAAAGTATTGAATTACTACAACAGGAATTTCCTTCAGACATTGTAAACTTATTTGATTTTGTAATAAATTCTGGTTATTTTTCTTTTAAAAATAAGTTATATCAACAAATTGAAGGAACAGCAATGGGTAATCCTCTCTCTCCTGCTATCTCCAATTTCTTTATGGAACATTTTGAACAACGTATCTTTGACAATATTTCTCCCAGACCTACTCATTGGTTCAGATATGTCGATGACATTTTTGCTGTATGGAATGGCTCTTCTGATGAACTTCAACAATTTCTCAATAAGTTAAACGCATTTCATCCTAGGATCAAGTTTACCCTAGAAGTAGAATCAAATAAGCAGTTAGCCTTTTTAGATCTTCTAATTCTTCGCCAACCAGATGGTAACCTACATTTCTCAGTTTATAGAAAGAAGACTCATACAGGCCATTATATCCATGCGGAATCTCATCACCATCCCAGTCAAAAGGCAGGAACTATTAAAACACTGGTTCATCGGGCCCACTCCTTTTGTTCTACAGACGATCTTTTACAGAAAGAAATACGATATATAACTTCTTCCTTTCTATCTAATGGCTATAAGAATTGCTTCATTAAAAGAACTTTGAGTAGATTTAATATGTCTCCCTCTTCAAACACAGAGGAAATAACGCGCATTACCATCCCTTATATACAAGGCATCAGTGAACGTATAGCAAAAATTTTAAAACCACTGAATATTTTTGTTGCCTTTCGACCTTTTAGAAAAATCTCCACCTTTCTCGCTTCTCCAAAGGACAAGCTTCCACATCTCAATCATCCAGGTGTCTACCAGATTCCGTGCTCTTGTGGATTATGTTATTTCGGACAAACGGGAAGATCTGCCTCCATTCGGCTAGAAGAACACCAATCTTATATTGAATACTTTAAACCTGAAAAGTCTGGACTTGCAGAACATGCCATCTTCACTAGACACAGAGTTCATTGGAAAAAGACAAGAGTTCTTCACAAAAGTCAGTTTCTCATGGAACGCCTTTATAAAGAAGCATGTGAAACTCTACTTCATTCTCCTAACTTAAACAGATCCGACGGCTTACGTCTGTCCCCTTTATGGGAGATAGTACTTTACAAATCAGCTAATCTTTCCTAACTTTTTATTGTATTAATTTTTTTTTTTTTTTTTTTTTTTTTTTTTTTAGGAAAGTTATTGACCTTTTTAGTTATCTTACACCAGCTACTTAGGTGGCGCTTTTTGGAATTGTCAGTTAATGTTTAATTTTTGTGCCTAATTGTACTGAAGATGCCTGTGACACACGGGCGAAAATTATACCATTAAATAATTTTTCTACGTGAGTTTTTCCGTTATATTTTTATGTATAGATAATTTATTTTGGCTTAATTCTAAGTTTATACTCGCTCTTTGGGCAGGATTCATATTAAAAATAAAATAAATAACTATACTTTATAGTCTGAAAATTCGCAATTCTGAACCTTCAACAATCCCATACTGATAACCATGACATCCTGAGATCCTTACGAAATTCTACATCGTTGGAACTACGAGAGAGAGAGAGAGAGAGAGATGGGTGGGGCTTACAATCTAGAAGATGTTTAAATCATATTTTTAAACTTGTTTTAATCTTTCTGATTGCTACACAGGCTATGCCTCAGCAACTTCGCAAGCGAGAGAATAAACTCGTACATAAAACATTTTAAATTACAACACACTCCATTTTGTTAATTAACACCAAGGATTGTTGATGCTTTTTTTTTATGTACGTATTTAATTTCCTATATCTTAAAATTCCTTTGTGATAATAATAATAATAATAATATTTTTGCTGTTGTTTGAAAATACTCTGCACCTTTTTTTTTTTTTTTTTTTTTTTTGCTGCTGTTGTCGAAAGTGTGCGTGGTCTTGTATCCGCCATAACTGAACAGCTGTATCTGAGGTTTACTCAGATGGTCAAGGATTCCACTTTATTAAGTGTATAATAGATTCGCTGTCGTTTGGATGTGCAAATTGAGTACATGACAGAATAGAGATGAGGCTAAGAATCGCACATATATTTCTGTTTTCTCTGTGTTCTGATTTTTCTATTTGTCCGTAATAAGGGGCACTGAAATACCTGAAGTGTACCCAGGTGTTTACCACTAAAGACAGTACATAATGGGGGTACTTACGCTGCAGCATTTTGGTTTCGGTGAACGAAGCAAGGATTGTAGTGTGGTTAGAAAGAAGTGCAGTATATATAATATAAAGTTACACGTGGAGAATATTTACAAATCCATCGGCATCCGAAACGCAAAGACTAAAATACAAATCTCGCGATTTTTAAGACATTAAATAATGGTGAAACTATTATTATGAATTCTAGTTGTCTAGATAACTGCAGATTAACAAAATCAATTAAACTGCTTGGTAACAATCATAAGTGAACAAAATGTCTTTATAATTAAATAATTTACTATATAAAACAACTAACAGAAAATATTTCGCAATTATGTAGTTTTGTATATACACACAGGTATCCCTTGCTTAACGCGAGATTTGATTAACGCGGCGAGATTGGTTGTGGCAATCCCTTGATATACGCGGCAAGAGTTTTGATTAACGCGCCTTTAACCCTGCGGAGCTCGCAGCTGATCTGTAGCTTGGAGGTCATGAGTAGCTGTGCATTCATATGTTACGAGTGATATTCCGCACTGTTTTTTTTGCTGTTAGTTTGGTTTAACATGTTATGTAAAGGTTTGTGATATTTGACAGCAAATTGTATCTGAGAGATACTGCGACCTCCGATGTCAGTAGTGTTTTTTTTTTTTTTGTTGTTCAATAATTTCTAGATTGTAACTGAAAGTGAATAAACCATCATGTATTACTGAAATAGAGAGCCGGAGACTTATTTATCATACATGTCCTTTGGAGATGTGCTTTACATTATGGAAAATACTAAGGAAAGTGATCAGAGCTTACTCCACCTTTACTACGAATTGCCCATAAGGTTGCTTATGCTTGCATCCGCCGAAACTTTTAGTTTCTATACGGCACGAAACTCTTGTAGTTTCTATATTCGGCTCTGAAATAATGTTGAATTCAATATCCACTTAATTTGTACCATCATGTATTATATTTGCAGTGTTTTTTCTTTATGTGTTACTGCTTGTTTGCCGAGGTCTGGAGAGTCATTTTGCTTGTTATCGTAGAATTTATGCCGATAAGAAAAAACTAAAACTGTTCAAACGACTCTTAATAACTTCATTGTTCCACCGAATCTGCGCAGGACTAAAGCTCTCTTACATGAGTATAAGAAAATCTTGGAGAACACAGCCTTACCAATACATTTAGATCTCCCAGACTTAAATGTACGACAATTGAGATCAAGACATCCACCACTACGATTAGCCCAACTACTACCACATTCTAACTTTGACTTGAAGCAAAAGTGGCAAGAACAGTGGGAGAGCCATACAGATGACATCACAAAATTTTCTCTCAATGAATTACAAGAAAGTTTTGATGCTTGCTCACACCTCCCACGAAAATCCTGGACTCAGCTTAATAGAATACGAACTGATCATGGTGTATGTGCGGACATGCTTTTTAAATGGAGTAAACGACCATCCCCATTGTGATTGTGGAGCTCAGAGACAAACTGTGAACCATATTGTGACTCAGTGTTATCTCAGAGCATATTCAGGAGACAAATTGGACTTTTTAAGTGCTACACCCGAAGCTATGAACTATCTGACCAATATGGATGTAACCTTTTAATTTTATTGGTTTTTAAAATGACTTTTGACTTTTAATTTTATATGTTATTAAAGTGTATTGTACTGCATGTTTTGATATTCATGCCATACGAATAAATAAATAAATAAATTTTAGTGACATGATGGTCCAGTGAATGAACGGATGCAAAGTTTCCGTAAACTGTTTACGACGTCGTTGCCCGCTACATTTCGTTGTTTTGATGTCTCGCTAAGAATTATAAACTAATGTATTCATAATTCTTATTTTATTTTACAAAAATTCAATATACATTGTTACGTTGTTCAATATGCTGTTGCTCAAGTGAAAAGAAGATGACGCGTACACCTACATTACATTACATACTAAGATTAAAATTATTAAATTTAGTGACGTTGGTGTATCGAACACTGAGAGACAGGAGGCCGCAAGCTAAATTTACCTTGCGCTATTGTTAAAGTTGAAAACAATGATAAAGTTCTTAGCTAAATGAAAAATGCGATAATAATTAATACCGCTGCTATCCGTAAACGTGATACTCTTATTGCAGAAATGGAAAACTTTTAATGGTGTAGACCAGCGCTTCCCAAACTGTGGGCCGCGGCCCCCTTGGGGACCGTGAAATAATGAAAACAAATTTAAAATGTTTTACAAATGTGTATGTAAGATGCTAAATTGTAATATTTGCATTTGTTTTTTGCAATATTCGCTGTGTCTGTTTTGTATTGAATATAAAAAACAATAAATATTATAATAATATATTTCTGCATTACGATTTTTTTCGATGGGGGCCGTGAAATATTTTAATATTTCCAAAGGGCTTTTACATCCATTAGTTTGGGAAGCACTGATCTACACCAACGCCATCTACTGCCCACCACCACTAAAATAAATAAATAAATAAAAACCCTGTTACCCCCGTATGAGATCGGTTACCTCACCTTACGCCAATCAGTTTGGTCATCAGTCTACACCAGTGCTTCCCAAACTTATGGATGTAAAGCCCCCCCCCTGGAAAAATTAAAATATTTCACGGCCCCCCCATAGAAAAAAAAATCGTAATACAGACATATATTATTATAATATTTATTGTGTTTATATTCAAATACAAAACATACACAGCGAATATTGCAAAAATCAAATGCAAATATTACATATTTAGCATCTTACATGGCACACTTAGTGTTAAAACATTTTAAATTTGCTTTCATTATTTCACGGCCTCCCTCAGCAAAACTAACGGCTCCCAAGGGGGCCGCGGCCCACAGTTTGGAAAGCGCTGCTCTAATGGACTATTTTTTAAATCTGAAAATTTAAATAATTTTTAAATTTTCAGATTTAAAAATTATTTTTTCAACACTCTTTTCTATAAATGAAAAACAGAAATGGGCTTAACATGGAGTTGGATACGAGACGAAATTTGGAACCTGACATATTTACTGATATCTTAAATAAAAGTGCCCTTTTTCGCATTAATATCCCATTCCAATCCGCATTTAATTTAATTTTCCATTGTAAATATTGAGGTTATGTATTTTATGATAGAAGTGCGGCACAAAACAGTGTTGACAATTCTTAATAAACGGAAATGTCAGGAAACAGCAGACTTGCAACCATAGTGGACAGCATTCTTATGGTCTCTTTGTGAATAAAAGTCAATAATATTAATTCACCTCTTAATGCACAATCATTAGCATCAACGGTGGATCATAAAAACGCAGATATTTTGTTTGCTGATCCTTACATATATATCCCAGTTCACTAGTTCTACATAATTCTTATACATTTATTACGATTTCTGCTCTTTTTTCTATGCCTCATCCTCTCCCTACTATGAGCATCATCATTATATATCAACCCTACATACAAAACGTTTCAAAAAGATCATATATATCATGTATATATAATGTGTCATCTGATATTTAAAAAATGTAAGGGGAGTAAGGTAGATATTCCAATGTTTCCTTTATCAGTTGGACAGGTTCCACTGATTGCCAAACACCACACATAAAAGTTAGAAGTATTCAACAAATATTTTTTGTTATCACAATTTAGGTTGCAAACAATGACAAAGATACACGATAATGCCGTGTATTGAACACACGCGGAAGAAAATATACCTTCAAAGATAACGATTAAATTGACTTTTACAGTATTTTCGCATGCCATTTTGGGAGCAGACACTTTTGACGGTGCTACTGGTAGCTTGTCAGTATCAGTTCTGGTTTGTAAGACAGCCAAAATCTCGACTGTACTGATCTATGAGTGCTGCAGCTGCTGTTTTCAGTTTTGTCAACATGTTTAAAATCATTCACGTAAACGTTTAATCTATCACGAGATGCAAATACTGCTTCAAAATATGAATGATATAAATCCTAACATCCGGATGCTACGTATACATAAACTCAAGACAGTCGGCAAAGGTGATTTACGATGCTACTACTGCCTTTTCCTCAACCCTCATGTGTGAATATGCACGCACCATAAGAGAAGTGGAGGGGAAAAAAAATTCTTTCATTGCAGATTGGGTAAATGATTCAAAGGAATAACTATCAAAATCCTCCCTGTACACGTGTGTGTGTGTGTGTGTGTAGAACGGTTTAAAAAAAATAAGAACGAAGTAGCATTCCCAGGTACAAAATCCAAGCTAGAATTCAACACTTCAGCTGCTAAAAATTATCAAAAATCACTTTCATTGGCATCTGCTTAACCATGATGTTCAGTGAAAAATGTCACTGACAATAATTAAAAACACAATAACGATTGTTCCAACCTTTATAATTAGCGTATGCGAAGATAGGCTACTTAGAGGTTGGAGGTGTGATATAGACGAAGTCCTTTGGTCATAAAGACCAGAGTTTTAATCCCAGCTATGGCGAGAAGATTCCTCATCAGTACTTCTCAACTGAAGTTGAGTTAGCCGGTCTCATACGGAGGTGTGAGGTTTTCCCTCCCGCAAAACAGATAAACCGTCATCAGAACACACGCAATTAACAGATTCAATACACTGACACCATAGCCTATATTGATTCGGCCGTGAATCCAAAATAATCTAACCTAAATTTACGCTCTAAAAATAGTGTGGTGTACGGTTGATCCGAGTTGGTGTGGGATTTACTGTTCGAGTCGACTATATTGCATATATTCTTTGTCTGGTTTGTAAGAATAAAAACACGAATTTCAGTAGGAAAACATTCGGTCTTCACACCTACCTCGCAAAGGTGAAAGTCCTTTTTAGTGTTCCTCGCATCAAGACTTTTCCAAATAAAAAGAATATACGAATCCTCACACCCGAGCAATGGATGAAACAAAGTGCTTGAGAAGACTGCAATGAATTATTATCGTTTCTTCTGAAGATAATTGATACTGTATACTCAAGTTCGTCCAAACAACATGACAGTTGCGAGGTAGATGTGAAGATCGAATGTTTTCCTACTGAAATTCGTCTTTTTATTCTCACAAACCAGACAAAGAATATATGCAATATACTCGACTCGAACAGTAAATCCCCCACCAATTATACAAATACACCTTTATGGTGTATAAATCGTGTTGAATTGTTCTAAAGGAAAAATTATATCTTGAAAAGATATAAATAATTGCTCAGTCTCCAAAAGTTAGATAGGGCTAAAACGGCCTCACCTACTCTCTATAAGGGAATAACATGCGTTAGCTGAAGCGTAAATTTCAATCATCTAAACATACAATTTGTATTTTTTTTTGAGTCATCATAATGCACAAAGCAAGTATGTTTGTTCTGAAAAGTAAGAATGTTTCGTAATTTTGCTTGCAAAATGAAAAATGATCCACAGAACACTGACCTAATGACTGAGTCACAACACTTGAATACCGTATATGTCGGCATATAAGAAGATATTTGAAGTAAAAAAAAAAAAACTGCAACGTGGGGCCGTCCTATACTTCGGATAAAAAAAATCTGAATATTTGAATTCGGCAATGGAAGACATCATCTAGCGATGGTGTTTGTACTTTTGGGGAATGGGGGATATCATCACACACACAAAATCAGTACGTCATCAAGTTTTTTAATACACGGTGTCTTAAATGACGAACATACTAATAAAACATCTTGTAAACTATTTTTAGGGTAAAGTGGTATCTCGCTAATCCGAACCCTCCTGTAACCCGAACTGCGTTTTGAAAGAAAAAAAAAATGTTTTATTTATTACGTATTATTATTTTGCCTCCAAACTGTACTCTATTATTGCAACCAATGGATCAGAACATAATACAATCCATTAAATTAAAAGATCGTAAAGACCTGCTTTTAAATGTAATTTCCCAAAATTATGACGTTACCACATCAAAAAAAATATAAATTTGAAGGATGTAGCATTCTCAGTTGCTGCTGCTTGGGAAGCCTCGAACCTGAAGCAATTTGAGCGCCATGGAAAAAAATTCTGGCCTTATTACAATTTACCAAGAAAACTACGGTGATATACAAAAAGAGGAAATTCAAAACGTGCATGATTTAGTTAAAAATATAAATTCAGATGTTGATATTTCACAGATATTACGGAATGAATTACAGGTAGAACCGAAAGTGAATTCGAAATCAAATCAGATGCTGAAATTAAAATATGACGCCACAGAATGAATTAGAAGCCGATGATGACGATAAAGAACTCGAAAAAAAAAAGTAAAACATGAAGAGGCAGTTGACAGTTTAATATGTGTATAGAATTTGCTAAGCAGAATGATACGCCATTCCACAAAATTTTATTGCTAATGCAGCTCCGAGAAGAAGCATTCGAAAAGAGTTTAGCTTCCAAGAAGCAAAAGAAAATCATCTTTTTACAGAGAAATAATAAAAAAAAAACAAGAAAATGATATTGTTTACGCAAATTAAGTTAGTTATGTACTAAACCACACTATTTTATTAAATCAAAATCCTCAACAATACAGATACTGTATATACAAACTAAATTTTTTACTAAAATAAACTTGTA
This sequence comes from Typopeltis vanoorti, assembly GCF_054136105.1. Classification (NCBI taxonomy): domain Eukaryota; kingdom Metazoa; phylum Arthropoda; class Arachnida; order Uropygi; family Thelyphonidae; genus Typopeltis; species Typopeltis vanoorti. Next base: position 12,881,536 of record NC_143556.1, read on the forward strand.
TTATTTTTTAAGTTTCACATTGCAGTACAGTAGCTTTTTTTTCTATCAGTTACTTCATTTATTTACAGAATTAAATTGATGTACCATTAGAATATGATTATTTTTGTCTTAAACGCTAGTTATTGTTGTCTCTTGGGGGTAAATTCGCTAATCCGAACAAGCACGGTTTTATTAGTTCGGATTAGCGAGATATACTACTGTAATTGGAAATTGGCTTTGATATTAAGTTAATCAACATGTTAATACAATAATTATTATATTAATATATTTCTTGTAGAAGTATTTGTATTTACTAAACGTCCGCAGGGTAACCATGTACTTTTCTTTAAAATGTTAATAAAACCTTACTGGCTAAATCACATGAATTACGATGTACGAAACCAAAGACTAGTATAAACATACGAAACAATTTTTCCTATAATCTCGTAAAGGAAGGCATCGTTCATAAATTACACTAAAGAAAATATCCGTGATTAATATGTTTTATATTTACACATTACTTTTACTTATAGTAAAGTAACACGTAAGATGTCAGCAGTTAACACAGAATTAGTTCTCTTATACGCGAGTATAGCACAAAATAAACACTGAAAAGATTTGAGGATCGTCTTATACGCAATCGCCTTGTTTTATTAGAATGTTTCTTTATCACAATGATAAACAATTGGTCATTCATTTTTATTTTCCTAATAGCAACGAATTCTGCATGCGGTTGTTGGTGTTTATTAGTCCTATGACTAATAAAAATCTTAGTACTTAGGGGGAGAAGGATGTCATTTCACACAAAATAGATCATTACGTCATTAGGAAATAAGTTATAGCCTATCATAAACAAAGATAACAATACTGCATTGCATCATTTGTCCTATGTTGAACCAGCAGATATAAACGCATGAATATGAAAGTGTGTGATTAATACGCGCAAAAAGGTGGGATGCTTATGGGTTTGATAGGAAGCGGATTAATGTGCCAAAACATCCCTTAAAAATAATAGCAAAGTTTCCCCACTTGACATTATAGATTAAGTTACATGAATTCCGCATGCGGTTGTTAATAAGTGATGCAATCAGACTTATAGTTTCATGACCAAGATTTAAAATAAAATAAAATAAAAACTAACTACTTGCAGGTAAATTATTTTGCCTGAAGTGTTAGTTGCTAGTATTCATATTTGTGAATGCCACACTCACAAATGACACCTGTTACAGCATTGCTGTCATTGTCAGTTACTTTCTATTGCCAGAAATACGGACCTAGATTTGATCCTAGGTAATGTCATACGGCCTTTGAAAAAACAAAGGCACTGATCCTGGTTAGGAGTTAAGGCCAAACCAATTAAAGCTATTTAAGATAAGTAATCACATTTGTCTCATTAGTCAGTTTCGAAGTATTCAAAAATTAAATGCATATTAAATATGCAAACGGACAATTTTTCATGCATAAAAAAGTTAGGAATTGTTCATCGTACGTAAAACAAGCAAACAAGTCGGAAATTACGGATAATAATATACTGGATTTATAACCTTAACTGCTTTGGCCATAATGGCAAACAACTTATCAGGTCAGTTTGCTTGTTTTGAGGGGAAAGGTCCCCCTTTCCTCGAATGAGTTTATTTCGGTTACCCTATGAGAACAGCTAATTCGCTAATGAAATGACCTTATAACAGTCTTTTCAATAGAAAATTTGTTCTCGCGTGCTAAACGGATTCAACCCAAAGAACAAATGTTGCGTGGTCTTCATGACTGATCTTACGAAGGATTCGCAAATATTGATAATATTATTTTATTTTTTTCACCCTAGGAAAACGATGCGCATCCCACATCAAATTATGAACCCGGGGTAAAATGCTAATTCGTATTAAATTCGAGGACAACGACGTCAAAACACATACAAAATCATCATCATAATGCCATCATCACGCATCAACTGATAAAAGTGTTGTAACAAAGTAAATAAACACCGTTCATAATAAAATTGTTCTGTGGAAATAAAAGGAATAGAATACTAATCATAGTAAAATCAGTAACTTCTAGGTGTTTGTCAAGAATCTTTCACTTGACAAGCACCTAGAAGTCAGTTTGTTCAATAGTCATCCACTGAAAATATTTTCAGTGGATGACTATTTCATTTAGCGAATATTTCCTAAGTCCAATCTAAGTGAACGTTCGTCATTCACCCTTTAAGTTAAAATAGCTGATATTCTAGAAGTTTTAATGATTTGTGTAGTGCAAGGTTTATCAATGTGTATTTACAATCACTTGAGGATGTCACTGTGGAAAGGGAGGAAAATGGAGCACTACTGTACTCCGGCATTGGTCAAATTTGAAGAAGATTCATCACGCATAACGTGTGACCAAAGAGAAGGTCGGCAATCTTATTGCAGTTCCATTTTACTTAATAGGCAGGTGCTAAATCAGGAACAAATGCCTTGTAGATAAAGTGCAACCGCAAGACTTTCTCCAAACTGTTTTCGTGGCACTTATCCAAGGTAGGCAACGTGAACAAGAAGATTCACTCTTAATCCCCTACCGGAAACCATTCTAGCGATCGTTTATTAGTTGAAAGACTGGTTTCCGTGTAGAAATTGACAGGTAATGGATTTCATTACTTCAGAAACAAATGAAATGTGAACAAATTCAGGTTGAATATAGGCTAATTTCCAAGCTGCAGGAAAAAAATAAAAAATAAATAATGCAGAAAAGTATAAAAAGTCGACAACACCAAACAGAACAAATTCTGAAACACTCGAATACCTCAGATTCATAAGGTTTTTTTGTATCTATAGTGGACAAGATACTCCAGATATCTTTCTGGCAAAAATCAAAGGGATCACTGAATAATAATTCATTTACCGAGATCATCTACGCAAGAAAATAACATTATCAGAGCTCGCTCTAACAAGAAACTAGGAGATATACTTTTTCTTCATATTCTACTTGCGTGTTGAGCTGAGCGACTCATCGTGGCCTCGGCTTCATGCAAACTTAGCTCATCTTCAGTTGAAAGCCCTTAAGCAGGTTCTTCGTGTTCTACACGAGAATCGAACTCCGGTCTTGCCAACCAAATGACATTGTCAAAACTGACTGAGTTATGACACTGTGGGGTAACAACTCAAAAGAACAATTCCAGTGTAAATGAAGTGGCAGGAAGAACCAAAAAGAACGATTGCAAGTTAGATACGTAATTTTGCATTTGGTCCTTTCAAACTCAATGTCGGATGGGCTGATAATTATCTGAGATCATTAAAGATGTCTGAGACATCGATAACGGTTGTAGCGGTCAATTGATGTCCACTAAATATGAAATATAGCACTTTCTGAGATTGTATGAAATCCAATCGAATTAAAATGAAGAAAAAGTTGTGGAATTTGCCTCTGCCACACACTTCTACAGATTTCGACACTTTTTGAAATACCATTTCTTACGTCATCGGAAAATTTCAGCAAATTCAAACAACCAAATTGTGGAGGAAGGGGGGAAAGAGCTGTTCAGAAGAGACAAGTAAAATGTCTCATCGCTACACGCAACCGATTTCGACCAGGTGTTATCTCATTTAAGTTATACTATAGCTACTATCCGCCCACAGATGCGAGACCCCTCAACACTTCTGCGCATGACAGAAGGCGAATCCATTCCGATAATAGGCTAATCAACATCGGAAAATTAGCTTTTCTTCTATGAAAATTCTAGTTTTTGAAATAGTAACTATTTTATTTGTATAACAGTTGGAAAATTTTGCATATAAAGTACGTGATTTCGCGTGTTGGTGACGAATTCGTACATCGCCTTATTTCTTTCTCCTCTGTAACATGAATTGACTCTTCTTGGCACTGTGCCAGCCAAGATTCTCACATGTGTGGTTGGACAGAATACTATTACAAGAACAACAGGGCTAAACTGATTTTAAAGAGATAAAAATGTCAGCAAAGTAGACACCTAAATTGCAGTCAACATGCTGCTTTTTCAGTGCATGAAGCAAATTTTTGCATAATAGTTTAACTGTAAGTTTAACTCGTGATAATTAATGGTTTATGATTCTTTCTTGAAATACTTGTTTATGTTTAGAAGATTTTGAAAAAATGTTAAAAATCGTAGGCAGAGGCATGTGTAGCTCAATGGAAGTGCCGTTTGCATCCTCTGCACTAGGTTGTCCAAAGAGACTTAAGTTCAAGTCTAGTCACTGACTACAGAAACATTTTCAAGCCTTTCTTTGACGGTTCCCAAGTGAATCAATCTCTGGTACAGGCAAAATCAGTTTTCTCTCCAGAAAACTGATTTTCTGTTCTAAACTCAGCAAAATCGACCATAGAACCCACACTATTTCAGACAATAACATATCCTGTTAAGGACCACGAGATGGTAACATTTGTTTGCCAGTCTCTTCATCGGATGTTGTTTATAATCAGTGATAGTCTTTGGCCAGTATCTCTGATTGGCTGCACTGCCCACTCAGTCTTCAAAAGTGACACAAGGCTAAAACAGTCTTGCCTACTCCCTATAAGGTAATAAAAGGCATCAGTTGATTTTTTTTTTGAAGAAATTAAACTGCAACCTCTAGTGCAGGGGTCGACAGCCAAACTGCTTTGACTGTCGACCCCTTCAAGAGTTTCTTGACTTTTTATTGCCCCCCTCTATTTTACTATTACGTAATTATAATAGGACAAGCAAAAAAGATGCTTATGTGAGTTTTTAGATTATTTATTTTATAGTTACAGTATTTATTGTATGTATAATATAGTATATATTATTATATTGGCTTAACGTCAAAGGGATGTTTTTGTTTTTGACATCCTTCTTAACATTACATATTTGATAGGAGGGATAAATAATATATAAAATTTAATTTAGATAACAAAATAACCATAATACAATCTTCCTTACATATATGAAAATAAGACTTTTATTAATTTAGTATACAATTTATTAACGTTGTCAATGTGAAGGGTGTGCTTCGTTGCCAGGTGGGAACCCCACCCCCCCGACATTTTTTTTGGTAAATATGTTATTTTGGCCTACTTGATTGGCTTCCGTAACTATTTTCATGACCTTTCTCCATTTTACAGGTCCTATTCATGTCACTGTTCCCACGATTCACTCTTAATTGCATTGTCATTCAGGATGGAGGTAATCCAAGTTAACCAAATTAAATATTACCCGTAAATTGATGTCTTATATTTTTTATCGACCCCTAACAATGTTATATTTAATTATTTTCTCATAGTAACAACTATTTACTTTTTTAAAGCAAAGAATACTATATAATATTTTTAATTAGTTGTTCTGGATTCCACTGTATATAATTCTGGTATGCAACTTACTATGGCAGAAATCTGAACAGCTATCTTTGCCATAAAAGGTTGTCCCTTTCACAAATCAGTTAAGATAATTAATGTCCAATAACCTATTCTGTTGCAGCATTCCGATGATAAACTTGATTCATTTGTAAGGTGAAGTAAAATATGATTAACTATGAAGTAGATAATCATATTTTGCTTCAAAAGCAAACTCATTGAGAGAGAGATAACACGTGTACCTCATTGTGGAAGTTGGTTTTGGTATGCTCTTTTAAACTGAGAAATGTGTAGCATGTTTCTCTTGGGAAAATGAACATTTGGTTGGATATTTTTGGTTCTGTATTTTAAGCATCTTTGTAGCACAATTGAAAGCATAACTGGACACTGCACCCTTCGATTGAAAAAAAAACAAAGTTTGATTCTCATCCAAAATCATATGTGATCAAATTTAAAAGCACATCAAATAGTGTTATCAGCAGGTAGTCCATTTTTCTTTTTTGTACTTTGTTTCTGAAAAATTCACGTAAGTATCCCATTGTAATTATGAAAGATATAGGCTAGGCAAATTTACATAGTTATAGATTTTATGTATTATGTGATAAGTTGCACAAATTCTTGAAACTACTGAACAGCTTAAGGTTAGCAGCCTTGCACAAGTGATTGGTGAAAGTAAGCAAGGAAGTATAGATGAATAAAAAATAGTTACATATAAAGGAACCCAAATACCAGATGCTAAGGAAGTTAAAAAATAAAAAAAATCAGCTAATGCATTTTATTCCTATATAGGGAGTAGGTGCGGCCGTTTTAGAACTATCTAACTTGTAGAGACTGAGTGGACAGTTCAATCTCCACTGGGAGCCAATCAGAGATAGCTTGCCCAAGGCTATCACACTAATTTAAGCAGCCTGCAGTGAAGAGACAGCTCAACAAGTGCCACTATCTCGTGGACCCTAATCTTAACATAACATTTTCAATGTCTGAAATAGTGTGGGTTCTACGGTCTATTTTCTTGAGTTTACAGGACAAAAAACCAAGTTTCCCGTAGAAAAAACCCACTTGCCCATGCCAGACTCGAGAAATGGCTCAGAAAAAAGTTCCACTACTTTCCGAATAGACTTGAACTTAAGTCTTTGGGTAGATTAGCACTAAGGAGAGGAAAGACCACTTCCACTGAGCTACACATGCTAATGAAGTTATGCAATTGAAAATTGCTAGTAAAGTAAAAAAAAAAAGTTTCCTTATCTACACAATCTCATGCTGTTTAGCATTTTGCATAAATTATCTGTTTATGATGTGCTTGGATCAGCTTCATTGCCGTCTGCTGCATTAAAGTGCATGTCTGAAAGCAGAAATTTTGATTTATTCCTCAATGTCAGGAGATATTCAAATCTTGTTTCTTGGGGATAGATGGAAGGCATCTGTTGATGTGGAAGTAAAGGATAAGTTAAGGGCACATGACTGACCATCTTCATGGTAAGCATGGAAGTTTCCACTGCTTCATCTAATAGGCCCCCACTCACACACACATATCAATGACATAGATTAAGGTTTGAGAGGAGATAGTCAGTTGTTTGCTAATGATTACTATTACTATTATTACGGGCAACTCCAGGGAGTCATTAGACTCATCGAGGGAGGCCCCAGATCATATTCATCACAACTATTCGTCATTCATACAGTATCTATCATACCTCGCCTTAAACTCATTCACCATCACAGCATCCACCACAGACTCAGGGAGTGCATTCCACTTATTCACTACTCTAAAAGTAAAGAACCCAGCTCTAACACCTTTACTAACCACACTTTTGCCCAGTTTCCATGGATGTCCCCTAGTCCTCCCACAACCAGCCCTGTTCTCAAAAATATCTTCTGAATTAATTTTATAGAAACCCTTCAGTAATTTGAAAGTCTCAATCATATCTCCCCTCCTCCGCCTATCAACCAATTTTTGCAACCCACAAATCCTCAACCTGTTCTCATAAGGTTCATTCCACCGACCTGCTATCATCTTGGTCACTCGCCTCTGGAACCTCTCCACCTCCTCCCCATCAAGAAGAAACCTAGGTGACCAAATCTGGGCACAGTAGTCGAGATGGGGTATTATCAAGGGTCGATACAGAGGAACAATAACCCGCTTGTCAACGTATTCTTCAGCAACCAAGTAATTTGATGAGCTGATTTGGCCACTTTTGCAATGTGTCCCCTAAATTTAAATTCCTTATCCACCAACACTCCTAAATCTCGTGCTTCATCAATTTCCTGGAGCACAGTTCCACCAATGCAGTAAACTGCCACCAATCTTTTCACCACAAAATGCATAACTTACATTTTGTCACATTAAATTGACATCCATTCTCCTAAGCCCAGACCTCCAATCTATCCAAATCATCCTGCAAAATTTTGACGTCATCTGCATTCACTATTGCCCTAACCAACTTCGCATCATCCGCAAACAAATGAACTGTTCCTCTCAGATCCTTTCCTATATCATTAATAAACAAATTAAACAGCAGTGGTCCAAGAACAGATCTTTGTGGCACACCACTAGTCACAGGCCGTCTTTTGGACTCTACTCCTGAATAAACCACTCTCTGATATCTCTCCGTGATATCAACCACCCTCCTATCCATCTCACCGATCCTATATCCATCCCCACGTGGTGCATTTTACTGATTAGAATTCCACGTGGTATCCTGTCAAAGACCTTAGCAAGGTCCAGTAGAATCACTGTAAACCCATTACCCTTATCCAGTTCAGCCATCACTGTGTTATAATACGTGAACAAGTTACTGAGGCATGACCTACCCTTCACAAAACCATGCTGTCCCCGATACAGTATCCCATTTTCACCTATCCAATCTTGTATTTTCCTCTCGATTATTTTCTCCAAGACCTTGATAACGATTCCTGTTATGCTGATTGGCCGGTAATTTTCAACAGCAGCCTTGGAACCACCTTTGTGCAGCGGAACTATTTTCCCCTCTTTCCACCCTCTCGGGACTGACCCAGACCCGAGGCTCAAATTAAACAAAATGGTCAAGTGCACTGCCAATTCTTTAGCTGCTTCACGTACGACACGAGCTGGTATACCATCCAATCCCACAGATGTATTGACATTGAGGTTCTGTAATAGACTAGTTACCTCTACTTCATTCATCACAATTCCAGTATAAGCTGTTGGTTCTTCCATTCCTGCAAAGTCACCACCTGGGTGATATACTCTTGCAAAGTGCTCACTCAGTAATTCCACAATATCAACTGAATCGGTTACTTCCCTACCCTCAGCATTTTTTAAGATCATTCTACCATGAGCATTTTTCCTTTTACTTGCAACATATTGAAAAAACTGTTTGGGATTCTCTTTAGCCTGCATGGCCAATTTTCTTTCGTAATCCGCTTTTTTCTTACCACCCTTGTTACCATCCTGGCCTGAGCTTTATACTGTTCCTGCGCCTGATGGCCACCTTTCTCCTTAAATTCCCTCCACAATTGTTTCTTTTTTTGCAGCTCAAGCTTAATAGTGTTATTCATCCATTTAACCCCTACTTGATTTATTATTCGGACTCTTGGTATACAGTCAACCATTGCCCCCTGCAAACACTTCTTAACCACCTCCCATGCACTATCAACATCCAGCCCTTGCAGTTTTACATGCCATGGCACTGAGCCAAGCACACACCTAAGCTTGTCATACTTACCAGCCCGGTAATTCCACATGTACCCTGTCTTAATTGTAAATTCCACTCCTTTAGCCACCTCCCAAGCCATGGCCTTATGGTCACTCTCACCAATTGGTGGCAACATGGTCATGTTCGTTACAGCCACATTCTCAGTTGCAATTACTAGGTCCAGCACTCTCTGCCCCCTGGTATTTTCCACTACATGTTGCCGCAGATAGTTGTCCCTTAATAACCGCATAAAATCCAATTCCTTACTCCCATGTGCCCTCTCCTCTTTCCAATCAATGTTACCATAATTGAAATCACCCATAATAATTATCCTCCTTCCACTCATTTCTGCCTATGCATACTATCTCCACCATCTATTCCATCACCTGTTCTATAGCAGCACCCAATTGTATATTTTGTTCTGCTAGATTCTATCTCACACCAAACAGCTAAAGCTAAATGATATTGATAAATTGATACTAAATTACCACACAAAATAGATGCCACTGTGTATTAACAGTAGTGCTGTTGTAGTTGGAGGATTAAATAGAGGAAATAGTGAGTTATGTACAGTAGAGTAGTACAGTGCTTCCCAAACTTTTGGATGTCATGGCCCCCTTTGCAAAAATTAAAATATTTCACGCCCCCCCCTCGAAAAAAAATCGTAATAGAGAGATATATTATTATATTTATTGTATTTATATTCAATACAAAACATACACAACGAATATTGCAAAAATAAAATGCATATATTACATTTTTTGCCTCTTACCGTTTGGTTCTGAAGACGATGTGGGCTGTTCTGGTAAAATATGAAATACTGTCCTTTTTTTTTTTTTTTTTTTTTTTTTGAGTCTGTTTCTGCTTCTTCTGATTGTTCGCGGGAATTTTTTTTTATTTTTTATCAGCCACTTATCCATCTCAGTGTTAAATTTTTTAACGTAGAATCGATCAAATAATATCACCACTTAGTGATACTGGCACATGCCAGACTGATAACATGAAATTAGCAAATATCACCTGAATAACGGAATCCCCGGACCAGGAACATTTTTCTCTTTTGTGTCCTTTCTCCCTTTACGGTAATTAAGCCTAACGCGAAACAGACAGCAAAGGCAAGTTATTAAAACGTATACATGATTGGTGCGGTATTAACAAAAGGTCGCACAACTGAAAGATAAAAGCATAGCTGACAATTGAGTTGAAATGCTAACTCTCATCAACCGAATTCCATATGTGAAACTGCCATAACATTCATTATATATATTACTTAGTTTTAACACTTTTACGAATTTTAGCACGTTCGGTTGAATTTTATTGCTGCCTTGGGAAATCGAACTTGCACACATCTAATTAATAACAATAGTTTTTAGTTAGATACTGTGTTTGCCCATGCAACATATGGTTTTGTTTCAGTCTATACAGCATAGTTTCTGTATGAGGGGACATGTGATTCATTAATTAGTGTGTTTTTATCCCAGTTGTCTCTAATTGCACTATTTGTTGAGAAATATATTACACAGACTCCTCATACCTTATTCACTGGCATAATAAAAGTACTTGTTTTTATTACCTCTGCAGTATAGTGGCTGTTAGGGAGGGCGTGTTGTTTACCACTGCAAGCCAGTTACTATCTCCCCACACGAACTTGTTTAAACTTTTTTTCATGTGTGAAGTATATGCGAAACTTTTATTGGTAACAGAAAACTAGCTCGGATGACAGTGATAATATAAAACGAGTTCTGATATGTATATAAAGTCAATATCAACAGTCCCTGATTACGAATGCGTGATGAAAGGGACAGGAAGATTTGGAGCTTCCCTGGAGAGCATTCGAAGTAAATACAATTAACCACTGCTTTGAAATGAAACATATGAATAAGCAATATTTACTAATATTCATTAAGCGCCGAAATATGCAGGAAGCAAAGTTTATGAACCAACACCAATGTGTGAATTTTTCCATTAAAATATAAAAAATAACAAAAAAGAAAGAATAAATAATAAAAGTTAAATACGTTTCTTTTAAAATAAAAAAACCTACTTAGTCTTAAAACATTTTAAATTTGTTTTCATTATTTCACGACCCCCACCTCAACAAAACCTATGGCCCCCAAGGGGGCCGCAGCTCACAGTTTGGGAAGCGCTGGAGTAGTATACCCTCCCATGATGAGCCCTTGGACTCCCTGGAAGTGTTACATAGTAATAATATTCAATAAGAAAAACTTGTTTTCTTTTTCAATTTAAATCATAATGAAACCAAAGACTGGCATAAATGTAACAAACAATTTTACCAATCATCTCATACTGGAAGAGATCTTTCATAAATTACAATAAAACTGAGGTGAATGTTATGCAGTCATCATTATGGAAGAACAGGAGTACAACTGATCATATATTTGTGTTCCTTATCACTGGAGAAAAATATGTAGACTATAACAAAGTAATGTGCCATAATTTTATTAACCTACAGAAGCCTTTGATTCTAATTGGCATAAAATCCTACAACACTGTGGAATAGACAACCAAAATAATATGACTGAATGAATCCCTGTACTTATCTTCTGAAATGATGGTTGAAATCAAGAGGAATAATAGCACTCCCTTTCCAATGGAGCATGGAGTGAGACAGGGGTCAAATTATTACCAACAGTAACTACTTCCTCAAATAGTTGTAAACGAAGCCCTGAAGAACTGTAATATTGGAGTGACAGTATGAGGGAGAAGAATAAACCATCTAAAGTTTACTGATAATGTTGATCTTCTAGCGGAATGCAAATCAGATCTTCAGGAAATGACCACAAAATTAGTTTATACTCTTAAAACATATGGCTTAACAATAAGTATCCAAAAATCAAAACTATTCGGAGGACTCATCTGTCTTGGTATCATCAGATCAAACTGTCTACCAATGCAAGTTCTTGAAGGACTTATTTCAGGAACTCAAAGAAGAGGCAGCCCTAGAATAAACTGGATAAAAAAAGTTGGACCAGTGCTTCATTTACAGATCTGAAGGTAACTGTCAATCAAGGCCCGAGGAAGACTTCTATAAGGAACATTTTCCAATATCTACTCTACAGTTCTTTGTGGATTATGGGATGAAGAAGAATGTGTAAAAAGCTTCAATGATGTGTAAAATTTGTGTCTTACGCAGGGAGTATACCATAAAATAAACATTCTGAATAAAGTTTAGGGATCATTTTATATGCCAGAATATACAGTAATTATCTTATGGAAGAATGCTTATACAAAGAGAGAGAGAGTTGCAAAATCTTGCTTCATCATCTGATTGTGAACAGAAATTATGGCCTTAACTCATCCACCAAAGGTTGGTCGATTGGTAGAGCCTCTGCTACTAATGGCTCACAAAACATTAAGCAAGTTTGAGGTTAAGTTTGAACAATGTCAAGTTCCTTTCTAATATCTTCATTTTTAATATGATTCTGTCATCGATGTCATCAGTTCAATCTCCTAATTTTTCTCAGAACCCTCATATTTGTGGTCTGTATTTCTCACCCAACTCACACATTCATAACTTAAAGCTGGTTTGAAGACTGTCTTCTATACTGCTAGTTTGGTGTTTTAGCTGATTTCTCTCTTATTCCATATAAATTTATTCGGATGGCTACCCACATACCAGCTTTGTTTATTCTGTTGTCTATTTTCAGATTTAACTTGCCATCTTCACTAAAAACTGAACCTATATAGAAGAAGTCTAGAATAAAAATTAAAAAGTCACTAATGTATGCTACGGGTTTGAATGGATGTTTGTGATTGTCTATGAAAATACTAGTGGTGGTGGACAGTAGATGGGATTAGTGTAGATGACATGGTTCGCTGTAGTTAGAGGATTGAGTGGTGGAGTTGGAGAGCAAGTGCCCTCCCTCAATGAGTCTGGGACTCCCTTCAGGTGTCAAGTAATAATAATAATAATATACAGTAGGAAGTACTAAAGTGCTATACTTGATCAACCTAAAGGTTGATCAAGTGATCAACTATTGATACTATTGAAGTGATATGAGTCAAATGAGCAGTAGTGTTTATGTTCAAAAAAGTGGCCCTGTGAATTACTATTCTAGTTATATACAAGGGTGTGCTGAAAAGTTGTGATAATCACCATGAAGAAATCGAGGTAGAACCATGTAACTTGCACATTACTCTACATATTCACCATGAAGTTATATACATTTGTTACAATCCTCTGAGAAAAAAGTCTTTCCATTGTTGCACAAACTAGTCCTTTTTGTTCTAGGTGTTTATCAGAACTTTTCAGCTCCACACATATATATTTATTTCATAAATAAAACAGACAACAGAATTTCAGTTTCAGAAGTTTAAAAAAGTGGGAAAACTAACATTTATGATAAAGATGGAAAACCATGCACTAAAATCCACTTGAATTCCGGAAATGATCTAGAATAACAAAGGTAACTTTAAGACACCTGTTCATTACATCATAAGAAAGAAGTACACGATACTGTGTACTTAACTTGATCAACAAGTTAAGATGCTGCATTGATGCATGATGTTCTCAGGAATACTGTCCCACCTACAGATAACCTATTTGTAAATTTCAGTTGGAAAATTTAACACTATACATGTTTCACAACCCAGTGAAAAAGCATTTAAGTGGTCAGTGATTTTTGTAGCTACAAAAATATTTTATAAATCTTAAAATAGCTGTGAAAATCCTCAATTACCATGACAACTCTAGAGCAAAGTAATATCAATAAAAATTTGAGTTACATTTATGTATGCTTACTTCCTAATCAGCATGCATTAGAAATTAGATAAGGTGTCATAAATGCATACATTGCTCATTATATTCTTTTCAAAAAAATAATGTAACAACATCAAATCAACTAAAATGGAAACAAATATCTCAAGGTTATTAAAAATCAAATAAATTACTGAGTTTGACATTACAGCCAAAAAAAAAAAAAAAAAAGATGAATTGAAGGATTATTTTCCAGTTCATTTCACATCGAATGATTTAATCAAAATAATCCATACCTAAGAAATAAATTGCAAAAAAATTATTCATTTCACAAAGACTATTCAAATCTAATTAGTGAAGCTATATTTATGATCCCACAGAGGTTATGAATAATAAAAATAATATATAGTTGTATAGTGTATGTGCACATATAAATGAAAAAGAACAACAGTACATTTCCCCTTCAATTGGAATAGAACAGAGCTCAATTCTCGTTGTGAAGACAGGAATCTTTATGTAGGTTTTTTGATTAAAGCTGATCTAATAAGGAGGTAGCAGGGTTTTTTTCTCTCCTGCATACAGATAATTGGGCCATTCAAACACAATTTACAGACAGTATATATATATATATATATATATATATATATATATATATATATATATATATACTAGTGTTGGTAGATAGTGGTGTGTGTGTGTGTGTGTGTGCATGGTAGTAGTATCATGTACTTTAAAGATTAAATAAAGAAGCCAGTAAGTTGTAGTAGTGAAGTAGCATGCCGTCTCATAGTCCTTGGAAGTATCACATAATAATATTAATGTTGTGTACACACTGCTTGGAAAGAAGTCAATGGACACCCCATGGATAAGGTGCATCATGCCATATAACAAGTCACATGTTTGTAACCAGTAGAAATTGGAGAAATATGATGTTCCCAAGTCAGTGTTACTGTGTCCAGATGAAACAGCTACAATAAGGAAACTGATGGAGTTCGAAAGAAGCATTGTGATGGGATGCCATGTTGCAGGTCTATTTCAGCAAATTGTTGACAAACTGAGCCATCCTGGGTCAGCAATCAGTGATACCATACCGAGATGAAAGTGCGGGGAGTCAACTGCAAGTGTTACTTGCAGTGGACAATACACCACACTGACCAAATGTGACTATAGGGTGCTATGAAGGATAGGATGCTACAGTCATTGCAGTGAAAGGAGATCCTACATCTTATTAAGCCAGCCTGATTGGCCGAATGGTTAGCATATCTGCTCTCCAGCCAAAGGGCTGTGGGTTCGAATCCACCATGGGCATGGATGTTTGTGATTGTAAAAATACTAGTGGTGGTCAGTGGTAGATGGTGTTGGTTTAGTGATGATGATAGTTGGAGAAAGTTGTGGAGTGGGTGCCCTCGAGTTACATAATAATAATTAAAGTGGGCACCATGGCTGTTTGTTCCTCATACTATGGTGTCCGTTGATTCTTTCCAAGAAGTGTTTTTAATCCATGCATCTTAAACTATTTTAGCTTTAACAACTCCAATATAAATGATTTTTTTTTAATAAAATTTCTTGAAGGAGAACAAAGAAAAAGCATAATGAAGAACAAATAGCATTGATGTGAATTTTTTTTAAAAAAATAAATAATATCTTTAATATGAAACTTTATTTTACATTTCTTCTATTCTCTTTATCGTTTTAAAAGAAAATTTTGTTTTTCCTCAAACGCAAAAGCTAGAAATTTTGGTAGTATTTGCAACAAAAAAAATAATAATAATAATAAATAAAAAAAATAAAAATTGGCAATAATCATTTACACTAAAATGATATGGTATGTGGGGATAAAATATTTAGATTATTCTATGGATGCATTAACTTCCTTCCTCTTAACATATGAAAACTTAATACAGCCTGATATATTTGTAGTGTTGTAGAGGAAAATCTCTACAAAAGATTTACATCCATTACTACGATTCACATCCAAGAAACTTCTTTTCAATGATGTATGAAATGCTATACACACAGACCTTTTCTTAATTATCATAAATATAATTTATTTTTCCTTCTTTCCTGTTATGCCATATCACAATGAATATATCTTCTAACATTACTTCCTTCACTGTGACAATCTGAAATGCACTGAAAGCAACATCTTTACTTCCAACTTACTTCCTGGGTCAGAACATAAGCAAAAACTTTGCCAATTACATTAATCAGGAAATGATTATTTCCTGGTTAATGCACTGATCAATTAAACACAAACAATATGTTAATTATATTGCATGCTGCAAATATCAATGTTAACAACAAGAACGAATTATTATTACTATTACAAATGAGAATGGTGTGAGCAAGGGCACAAAGAGCAGGTTCTTTGAAAGGAAAGTGGTTGGTGAGTGGAATGCATTGCATGACATTGCGGTGAATGCAGATGCATTGGATGAGTTTAAAGTGTGGTTTGATGGTCTTTGTGTGTAAACAGTGATTGCCTCATACAAATGAGTCTTTTGACACCATGGAGATCTAGTATTAATAATATGGACAATAAATACCTCCTGGAGTCAACTCATTCATTACATCATCATCATCATACGTATCAAGGATTTAGGCCTAGTATGGCCTGTTTCGGCCTTAGAAGTCATCGTTGAATCGTTTAAGAGGACGTCCTGGTTTTCTTTTTCCTAATGACTTGTACTTTAAGGCTTGTTTTGTTAATCTTTCCGTTTTCATTCTTTGAATGTGTTCCATCCATCTATGTTTATATTTTTTAATTTTTCAATTACTGGTTCTTGGTTTAATTCTTTCATAATATCTTCATTTCTTTTGTGATCATATAGGGTATACTTTGCAGTTTTTCTCATAAACTTCATTTCTGCTGTTGTTAATCTTTGTTTGTCTTTTTGTTTTATTGTCCAGATTTTGCTTCCATACATTAAGACCGGTAGGGCTAATGTATTGTATACTTTTAGCCTGGTTTGTTTTTGAACTAGGTTTGGTTTAAATAAAGAGTTAATTACTCCTGTTATTTTTAAATATTTTGCAATTTTTATGTTTATATCTTTTTCATTTTCATTAGTGATCATACATCCTAGGTAGTTAAATGAATTCACCTGTTCTAAGATCTTGTTATCTAATACTATTTTAGTTCTTGCTGGATCTTGTCCTTTAAAGGCCATAGTTTTTGATTTTTCCGTTGATATCATCATACCATAATCTTTGGATATCTCATTTAGATTTAAAATAGTTTTCTGTAAGTTATCTTCAGAATTTGTAATTATTATTTGGTCGTCTGCAAAGAGGAGAGTGTTTAAGTTAACTGTAGGTGAAAGTTTAATTCCTTCATGTAAATTTTTACTCCATTTTATTATTATTTCATTTAAGTAGATATTGAAAAGAGTTGCTGAGAGGGGACATCCCTGTCGGACCCCTTGGTTTATCTCTCTTGTATATGATAGCTCATGATTTAATCTTATTTGTATTTGATTATTTTCATATATACTTGTGACAGCTTTTAGGATATTATTTGGTATTTGTCTTTCTTTTAATATGTTAAATAATATGTTTCTTTTAACTTTGTCAAATGCTTTTTCAAAGTCAATAAATGCAATGTGTTTCTAAATTATATTCTCTTCTTTTCTCTATTATTAATTTTAGGCAGAAGGCTGGGTCTATACATGATCGTCCTTTTCTAAATCCATTTTGCACCTCTAGAATAAAGTTTTCGGAATATTTCATTAGTTTGTTATTTATGATTCTGCTGTATATTTTGTAACATGAATTTAGTATACTGATACCTCTATAGTTTTTAGGGTCATCTCTATTACCTTTCTTAAAGATAGGAATCACAATTGCTTTTTTCCATTCTATTGGGGGGATACCAGTTGAGTAAATTTTATTTAAAAATAATAAGAGTCTTCCTTTGAATCTTGTTCCTGCGTATTTATATACAGGGTGTTCGGGATAAATTTGACATATTTATAATTAATTATATTTTTCCGTAAGTTACATGTATTAACACACACTTCTCTTCATTTAAAAGTTTGGACCCTTCTTCATTCATATACAAGATGTCAGAAAGGATGGATAGCTGGAACCCACCTGAATCATGGAAGAGAATAACTTGTATCATGATGATTCGTGCCCACCATCAAAATAAGGATATTACGACTGCTGCCCAATGCTCCCTGAATACAGTAAAAACAATCAGGCATGAACTAGAGACTTGCAATGGTGACTACGAGGATGTAGCAAGAAGAAAGATCCCTAGCAGACGATCTGATTGCGTTCGTACAGCAGAATTCCTCGCAAATCTGCAGGAACAGGTGTTGAAGAACCCTGGCATTGGAATTCGGGCTTTCTTCGTGGAGTTGCTAACTGTAGTCAAGCCCTGGATAACAAGGGTAGCCAATGGTAGGCCGTATGTATGGCAGCAGGATTCGGCCCCTTGCCACACCTCTGGGAAAAGTCAAAAATGGTTGTCTGAAAATTTCTACGACTTCACCAGTCCAAATGTTTGGCCTCCAAACTCCCCAGACCTTAACCCCATGGATTATTTTGTATGGGGCGCAGTTGAAAAAGACACCAATCGCACTTCCAGTAATACAAAAGCCCAGTTAATGGATAAAATTAAAACAGTTTTTGCGGCCCTTCCCAGGGAGACTGTAGCATCAGCTTGTTCGAGGTTCCGAAGCAGAATTGAAGCTGTGATCGATGCTAATGGTGGTTATTTTGAGTAAATCTTGTTGATAGTATTGTAATTAACTCTGCCTGTAATGTTTTTTTGTCAATTCATTAAATTTAATAGATACAAAGAAGATTTTCTTTTTCCTTACGAAACTGTCAAATTTATCCCGAACACCCTGTAGTTCTGAACCTAGCTTATCTTCTCCAGGTGATTTTCCGTTTCTTGTTTCTTTCAGGCTGATTTCTAATTCTTCTTCAGTTATTTCCTTTTCATTTTCGTTAATTGTTTGCCAATTGTCTTTTTTAAAATATTTGTCTGTCCACAGTTTTGTGTAGTAATTTAGAAATTCTTCTAATTTCAATTCAGTGTTTAATTTTATGTTTTCTTTGGTATCTGCATTTAAGTGTTTCAAAATCTTATATACATTGGGTCTTATTTTATATAAATCATGTTCTAAATTAGAAACAAATTTATTCCATGATTCTCTATGTCTTTTACTGACTTCTCTTTTAGCTATGGCTCTTATTCTTTTATATTCTATTTCATCTTCTAATCTTTTACTGCTTAACCATTTGTGATAGGCTTCTTTCATTCATTCATTACAAAAACTGAATTCATACAGTGGATTGCTTACACCCTTTGTTATTTTTCCATAAATAACCTTCAAATGACGGCAAGTGTGTAATATTAAAACTATTATATATTTATTGTTTTTTTTTTTAATCTTCCCAGAATAGTAAAATAAAAACTGGTGTTTGAAGATCTTTATATAATATCACGTAAATAATGACATAAACCATCTGGTTCGAAATGCTGCTGCCGAAAACTATTTAATAACTATAGCATTGCGATAAGGAATGGAATGAGACATTATTCAGTATAACAGTGTTGATAGGAGCAGTCCAGCGTTTATGATTAATCACATCAGCTGGATACTGTGGCAACTTCTTATAATAGTGAAGTCAAAAAGATCGACGCGACATGCGCCCTTAGGTGGGAAAACACATGCATTCGAATCTCGTCGTGTTAATGTTTCAACTAACGATGTGTTCGCCAGTCTCGTGAAGTGTACTATTATTATTATTTTGTTATTGAATTATCCATAATAAAATTAAAAACAAAACAAGACTAATCCCTGTAAAGTAATAAACGTTACTGCAATATATACAGTATTATATATCAATCTGTCCTTGATATATACTTGGCAAAAATTTGGTATTAATGCAGTTAAACTTTTAATGTAAGCGTTGCTTTGTATTTTTATTTTTCTCTACATGTGATCATTCCCTAAAGTTCAAATAGTTTTGCTAGCTAATACTGAATATTAAATGTAAAACTGCAAAGATCAAAACATTACATAGTCAGACATTCTTGAGGCATGCTCCATTACTGTTTACTAATTTCTTAAAATTTACTAATTTGTTAAAATTTTAAATCCAGCTACATTTATGATAAAAATCGACACCAACATGACAGCGGTTAAGGTTTATACCAATACGTTAGTATTGGTATAAACCTTAACCGCTGTCACTATTATCAGTTACTCTTTGTATGTATATAAAATGGAAAAAAGATTCATAAACACTTACTAAACACTAACCTTAATAATCAAAATAAAAGCCGTCTCTGTAATGAAAACTAATACGATCATATGCACGAGATACCGTAACTATTATCATTAACAATTAATAAGAAATTAACACCCACCTGCTACACCAACTCGTTGTTTCCATAGATCCATTGCTCAAACTTGTAAGACTTATGGGCATTATCTGTTTCATATAAAATCCAATGCTTTGTTTCTACTTTAAAAATTCAATAAAAGTGCACAAAAAGTACATTTCAAAATATATTATCAAGACTTATAATAAAAGAGAAGAAAAAATATATGTATATATTATATCTGGACGGTCATTAACGAACCACCGTTCGTCTCGTTCAGCTTACTTTCCACTTACTACTTTTGACGATTTCACATACTGTGCAGGTGTCATAGGACAATAGCACCGGAAGTAGCGATCACGTGGTCAGAAGTTTCCTACCACCAGAGGGGAGAAGTTATGTACATTTAAAAGAACATAACTTGACGTTTTCGCAAAAGATCGGGGAAAAAAAAAAAACATCAACAAAACAAAATATTTTGAAATTAAAAAAAAAAAAACGCTGAAACCTCTTTATTACACATACGGAGTAGACGAAGCCATTTAAGACTTAACTTTCTTTCAGAGACTTTAACTCTAACTTTCAGAGACTGAGAAACAATAAATCTACTATATTAGCCAATAATAAACAGCTGGTTCTGGATTATGACTAATTTCAGATGGCACCTGGAATTAGTGATAACTAATTCAGAAGCAAGTAACTGCGCCATCTTGTAGATTATTTTTTTACTATATGAAGAAGCAGCTCTGGTGTATAATTATGACCAGTCAATAAAAAATGATTATAAATTAACAAAGTGATCATAAAGAAATGAAGAGTGTCGCCGATGAAACTTAATACATTAATGCCGTTTCTAACGGGTATTTGATGTCTACATCATAGTAATAAATAAAAATCTACTAATAATAATGATATATCCGATTATTACTTTTAGTCCGCAAAGGGACTAGGCTAGGACATTGACCATAACTAACTTTGAAGACTACACTCTACCATGACCGAATCACCCAACAACTGGATCAAGACTGTCACTGATTTTAACTGCCTTCCGCCTAGGAGAGTAAACCAAGCAAGTGTCTACTCTCTCATTAAACCCAATACTGTAAAATCTTATCTAAAATAGTGTGATTCCAGCCGTCGATTTTCTTATAATAATATAAATAAATTAAACAAATCCGCTAACGCCTTTTATTCTCAAAAGGTATAGCGAGGTTGACTTCCCTAACTTTTGGAGAAGAGAAGACGAAAAGAGCTTGCTGGCATTTTAAATTCAGGTGCTAAAGAAGACTGATAACGATACATTATATACTGACCACATCACAAACTTTGAAGTAACAAAAAGAATCAGTTATTTCACTAGGATAATATGGATATGGAAGTTACCTCTTTAAAAGGCCTTGATACAACTACATCAGGACTACTGTATTTCGATTTCGTCAACTGTGATCCTTTGATCACAGGAGACCAGAAGGATAAAGCAGCTATTGAAAGGCTGTCAAGAAGAGCTAAAATGATGATATCGGGATTATGAAATATAGATTGAGAGGATAGGTTGCAAGCACGTGGACTACACAGACTGTTGGAGCGAGTTTGAAAGAAATGTGATATGATTAAAGTCTATAAATATTTCATTGGGCTTTATAGGATATCGGCAGATTATTTTTTTTATTATGTGGAAGGCGGGGAATATTTACGGGAGCATTCGTGGAAGGCAAGTTTGTTTGTTTGTTTGCAGTTAGATTCTTCTCTCATACAACCATACGTAGAACAGATTGTATGTTGAAGTATTAGTTCTTGACTTACTGGAAGTCTAATAATAACAATAACTTGATAACAAAAATTGGTAGCATCTTATCTGGCTTAGTCATACCATCAGTTATATTTACATCCGAATACTAGTTTTGAAGGATTTATTCGAGGAACTAGAAAATGAGGAAGACATAGAATAAACTGGATAGATAAAAATATTTCCAAAAAAGGCTTTGAAATACTGGTATTAAATGACACATGATAATTTTGTAGTAAAAAAAAGTCTATTCAGACACTCTTTCTTAAATTATTTGCATTGTGATTATAACCCATTTTCACCGCATCACTTTGTAAAATTTTATTGAGCATAATATAATAATTATTATTACTTCAGGCAGTCAGAGACTCATCAAGGGAGGTCACATACTACACACGCACACCAACTGTCATACTTATTTTTGAATTCATTCACACCGCTTGCACTCACAACATCCAAAGGCAATCCATTCCAATCACGCACCACCCTCAGTGAAAAAATATAGCCCTCACAACCTTCTTGGAGGCCTTCATTCTCAGCTTCCAAGGATGCCCTCTGGTTCTTTCCCCACACTCCACAAATTGAAAAAATTGAAATCTTATATGATCCTTTCAGACGTTTGTAATTCTCAATCATATCACCCCTCTTTCTCCTGTTTGCTAGTGTCTGCAATCGTCTGCAAATTCTCAATATGTCTTCATAATCAGTATTCCACAATCCTGATATCATTTTTAACACTCGCCTTTGCACTTACTCCACTACATCAGGATCACAACGGAAACCAGGAGACCAGACCTGCGCACAATAGTCCAAGTGAGGTCTTATAATGGCCTTGTAAAGAGGTAAAAAAACATCCTTATCTTTGCATGTGAACATTCGTTTCGGCATTGCAATTATCTTTTGAGTTGTATTTCCAATCTTTGCTACATGGCACCTAAACTTCAACTTCCTATTAACACTCCAAGATTCCTAGCCTCATCAGTTTCTCTAGCCTAATCCCACCAATATAATATGACATTGGATATCTAATCACGCCAAAGTGAATGACTTTACATTTACTCACATTAAACTGACATCCATTTTCCTATGCCCACAATTCCAGCCTATTCAAATAATTCCGCAAGTTCTGCATATCAACAGCATTCATGATTACCCTACCTGTCTTTTCATCCTCAGCAAATATCTGTGTGTCGCTTGTCAAATCCTTCCGAATATCTTTAATATGCAGATTGAATAACAGTTGACTAAGTGCTGATCCTTATGGTACACCACTTGTTACCTTAAACCTTGCAGACTTAGATCCTCTGAATACCACTTTTTGATATCTGCCAGTCAGCCATCCTCTTATCCATGCTAATATTGTATAACCCAAACACATTTTCTCTAATTTATGCAAGTTTACCATGCTATATTCTGTCAAAAGCCTTAGCAAAATCCAAAAGTATCATGGTGTATCCATTCCCTTTTTCAATGGTAACATTGTTTTAGAATGTGAGCAAGTTGCTAAAACATGACCTTCCCTTAGTAAACCCTTGATGTTCATTGGAAAGCAGAGATTCGCTGTCAACGCATTTCTGAATGCGAGCCCTATCAAATCCTTCCCAATATCATTAATGTACAGATTGAATAACAGTAGACCAAACAGTGATCCTTGTGGTATACCACTTGTTACCTTAAACCTTGCAGACTCAGATCCCACGTATACTACTTTTTGATATCTGTCAGTCAACCATCCTCTTATGCCATGCTAATACCTCGTGAAAAAGTAAAACATGGTTATTATACACGAACTAGTTTGTTTTATTATTCGTGTAGGGTACCCCCGTTCCTCGACCACCCCTTAGGACTGGTTAGGCCCTCAATGATGGATTAAATATGTATTTTTTGACTGTAGCCTGGGTGTTCATGGGTCTGGTTTGCCTGCTTGCGGGATGAAAAACCCCAGATGATCTGCGGGGAAACCCTGCTGTCCACGCCCAAGACCGGCTAACTTGGCTATGGCTGAGAAATGTCCTTAAGCTCCTCATGTCTTCGACGAGAATCGAACCTAGGACACTCCTTCCCCAGCCATATGGTTGCGAAGCGCAAAGCCACTAGGCTAACCGCGTGCACAAAACTAGTTCAGTGTCCGAATAAACATTTTTGCTACCAAGTTATTCTAAATAATTTAAAGTGGGCATTACAATTTCATCCGACATGGACAGGCACTTCATTGCAGATATGAAAGAAATATTTGTAAGGAATACATCCTAATATCTACACAGTTGTCCTATTATGAACTATAATTTCTCTTCCATCTCCCCCCCCCCAATCTTTCATATTTTACTTTTCTTCATCTCTTGCAGTGGAGAGTTTCCCTTCCCTCCTAAATATTTGCCTTATCTAGTAGGCTAAACAAAAACAGAAGAAAGCAATGGCAAGCCTATATATATATTTTGCAAGAAAATCCTATGATTCAGAGACTTAAGTTGTTGTGTTATAGTGCTGAAAGGCTTAACACCCAGGTTGAAAGGCATTGAAATGACTACTGGAGAAAGTCAGAGAGGAACATCCAACGAAGTTAACAAAAATGACGAAGCTGGATTAAAGCCTTCTGGAAGTTTACCTTCTAATGGTGGTAATCTCTGAACAGTAGATTGGTTCAGTGGATTGGAGATTGCTTGTCTGATAGGTATCAGCGAGTTGTCTATGGAGGAGCGATATCCCAGTAGATGAAAGTTACTAGTGGTGTACCTCAAGGGTCTGTTTTGGGTCCATTGCTGTTTAATTTGTATGTAAATGATATCTGGAGAGGACTGAATGGTGATGTGCAGTTGTTTGCAGATGATGCAAAGTTAGGCAGAGCTATCAGGAGTAGTGTGGATGCTGTAGCTATGCAAGAGAACTTGAATACACTGCCTGAATGGGTAAATGAGTGGGGATGTCAGTTCAATGTTTCAAAGTGTAAGGTTTTGAAATTTGGGAAGCAGAGATGGGATGTAAAGTACACAATCGGTGCGAATATCTTGGAAGAGGTAGAGGAAATGAGAGATCTGGAAGTGATTATAGACAAGGACCTAAAATTTCGGTTACATATTACTAAAATAGTGAAGACAACACAGCGGATAATGGGAATGATACGGAGGACATTGACTTGTAGAAGTAAGGATGTTATGGTTCCTTTGTATAAGGCTTTGATCAGGCCACATGGATTACTGTGCACAGATCTGGTCACCTGGTTTTCAAAAAGATGAAATTGCATTGGAAAAAGTTCAGAGGCGATTGACTAAGGTGGATTCTGGTCTCTGGAATGCAGAGTATGAAGTCAGATTGACAAAATGAAATTTGCAGAAATTAGTGGATAGGAGGAGGGGGATATGATTAAGACATATAAGCTGTTAAGTGGTTATTACCAGATTAACGTCGGGGAGGTTTTGCACAGAATGGGTGAGGATAGCAGGAGAACAAGAGGTCATTCCTGGAAGCTGTATAAGGAGGGTGTGAGCAAGGGAGTGAGGAGCAGGTTTTTTGCATGGAGAGTGATGAGTGATTGGAATGCTTTGCCCGAGAGTGTGGTGTGTGCAGAGACAGTGAATATATTTAAGGCACAGTATGATAAACTGCGTGAATAACACTGGACCTCCCACGATGAGTCTTTGAATCCATGGAGGTTTTTATAATAATAATAATAATAATAATAATAATAATAATAATAATAATAATAATAATAATAATAATAATCTCTGAAGAAGACTCTTTGGATTTACTGATTTACAACAAAAATAGGAATATGGAATGTAAGAAGCATGTACCAAGGAAAACTTAAACTGGTAAAGAAAGAATTCAAAACTCTAGTTCAGATTTTAGAAATCAGTTAATTGAGATGGACAGGAATGGGTTATCATGATATCGATCATTTCATGATGTATTGCACTGGACATAAAACCTTCTAAGAAATGGAGTAGAATTCATAGTTAGAAGAGAATACACAGAATATATTTTGGGTCACAATCCAGTGTCTGATAGAATAATTCTAATCAATCAAAATAAAGGCATATCCA
The DNA here is from genome assembly GCF_054136105.1 of Typopeltis vanoorti. Classification (NCBI taxonomy): domain Eukaryota; kingdom Metazoa; phylum Arthropoda; class Arachnida; order Uropygi; family Thelyphonidae; genus Typopeltis; species Typopeltis vanoorti. The sequence goes on from NC_143556.1 coordinate 12,907,385, forward strand.
GTGAGTGTTACACTCATACAGGTGTTTAGCCCACTACAAATTCAAGATCAGATGAAGGCGAAGAATTTTATAGTTGCATGCACCAAGTAGTATACACTCTGATAAAAACATATTTTTTATCTTGATATTATGTGACTGGATTGCAAAAGTGGGAGAAAAAGAAGATCTAGGCATCACTGGAATATTTGGTTTAGAACTGAGGAATAAAGCTCGAGAAAGGATGGTGGAGTTTTGTGTTGAGGACAGTTGCTTTATTGCAAACACTTGCTTTCAGCAACACAAAAGAGAATTGCGCACATAGACTTCACAAATAGCGAATAGAGCAATCATATAGATTAAAGCTAGCTAGCAGAAGGTGGAAAAGTATTATCCAATCAGCAAAAACATTATATGGATGTGGGACAGATCATGGGTTATTGATACCTGAAGTTAATTGAAATGGACAAAGAAGAAGAAAGAAAAGAACAATATCAAATTTGATTTAAAAATGAATCATTTGAAGTAGAAATCGGTAAGAAATTAAAATCTTTGGAGAAGACAAGAAGAAAATTACAACTGTGGGTAGAAATAAAATGTACAGTTGTAGAAGTAGCAAGGAAGACTAAGTAAAGCAACATGAAAGAAAGATTGTAAATAGTTGTCAGATGAAGCTATACAAATAGCAGAAGAAAGAAGAAATGAAACTTCAGAGAAACAAAAAATGGGTTAGACAACTGAGTGAAGATTTCCAGATGCTAGGAAAGATAATGAAAAACATCTAATGAAACCGTGCAAGAAAATTGAAAATGCAATACTATCAGTAGAACAAGATGTATTTAGAAAAATAAATTATGTTATTACAGGGAAGTTCATCCCTTTATTATGAGTCAAAAAAATGGAATTCTGGAAAATGCTGGATGGAAGAAGCAGTGAAAAAAGATGGAATGAGTATATAGCGGATTTCTTCAAGGAAGATCATAATATTGAAGGAGAATTTAAAACGCAAGAATTTGTTGGGGAACCCATTATAACAAAAAGTGAAGTGATATCAGCAATGGAACAGCTGCCAAAAGGCAAATCTCCTGGAGGGGTGTCAGTAGAATTACTGAGAGTACCTGAGGATGAAATAGTAAATATATTGACTGAAATTTGTCAAAACAGGTTGTAAGAAAGTATACTGGCCTACAGGTTGCAAAACATCAGTATTCATCCCACTTCCAAAAACCCTAATCGCAGAGTTTGTAAGAATTATAGAACCATCACTTTAATTTCACATGCAAGTAAGGATATGCTAAAAATGATCCAACAAAGGCTGTAGCTATATATGAATAGAGAAATGCCACAAGGACAGGCAGACTTTAGGTGAGAGAAACGAGAGACCAAATAGCAAACATTCGATGTATTAAGAAAAGAACAAGAGAATTTCAGAAAGAAGTATTCATCTGTTTTATTGATTGCAAAAATGGTTTGATTGCATAGATCGCAACAGACTGTGGAATGTAATGAGATCAATGGGAATTCCTGAGCATCTAATTCTCTTGATTAAAACAGAGCTGTAAGACAACCAAAAAACTTCAGTAAATGTTTTGGAGAAACAGACAGTGTTCAAGTGGCAGAAGGTGTGCGGCATGGTTCTATATGGTCGCCTTATTTTTTTTAATATTTATAGTGATTATATTATGAGAATGGCTATCTTAGACAAAAATCCAGTAGGAATTAAGATTGGTGACATAAAATAAATAATTCAAGATATACAGATGATACAATCCTCATAGCAGAAACTAAGGACAAGCTGGAGCGGTTGTTCCTATTGATTAAGGGAAAGTATATTCTCCACATATAAACCGAGCTTAATAGTTTTTATAATCATCCGCAAAACAAAAGTGGTGGATTCTGCAATTATAATAGACAAATAGAGTGAAATAAAATAGAAATTGTTGAAAGTTATGAATTACTGGAATCCAAATGTGAAGTTGAAATTGAAACGAAACGATAGTCATTGAAAAAAAAAACGATGTTTAATCTGACAAAAATTGGGAAATATAGAGGTGTGAGTAAGGCTACGAAAGTTGAAATTGTCAAAGCAATGATATTTCCATTAGTGATATATAGATGTGAAAGCTGAATTATTAAGTAGAAAGACAGAAAGCAAATCGAATCATTTGAATTATGGGGGGTGGGGGAGTGGACACTATCAAGAATCCCATGAACTGATGATCAATAAAAATATTTTAGAGATTATAAAGACAGAATGCTCCTTGCAGGCCATGATCGCTAAACAGACGTTGATGTAATGTGAGCATGTTACACGGGCTGATAAATCATTGGAAAAGGCAGTAATGCTGGAAAAAGATGTAGGGAATGAAAAGAAGTGGAAAACTAGAAAGAGTTGGATGGACAACATAAAAGAACTTACAACTGCTGAAAGAAAGGATAAGAGACCGAATGGAATGGAGGAAAAAACTCCTTCCCTCCCCGTATATTATTATTATTATTAATACGGGCTACTTCATCGAGTCTCAGACTCATTGAGGGAAGCCCTAAATATCATGAGTCTGAAACTCCATGGCATAGCCTGTAATAATAATAATAATAATATACGGGGGAAGTCCTGATAAATACCCAGAACAAAACGATATTAAAGAAATTGATATAACCACAGGAAAGAGCGTTCTAGTATAGCAGAGTTATGAAAGTAACTCATGTTTAATATTATTATTATTATTATTATTATTATTATTATTATTATTTATAGTTTATATATTTTTATAGTTTTTTATTTTTTTATAGTTTAAATATTTTATACTATATTTTTTAATATATATTTTTAATATATATTTTAATATATAATATATACTATATATTTTAATATTTTATATTATATAATATATATAAATATATTATATAAATAAATATTTTTTTTATAGTTTTAATGTGGTTCTAACTCCTGTTTTTAATTTAAAAGTGCTATAAAGAAGCTCTACTTCTCACGCTGAAGACAGTGACACATAATTCATATAAACAAGAAAACAGTGACCTGGTAATAGTATCTGAGAATTTGACTGTAATGAATATGACCATGTTGCCACCTATTGGTGACAGTGATCATAAGGTCTTGACCTCGGAGGTGGCTAAAGGTGTGCAATTTGTGATTAAGACAGGGTATATGTGGAATTACCGTGCTGGCAAGTATGACAAGCTTAGGAGATTGCTTGGATCAGTGCCATGGCATGTACAACTGCAAGGGCTGGACGTCGATAGAGCATGGGAAGTGGTCAAAGAGCATTTACAGGAGGTTATGGCTGATTGTATATCTAAGGTCCGAATAGTGAAACAAGGAGGTGTTAAATGGATGAATAACACCATTAAGCTTGAGCTGCAAAAAAAGAAACAACTATGGAGGGAATTTAAAGAAAGGGGTGACCTGCAGCCACACGAACGGTATAAAGTGCAGGCCAGAAGGGTAACGAGTGTGATAAAAACAACAAAAGCCGATTATGAAAGGAAACTAGCTATGTAAGCAAAAGAGATTCCCAAACAGTTCTTTCAATATGCTGCAAGCAAGAAAAAAACTGTACATGGCAAAATGATTTTAAGGAATGACGATGGTAAAGAGTTCACTGAACCAGTCGATATAGTGGAGTTACTGAGCGCGCAATTTGTAAATATATATCATCCAGGTGGTGACGTTGAAAAAATGAAAGAACCATTAGTTTATACGGGAATTGTGATGAATGAAGTGGAGGTGAATAGTCTATTGCAGAACCCTAATGTGAATACATCTGTGGGATTGGATGGTATACCGGCACGGGTCTTGCATGAAGCGGCTAATGAATTATCAGTGCCCTTGACCATGTTGTTTAATCTGAGTTTCGGGTCTGGCTTAGTCCCGAAGGCGTGGAAAGAGGGGAAAATAGTTTCACTGCATAAAGGAGGATCCAAGGCTATGGTTGCAAATTACCGACCGATCAGCATATCAGGAGTCGTTGTCAAGGTCTTGGAGAAAGTAGTCAAGGGAAAAATACAGGAATGGATTGATGAAAATGAGATACTGTACAGAGGACAGCACGGCTTTGTGAAGGGTAGATCATGCCTCAGAAACTTGCTCAAGTTTTATAACAAGGTGACGGCTGAACTGGATAAGGGTAATGGGTTTACAGTGATACTGCTGGACCGGGCAAAGGCGTTTGACAGGATACCACATGGAATTCTAATCCGAAAACTACAACATATGGGAATAGATATAGGGTTGGTGAGATGGATAGCTGGGTGGTTGATGGAGAGATATCAAAGAGTAGTTTATTCAGGAGTAGAGTCCAAAAGACGGCCTGTGACTAGTGGTGTGCCACAGGGTTCTGTTCTTGGACCACTGCTGTTTAATCTGTTCATTAACGATATAGGGAAGGGTCTAAGTGGGACAATTCATTTGTTCGCTGATGATGCAAAGTTGGGTAGGCGATAGTGAATGCAGAAGATGTCAAAGTCTTGCAAGATGACTTAGATAGATTGGAGTTCTGGACTAAGGAGAATGGATGTCAATTTAATGTGGCAAAGTGTAAGGTTATGCATTTCGGAGTGAAAAAATTAGCAGCAGTATACCACATTGGTGGAACTGTACTCCAAGAGATTGATGAGGCCAGGGACTTGGGAGTGTTGGTGGATAGGGAGATGAAGTTTAGGGGGCACATTGCGAAAGTAGCTAAATCAGCTCATCAACTCACTTGGTTGTTGAAAAATACCTTGACGAGCAGAGACAAGCAAGTTATTGTACCTCTGTACCGAGCCCTGATAAGACCTCATCTCGACTACTGTGCCCAGATTTGGTCACCTCGGTTCCTTCTTGATGGGGAGGAGGTTGAGAGGATCCAGAGGCGAGTGACTAAGATGATAGCAGGTCTATGGAATGAACCATATGAGAACAGGTTGAAGATTTGTGGGTTGCAGAAACTAGTTGATAGGCGGAAGAGGGGAGATATGATTGAGACATTCAAATTGCTAAAAGGATTCTATAGGATTAATTCAGATGATATTTTTGAGATCAGGACTGGTGGTGGGAGAACTAGGGGACACCCATGGAAGCTGGGCAAGAGCATGGTTAGCAGGGGTGTTAGAGCTGGGTTCTTTACTTTTAGAGTGGTAAATGAGTGGAATAAGCTGCCAGAGTCTGTTGTGGGTGCTATGACAGTGAGCGAGTTCAAGGCAAGGTATGATAGATACTGTGAGAATGTTGAACAGTTGTGTGAACATGATGTTTATGGCCTCCCTCGATGAGTCTAAGAACACCTGGAGTAGCCCGTAGTAGTAATAATAGTAATAATAATAATAATAATAATAATTCATCGAAATCGCCAAGTGGAATCCAAAATCGGAGTGTGCTAAAAAAAATTGAAGCTTACACCGCGGTTGCTAACGAGTACAGAACAATGGATGTCGCCATCTTTGCAGCTGTCCAGAGGAAGAAAGGAGAGTCATGAAGTGCAACAAGTGTCAGAAGGAATTGCCGTCCGACGGATGTTACATAACCTGCAGGAAATGCCATAAGAATCTTCACTTTATATGTTCCGGACTTTCTGAAACAACCTGGCCACGCAAATCCAATGCCAAACGAGAAGAATGGAAATGCCTAAACTGTAGAGAGAACAAAGAAACGCCACCACCCACGACGCAACTGATTACGCCGGAGGCAGAATCGGACGATGAACTGAACAGACAACAAAACACCTGTGAGTCTTATAATTTAAGTTCCCTTAATTTATTACTAGAAAAAGGTTTAGAAAATGTAAAAGCCAGCTTGGTAGATCTTGTCCAAGAACTATTTGATAAACAGAATAAAGAAATAACAAAAAAAAAATTAGCGAATATAAAGAGTTTGTTAAATTTAATAATTCAAATGTCGAAGAAGTCTTACAAACGGTAAAAGACATTAAAACCCGCATTAACGCATTAACTGAGAGGCAGCACAAATTGATAAAAGACATATCGGAACTCCGTCAAGAATTTAATTCCCTGAAACAACAATACGAAGTTTTAAACCAACAACAATATAAAGAAGACCTTGTCAAAAACGGCCTTCCAGAAACCGAATCCACAGAAAATCTCAGAGACGTAGTTCTAAAATTAGGCCATGCAAATGACATCCCCTTACAGCATAATGATATTCAGACCATAAATCGGTTTCCCAGGAAGAACAGAAAACAAGGTTTGCCACGATCGGCACCAGTCATAGTTCGTCTGACAAGCAAGGCTACAAGAGACAATCTCATAAAAGCCAGCAGACTGGAAAAACCAGTAGTCAAGGATTTAAATGCATCGCAAGACAATACGCCAATCTTTCTATCTGAATAATTAACACCTTTCAATCAGAATCTTTTGTACCAAGCAAGAAAGGAAAAAACAGAAAAAAAGTATCAATTTTTATGGATCAAAGACGGCAAAATATTCTTGAGAAAGTCACAGACTTCAAAGTCTATAAAAATAAAAAGCTCTGAAGATATAGACAGGTTGCCAGAGTGAAACAAAAGACTCTAACTTAGTTCAATAAGAAGATCTCAACACAACAAAAATGAATGTGAACCACCAGATAGATGTAATTACACCAGAATACATCAGTAATTGTACTTTCGAATCTCTTAATGCATGGAAACAAAACACATTACAAGCGAGAGGTCTCTCAATCTTGCATATTAACATCAGAAGCATCCGAAAACATTGATTATTATTACAGCCTTATCTGAGGAATTACACTGATATTATTGATATATATTGATTCTTACAGAAGTATCCATAACTAATGACGAAGCGACTGCTTTCCAAATTCCAGGCTTCCAACAACATAGGCCATGCCGCCAAACAAGAAGAGGGGGTGGAATACTAATATTTATGAAACAAAAATTAATACCAAAAGAAATGGCCTATCAGTTTGAGTATGCTGAAACCCTCTGCCTCGAAATCATTAATACCACGAATACACAGCATCCCATAATACTAAATGCTATTTACAGGCCACCAAACCTAAACATGATAAAATTCTTACACGAACTCAACTGCTGGCTTTCAAGCCAAGAAATATGCTCAACCGAACACCTAATGATAATTGGCGACATAAACATAAATATTGCAAATGAAAACCAGAACAACACTGTACAATACCTAGACAAATCCATGTACAATCTAATACCAACAATAACATCATGTACTAGAGAAGAAATATTCGGAAATATTATCACTGCCTCCTGTCTAGACCATATAAACGTCCGAACATCAGCAAATAGTTACACTGCATCAGTCATAAAGTGCAAAGTAGTAGACCATTACTTCATCGCTCTAAACCTGCACACCAAGACAATACCCATGCAATGTCCCACAGAAGAAAAACGACAGAAAACAATAATAGACGAAGAAATAGTCAACCACGAAATAAGAAAAACAGACTGGGAACACCTGGCATCAGATTAAGCAGATATCTTATACAACAACATTAAACTCACACTGGAGGAAATATAAAAGAAAGCTACAAAGAAAGTCCGAATTCGATCAAAAACAACACAAAATCCTTGGATAACACAAAACGTAATCCTAGAATTACACAGAAAGGACGCTTTATGGAAAGAATTAAAGCGATGTCCAAATAACACAACTTTAAAAACTGAATATAAGATAACAAGGAATCGCCTTACAACACATATCAGAAATGCAAAAAGAAACTACTGCAGAGACAAACTAACCTCTGCACAAAACAACATGAAACAAACCTGGCATATGATTAATGAGATGCTAGATTCTGTTCCCAACACCACTGCCTCCGAAACCATAAAACACAGCTTCATGAAAGACGCAAAACCTATCCAACAACTAGCAAATGACTTTAACCAATACTTTGCAGACGCCATCCAAGAACTTCACAGAAATATTCCCCCAATCACAAAACGAGACCCTCCACTTGGCCCGCGATCAAAACAGACATTATGGTTCCCAACCATAAAAGAAGCAGAACTTCTCTCAGCAATACATCAAATCAAACCAAACAAAGGCCCAGGAATAGATGGTATCAGACCTAAAGATATAAAGCAACATGCAACTAGTTTAAGTCCTATCCTACTAAAACTAATAAATAAAATATTTAAAACACGACAGATACCAAGTATGCTAAAGACCGCCATAATTACACCAATATACAAACAAGGAAAAAGAAATTTAATCAGCAATTATAGACCCATAGCAACATTACCAATTATCAATCTAATTATGGAGCGGATCATACTGAAGAAACTCACAGCATACACTGAGATCTTTAATATTATCCCCAAAACACAATATGGCTTTCAGAAAAATAAGGGAACAACATCTCTCTTGGAAGACTTTACAGACGTAATTAATACCGCCTTAGACAAAAACAAAATAGCCATGGTAGTCTTTATAGATCTAACCAAAGCATTCGATACACTCACACATCAAACCTTGTTAGAAAAGCTGGGGCATGTTGGAATAGACGGGCCTCTTCACAGGTGGTTTACAAACTATCTCCAAAATAGAAAGCATATCACACGTATCGGATCAAACCGAAGCAAAGAGCTACCAGTAACCTGTGGAGTGCCACAGGGAGCTGTACTCTCCCCAACTCTATTCAACATTTACACGCACGATATTAATCAGTTACCACTCAAAGGTGAGATATTCCAATACGCAGACGATACAGCAATAATATCCATCCATAATAACGCAAGCATAGCCCAAACAAATATGCAACATGACATAAATCTGATCATAGACTGGCTCACGAAAAACTCCATACACCTAAACTCAGAAAAGACAAAATTAATGATATTCAGAAATCCACTGACTCGACCAGTTGATAACAAATATATAACCATCCAACATCCACTTTCCAACACAAAAAACACACAGAACAGCAAAACCACTACAATCACTCAGGTTGAAACAATACGATACCTTGGAATTTACCTCGATGCAGATATGAACTGGAATAGCCATATAAAACATCTACACAATAAACTCCGAGCAATAAGCAAACTCTACAGATTAAAAGACATAGTTCCCATACGCCTAAAAACACTAATATACAAAGCGCTATGTCAAAATATACTAAGATACGCTATAACAACATATGCTTTCTGTGCACCCTACAAATTAAATAGATTAATGTCGCTACAGTGCAAAATGACAAAACTGATCTTTTGGGAACAAAGAGAAAATCACGACCTTATAAACATTGTAATGGCAGAACACAAAATACTGACAGCAAAACATTTATGTCACTATGCAGCCTTGCTAAAACATTATTTCGATGCCAACTACAGGACAGTTAGAAATACATACCATATAACAAGACCTCAGACTACTAATTATATCACATATAAATACAATAATCACTACGGAAAGGCCACGCGAAACTTCTACATCCCAGACATAATAAACAAATTATCTTTTGAATACAGAAACCTTACAAACTACAATAGCCTGAAAAGAGCTCTAAGGACATACTACGAACAAGAAACACGCACCCAAAATACCATACAAACTTAATGAAACATAATATATTCGCTCAGGCTTCCAGTTCAGCGATGCATCAGTACATTCCATTTATTGTGGGGGGGGGAGACATGCGCGCGTGTATGTGTGTATGAGTGTGCGTGTGAGTGCTCGCGCGCGAATTTCGCAATCATAGATTCCGTAGCATCCTAACAAAGCAAAAAAAAAAATACATAATAACCAACTGGTGTCATCCTCAGATAAGCTTACATTTAAGCTTCGAGGATGAAAGGAAAAAAAAATTAGTTCTCATTCAAGATGTATCATATGTAACCAAATGCATGTAATGTACGTATCACAAGAAAACCAAACAAATGTATGCAATGTATATAATTACTGTAACAAATGTATGCAATGTAAAAAAAAAAAAATATTTTAAAAGTAAATCATGAGTTTACACCGTATGTTTGTGAAAATAGGGACACATAATATTCAGATTGCACATGTGTAAATACTGTTGTATAATCACACCTTTTCAAACTTAAAAAAAAAAAACTAGCAAACTACAACATGTAATATTATACAACTTATGTAACTCTGAACAATATAATTGTAAATTATTATTATGATTGTTATATAAAAAAACTGTTATTATCATTACTATTTAAATCTCATTATATGTAGCACCAAGTGCTGAACCTTGTAAAATAATATACTGAATAGATGATCATTGTACATATGTAAATATTTGAAAGAACAATAAAAAAAATAAAATAAAAAAGGAAAAAATTATTATTATTATTATTACGTGACATCTCTAGGGAGTCTAAAGACTCATTGAGGGAAGTCACTTGCTCTTCAACTATCTATATCCACCAATCAACACTCAATTCACCAACTACAACGAACCGCAACTACACCAGTGGTGGCCGGTGAAATTTTAAATGGGGGTGCTGCAGTGGCGTAGCTAGAGCTATTTCAACTTGGGGAGGTCCCTGAGTATGCCGCTCCTCTCAATACACACCAAAATTACTACAAAAGGTCAAACAACGTATAAGGAAATACAAACAATATGTTTATTTTTGAAGTAAAACTTTAATTTCAACATTCTAAAATGTAATTTTGCTTGCTTTTCTGTTAGCAAAATCGTCGATGACATTGGTGAAGTCTATTTCATGGTAATGTAGGTAATTCTTAATCAAATTTTATTTAGAAAAACTCCTCTCACAAATAGCAACACTTACAGCAATCGTGAGGAAAATTCGAAGCAGTATTACAATATTTGGAACTGAGTTCTCGAGACTGTATTTTAGAATTAACTGCAAAAGTTCAAAAAGGTTCAATGGGCCGCCCCCTCGGCACCACCCTAGTTACGCCACTGCCTATACAAAATAATAAAACAAAAAATTCTTTTTTTCCTAAGTAGTAACCAATTTATTAATATATAAATATGTAGATTTATTTATTAATAAATTGGTTACTGATTAGGAAAAAAAGAATTTTTTAATTTTGTATAGACAGCACCCCCACTTAAAATTTCACCCGCCGCCACTGAACTACACACTATCGCCATCTACAGCCAACCACCACCTCCCCAAGTATTTTCACAAACAATTATAAATATCCATTCCCACGGCGGGATTGGAACCAGCAGTCTTTTGGGTGGAGAGCAGATACACTAACCACTCTGCCAACCAGACCAGCAACGTAAAATGAAATAGGACACTACAAGAATTATATGATCCCATAATGAGGGATTCGAAGCGATAAACTCATAAAATGAACCAATACATGCCTAGTGTCCTGAACGTAACTCATGTAAATGCGTCACCTGGAAATACGGTTATGTTTGAATGTGGGACAACGTGCTTAACATGTGATTTTAAAGAATTGCACGATCCCTTAACACAAATCTCGATGATTTGATTCCCCCTTCCCCTCCACCCATATCTAATCGTTTGGTTTTTTCGAAGCCAGTTGGAAGAACGATGAGATAAGTCGCCCTTCAATAAGAGAATATCTGGTTTCATTTATTGACGGGACGGGAATTTTTGTAGTAACATTTTCAATTGTATGGTCAGCTGATATCATACGCTGGCACTAGTGCTTTTTTCTCCCAAGATACTCTAGTTTCTCATACCGCAAAGCTGCATATTTTTATATTCTATATTTTATATTGGGCTGTGCATTAATGATAAATACGAGAATAGTGATCAGCGCTTATTCCACCTTTACCACGAGTTGACTAAGACTTGCACTACTTGCAGGCGCAAACTTGACTTACTTGTCTGTTTGCTTACTTAGGAAATGGAGTAAAACCAGGTTTAAAATTGCTTGGTATCTTTAACATTTATTATACCCAAGGAAAAATACTTTCTACATATATATATATATATATATATATATATATATATATATATATATAGAAATATAATATATATATATATATATAAATATAATATATATATATATATAATATGTATTATCTTTCTCAGACATAGACAAGTTAGCCTGTCTTGAGCGTGGACAGCAGTTTTTTTCTCTAGTTTATATATATAGATATATATTGAGGTCTCCTCAGTGAGTAGCTAGACCCTAAATACCAAGGTTGACAACTGACAATTGACATTTATGTGTTTAAGGGTGAAGCAAAATGCTTTTCATATTCCCCGCTATCTGTTGTGGTTACAGTGAGGGTAAAATTTACGAGCAGTTTGCTCGATAAAGTGCCGGCTCTTTATCGAGCAAATCGGTGAATACGTCTAGGTCAGGTACGCTCATATCGTTTTAACTGAGTATGAGTATTAATAAAAATCCCGCAGGACTGAAGATCTGCCAGCAGAATTTTTTTTTTTTTTTTTTAGAATATCCCGCAGCCGCAAAGGACTGCCAGCAATATGAAGCGTAGGCTAATGAAAGCAATACCAATTAAATTGCATCTAAACAAAGTCTTACCTTGATATTTCACGAAATGCAGAACGCCATTCCAAATTGCAAAACGATCATAACTCAAAAATACAGCAACCGGAAATCCAGTTTTTCTTTACACCATGAGCGCGCCCTCCATTTTTCATACAAAGGTTATAGTAATACGGAGCCTTATCAAATTTATCTATAGAAGTTGCAACAAAGTGTTTTTATTTTTAATAAAAATCACTGGAGGAGATATAGATGTAATAAATTTTTTAACTTGGGGATATTCTATATTATGATAACCAAGTTATTTTATAAACTTGGTTATTTTAACTCCTAATCCCAAGTATGCAAACCATTAAGTTTGCACCTGAAACTAAGTTCAAGTCTAAAGATGGTGCAACACCAGGGCAACTCATTGTAAAGCGCTCTGATCAATATTCTTAGTATTTTCCCATAATGTAAAGCACAGCGCACTAGAAGATGTATACTGCAATGCATTATGGGTGGGTCACTGCCCAGACTGGTTTCAATCTTTTTTGAGGTCTCCTCAGTGAGTAGCTAGACCCTAAATACCAAGGTTCGCAAGACGTTGCTGACTATAAGGGTGAAGCAAAATGCTTTTGTAATCCCTGCTATCTGATAAGGCTTACTGTGTGAGGAAAAGTTTATGAGCTAAGTGCTCTGCCTGAGTGGGCGCGATTTAAAGATCTTCATTTGGAAGTAGGATGGCCTTGGGTCTCCTGTATTTTGAGAAGTCAGTTTCATCGTAATTTGCTGCTTGTTGCACTAATTCATTTCGATGTGAATAGGATGCTGAGAACTTTACTGCTGAAGACTGTAGGAAAGAGTAGATGTAGTGGATATTTGTAACCCGGTGGAGTTGGACTTTTCTGACATACCATGGTGCGTTTAAGATCATGCGGAGACATTTGTTTTGCACTCTCTGTAGTTTGAGGATATTTGTACTTGAGGTGTGGCTCCAGGCTGTGGACGCATAAGTAATAATGCGTCGAATCATCAACTGATAAAGGAGCAGTTTAATTTTGGTATCCAGCTTGCTGTTCCTATTGATAAGAGGGTAAAGCTGTGCAATGGCTCTTGAAGCTTTTGTACATGAGGCTTTTGTGAACTGAAAGTTAGTTTTCTGTCCAGCTGTACACCCAGATATTTGGCTTCTGCTTTCCAGGGAATCTTGGTGTTAAATAGGAAAATGTCATCTTTGGGAGATATTAAGTTTTTAGTGAAGAGCATGGCGATACTCTTCTGAGGATTTATTTGCAATCTCCATTCCGAGAACCAGTGCTCTAATCTCTGTAGGTTTTCTTGCAGTTTCTTGGTGACAAGGTGCGGTTTAATAGATCTGGCTATGGATGACATTGGATTGTGCGGAATGTCCGCCGTGTAAATCGTGAAAAGTATCGGTGCCTTTAGGAACCCCTGCCAAGATGCGTCGCTGGGTAGATTATACAGGGTGTTCGGGATAAATTTGACATATTTATAATTAATTATATTTTTCCGTAAGTTACATGTATTAACACACACTTCTCTTCATTTAAAAGTTTGGACCCTTCTTCATTCATATACAAGATGTCAGAAAGGATGGATAGCTGGAACCCACCTGAATCATGGAAGAGAATAACTTGTATCATGATGATTCGTGCCCACCATCAAAATAAGGATATTACGACTGCTGCCCAATGCTCCCTGAATACAGTAAAAACAATCAGGCATGAACTAGAGACTTGCAATGGTGACTACGAGGATGTAGCAAGAAGAAAGATCCCTAGCAGACGATCTGATTGCGTTCGTACAGCAGAATTCCTCGCAAATCTGCAGGAACAGGTGTTGAAGAACCCTGGCATTGGAATTCGGGCTTTCTTCGTGGAGTTGCTAACTGTAGTCAAGCCCTGGATAACAAGGGTAGCCAATGGTAGGCCGTATGTATGGCAGCAGAATTCGGCCCCTTGCCACACCTCTGGGAAAAGTCAAAAATGGTTGTCTGAAAATTTCTACGACTTCACCAGTCCAAATGTTTGGCCTCCAAACTTCCCAGACCTTAACCCCATGGATTATTTTGTATGGGGCGCAGTTGAAAAAGACACCAATCGCACTTCTAGTAATACAAAAGCCCAGTTAATGGATAAAATTAAAACAGTTTTTGCGGCCCTTCCCAGGGAGACTGTAGCATCAGCTTGTTCGAGGTTCCGAAGCAGAATTGAAGCTGTGATCGATGCTAATGGTGGTTATTTTGAGTAAATCTTGTTGATAGTATTGTAATTAACTCTGCCTGTAATGTTTTTTTTGTGAATTCATTAAATTTAATAGATACAAAGAAGATTTTCGTTTTCCTTACGAAACTGTCAAATTTATCCCGAACACCCCGTATATCATTTAGTTTGACTTGCATTCGTCTGTCACTAAGAAATGACTTTATAATTTGGTCTAGATCTAATGGAATGCCAGCTAAAATCAACTTGCATAGTAGTCCAAAGTGCCATCATATGTCGAAAGCCTTTTCTAAGTCAAGAAAAACTGTTTTGGTTTATTAGTGCCAATTGTAACTTGTGATAATGAATTCTATTAATCTATGAATTTGTTGGGTGCTACTGTGAAATTGGCGAAAACCAAGCTGTTCTGAAGGAAGGATGTTTAATTTTTTTTACTGAAAGTTGAATTCTGGAAAGGATAGCTTTTTCTGCTATTTTGCCAAAATTAGAAATCAGACTTATGGGAGGATAACTTTGAGGATCCTTGGCAGGCTTGTATATAGGAACTACGTCTGCCAAATTCCATGCAGAGGGGAAGTACTTAAACCTGAACATCGTATATATTACAACAATTATAGATGTCTTTGTAAATGTTAAAAGACATCTATTATTGTTGTAAGATATACAATGGTCTTTCTGGGTAGCAGTTTAATAACTTTGTTGGATATACCGTCAGGCCCTTGAGCTTTTTTATTCTTTAAATTCTTTATAATGTCATAAATTTCAGCTGGGGAAGTAGGTGTGAGTTGGCTGGTACAGGTATGAGGCCGTTTTAACACGTGCGTGACGTGACGGTGGACTTTGTAAATATCATTGAAATTTAGATTATTGTATGAAGGGCTATACTGTTTTTCTAAATTTTTAGCTATAGTTTCGGCTTCTTCTGCATCTGTGTAAACAATGTTCAGGTTAGATTTGAGAGGAGGAAGAGATTTGTTTTTGATGTTGCTCAAGAACTTCCAAACGGATTGATCACCAGGTGATATGTTGGCTAATTTGTCTTCCCATAGTTTGTTTCTATGGACTTTAAGTGCATCTCTCACTGCACTGTTCATTTTGTTGAGATATTTTTTTGTCTTGGAGTGCTCTGGTGTCGTGGTATCTTTTTCTTGCTTTATTTTTTTCCCTGATTAAGTTCATTATGTCATCTGGTAGTCGTTTAGGCTTGAAGGCAATTGAATTTGAAGTGATAGATGCTATTGCTGTGTTGATTTTATCAGTAACTTTATTGACTGCAGAATCAATTTCTTCCTTGGAATTAATATGAGAGATGGGATCAGTGTAGTTTCGAATCATTTTGGATAGTTTTTCCCAGGGAATGAAGGTGTGAGGCGAAAGGGGAAGTCCCTTCTGATAACCCAGTTGGAGCAGAATGGGATTGTGGTCTGATGATAATTCATACAATGATTCCAGGGAGTACTGTAGGTTGACATTCTGAAGGATAGCTATATCCAAGACGTCGGATGAGCCAGTAGGACTGTGGTGAGTTGGCACTGAGAGGCGAGCCACAGTTGCGCAATTTGTGTAGTTAAAGAGGATGCGGCCATTCCTATTTATAGATCTACTGCTCCAGGCGTGATGTTTTGCGTTAAAATCTCCGGCAATAATAACCGGCAGTTTAACGACGAGGATAGCATCCAGATCTGTGGTCAGCAATGTGTTTGATGGTGGATTATAAGTAGCCTAGATTTTTATATTTCCGACAGAGTTTGTGATGTCAATGATACCTGTGACTTCGAAATTAGTGGTTGTAGGAATGGCTACAGCATGATGTTTGATGTGAATTTTGATGAGGATGGCTGTGCCACCACCTCTGTAATCCAGTCTGTCATTCCTGTAGAGTTGATATCCTTAGAATTTAGGATTGTCAGCAGGTCTTAGGTGAGTCTCATTAATTAATAATATATCCGGATTATATCTGTCATTGAATTCCTGAACTTCTAGTATTTTATTTTTAAGGCCGTTGGCATTCTATGAAATAATCATTAGAGAATCTGGGGTAAATTTTTTCCTATGCATTGGAGAGTGCAGATAAAATGAACTGTGTTTGCTGCAAGAAACGTTTTGTAGTGCTTAGTGATGGATTTGCGTTACTGAAATCCTGTAACATATTTAAAAGAGAAGAGGTGATGATGGCTGTTATATTTGAATGTGGATTTGGCATATTCTGGTCATGGATTACTTTTTTTGGGGGCGAGCCATGTCAGCAAATGTTCTTATTTGGTATTAAAGATTTATTTTCTTAGGCGGCTCGGTTGATGGTGGGTGAACGCCTATCATCTTGTTCAAACTAATAGGAGCCTGATGAACTTGAGCTTCTGGGGCTCTCGTTTCTGATAGTGAGGTAGATTGACTGATTAACTCAGTTTGCCTGTTTTTGGGGTGGCAAATGCGCCATATGTAATTTGAAGGGTGGGGGCCATCACAATTAGCACACTTAGCCAGAGTGTTTTGGGCTTAGAGCAGGTATGTGTGGGGGTGGGTTTCACCACATTTTAAACATCTGTATTGAGCTTTGCACAACTTCTAGGCATCGCAAATTTTCACATCTGTGGCACTGCCCAGAAAAGGCCCTCTTCCTAAGTGGCTCCGGTGAGACCTTATGCCCACAGATTGTCTTCAAGTTATAAATATCTTTATAGATATTGTGTATTTCCACCAATACCAGAGGCATAGGGGTCTTATTAGATCTGTACATTCTACTGATCTTTATGGGAGGCAGACCTTGCATGTTGAGGTCAGCAGCTATTTCAGCTGTTTCAATATCTTCAGATACTCCGCTGAGTACCACTTTAAAATTTTTCTCCGAGGTAATGTGAAGGTATGGTATTGTATACCTCTTACAACCAACTCCTTGGTTAAATTTCTATAGTCAGTCACTGTAGTGGGCTGAATTTTGATGCCATCCTCTATGTTCTTGGCAATGGAGTAATTTATCTGCACGTTGGCCATGGTGGTTCTTAAGGCTGTCCATCTCTGCTTTTCCTTAAGAATGACTGGAGGTACCTTTCCATTAGTGGAGGCAGAGGAATCTGTGTTGGGGGCATCTTCATCCATGCCATTTTCGTTTGCTGACTCCGAGGCGAGAGTTTGCGTTTTTTACGCGCGTGCCTCTCTCCTGATCTGAATGAGTAGAGTCAGAGATTACTGGATTTAATTTTTCCTCCATTTGAGGAACGTCTTCATTTTGATCTTCATCAGTCTCGGGTAAAGGGTAAAGATTCAGGAAGACGGGCCATTCAAGCTCGAACATCTTAAGGAGTTTCTTTATGAAGCTGAAAGCCAGTCCTTTATCTAGAGAGTCTATAATGATATCAGGATCAATCATGTTTGATTGCTATTTGAGTTTAAATTTCCTTTGAAGTTTATTTACAAGTATAAGCGCTGGCTCTTCATCCAGCAAATCTGTGAGGGCGTCCAAATCTAACACATTCATCATTGACGGTTTGCGTATAAACGCAAGTAAATGGATCTGAAATAGATATGTTAAATCTATTCTAATTAGAATCTATTCAATGGCGATTCTAACGGCTGTTAGGCCTAACGAATCGCCCTCGTTGCAATTACAGTCCACTTACGTTTGCTGATGTTCTTAAATACAGTATAATCCGCAATTTAATGACATTAAACACTTATCTGCTAGTTAATCTAGCAGCTACACTACAAAACAAAAGTTTCTCATATTTGATTAACACGTTCTACCGAGGAGAAAATCCACAACCGTATGAAATGATCGCAAAACTCAGTCATCAAATACCAAGGTTGCAGTAATATGGAGCCTTATCAACTTTACCTATAGAAGTTGCAACAAGGTGTTTTTATTTTTAATAAAAATCTCTGGAGGAGATATAGATGTAATAAAATTTTTAACTTGGGGATATTGTATATTAGGATAACTAACTTATTTTATAAACTGGTTATTTTAACTCCTAATCCCAAGTATGCAAACCATTAAGTTTGCGCCTGAAACAAAGTTTAAGTCTAAAGATGGTGCAACACCAGGGCAACTCATTGTAAAGGTGGGTGAAGCTCTGATCAGTGTGTATATATATATATATATATATATATATATATATATATATATATATATATATATATATATATATATATATATATATATATATATATATATATATATATATATATATATATATATATATATATATATATATATATATATATACACTGTATAGTACATATGCGTGTACGACGGGGAAGAGTCCCGAGGTTTTGATTTAAAATTACAGCGACAATTCATATAGAGTGGCGCTACTAGCAACACATGCGTTAAAGATCTGGCTTTGTTGATAAAAAAAAAAAAATATCAATTCGCCGGTAATGCGTGGTAATCGTAGTTGGATTTTAGAGTGAATTTCTTTTATTTGTGCATCGTGTTATGACTATTTTTAATAATTATGAAAGATATGCATACGTGATAATACTGAAATGGCGTTATCGAAAATTTTTGTGTTTAAGCTACAAATTGCATGCAAATGATTTCTAATTATTTTCGAGTACATATTTTCGCAAAGGTAAGTAATATATACTACTTCTCAGTCTTCGGCTTCGTTTACTCTCTACAGGGGTAAAAAGGAGTTAGCAGTTTTATATGTATATTTGTAAATGTGCAGATATTTGTTCTTGTGTAATTAAATTATGCTAATCCGCTGGTAACCTTGAAATACGAGTATGTTTGAATTAAGACAACGTGCTTAACACGTGATTTTAAAGAATTGGACCCCCTTAACACAAATCTCGATAATTTGATTTCCCCTCCACCAATATCTAGTCGCTTGGTTTTTCGAAGCGCAGTTGGAAGAACGATGAGATAAGGTGCCCTTCGATTAGAGAAGAACTGAGTTCATTTCTTGACGTGTGACGGGAATTTTTGTAGTAACTTTTTCAATTGTATGGTTAGCTGACATCATACGCTGGTAGCAATGCTTTTTTCTCCCAAAGATACTCGGGTTTCTCATACCGCATAACGGCATGTTTTCTGAAAATTGGCTAGAAAGCATGCAGTGAAGACATTACTGCAGCGGATTATGTGATGTAGTGTGAGTTATCCTTTCTTTTAGGTGTGAGTTTTAGTGTGAGTTATGATTAAATAGTGTAGCTTGCATGGGTATGTAGATGGTCCTGCAATGAGTCCTTGGACTCCGTGGAGGTCACATCTAGTAACGTACTCACAGCAGTGCACAAAGCAGATTGCTGAACACTGTGCACATAAAACATCAAAACAAAAGTTTAATAAAAACAATAGAACAAAATAGTACCTGTCAGTTACATTTTTATTCCTTGTAATCCTTAATACCACAGAGTTGATTAAAGTATAATAAACACCTCAGATTATATCCTTCTTCCTATTCCTTTTTCAAAAGCAACGATTCATTAACTTATAATACTTACATCATTTGCATGAATTTTTGTTATGGTAAATAAATGACTTTACCGGAGTTTATTCTAAAGCGTAATTAGTATTTTTTTTTCTTTTACGACATGTAAATTCCAGTCATTGGCGCACCCAGGGAGGGGGCCAAGGGGCCCTAACCCCCCTCCAAAAAAAAAAAGAAAAACGAAAAACACTACAAAAATTTTCAAAAATGTTTTCCTAATTAAAATTCATTTTTTTAAATTTATGTTTTGTGGTTTCTTCTATTTCTATGCTACTTGTGAATTAGCTGTCACATAAGGTGGGAATACCCTATAGCTCTTGGGAATCCTGGCCGCTGTGAACGCAAGGCGAATGAAGTAGTATTGGGCACTACTTCGTTTGCACGAGCCAAACCAGAGGAGATCACGGGTATCATGTATTGGTATCACTGCTGATGCTCAGTCATAGCTCGTATGCAATGCGTAGTGTGTATTCTCAAATCATCTACTCAACTCTCCCACCACCCCCACCCAAGATTAAATCCTGAGTGCACCACTGATTTCATTAATCAAAAATGAAAGGGAAAAATCTTAAGTATATTTTGGGATATATCTCGCTAACTAAAAATAGTTATCTCATTCTGTAATATAACAGTTTTTTAGAATGTGTCATTAGCATGTATTCACTACTGACATTAGACATTATTTCTGCTTTCTGTTAATGTGTGAGCCGATATTTTCAATAGCGAAAAATATAAGCAGATATTTCTTAACTGGGAGTCATGACCTCTTTGCAGATTACTAGACCTGCTTTGGCTAATATAACTTATTACTGGACAGTGAGCAAACACGACCGCGCGGTCAACCTAGTGGCTTTGCGATTTGCAACCATATGCTTGGGGAAGGAGTGTCCCAGGTTCGATTCCCATTCTAAACGTGAGGAATTTGAGGATCTTCCTCAGGCATAGCCAAGTTAGCCAGTCTTGGGCGCGGTCAGTAGGGTTTTTTCTGCCAGTTTATCTGGCATTTTTCATCCCGCAAGCAGGCAAACTGGCCCCGTGAACATACGCCTCTACAGTCAAAAATATATCCCCCCCAGTGGTAGACCAGGCGACCGGTCGGTTGGGAGTAGTACTAACAAGAAGTCGCATCTAAATAACATGCGGACCCTGCACAGGAAGTGGGAATAACGCGTAAGAAGAAGACTGGACAGTGAGCAAACACTGACATGCTAAAAAAAGTTCAAGACCAAGAAAATAAGAAAAAAGGAAAAAACATAAAATAATAAATCAAATAATACTAAAAAACTTAAAATCGACATAGCACTAAATCTGACAAACAGCCTGACATATTAGACATTGAAAAAACCAACATATCACCTGAGAATTTAGAACATTTGCACCAATACTGAAAAGACACTGAGAAACATGCACAAAAACAAACACCTCTAAACTAACCTACTAAAGTAACAAGTAAACTCTAACCTGTAGCCCTTGGGGGGGAGTGGAACTGCCAGCTGTCAAATCAGTTTGAAAGCACCAGTTCTTGCCTGATCACTGAAGTTAAGCAAGCATGAACCCAGTTAGTACTTGAGGGGATGACCAACTGAGAACCCTGTATTTTGCAGCATGACGATTTCTGTTTGACATTGTGGCCTTGCAGGAGGACCTGAATAGACTATGTGAATGGGCAAATGATTGGAGTTATCAGTTTAATGTTGCAAAGTGCAAGGTCTTGAAATTTGGTAGGCCAGGTTGGGATGCAGAGTATACATTTGATGAAGAAATTTTGGAAGAGAAGAGAGATTTGGGATGAGTAATGGGTGACAGAGACTTGAAATTTAAGGGTCACATTGCAAAAATTGTAAGAACATCCTAATGGAATATGGCAATTAATGAGGAGGACATTGACATAGAGGCAAAGTGGTAATTGTTTCCCTGTATAAGATACATGTTCCCATGATCAGATCACATATGGCACAGATTTGGTCACCTGGTTTTCAGGGGGATGTATTGTAGATGATCCAGAGAAGGTTTACTAAGTTAGTATCAGATCTATGGAATGTCAGATATGAGAAGATTGAGGGAATGTAACTTACAGAACCTTGTGAATAGAAGAAGAGGAGATATGTAAGTTGGTGAGAGATTGTTACCAGATTAATGTGGAAATGATATTTTATAGAGAAGAGGGTGACAAGGGAAGAACTAGAGGCCATTCATGGAACTGTATAACGAGGGAATGAGAAGTAGGTTCTTTGCATGGAGAGTGATTGTTGAGTGGAATGCATTGCCTGAAAGTGTGGCGAGTGCAAAAACTGTGCATGGATTCAAAGCACAGTTTGATCTTTTGGCATGAGAGAGTATAGACCTCCCATGATGAGTCCTTTGACTCCATGGAGGTCAACCAATAATAATAGTAATAATTCATTGTAAATTAATAAACTCCAGTTGTTCACAAAAACAGACATTATGGGAAAACAAACAAAAATCACATCCACCCCTTAAAATCAACAAACTACCAGTATAAACAATGCACACATGAACAAAACAGTATGAAAAACTCTTTTTGTGAAATTGCACTCCCCTTCAGGAAAAACATTAACAGACCACCATTCTGGACATAAACAAATTCCTTGGTGAAAAGCAATCAACATCATCACTTCTGGTGAATCATACATTGACAAAGGTGTTAGTATACTTCAGCTACTTCTGATAAGTGTGAGACATGATGTCACCAGAGGTCATGTCACTAAACACTAAGTGTGTGTGTGTGTGTAAAACCAGTA
This sequence comes from Typopeltis vanoorti, assembly GCF_054136105.1. NCBI lineage: Eukaryota > Metazoa > Arthropoda > Arachnida > Uropygi > Thelyphonidae > Typopeltis > Typopeltis vanoorti. Next base: position 12,930,194 of record NC_143556.1, read on the forward strand.
AACAATATGTAGCACATAACACAAAGAAATAACAGCAAGGCCATGAAAATATCCACAACCAATACACTGCTGTATGTATCATTGAGCTCAGATGTTGATTCAGAAACAGTTCTTCACGATATAAACAACACCAGAGGAAAATAATTAATTTATTGAACTTACTAATATTTCAGTGGATTTCCAACCATCATTCTCAGAGCACAAAATTGCATGGAGTATACACGTATCACTCAATTAGATAATTGAAGAAGCATTTCAACTGAAAGGAACTGTTGTAACAAGGCACTCTTTAGATGCCAGATAAATTCTTCCTGAAGAAAAGTCAAACATGTTATTAGAATGACAGTCTCCGAGAATGTTTACTAAAGTGAGGTTGTGGGAATGCTTCATTGCCAATGCTGGGTTTTAAAAATAGTCTCTCAGAGCTATAGTATTTATTTCGTATCCAAACACAAGTGGTACAGTAGTAAGTAATTGGTACAACATTTTTTACAACAAATTAGGATACATTACAAATGAGAACAGCTTAAATTTAGTAAATAAATTATACAGGTAATAATGAGTTAAATATGAAGGATAAAGAAACTATACATAAGTTATATGCAATAAATATGGTCATATATTATTCCAGAATCTTGTGCAATTAACTGCTCTTTTGTGCAAGGAAATTGAAGAGAGGGCCAAGAAAGATGTTCCATGGACTATGTTGTCCCACACACAATTATCTGGTCCAGTGAAGTAACCCCATTTGATGAGGTTTTGTTTGCAAAACCACATGTGGGCACTACATGGAAGATGTTTGGCTGTTGGAATACCAATATTATTCTCAGGATATAGTACAAACATTGTTGAAGTCTTATCTCTGGAGGATTTTTAGGTGGTTCAATGGTTGCTAAGAAGTTATGTAGCGTTCTTGGTCTTTGGGACACTGTAGTCTGGCCAAATAGTGAGTGGCACTCATCATTCGTCTGCTTTTTTTGTCAGCTGAGAATACAGATCTTCGAATTATGCAGTACCGGTCAAAGTATACAGTCTCTTAGTGGTGTTGGTTTCAGGCATCCTGTAATTAAGCGGCACCTTTCAAGTTTTTCAATATGGCAGGATCTGGCCCATACAGGGCAGGCATATTGAGCAGAAGGATAGCAAAGGGCCAAGACAGATGAGCTCAGTGTGCTGGGTCTACACCCCATTTGGAGGAAGTAAGCTTTCTTAGTATATTGTTTCTTGCATTAAGTTTTGCCTTTGTTTTTTTCTGTGTGTTTTATATGAAAGAGTGCAATCGAGTCACATCAAGGTAGATTGGGTTCCAGGAATGTTCTATATTAGAGCCTTCCCAAAAAATTTGTATCTTCCTGTTAGCTTCCTTATTGTTAAGGTGGAAAAAGTCAGTCTGAGTTTTTGAAGGGTTTGGTTTTAATTGATTACTGCTATAATATGTGGTTATAGTATTTAAGGCAAGTGATAAAGTAGTTTCAATGGACTCAAAATTTTTTGATTCTGTAGCTATGGCAAGGTCATCAGCATAGACAAAGTTTCTAGTGCCTGGAAAGATGGGGGAGATCATTGATGTAGATGTTGAAAAGTAATGGTGATAACACACTTTCCTAGGGGAGGCCTTTTTTTGGGGATGCCAGCAGCTCTTCCTACCCCCCCCCCCCCCAGGTCCACATAAAGGCATCTGTTTTCCAAGAATGATTGGATCTGGAGGACAAGGCGATAGTCTCTAGTTATTCCGTATATTTTATTTCTGAGTATGAGATGGTTTATGGTATCATATGCTGCAGTTGGGTCTACAAAGAGTGCTACATAGTGGATAGTTTTTGCTCATAACCATTTTCTGTATATTGAGTGAGGTTGAGAATTTGTGATGTACAGGATTTGCCTGGTCTAAAACCAGACCTATAGTAATTTCTAGGTCTTTTTGCCAGTTCTAGTTTAGCCATATAGGTGATCACAGATGTAGATTTTATGTTTCTTAAGGCAGATGTTAAAATAAATAAAATACTGCATGTCCCCATCACTCCTACAATGAACGCACGAGATCACAACAAAACTATTTCCATCCTTTATATTCAAGGTGTATTAGAAAGATAGCTTTCTGCAATTATAATCATCATACCACTTGCAAACCACATATCCCATTAGGAACCGTCATCTGTTTTCCTAAGGATCAGCTTCATCCTCCTGCACATTTTGCAGTGTGTATAAAGTTCCTCGTATTTAGCTTACTTTGGACAGACTGATAGATCTACATTGAAGAACATATTATTATTATTACGGTATCTCCATGGAGTCAGTAGACTCATCGTGGGAGACCCAAACTATCAAAACAATATCTATCATGCCTCTTCTTGAATTCATTTACAGATGAAGAACTTGCAACTTAGTCAGACAGTGCATTCCACTTATTCACCATCCTCCAGACAAAAAATCTAGTTCTCACACCCTTGTTAACTACACTTTTCCTTAATTTCCAGGAATGACCTCGTGTTCTTCCATCACTATCACACAGCTGAAATATTTCCCCCTGCATCAATCTTATAAAAATCTTTTAGTAATTTAAATGTTTCTATCATATCCTCTCTTCTTTACCTATCAACCAACTTCTGCAATCCACAAGCTCTCAATCTATCAATGTAGGGAGCATTTTTTACATCACTCACCAACTTAGTCACTCTCCTCTGAACCCTCTCCACAACCTCCTCATCAACATAAAAACTACATCTACGAATATAGCATGTCAGGACTTACACATGCTCTGGACATTGCTTCACACAGGATTAAATGGAAGATGACAATTTTGCTGCATAGAATTGCTATAGTTCTGAGAGACTTCAGATTTGGCATCAGTTAGGAAGCACTCCCTGAACCTCAACAAATACAGCTGTATTAATTTGCCAAAAATCTGGGAGACTGTCATGCAAAGGTCACATGTACCTTACCTTTTCTGAATTAAATCAAAGACCTAGATCAAAATAAAATTAATTTTTAATTATACATATTTGGTCATTTGGTCGTTTTTTAATAGAAATACAATTTTATTAATACAGACCCGTTTACAATAAAACTTATATTAAAACCTACCAGTTTCACTAGCAAACTGTCTGTCTTTTTCAAGGCATTTACGGAGATATGAAAACTAGTAAATGCAAATTGAAAGGAACATAAAAAATGTTGTAAACCAACTAGTAGCTATGATTACACGTTTCGCGTGACAAAGAGGACTTATTGTTCTTATTCATTATCACGCATGCGTGTTTGTTGTAGACGTGTAATGTGATTACTGGCTAGCTGTAGTTCAGATTGATTGAGAGAGAGAGAGAGAGGATCAAGTTTTTTCACGAACTGTATAGAATTACACCCCGATTTCTGTTGAGGTTTCTGCCTGTTATTGACACTATTGTGGCTTCCTTAAATAAACGATGCCTGTAGTCGTCATTGAGATATGGTATGGAGCTGTTTTGCCAATCTATCATGTGGTTAGACTTACAGAAATGATGTGCTAAGCTGGAAGAGATGCTTCTGCTGTGGTTTACATCACCAACATGTTATTTTTGTCTAATTTCTAAACTCCGTGAAGTTTGTCCAATGTAGGCATGACCACAGGAACAGGAAATGTAATATACTCCTGGATATTTGTAGAACGGCACTTTATCTTTTGGGGATCCTAAAACTTGTGTGATGTTGGTGGTTGGTTTGAAGACCACTCTGATGTTATGGGCTCTTAGTATTCTTGCTATTTGATAAGAAGTTGACTTGATGAAAGGTATCACTACAGTAGAAATGTGCTGACAGTGGGATTCTTCTTGTCTGGGGTTGTCATTGTATAGATATTTTTTGATGATGTTTTGAGGATATCCATTTTGTGATAATGTGTTGGCTATTAGTGAGAGTTCAGTCTGTGTATCCTCCTCTTCTGATATAAACTTTTTGGCTCTATGTTTCAACATGTGGATAATGCTCAGTAATAACCCTCACTAATAGCCAACACATTATCACAAAATGGATATCCTCAAAACATCATCAAAAAATATCTGTACAATGACAACCCTAGACAAGAAGAATCCCACTGTCAGCACATTTCTACTGTAGTGATACCTTTCATCAAGTCAATTTCTTATCAAATAGCAAGAATACTAAGAGCCCATAACATCAGAGTGGTCTTCAAACCAACCACCAACATCAGACAAGTTTTAGGATCCCCAAAAGATAAAGTGCCGTTCTACAAATATTCAGGAGTATATTACATTCCCTGTTCCTGTGGTCTTGCCTACATCAGACAAACTTCACGAAGTTTAGAAATTAGACAAAAAGAATGTTGGTGATGTAAACCACAACAGAAGCATCTCTTCCGGCTTAGCACATCATTTCTGTACGTCTAACTACACGATAGATTGGCAAAACAGCTCCATGCCATATCTCGATGATGACTACAGGCATCGTTTATTTAAGGAAGCCACAATAGTGTCAATAACTGGTGGAAACCTCAACAGAAATCGGGGTGTAATTCTAAACAGTTCGTGGAAAAACTTGATCCTCTCTCTCAATCAATCTGAACTACAGCTAGCCAGTAATCACATTACACGTCTACAACAAACACGCATGCGTGATAATGAATAAGAACAATAAGTCCTTTCTGTCACGCGAAACGTGTAATCATAGCTACTAGTTGGTTTACAACATTTTTTTATGTTCCTTTCAATTTGCATTTACTAGTTTTCATATCTCCGTAAACGCTTTGAAAAAGCCAGACAGTTTGCTGGCAAAATTGGTAGGTTTTAATATAAGTTTTATTGTAAACTGGTCTGTATTAAGAAAATTGTATTTCTAAAATTAATTTTATTTTGATCTAGGTCTTAGAGGGTGCTTTATTAGGAAATTAGTTCTTTCAGTTATAAACTGAATTGTTATTACAACTATCTAATTGAATGCTATTGTTCTCCACATTTGATTTTGCACTCTGAGAATGCTGGTTGGAAACCCAGTGAAAAATTAGTGAGTTCAATAAATTATTTTCCTTTGGTATTGTAAAAACAATTCAGTGCACTATCTTAAAAGCTAAACCTGACTTCTTAAAGTCAGCGAAGCCAGTGTATTTTAACATCTGCCTTCAGACATAAACTCACCCTCCAGAGTGCTAGGAATGCTAATGCCAAGTACTACAAAAATAATAAAAAAAAAAAGGTCAACATAATGACACCACAATCATATCGCCTCTTTTGGACACAAAAACACCTAACCTAGAGTTAGCAAAATCATGCATTCTCCATTTGCTTTATACCTTTTTTTTTTTATATGCTTGTTTATGTCCTTTTCATAGACACTCTGCTTTGTGCCATTTCATATTACTCTAAACTTGTAAAAACACAAGCAGCTGTCAGTGAAAACAGTAGCTTTAAATTTTGTGCCCAAACTTCCCATTCTCCTCTTCCATTTCATTAATTAATCTGTTCTTTGGAATTATCTTCCTTACATTGCTATGTTCTCCCCAGGACCTTTTGGATGGGCAAACTGCCTGGCTGGTTTTACTGACCACCCAGCTAATTAATGTTGTGAATTGACATGGCTAAATAATGAGCAAGAATGGAAAAATAATTTAAGACATTTTTTAATTAATAGTGATGAGAAATCGAACTGGAGAGTCTCGATACTCGTGAGACCAGCTCAATTTCTCGAGAGCTTCAATCTGAAGCTCTCGAGATTGGCTTGCAATGCCAATCTCGAGAGCTTCAGATATTCACTTTGATGCACACCAATCCGTATGCGAAAGAAGACAAAAATTGGGATCTCTAATACAATAGTATCGGTTGCAAAGAAGTTCTTTTACGAAAGAGACATCATTTTGATGCTTGAAAGAAATTAATTGTGAAATTAAATTGAGCGAATTCGAATCAAAGGCAAAAATCAATGTTAAAAATCTATATTTATTTTTCTTAATAGTGGTTTTTGTCCGAAGATTGTGAGTCAAGTATTTAATATTTTATTTTGTGATAGGCCTGCGCATCAAATATAGTTGTGATCTCGGGGAATTCTCGAAATTCTCGATGACTATGACATCAGTCTCGAGTGATACCAATTCCCATTCCTAGTAATTAATACTTATAAGTATACTTATAGTAAAATTGCGACATAACGTGCATTATGTGTCTCGGGTATTACTGTTAGTGCACAATTCAGTGATTTGTTCTGATTAATTTAATAACAATGATATTTTGTATTTATTAAATTACTCCATAATGAGTAAAAAGTCAAGTCAGAAAACCACACTCTTAACTTATTTTAAGAAAGATGAAACCTAGCATAGTAGCGAAGACACCAAACCAACAACAGAATCATCGATTTCTGCAGAGTCTCTTTCAAATGTAAAACATGTATCTAAACATCACTTATCGGGTATTAACAGTGAGCGGTTTAAAAAATTCCATTGGTTAGTGGTGAAAGATAATGGAATGATGTGTTCCACATGTATGAAATACAGAAAGAGATGACCCACAAACAAGGAAGTGACTTGGGTAACTATGCCATGCACAAGACTTTGAAAAGAAAGCTTGGTTGACCATGAACAAAGCAAGTTACACACTGATTCTTGTTCAGATATAATTGAAAACTGGAATAAGGCAAATTGAAAAATCAATTTCAATTTTGTATAACTTGCAGAGAGATGCTTTTCTGGGAGCTTTAAGATCTATGTATTGGTTAGCAAAAAATGAGTTACCACATTATTTGAAAAATTGCTTGAGCATTGCAAGGCTATGGACTGTTACTACTTAGAACATCTTAACGTTGGTAAAAATGCACATTATACCTCAAAGAATAATGCAAGAGTCGATTGATATTTTAGCATCAGAAATTAGATCTGAAAGACTGAAAAATATACATTCTGCAGATTATTTCAGTGTTTTATGTGAAGAAACTACATCCATCTCAGTTTTAAAACAGCTGATTGTGTACATTAAATATGTTTGTCAACTTAGAAAAGAGGTCAGGGTTAGTTTTGTATCAACTTGCAATAGCATTGATGGCAAAGCTGAGACTATAACTAACAAAGTAATTGAAACCCTTGACAGTCTAGGCTTAAAAACTTGTAATCTGGTGGGCCAAGGATCTGATGGAGCAGCTGTCATGATTGGAAAGCAAAAGGGAGTTGCAAAACTGCTCAAAGATTAAACAGATGGACTCGTGGTCAACTGTCATTGTGTAAACCACCGACTGGCTCTTTCTAGTGCCCAAGCGGCTGCTGAAGTGCCTTATTTAGTCATGTTTAATGATATCTTAAGGCAATTGTTTTTCTTCTTCCAAAATTCCTCACTCAGGATGACTGGTTTAACCCAAATCCAAAATATACTGAACAGTCCTCAGATTAAATTTAAAGTGGCTATTGACAGTAGATGGCTTTCTCATGATTCTGCAATACAATCTCTAAGAGAATGCATGGTGAGTGTTATAGCTGCATTGGAAAGAGAGGCCACCGAACGAAATGATATCACAGATGAAGGTTTAAGTAAATAAATCAGAACATACAATTTCATAGCTTCACTAATGATGCTTTCAGATGTGTTACCGCATTTATCTAACTTGTCAAGATCATGGCAAAGTCAAGATGTTGACTTAACTGAAATAGAGCCAGTCTTAGAAGCCAGAAAACTATCCATCATGGAATTGAAAGACACTCCTGGCAGTCATTTTCAAAATCTTCATCAGCATCTTTCAGGTGAGTGGTCAGATCTTCACATTGATTATTCAGATTCTAATGTTATTACGTTTAAGACTACAATATATGATAAATACATAGGCACAGTTATTAAACACCTACAAGCAAGATTTCCAGATATGCCAATCATTTCCTGCTTTTCAAGACTTTTCAATGCAGAAAGTCATGATCAACGTGAGGCTTCTGAGATTCTTTTTGATTATTATTCTATAAATGAAAGTCCTACAGTTTTAAACTATGAAAGTACTAAACTAGAATGGGCAGTTGCATCAAAAATGATTAATGGACAGTCATTCAAAAATCTAGATCCAAGACAAATACTGCTGATATTAGCAACAACATCTGAGCTCAAAGAGTTTTTTCCAAATTTAGCAAAACTAGCTGCTGTTGGACTAGCCATACCTGTAAGCACAGCTAAATGTGAAAGGGGTTTCTCTGCATTAAAAAGGTTAAAAACTTGTATAAGGAATCACATCAGTCAGAACACTCTAAATAATCTGAAGCTGATTTCACTGGAGGGACCAGATCCACAGATTTTAATTACGAAAAAGTTGCTGACAACTGGGCTTCTAAGAAGAGAAGAATTAATGTACAGAATTTTAAGCTGTGAGCATTACAAGGTTTTTCATTACTTAATGAGAAAATAAGAAAAATCCTAGTCTTTTTTGCTATAATTACTAGGATATATAAAATATTATCCTTGTTTGAAGTAATTTCTAATAAAATTACTATTTTAATTTGTTATAAAAAGGGTCTTTCTTAACTCATTCAAAATTTTTGTACGCCCGGCTAATGCTTCATTCCACCTGGCTGATAAAAATTTCTGGAGAGAACACTGCATTGTTTACCTTAAAGCCTGCAACACCAGCTATGTAAGAAACATGCTAACTGGTTTCTATCTCTTGTGTATCATAGAGACCTAGATAGAAGTTGCACCTAGTGGTCTCCTCACTGAACCAGAATTAACAACCATATTTATGAGAATTAAGTGTTCTACATTTGATCCTTACAAAATAACATTTTGAAATCACACAGTTATGTGGTTTCAAATCGATCCAAATATTTGCTCTCATTATTATTATTATTATTATTTTGGTAACCTCCATGGAATTAACAGACTCATCATGGAAGGCACATTCAACCAGTAGCATGTCTATCATTATAAGCTTTGAAGTTATTTACACTATCTCCATTCACAATGCATTGCATTCCACTCACCAATAAATCTCTATGCAAAAAATCTACTCCTCGCACCCTTCTTTACCACATCTTTATATAACTTCTAAGGATGGCCCCTTATTCTTTCCATCTTTCTATTAATTCTGTCTGAATTAATCTGATAAACTCCCTTAACTAACTTGAAGGTTTCTATCATAATTAAAAGAAACACATGTATTAACCACAGTGAAAATTATAAAATTCTAAATATTTCATCGGGGTGCTTAAGGGTCAAAGCTGTATAACTGAGAGGAGACCTCCACATAGCCTTTAAAGGAATGTGGAGAACCGACCAGGGCTTCTGACCTAATGTCCAATCCTCACCTTCTCGTGGTGCACCCTGTTGGGTATCTACTTTGATACTGAACGAACGAGGATGGGCTGGCAATTTGGGATTTAGCCGACCAAATTGTATTCTTATTGGTTAAACCAAAATAAAAAATGATGGTACAACATGTCAAAATTTCATGCCGGCTGGGGCGTCGCCCGGTTAAACAAGGCCCCCGTTGTTTTCGCCAGGGAACCAGGGCGAACAGCGAAAAGTCAGCTACTGGAACAAATCTGAAAACAAACCCCAACTCAACATCACCAGAGTTAAAGATCGGTACTATCAACGTAAGAAGCCTGAATGGCAAAGAAATGGAGCTAGCTGAGGAATTAGATAAGTACCAGATCGACATAATAGAGGTGACAGAAACAAAAAAGACCAAAACTGGTGAGATCTTTCTGAGCAATAAATACAAAATGTCATATTCAGGCAATGACAATCAAGGAAAGGAAGGAGTAGCCATAGTATTCAACACAAAATACGAGGCTAATCTTCTTGAATGGCAGTCAGTCTCAAGTAGAGTAATGTGGGCAAATATGAGAATGGAGAACTGGACAATGAGACTTATTTGTGCCTATGGTCCCACAGAAGGTTCTACTAAGGTAGAAGTGGAGGAATTTTTTGACTCTTTAGAAAAAGCAACTGACACAATGAAAAAGGAAAAGTTGGTCCTTGTTGGGGATCTAAATAGCAGAGTAGGAAATGATTGTGAGACATACAAAAATATTTTGGGAAAATTTGGAGAAAAGAGCAAAGCTAATAATAATGGCAAATATCTGTTGGATTTCAGCTCAGGACATGGACTGGTTATTACTAACACCATGTTCCAACATAAAAATGTGCACAAATTCACATGGAGAGAAGAGGCTAGGAATAAGAAAAGTCTCATTGACTATGTTATTGTTGATAGTGATGTTTTCTCCCTCGTGTAGGACACCAGAGTGTACAGAGGATTTGAAATTCGAAGTGATCACTATTTAGTCTTGAGCAGGATAAAATTGAATTTCATATTGAAAAGAATAACATGTAAGAAAGTTTTAAAGCGAATAAAAGTTGAGCAGCTCTCAGATGTGAACTGTAGAATAAAATACACAAAAATTATTGAAAAGAAAACGAAAGAGTTTGAGAACAGGAATCAAACCTTGGAGATTCAGTGGCAAACTCTGAAGAAAACATTGATTGATTCTACCAGAGAGGCATGTGGTGAGGTTGTGTGCAAGGATAAAAAAATTAGAACTCCCTGGTGGACACAGGAAGTTAAAGAGGCAGTGAAGGAAAAGAAGAAAGCATATCAAAAGTTCCTGGCAAATAAGTCAGCTTTTACTCTTACAGAATACAGAGACAATTGTGAGAAAGCTAAACAGTGTGTAAAACTAGCTAAACAAAAGTCATGGGAGGACTTTGGCAAGAATATAGAAAATAAATATCAAGAAGGTGGCAAAATATTCTGGAGGTTGTTGAAGAAGCTTAGGAATGGAGGAAAGAGTGCTGTAAAAGGAGTTAGAGATGATAAAGGTGACATGAAAACAGGAGCAAAAGATATCCTTCAAGTATGGAGTAATTACTTTGAAAAACTGCTAAATGAAACAAGCAGTGATGACAGCACAGTGATAAAAAACACTGACCAGGCATGCAGTCAGGAATACATATCCATACTTGAAGTAGAAAAAGCGATCAAAGGCTTGAAATGTGGAACGGCAGCAGGAGTAGATGATATTCAACCAGAAATACTGAAGTATGGTGGTATAAAATTCTTACAGTGGCTGCACTGCATAGTTCAGAAAGCCTGGACAGAGGGACGAATTCAAGATGATTGGAGTAGAGCTGTAATAGTACCCATATATAAAAAGGGAAATAAAACTGAATGTGAGAATTACAGAGGTATTTCCCTACTGATGTTCCTGGCAAGATCTATGCAAGTATACTTGAGAAACGGTTGAAAAGAATTGTGGAAGAAAAGCTTGGTGAAGAACAAGCTGGATTCAGGCCAAATAGAGGCTGTCATGATCAGATCTTCACTTTACGACAAATAGTGGAGAAAGCATGGGAATATAACAAAGATCTGTATTTAAGTTTTGTCGATTTGGAAAAGGCATATGACAAGGTACAAAGAGAGAAGCTATTCAATACGCTGTGTTATATGGTGTCAATGGGGCATTATATCAAGCAATACTTAGTCTTTATTTGAGTTGTAAGTCAGCAGTTAGAATTGACGGATGTACAGGAAGATAGTTTAATGTTAAATCTGGTGTGAGACAAGGATGTACATTATCCCCTCTGTTATTCATTATCTATATGGATCACATTATGAAGGAAAGTGGTATTAAACCTGATATCAAAATTGGAGATGTTAATGTCAGCTCTTTGCTTTATGTGGGTGATGTTATACTTCTAAATAAATCCGCTACAAGTCTGCACGATTCCCTGACTAAATTGAATAGCTGTTGTAATAGATATGGTATGAAGGTCAGCAATAAAAAGACAAAGACAATGAAAATAGGCAGAATCATTGAAAATGTCAACTGTGTTTTGAATGAAGAAACTGTGGAACAAGTAAAACGTTTCAGCTACTTAGGCACGATTTTTACTGAAGATGATAAATGAAATATAGAAATTGACAACAGAATCAGCAAAGCTGGTATGGTGGGAAGTCAGTTGAATAAATTCATATGGAATAAGAGAGAAATTAGTCGGAACACTAAATTAGCTATATACAAGACAGTGTTCAAACCAGTTTTAACTTATTGATCTGAGAGCTGGGTCAGAAGTAAAACACTTGACCAAAGACTAGAGACTGCAGATATGAGAGTCCTGAGAAAGATTAGAGGCGTGAACAGATGGCATCAATGGCAATATCATATTAAAAATGAGGATATTAGGAAAGAACTTGACATTGTCAGCATCCAGGAATGCGTTAGCAGAGCTAATCTCAGGTGGTATGGTCACTTAAATAGAATGGAAGAGGAAAGATTAGCAAAACAAGTGTTCTCTGTCAGGTTGGCAGGAAAAAGATCCAGAGGAAGACCAAGGTATAGGTGGACTGATACGGTACAAAGTGCCTTAGACGATAGAAATAAAAGATCTGATAATGTTGGAGTGTTGACAAGTAACAGACTGATTTGGAGGAAAATTGTAGATAGGAAGTTAGTAATGATGTAATCTTTTCATGTGTTACTGTCATATCCTGTACACCCCTTGAGGGTACAAGGCAGGAATTTTATGATGATGATGATGAAATATTTCATCCTAAGTATCTTAGGACATCATCAGTACAGTAGTTTAAAATAATAATAGGAATAACATACAGTTAGGGCGCATGATTACAATAGAATCTCATTAAGCATGCGTAATGTGTCAGAAGTAAAAAAAAAAACTTAAACCGTAACAACGTTCTTACTGTTCCTGAAGTATTGGAAATTGTCATACAAAATTGTGTTAAATAATTTATTTTATTTATTTATTTATTTTTTTACTTCTGTAACACGTTACACACGCTTAATGAGATTCTATTGTAATCATGCGCCCTAACTGTATGTTATTCCTATTATTGTTTTAAATAATAGGAATAACATTTAAACTACTGTACTGATGATGTCTTAAGATACTTAGGATGAAATATTTACAATTGAATAAATTTCAATGTGGTTAAATTTGTGGCATGTATGTGTCTCAGGAATTGGATATGTGGCTTGTGAAAGAGAGCAGAGAGCGTATGTGCGCAAAGTGCAGGCAGTTAGAGGAAATAAGTGCATTAGAAATATCGTTATCCGACCTTGTTGCTCCAGGAACGGGGAATGAATGTAGGAAGACAAGTAGTGTGATAGGAGAAAATGAAAAAAATATATATCTGAATGAGAAAATAATAGTTGATAGTGTGGAAGGTGTGAGAGACTGTTTTGTTTGGGAGAGTGAATTTAGATTAAGAGTGACTGACCTGCAGAGGGAGATAGATGAGCTGACAGAGGAGGTGGAATGTCTTGTGAATGAGAGCAGAAGTATGAAAGATAAGATTAGGAGGATGGAAGAGATAAATGCAAGGCGATTCAGAGTAGGGGATAGAGAGAATTTTGGAAGTATGAGTGAGAGGTATGGGGGTGCTAGAAGAGGAGAGAATGGAAACGGTAGGAGAGATGGAATGAGAGAGAGGTATGGGAATGCTAGAAGATGAGAGGATGGAAACAGTAGGAGAGACGGAATGAGAGAGGGATATAGAAGTGGAGAAAATGGAAACAGTGGGAGAGAGGGAATGAGAGAGATGTATGGGAATGCTAGAAGACTTGAGGATGGAAACAGTAGGAGAGAGGGAATGAGAGAGAGGTATGGGAATGCTAGAAGACGAGAGGATGGAAACAGTAGGAGAGACGGAATGAGAGAGGGATATGGAAGTGCTAGAAGAGGAGAGAATGGAAACAGTAGGAGAGAGAGGTATGGGAATGCTAGACGAGAGAATAGCAGTAGAGGAGAGGAAATAGGAGAGACCTATGGGAATGAAAGAAGAGGAGAGAATGGAAATAATAGGAGAGAGGGAATGGTAAGAGGTATAATGTATGGCGACTCAATGATCCGTGGTGTTCAAGATAGGATGCGTGAGGAGTGTTTGCCAGGAGGAACAATAGAAAGGGTGGCTATGGCAATTAAGAGAGATGAAAGGGTGGATGAGATGATTGTGATGGTAGGAACAAATGACTTGAGCGGTAATGTAAGTCGGGCAGCGAGAGATATGAGATTTTTGCTTGAGGCTGTACGGAAGAAGACAGAGAGAGGGAAAATAGTGTGCCTGTTGCCTAGGTATGATAATGATGAGCTGAGCAGAAGAGCAGTGATATTGAATGGCATAATAGCGAGTGTGACAAGAGAGGACTGGTATATGTAGATGCTTGGAGTGCGTTTGAGGAAAGAGAGGAATTGTATGCGAGAGACCGCTTACATTTGAACAAGGAAGGATGTAGGCATCTGGAGAGATTGCTGCTCTGACGAGTCAGTGTGTGTCCCAGGGAGGATGATAGCAGCGGTGGCCTCTTGTGGGAATGGATACTTAGGAGAAGGGAGACTGTCAGGTAACACTGAGCCCAGTGGAGTCTAGAAGGGATAATGCTGGGTATAGAAACAGTGGCATTTATATGCTTTATACTAATGCCAGGAGTATCCGGAATAAAGGAGAGGAATTGGTGGCACAGATAGCATCAGCCTGGCCAAAAATTATTGGGATCACTGAGATGTAGGTGACAGAAGGGGATATAATAACAGGAATAGAAGTTGCTAGGTAAAGCATTTTTTGTCAGGATAGGAGGGGAAAGCGTGGTGGTGGGGTACTGCTTATGATAAGTGATGACCTATGTCCTCTAAGAGTGGAGGCTTTAGAATGAAGTGAGACAAATGATTTTGAGAGCGTATGGTGTGAGGTAGAGGTATGCAAGACAGGATGTTTAGTGGGGTGTTGCTACAGACCCAGGAGCACAGAGGATGGGGACCAGGAGATGTTTAGACAGCTAAGTTTGGCAAGTGCAAGAAGAATGATTGTTATGGGAGATTTTAACTACATTAGTATAAATTGGAGAGAGGAAGATGCATGTAGCAATAGGGGAATGGAATTTCTAGAATTCTTGAGGGACAAATGTCTTAGGCAACATGTAACAGAGGGAACAAGAGGTTCAAGAGTTTTGGATTTGGTTATAGCATCAGAAGAGTTGATAATAACTGGGTTGACATCTCTCCAACTGGTTGGAGAGAGTGACCATATGGTTTTGACTTGGAAAATGAATAGACATGCAAGAGTATCAAAGAGACGGGAACTTATGTGGAATTATAATGCAGGTGATTATAATAGTCTTAGACATCAACTTTGGGAAGTTTCATGGAGGGAGGAATTGGAAGGCTGGGATATCATTAGTGCGTGGGAAATTGTGAAAGAATATTTGTTAGCAGCAATGGTAAGTTGTATACCACGAGTGAAGAAGAGGACACAATTTGGAGTAAAGTGGATGACAAACAATATTAAACAGGAATTCCATGCGAAAAAGAGGCTATGGAAGAGATATAAGGAGACAGGTGAAGAGAAGATGCATGAAGAATATAAGACATAGGCCAGAAGAGTGACTAGTGTGCTAAGGAAAGCGAAACTGGAATATGAGAGGAGATTGGCCCTAAGATCCAAAGAAAATCCTAGGGAATTTTTAGCTATGTGGCCAGTAGGAGGAGAAATGACTGTGGAAGAATGAGGGATAGGGCTGGTTCGAGGTTTAGAGGTACAGGAGGAGAGTGTGTTTCAGATACTGAGTACTCTGGATGTCAGTAAAGCTTTGGGACTGGATGGTATTTTGCCACGAGTTTTGAGAGAATGTGCTAGGGAACTGACAGTGCCTTTAACCTGGCTTTTCAATGAAAGTCTGGCTTCGGCAAAGGTGCCCAGGAAGGTAAGATAGTGCCATTGCATAAGGGCGGTAACAGACTGGAAGTGTCTAATTATAGACCAATTTGTGTGTCATCAGTAGTTGTTAAGATCTTGGAGAAAGTAGTGAAGGACCATATACAGCATTGGGCAGATGAGGGTAATGTTATCTGTGAGAGTCAACATGGATTTGTGAAAGGGTGCTCTTGTTTTAGCAGTATGCTAGCCTTTTATAATAAAGTTACAAGAACATTAGATGAGGGAAAGGCATATACTGCAATTTTCTTAGACTTGGCAAAGGCATTTGACAGGCTGCCACATGATTAGCTGATATTTAAATTGCATCACATGGGTCGGGATGTCAGATTGGTCAACTGGATTCAGGATTGGCTGTCTGATAGTATCAGAGAGTTGTGTATGGTGGAGCAGTTTCAATGAGGCAGAGGGTTACAAGTGGGGTCACACAGGGCTCAGTACTAGGACCTATATTGTTTAAACTTTATATCAGTGACATTTTTAGTGGATTGCAAGGGGATATTCAGTTGTTTGTGGATGATGCAAAGCTGGGAAGGATTATTAGTAATAGTGCCGATGTTGTAGCCCTGCAAGAAGATTTGAATAAGCTAGATAGATGGGCAAATGAATGGGGGTGTCAGTTTACTGCAGCAAAATGTAAGGTCTTGAGGTTTGGGAAACATCGATGGGATGCTGCATACTCTATGGGAGGAGTTATACTGGAGGAAGTAGGGGAGACAAGAGATATGGGGTTGATGGTTGATAGAAACCTGAAGTTTAGGGGACATACTTCAATGGTGGTGAAGGTAACACAGTGGATTGCTGCAATTATGAGGACACTGACCTGCAGAGATAAGAGGGTTATCATTCCGTTGTATAAGTCTCTGATCAGACCACACTTGGACTATTGTTCTCAGATTTGGTCCCCAGGATTTGAAGGGGATAAATTAACTGTGGTAAGGATACAAAGACGGATGACAAAGATGGTTTCAGGACTGTACAAGGATAGTTATGAGGATCGGCTGTGGGAATGTGGACTGCAGAGTTTGGTGGATAGAAGAAGAAGTGATATGATTGAGACTTTTAAACTATTGAGAGGTGGTTACAGGGTTGACACTGGGGAGTTCTTTTGATTGGTTGAACAGCAGGAAGGAGTGATGACAAGAGGCCATCCCTGGAAGTTACGAAAGGAAACTGTAAGCAAGAGAGTGAGGGGTGGTTTCTTTGCGTGGAGGGTGGTTGAACCGTGGAATGCATTGCCTGATGGAGTGGTGAGAGCGAGAACGGTCAATGAGTTTAAGGAGTGGTATGATAGACTTTGTGTTTCTTAGGAAGGACCTCCCACGATGAGTCTTTTGACTCTATGGAGGCCTGAATAATAATAATAATAATAATAATAATACGTGTTTCTTTTAATTATGATCGCACCAGGTTTCGTTATTTAAAAAGGGTTTCTATCATATCACCTCTTTTCCTCCTATCCACCAACCTCTGTAATCCACATTCCTTCAAATGTTCTTCATAACCAACACTCCCAAGTCCTGATATTACTTTGTTCATTCATCTTTGAACTTTCTCTAGTGTTTATGAATCACAATGAAAAACAGGTGACCAAATCTGAGCACAGTAGTCTATATAAGGCAGAGGTGCCTTATATGGACTACTCTGCCTCTGCCTTATATGGCCACCGCCATATAAGGCATTGGTGGTGGCACCTCTATATAAGGCATTGTCAATGTACTTTTTATCATAGCAGCAATATAATGTGTAGTCTTTGCAACACTTGTGATGTGCCCTTGAAACTTCAGTCTGCTGTCACTCCAATATCCTCAGTCTCATCTACTTCTTGAACTACAGTTTCATCAATACAGTACATAGCCTTATATCTCTGCATCCCAAAATGTATTATCTTGCATTTATTAATATTAATTAGAGTCAGAAAACAGATACATCTTGTCATCACATCTTCTGGTATAGGATTTACAGGGAGGTGGAAGAATGGATGGTTGCAAATTGCACCTAGTTTTCTTTGCAGGAGATCTATAAAGCATGACTTCATATATGAGAAGTGAGGTTTTGGCCTTTTCCAAGTTACGTTTGCATTTGTTAAGCAGTATGATGGAAAAATTGTAAATAATACAAAAACTTATACACGTTATTCATACCTAGAAATATAAAAAAAAAACTCTTTTGACCAGATTCAAAGTGAAAAAAAAAAATATAGAAATAAAAAAATATATATATGAGGAACTAGTAATAGAAAGTGCTTACTTCAACATTAGTCAGGAGCATTGCTGCACCCAGGGGGCCAAGGGCGTCCCCCCAAAAAAAAGAAAGAAAAAGGGAAAAACACTAGGAAAATTTCCAAAAATCTTTTGGAAATTCACATAAGGTGGGAATCCCCTAGAGCTCTTGGGAATCCTGTCCGCTGTGAACGCAAGGCAAATGAAGTAGTGCTCGGGTGCTACGTCATTTGCCCGAGCCAGAGGAGATCACGGACGTCATGTATTGGCGATCACTGCAGATGCTTAGTCATAGCTCGTATGCAATGCGTAGTGTGTATTCTCAAACCCTCTACTCCCCCTCCCCAAGATTAAATCCTGAGTGCGCCACTTGTCAGGAGCATATATATGTTATCTTCCTAAGTCTCTGAGAATTAGATTTTGTATAACAGATTGTTTGAAATCAGCAGTGGTGTACATGAAGTGTATTCTCCAGTATTCTTGATAACTGCATTAGACAGTATATTAAGAAACGTTAGAGAAAAGAGAACAGTAATAAAAAATTATATTTGCTGATAACTTATGCAAATATAATTTATGTAGTATAATATATATATACATACAGGGTGTTCGGGATAAATTTGACATATTTATAATTAATTATATTTTTCCGTAAGTTACATGTATTAACACACACTTCTCTTCATTTAAAAGTTTGGACCCTTCTTCATTCACATACAAGATGTCAGAAAGGATGGATAGCTGGAACCCACCTGAATCATGGAAGAGAATAACTTGTATCATGATGATTCGTGCCCGCCATCAAAATAAGGATATTACGACTGCTGCCCAATGCTCCCTGAATACAGTAAAAACAATCAGGCATGAACTAGAGACTTGCAATGGTGACTACGAGGATGTAGCAAGAAGAAAGATCCCTAGCAGACGATCTGATTGCGTTCGTACAGCAGAATTCCTTGCAAATCTGCAGGAACAGGTGTTGAAGAACCCTGGCATTGGAATTCGGGCTTTGTTCGTGGAGTTGCTAACTGTAGTCAAGCCCTGGATAACAAGGGTAGCCAATGGTAGGCCGTATGTATGGCAGCAGGATTCGGCCCCTTGCCACACCTCTGGGAAAAGTCAAAAATGGTTGTCTGAAAATTTCTACGACTTCACCAGTCCAAATGTTTGGCCTCCAAACTCCCCAGACCTTAACCCCATGGATTATTTTGTATGGGGCGCAGTTGAAAAAGACACCAATCGCACTTCCAGTAATACAAAAGCCCAGTTAATGGATAAAATTAAAACAGTTTTTGCGGCCCTTCCCAGGGAGACTGTAGCATCAGCTTGTTCGAGGTTCCGAAGCAGAATTGAAGCTGTGATCGATGCTAATGGTGGTTATTTTGAGTAAATCTTGTTGATAGTATTGTAATTAACTCTGCCTGTAATGTTTTTTTGTCAATTCATTAAATTTAATAGATACAAAGAAGATTTTCTTTTTCCTTACGAAACTGTCAAATTTATCCCGAACACCCTGTATATATACACACACACACACAAGGTGTGGCTATTAAATAACGAGACTGGTTGCACAAATGTGGCTTATTATTACAATTGTACAACATGATTGTTATCCCCTTCACCATGCTCCCCTCCTCTATTTATAGACCATTGCATACGAATTTTCCATGGTTGGAAGCAGTGCTGCAAGTCATAGGTTTTATCTGCTTCAGTAGCACTGCCGTTTTCTTCTTTACCTCATCCACTGACTGAAAATGGGTGCTCTTCAGTGTGGATCTCAACTTTGGAAAGAGGTAAAAGTCACATTGAGCTAAGTTCGGCGAGTGAAGTGGATGGTCCAACACTGGGATTTTCTTATCAGCCAGATACTGCTTTACAGAACGTGCACTGTGGGCCGGAGTGTTGTCCTGATGGAGAATTCAAGCATTGTTCATCCACAGATCAGGTCTCTTCTTCCTCACTTGTTCTCTCAGCTTGACCAGAACCTCAAGGTAATGATGTTGGTTAACTGTCCCTCTGGTACTCATTCAACCATTACCATGCCATTGATATCATTTAATGTTAGACATTATTCCGGCATAGCGACTTCACACGTGTTTCTTTTATAACTGCCTACAGACTAACTACGAACGACAGCGAACAATGCTTATCTCAATTGTTTCTCTAACCTTCAAGGTCATTCACGGCACAAGCGCATCCCACTGCTACGAGTACACGATTTACAGCACACCTTGTCTTGTTATTTAATAGCCACATGTCGTGTGTG
This sequence comes from Typopeltis vanoorti, assembly GCF_054136105.1. Classification (NCBI taxonomy): domain Eukaryota; kingdom Metazoa; phylum Arthropoda; class Arachnida; order Uropygi; family Thelyphonidae; genus Typopeltis; species Typopeltis vanoorti. Next base: position 12,950,363 of record NC_143556.1, read on the forward strand.
TGTGTGTGTGTGTGTGTGTGTGTGTGTGTGTGTGTGTGTGTGTGTGTGTGTGTGTGTGTGTGTGTGTGTAATTATCCCACACATGAAAGGCAGAAGAGCCCTATGAACAGGGTGATCAAAATTGAAGTATCCCTGTTTAAAGCCTTGTGGAGTGCCACCCAGTGATCCAAATGCTGCAAAACTTTGCAGATATACATTGTGTATCATGTAGAAGTGATCTCTGAGGGAAAAAAAAATAGTTCCAAAATTCACCACTGGAGCATTGTAAACACCAAATGCATGGAATTTGTATATCATGCAACTTGGCAGGTGCCAGAAGGGTTTAAAAATATGGACACAGATAATTTTATATTCATTCTAATTGTTAATACCAGAACGAATGGAAACATTAGTGATGGCAGTAATGTTGCCCCAACTTGCTTTGCTCTTGATGCTGTACTACCTAAACAATTGCAATGCTGCTGCTGCACTCCATGAATTTCATCGCTTGAACAAATGTCTGAGGTCCACTATCTTCATATGCTCTGTGATGAAATTCATGGAGTGCAGCAACAGCATTGCAATTGTTTAGATAGTACAGCATCAAGAGCAAAGCACATCGGGGCAGCGTTACTGCCATCACTGCTTCAGACACAGTAACTTTGGGTAAATGCAAAGGAATTTGTTGGATTGAATGTGGGTTTTGCATTGCCCATACCCAGAAATTGTGGGTATTCACATCTCCATTCAAGTGAAAGTGAGCCTCATCTCCTCACAGAATCTGGGTATGGGCAATGCAAAACCCACATTCAATCCAACAAATTCCTTTGTATTTACCCAAAGTTACTGTCTGGAGCTGGTTTACAGCTTTGTTTACCATTGCACCATTCTTCTTTGAGAACATTCTTCAGTTGGGTCCTGTGACCTGCGCAGTTACTGCTAAGAGGTATTGCATTATGATAAACAATTCTGTTGTGCCATAGCTACAGCAGCATTTGCATGGATTGTCATTTTCCTGCAGGATGGGGTACCCTCTATACATCAGTCAATCTGTACAGGAAGGTCTTTGAGAGCATTTCACAGATGCCAGAGTGATCAGCCATGCATTTCGCACTACATGGCTGTCTCATTCACCCGATCTGGCTCCCTGCGACTCTGACTCTGGAGATTTCTCAGAGACCAGGTTTGCCAGCACTGAAAGACAGCATAATGTAGCATGTTCTCATTATCAGATTTGACCAGCTGCGTTCTGCTATTGAATATGCTGTGCAAAGGATGCAGTTTGTAGCATACCATGAAGGGCAGCATTATGTGAATGCATAATGGAAGTGAATAAAAATGTGTTATCCTTGTGTCACTTTTCATCTTCTTGCACACAAAGAAAAATTACTACATCTACATTCAGCACATCATACAGTGTCCCTGGTAAATTTTGGAAATTTTTTTTTTCAGATATTGCTTCTGCATGAAGCATGATGTATTCCTGTAAAGTTTTGCAGCATTTGGATCACTGGGTGGCATTCCACAAGGTCTTAAACAGGGATATTTTAATTTTGATTACCCTGCACATATATATTTTATCTTATACATGAAAGGCAGAAAAGCCTATAGCAAACAGATGCTATGCGAGAGTGGGGTTAGGAATAAAGTAATCTGTTGATATTCTAGAATTGCTGAGGATTGTAGTCCTTTGGAAATGCTTCATAAGGGTGACTGTTCCACAGAATTCAGGTGGAAGGAATAAAAGATGACTGAGAGTAGCAGGTTCAGTGAGTGAGTATGCAGTTTGACTGTAAAAGGATGCTGAACAGCTGCAATGTGAGTTCCTGTAGATCTAGCAGGAAAATGAGGCATAATGGATGCTAATTCTGCTGAGCAATGAAATGGAAATATCTGTAGAAGAGACAATGCAGAAATTGATCTTCTATGGGGCTGAAGAGAGTCTGTAAGAGAAGTATCATTTATCAACTGGATCGCTCTTTTCTGAACAGCAGCAAGAATTTTTAGGGAGGTCTTAGCCGCACCACCTCATACATGAGAGCAGTATTCCAATGTTGGTCATATTTGGGATTTGTACATAGTAAGTAACTGTTTGGCAGCAAACTAACATCTTGGCTAGAAAAGAATGCCAAGTTTTTTGGAAGCTATTGATGCTGTAGAAGCGACATGATTGGCAGGAAAGGTTTGGAGTAAGAGTCAGTCTGATTCGACTGTAGAGCTGAGTATTATCAAAAGTAATTGGAAAAGATCTGAGGTCTTTTTTTTATGGGAAAACAAACAATTGTGTTTTGGAAGCATTGAAGTTGACTAGGTTGCATTCACCCCAGTCATGGATAATGTGAAGATCAGTGTTCAGGGTACTTATTATAGATGATCTTGAAGTATGAGATGATTGAGCACTGCAACGCTTGTGATATGAGTAGGATAAGTGGAGTGTGCTGTCATCAGCAAAACTATGAATAGGATTTGCAGTCCATAAGAACAGATCATTTATATAAATCAGGAAGAGATGGTGAAATGACAGTGCCCTGAGGGACACCAGCACTTACAGGAAAGTCTTAGATGTTCAGATTTCTCCAAACCTTCCCATAGAATAGGTCCAAATGTAAGTAACATATGCCAGGAGATCTCTTGTGGATCTGGAGTAACAAAATCCATACTGGTGGTCAGTAATTAGATGGTAGTTCTCATGGTGTTGAAAAAGCTGATCGTTGATAAGTCTCCATTACTTTAGACAAACTAATGTAAGAAAAATAGGTTGAGAGCTTGATGGTAAAAATTTATCTCTCTTTTTTTTTTCTTTTTTTTTTTTTTTTTTTTTGGAAAGTGGTCATATATGAGCTTTCTTCTATGCTAAAGGGTGGATGCCAGCTGAGTACAGTTTAGTGAGTAGATGATAGAGAACAGGTGTTAGTTCAGGAACACATCTCCTGAGTGCAATGGATGGAATTCTATCAGGACTTGCTGCTTTTGTAGTATCTAAATTATTCAGAGAATAGGAAGAATCTCTAAAAGTTGGGATACTGGGAAGAAAAGTATAAGAAATTATAGACTTATAACCCTTTCCCCAGTCCATAAGCTGTTTACAAAAATTATAGATGGTAGAATAAACAGTGTATTAAATTTTCAACAACCAAAAGAACAGGCAGGTTTCAGAACATCCTCAATTTTGGATCATTTATAAACCATTAAACAAGTAATGGAAAAAACATAATTATATACAGTACCAATTTTTTGGTTTTTATAGATTCTGAAATGCCTTCAACTCAGTAGTCCTATGTGAAATGCCTTACGCTTTAAAATATATAGGAATAAACAATATTTATATTAACATATATAACTCATATATAAGATGTTTATCAATAATAAATTTACATGGAAAAGAAAGAGAATAGAAATAAAAAGAGGAGTTAGATAGGCAGACTATTTCACGAAAATTATTTGCTACAGTCCTTGAATATGCTTTGAGAAAATTGAACTGGGAGAAAAGAAGGCTTGAATATTGTTGGGGAATATTTAAGTAATCTGCCATTTATTGATGATATCATTCTAATAGCAACATCACCAAAAGAACTAGAACTTGATTATTGAATTAAATGAAGGAATTCTGGAGATAGGCCTACAAATAAATATGGTTAAATAAAAAATAATGTATAGTGGAAATATTCCAGAATGAAAACAAATTGAAATAAATCGGGGACGGATTGAAATAGTGAGTTTATACAAATATCTAGAACAAATCATTACAAATGATTGATGATGGGATGGGTTTACTATGTTATATAGTGGAGTATCAACATATCAGAGTTTCTAGTGGGGTGGCCATTTTAATCGATAATAAATGGAAAAATAGAATACGAAAATACAATTTTGTAAATGATAGAATTATAGCAGTTAAATTAAAAACAAATAAAAGTTACTTAAATATGATAGGAATATATGGATGCTAATTCTGCTGAGCAATGAAATGGAAATATCTGTAGAAGAGACAATGCAGAAATTGATCTTCTATGGGGCTGAAGAGAGTCTGTAAGAGAAGTATCATTTCCTGAAGAAAGTAGAAAAGAGATTCTGAACAGTTTTATGAGGATCTACAAAAACAGTTAAAAACAAAAAAAGTTAAGTGTAATGAAAATGACTGTATTAATAGCAGGAGATCTTAATGCTGTAGTCAGAAATAATCCAATTCCAAATGTCTTAGGAAAATATAGAGAACTTGGCATGAATAACAATGGTCAATAACTATTAGACTTCTGTACTTTCAATAATTTTAAAATAACTATTACTTTTTTTTTTCAAAAAAAAATATAAATAAATATACTTGGAGTGGCAGAGGATCAAGATCTAAAATTGATTATCATTACTAATCAGAAACTAGCCCCATGTGTAAGATATATACGTGTTTACATAGGAAATTAAATTTTTTTAGATCATTACTTAGTTATGATAGAAATATTAAAACATTCTAAAATAAAAATATTAACAAAATGGAGAAAGGAAGTAAATAAGAAAAAAAAACAAGAAATATAACGCGTCTACAAATGTTACCTATTACAAAAAAAAAGCATTGGAATGCTATATCAATCATAATTAACAGATTACTTAAAACAAGCCAAAAATCAATGAAAATATCGAAGAAGAATGGAAAACCTCATCCAAGTGTGTTGTAAATGTACACATTAAACTGATTCAATGTGTACATTTACAACACACTAAAGCAATGCATTCCACTCACTAACCACTGTCCATCTGAAGAACCTTCTCTTCTACCCATACCCTGCTTACATAGTTTCCAGGGATGGCCTCTTTTTCAACCCCCCCCTCTCTTTCATTCTGTGAAAAATCTCTTCCATGTCAACCTAATAACAACCTTCACTATCTTATGTCTCAATCATAACCTCCCTCCTCCTCCTATTCACTGTGCATGACCACTGACCACCTTTTGTAAATCTTCTCTGGACACTTTCTAACATATTCTTGTTACATGAAAACCTGGCGACCTAATCTGTGCACAATAATCCATATGAGGCCTGATCAAGATCTCATATGGATTACCAGACAGCTGCATATCACCAGTTAAACCCATCCCAGTATCGTAATATACAAATTTTACAACAGTGGTCCCAAAACTTGTGGAGGGAGCCAGTGGTGTACCCCTGTGCCTCCCTCTCCATATATAACTTTGTGATACCTATCTAACAACCACCAATTCAACTCAGAAGTCTGTTATCCAATCCCATCCATTTCAGTTTATTTAACAGCTTGTGTGGTAGTGCATAAAAGGCTTTTGCAAATATTAAAAAGAAAAACATTAAAAATTTGGAACACAGATATAGAAAATGCAATAAAAGAAAAACAAATGGCATGCAAATCATTCCTTCAAATATACAAACGAAACTGAAGAAATGTACAAAAACAAAAGGGAAAAAGCTGAAGCCATAGTATAGAAAGCTCACCAAGGTTCCTGAGACAGATTTATTAATAAAATAGAAGACATACGTCAAAGACAAGACATAGCCTACAAATTATTAAGGAAACTAAACAGTGAAGAAGGAAATACAACACAAATTAACATAATACAAGAGAAACAATGGGTAGAACATTATAAGAATTTATGGTATGGTCCAAATTTAATAACAGAAAATAATAATGAAGAAAGTACTGATGTACAACTAATTAGATTAGAAGAACTAAAAGAAATAAAGGTATCAAAAAAGTCAACTGGATTAGGATGACATAAATTTCTAATGCACAGCTTTAGAAATATGGTGGAGAATATTTACATATGCCACAGTAAATAACTTTTTTAATTATGTAAATATTTTGTCTTATGTATCATAAGACATTGTTAAAATGATCAAACAACAGTACGAATTGAGTTAAAAAACAATAGCATGCATGCTTAAATTCGAATCCTTCTACATATACAGTCTCGTATTCGTGGATTAAAATTCATTTTTTTTTAAAATTCAATTCTTGTGGTGGTTTGATAATTGTACTGATGATGTCTTATGATACATAAGACGAAATAGTTACATAATTAAAAAAGTTATTTACTGTGGCATGCATGTTATTCTATAGTTATGTATGCTCCACAGCTTTCACTATATAAGAAAGGTTCCATCAGATTGGTCAAAAGCTGAGGCGAGCTTTTGCTTAGAAAGAAAGGAGATATGAGCTGAACTGTGAAAGCCAGTTCTTCTCATCATCAAAAGAATTGAAGACGGACACCAACAACATAAAGAGTATCAACAGAAAAGAAGTTGAACTAGGAGAAGAAAAGTACTACATGCATGATTGATGTGATGAAAGGAAGAAGACAAAGACAGGTGAGATGCTTCTACATAAGATTTTTATATTCAGGAGATAATAATCAGGAATAGGAAAGAGTAGCTATAGTATTCAACAGTGAACATGAAAATAATCTTTTTGAATGGCAATTTCAAGTAGGGTCATCTGTGCAAATATCAAATTGGAAATTGGACAATGAGACCTATTTGTACCTCTGGTCCCACAGAAGGTTCTACTAAGGAATTCTTTAGATAAGGCAGCTGACATAAAAAAATAATTGAAATTCCGGTTTTTGTTGGAGATCTAATGCCATGTTCCAACATAAAGACATACATAAATGAAAGAAGGTACAAGGAAGAAGAAAAGTATTATTGAAAATGTTGTTGTTGATAGTGATATCTGTATGCTGGTTCAGGATACAAGAGTATACAAAGGATTTGAAATAATAAGTAATCATCACTTTTTTAAGTAGGATAAAAGTGAATATCGTATTGAAAAGGAAAATATGTAGGTTTTATAAAGAATTAAAGGCAAACATCTTTTAGAGCTAAATAAATTGTAGATTCAGCTATACAAACATTATTCAAGAAAAAAATCAGTTTCAAAACAATAATCAAACCTTAGAGTCTCATTGGCAAACTCTGAAGAAAACCGATTGATTCTGCTAGGGAGACAAGGGGTGAAGGTGTCTGCAAAAATAGAAAAATAAGAACTCTGTAGTGGATGCAAGAAGTTAGAGGCAGTGCTAGAAAAGAAGTAGCTATATCAAAAGTTCCTAGTAAGTTGGCAGATGCCCTGAGGGAATACATAGAAAGATGAATGAGAGCTAAGCTTTGTTCATAGAAAAGTAGTTAAAAAGAAATCATGAGAAGACTTTGTTAAGGATATAGAAGACAACTATCAGATAGGAGGCAAAATATTCTGGAGGATATTGGAAATAATAAAAAAAAGATGTTAATGGTGATATAAAAACTGAGGATAAAGAAAATCTGAATGTCTGGAGTAAGTACTTTTGAAAGATTATTAAATGAGATAAGCAGACTGACAGAGCTGTGATGGGATGTATTCAAGAAGAAGATAATCAGCAGCGCACAGCAATCCTACTCCTCCTCATCATCATCAGAATTTCTGATATGTACCCTCAAGGGGTACATATCAGAAATTCTGAACTCATATCGGTAGTCCAGGCTACTATGGCAGCCCTACATGATTAAGTATACTAATTTTCCTCCAAATTAGTCTATTGTCAGCCTCCAATATTGTCATATTTAGCATTTCGTGCTTCTAAAGCACTTATAACTGAATCAATCCATCTAGACCTTGGTCTCCGAGTCTCTTTCCTGCCATCTTGGAATCGAATACCTGTTTTGCTAACCTTTCTTCACAGATTCTATTTAAATGGCCAAACCGCCTTAGATTAGCCCTGCTCACACATTCCCGAGTGCCAACAATTTCAGGTGCCTTTTTAATATCTTCATTTTTAATATGTTTCTGCCATTGTGCTATCTGTTCACTCCCTTAATTTTTCTCAGAACTCATATCGGTAGTCTCTACTTTTTGAACAAGTGGTTTATTTCAAACCTAGATCTCGGATCCATAATTAAACTGGTTTGAGTCTTGTATACTGGTAGTTTCATGTTTTGGCTAATAGGAAAACATATCATTCCTTGATGTACAAATGGCCATTAGAAACCTGATATGCAGAAACCTGACCAGAAATGCACAATTTCAGAGATATAAAAGCTTGCCATTCGCTCTGTTGCATATTTCAGATGGGCTAGTCAGAAGGTCAGATTCTGGTTTGGAGTAGGGATTATGTTAACTGTCTATAAAAAAGGAAAATTTCAAGAATTACAGTGGAATTCCTTTGTGAATGTTCCAGATAACATTTATGCTGCCATACTTGAGAAGATGAAAAAAAAAAAAAAACTGTGAATGAGAAACTTGGGAAAGCTACATTCAGGTCAAATAGGGGTTGTCAGGATCAGATTTTCACTTTATGAATTGGGAATATAACCAGAATCTGTACTTGCATTGCTAAGATGAATGTTTTTCAAATTGCTAAAAGTGTATGAGATAAATGGAACATTACTCACACCAATATATAGTTCTATATTTAAGTTAGAATTAGCAAATTAGAATTGAAGGAAGTATAGCAAGATGGTTCATGAAATGATGTAAGATAAGAATGCACCTCTCTTCACTCTTATTTATCATCACCTATACTGATCATATTATAAAAGAGGCATTAAACTGATATCAAAATTGGAGATATCAAACTAAGCTCTTTACTTTATGCAGATGATGTTATGTGCATGAACAAATGTATTGCATATCTCCAAGATTCCTTAACTAAATTGAATAATTATTTGTGACAAATTTGTCTTGACAAATAGCAATAAAAAGACAAAAAGCATGAAAATAGGCAGAAGTGTTGAAAACATCAGCTCTATCCTTAATGGGGAAACCTATAAAGCAAGTAAAATATTTTAGCTAGTTAGCACAATTTTTAGGGAAGATGAGAAATTAAATATGAAATAGACAGTAGAATAAGCAAAGCTGTTTATAATGGGATTGAACAAATTTATATGAAAACGAGAGAAATTAGCCTAAACTAGTATTACATAAGAGTGTTCAAACCTTTACTTAAAATTATAATAATGGAATTAACTTGTGTAAAATATTATTTATTAGTAGAATTTTCGCCTGAGAATCACAGGCATCTTCAGTACATAAAAAGCTAATTAAACAATAACTGACAATTCCACAAGGCACCACGTAAGTAGCTAATGTAAGATAACTAAAAAAGATCATTAAATTTCCTAACGTATTTAAAAAAAAAAATACATAAATAAATAAATAAAATATATATAAATATACAAATTAAAAAAGTTAGGAAACATTAGCTGATTTCAAAAGTACTATCTCCCACATAGGGGATAGACGTAGACCATCGGATCTGAAGTAAAGTTTCACGTTTCTTTATAATGCCATTCCAAGAGGAACTGACTTTTGTCTGGCTCCAGTGAACTATGTCTGGTGTTGATGGCATGCTCTGCAAGTTCAGACTGTTCAGGTTCAAGGTATTGAACATACAACTTGTGTTCTTCTAGCCGAATAAAAGCAGATCTTGCTTGTCCGAAATGAGATAACCCACAAGAGCAAGAAATCTGGTAGACACCTGGATAAGTGAGATGTGGAAGCTTGTCCTTTGGAGAAGTGAGAAAGGTGGAGATTTTTCTGAGTTGAAAGGCAACAAAAATATTTAATGGTTTTAATACTTTTGGCATTCACTAATGCCTTGCACATAAGGGATAGGAATATGCACCATTTTTTCTGTATTTGAAGAGGAAGATATATCAACACTACTCAAAGCTCTTTTGATGAAAGAATTTTTATATCCATTAGAGCTGGTTACCTCCTAGATGAGTCTTTGACTCCATGAGGTCTTGTTTAATAATAATAATAAAAAATAGGAAATAATAATAATAATAATATTATTATTATTATTATTATTATTATTATTCAGGCCTCCAAGGAGTCAAAAGACTCATCGAGGGAGGTCCTTCCTAAGACATAAAGTCTGTCAAGACTCATCGAGGGGAGGTCCCGCCCCCTGAGAAACACAAAGTCTATCATACCACTCTTTAAACTCACTGACCATTCTCGCTCCCACCACTCCATCAGGCAATGCATTCCACGGCTGTTCTTTCTGTAATAGTTCCTCTGAAGAATAAAAGGAGGAGGCGTGATGAATCAATGTTTTAATAGTTCCTGCCTTTTGACTGGGATGGTGATGAGATTTAGCATGGATATATAACGGCCTGTATGAGTCTCTTTCCTATAGACTGAGAAATGTAGGTTACCATCTTGTTGGCAAAGAATTAAAAGATCTAAAAAGGCTAACCGCTTATTTACTTCTACTTCTAAGGTGAACTGGATCCTTGGATGAAGTGCATTTAATTTAGAGAGCAACTGTTATAATTCATCAGAAGAGCCATTCCAGATAGCAAAAATGTCATATACATATCTGAACCAATGAGTGGGTCTAGGACAAATGTTGTCAAAAATACGTTGTTCAAAGTGCTCCATAAAGTAGGTGCTCCATAAAGGATGTAACTGAGTCTATTAAAGAGCAAAAGGAAAGGGTGAGAGAAATTATTGTTGTGGCAGGTACGAATGATTTGAAAGGAGATAAAATGGAAATGATAGAAGACCTGAATGAATTGTTTGAGGTAGCAAAAGAAAAGAGTGAGAGAGTTAGAATGATTAGTCTTTTGCCACGGTATGACAGTGAAATGTTTAAAAGGAGGGCCATAATTGCGAATGACTTTATGCGTGGGTTATGTATGACGAGTGGTGTGGAATTTGTGGACGTGTGGAGTGAGTTTGATGGGCGAAAGGATCTGTATAAGATGGATGGCTTGCATTTGAATGGTTACAGTGTAAGAAGACTTGAGAAAGTGTTGCTGAATGTAGTGGATGTGCCAATTCAGGGAAACTAGATTTGTTAAGGGGGGGGGGAGTAGATATACAGTCCTTAGGGAGGCAGTTGAATGTAAGAATGAACATAATATGCCAGAGCAAATAAGGACAACAAATCACAGTGGGATAGTTAATATAAGGCATCAAGGTAGGGTTGGGGCTACCTTGATGCCTTATATTAACTATCCCACCATGGGGGGAGGAGTATTGTTGATGATAGCTGATGAGCTCCAGCCAAGGAGAATAGAAGTTGAATTGCAGGATAGAGAAAAGAGCACATTTGAGGCCATTTGGTGTGAGATTGTGGCTAGCAGAACTAAATACACAATTGGGTGCTGCTATAGACCAGGTGATGGAAAAGATGGTGGTGACAGTATGCACAAGCAAATAGAAGAAATGGGTGGAAGGAGGGTGATTATTATGGGAGATTTCAACTATGGTCGCATTGATTGGAGTGAGGAGAGGACACACGGGAGGAAGGAATTGGATTTTATGCGGTTATTAAGGGTTAGTTATTAATATAACTATCTGCGACAGCATGTAATGGAAAATACTAGGGGTCAGAGAGTGCTTGACCTAGTAATTACATCTGAGGATTTGGCTGTAACAAATATGACCATATTGCCACCAATTGGTGAGAGTGATCATAGGGTCTTGACTTGGGAGGTGGCTAAAGATGTAGAATTTTCAATTAAGACACGGTACATGTGGAATTATCGGGCTGGAAAGTATGACAAGCTTAGGAGTTTGATTGATTCAGTGCCATGGCATGTACAACTGCAAGGACTAGAAGTTGATAGTGCATGGGAGGTAGTTAAGAAGTGATTGCATGAAGCAATGGCTGACTGTATACCTAGAGTGCGAATAATAAATCAAGTAGTGGTTAAATGGATGAATAACACCATTAAGCTTGAGCTGCAAAAAAAGAAACAACTATGGAGGGAATTTAAGGAGAAAGGTGACCGGCAGGCACATGAACGGTATGAAGCGCAGGTCAGAAGGGTGACGAGTGTAGTAAGAAAAGCAAAAAAGGATTACGAAAGAACATTAGCCATACAGGCTAAAGAGAATCCTAAACAGTTTTTTAGATATGTAGCAAGTAAAAGGAAAAATGTATATGGCAGAATGATTTTAAAGAATGCCGATAGTAGAGAGGAAACTGAATCAGTTGAGATAGTTGAGTTACTGAGTGAGCACTTTGCAAGAATATATCATCCAGGTGGTGACATTGTAGAAACAATAAACCAGTAGGTTATACGGGAATTGTGGTGAATGAAGTGGAGGTGAGTAGTCTATTGCATAACCTCAATGTCAATACATCTGTGGGATTGGATGGTATACCAGCTCGTGTTGTACGAGAAGCAGCTAAAGAATTATCAGTACCCTTGACCATTTTGTTTAATTTGAGTCTCGGGTTTGGGTTAGTCCTGAGCGGGTGGAAAGAGGGGAAAATAGTTCCACTGCATAAAAGTGGTTCCAAGACTGCTGTTGTAAATTACCAACCGATTAGCATATCAGGAATCATTGTCAAGGTCTTAGAGAAATTAGTCAAGAAAAGAATACAGGATTGGATAGATGAAAATGGGATATTGTATGGGGGACAACATGGTTTTGTGAAGGGTAGATCATGCCTCAGTAACTTGCTCACGTTTTATAACACAGTGACAGCTGAACTGGATAGGGGTAATGGGTTTACAGTGATACTACTGGACCTTGCCAAGGCCTTTGATAGGATACCACATGGAACCCTAATCATTAAACTGGAGCAGATGGGGACGGATATAGGGTTGATGAGATGGATAGGAGGGTGGTTGAAGGAGAGATACCAGAGAGTGGTTTATTCAGGAGTGGAGTCTAAAAGACGTCTTGTGACTAGTGGAGTGCCCCAGGACTCTTTTCTTGGACCACTGCTTTTCAATTTGTTCATCAGTGATATTGGAAAGGATTTGAGAGGAAGCGTTCACTTGTTTGCTGATGATGCATAGTTGGGTAGAGCAATTGTGAGTGCACAGTATGTCAAAATTTTACAGGATGATTTGGATAGTTTGAAGGACTGGGCTAGGAAAAATGGATATCAATTTAATGTGGCAAAGTGTAAGGTTATGCACTTTGGGGTGAAAAGAATAGCAGCAGTATATCGCACTGGTGGAACCGTACTCCGGGAGATTGATGAGCCCAGGGATTTGGGAGTGTTGGTGGATAGGGAGTTGAAGTTTAGGGGGCACATTGCAAAAGTGACTAAAACAGCTCACCAAATTACTTGGCTTCTGAAAAATACTTTAACATGCAGAGACAAACAAGTTGTTGTTCCTCTGTATCGAGCCTTGATAAGACCCCATCTGGACTTCTGTGCCCAGTTATGGGCCCCAGGGTTTCTTCGTGTAGGGAGGATGTGGAGAGGGTCCAGAGACGTGGCCAAGATGATAGCAGGTCTGTGGTCACAGAGTGACCACAGACCTGTCATGCATGGAAGCTGGGCAAGGGCATGGTTGACAAAGGTGTTAGAGCTAAGTTTTTTACTTGGAGAGTGGTGAATGAGTGGAATAAGCTTCCAGAGTCTGTTGTGGGTGCTACGACCGTTAATGAGTTCAAGGCAAGGTATGATAGATACTGTGTGAATGTTGAATAGTTGCTCTTGACATGATGTTAGGGCCTCCCTCGATGAGTCTGTCGACTCCTTGGAGTTTCCTGGAACAATAATAATAATAATAATAATAATAATAATAATAATAATAAAGAAGTTGGCAATAGCAGGAGAAATAGGATTGCCCATGTATGTTCCTTCGATTTTTTGATATAACTTGTTTTTAAAATTTTTAAAAGAGAGCAAACAGGAAAAAGAGTGGTGATATGATTGAGACTTACAAACTTCTGAAAGATCATACAGGATTTCAGTAGATGGAATTTTTCAATTTCAATTATAGAGTGAGAAAAAGACAAAGGGACATCCTTGGAAGCTGAGAATGAATGCTGCTAAGAAGGGAGTGAGGGCTAGATTTTTCTCTCATAGGGTGGTACATGGTTGGAATGGATTGGCATCGGATTTTGTGAGTGCAAACAGTGTGAATGAATTCAAGAATAAATACTATAGCTGGTGTGTGTAGTATGAGGCCTCCCTCGATGAGTCTCTGACTCCCCGGAGGTCTTTCTTAATAATAATATAGGGAAGCATTGCTAAAATTATGAAGACAGCACAACAGATCCTGGCAGTGATGTGGAGGAAACTGACATGTAAAAGTAAGGGGATTATGGTTGCATTGTATAAGGCCATATTGAAATCAAATTTGTTCACATGGTTTTCAGGATGAGCCAGCCTTGTTGACTGAGTGGTTAGTGTATCTACTCTCCAGCCAAGAGGCTGCAGATTCAAATCTCACCATGGGCATGAATGTGTGTGATTTCCTACTAACCGATTACCATATAAAAATATGCCAGAAGAATGAAGAGATGTTGGGAATGGTCCAGAGGTAATTGATTATGGATTATGGTCTTCAATTTTGAGTATGAAGAAAGAATGTAATTTGTAGAGTGTGATTGATAGGAGAAATGGGGATTTTATTATTATTATTATCTCGGGCAACTCCAAGGAGTCGACAGACTCATCAAGGGAGGCCCTAACATCATGTCAAGAGCAACTATTCGACATTCACACAGTATCTATCATATCTCTCCTTGAACTGATTCACAGTCATAGCACCCACAACGGACTCTGGCAGCTTATTTCACTCATTCACCACTCTCCAAGTAAAAAACCTAGTTCTAACACCCCTGCTAACCACACTCTTGCCCAGCTTCCATGTATGACCCCTAGTCCTCTCACCACCAATCCTATTCTCAAAAATATCTTCTGGATTAATCCTATAGAAACCCTTCAGTAATTTGAACGTCTCAATCATATCACCCCTTTTCCGCCTATCAACCAATTTTTGTAACCCACAAATCTTCAACCTTTTCTCATAAGGTTCATTCCACAAACCTGCTATCATCTTGGTCACGCGTCTCTGGATCCTCTCCACCTCCTCCCCATCAAGAAGAAACCCTGGCGCCTATATCTGGGCACAGTAGTCTAGATGGGGTCTTATCAAGGCTCGGTATACAGGAACTATAACTTGTTTGTCTCTGTTTGTTAAAGTATTTTTCAGCAACCAAGTGATTTGATGAGCTGTTTTGGCCACTTTTACAATGTGCCCCCTAAACTTCAACTCACTATCCACCAACACTCCCAAATCCCTGGCCTCATCAATCTCCTGGAGTACGGTTCCACCAATGCGATATACTGCTGCTAATCTTTTCACTCCAAAATGCATAACCTTACACTTTGCCACATTAAATTGACATCCATTTTCCCTAGCCCAGTCCTCCAAACTATCCAAATCATCCTGCAAAATTTTGACATCCTGTGCACTCACTGTTGCTCTACCCAACTTTGCATCATCAGCAAACAAGTGAACACTTCCTCTCAGATCCTTTCCTATATCGTTAATGAATAAATTGAAAAGTAGTGGTCCAAGAACAGAACCCTGCGGCACACCACTAGTCACAAGCCGTCTTTTGGACTCCACTCCTGAATAAACCACTCTCTGGTATCTCTCCATCAACCACCCTCCTATCCATCTCACCAACCCTATATCCGTCCCCATCTGTTCTAGTTTACTGATTAGAATAACATGTGGTATCCTGTCAAAGGCCTTGGCAAGGTCTAGTAGAATCACTGTTAACCCATTACCCTTTCCGGTTCAGCCGCCACTGTGTTATAAAACGTGAGCAAGTTACTGAGGCATGATCTACACTTCACAAAACCATGTTGTCCACCATACAGTATCCCATTTTCATCTATCCAGTCCTGTATTCTTCTATTTTCTATTTTCCCCTCTTTCCACCCCCTCGGGACTAACCCAGACCCGAGACTCAAATTAAACAAAATGGTCAAGGGTACTGACAGTTCTTTAGCTGCTTCACGTACAACACAAGCTGGTATACCATCCAATCTCACAGATGTATTGACATTGAGGTTTTTCAATTGACTATTCTCCTCCACTTCATTCACCACAATTCCCGTATAATCTATTGGTTCATTCATTTCTGCAATGTCACCACCTGGAAGATATATTCTTGCAAAATGCTCACTCAGTAATTCAACTATATCAGCTAATTTGGTTACCTCCCTACCATCGGCATTCTTTAAAATCATTCTGCCATATACATTTCTTCTTTTACTTGCAACATATCGAAAAAACTGTTTAGGATTCTCTTTAGAGACAAGTTGATGATAGAGACAAGTTGGTAAGGGATTATTGCAGATATAGAAATGGTTTTTCATAGAAAGGAGGAGAATATGAGAATATCCCTGGAAACTCTATAAGGAAGGTATGGGCAGGGGAGTGAGAAGCAGATTTCTTATGTGGAAAGTGGTGAGTGATTGAAATGTATTGTCTCTGAGAGTGTGGCAAGTGCAGAGTTGATGTATTTAAGGGATGGTTTTGATGAGCTTTGTGTTGCGGCCCCCCACAATGAATCTTAACTCCACGAAGATCTGATGATGATAAAAAATTATTGTGAAAGTTTTTCCATTATTATTTATTTTGTAATACCAGATCATCTTTCTGTCAGTTGTATTATTACTAATCATTATTCATATGGTATGTTTCATACCTCTACATGAACTCATTCCTTAACATTGTGCTTACTCTTCACCCAGAAACTCATTTCACTTATTTATAGCTCTCTAAGCAAAAATATAATCTTCACATCTTTGTAAACTCCATGACTTCTTTTTCAATTGCCGTGTGTTGAATAATTTCTTCTGCATTATATGAAACATATTATTAACTTCATTCTTGTCAGGTCGACTCTTTTCTGCTTCAACCAAATTTTGCAACTCACATAATTTCAGTAATGAACATTCCACAGACATACGAGTCACTCACTACTGAATGTGCAGTGTTTGGAAATAGCTACATGTTAGCAATATAGTGTATGGCTATTTCCCCTTAGCCAACTGAATTGTCTCTTTATTATAGAAAGCAACTTAT
Organism: Typopeltis vanoorti; assembly: GCF_054136105.1. NCBI lineage: Eukaryota > Metazoa > Arthropoda > Arachnida > Uropygi > Thelyphonidae > Typopeltis > Typopeltis vanoorti. The sequence goes on from NC_143556.1 coordinate 12,967,150, forward strand.
TAAATTATTAAAGGCAGACTTCCCTTTACAAAGCATTGCCCACCCCTTCCATATAGATTATCATATTCCCATCTGCCCATTCCTGAATTCTGGCTTTTTTCTCCAATGTCTTGGTGAACTACACTCTTGAGTTGTACTATACACTGTTTATATGATAAATTAAAGACGTCAAGAAATTATATTCTCGTTTAATCCTTTATCCAAGTTTAAGCAGACAAAGTTTGCACGTGAAGTAACTTCACGACTTGGCTACTTATATATAGAAGCATTATTGACTTCACATCACTTGCCTTAGTATCCCATAATGCAAAGCACATATCCTTACGGACATGTGTAATGCTATGTATTATCGAAAGGATAGGATCACTACCCTGACCAGTTTCAACCTTTGAAGTCTCATCAGTGGGAGCCAGACCCAGAACTGATACCAAGGTTGAAGTAATGCAGAAGTCATATTTCCATATACAAGTAGTGAAAAGTAGACACCTGTTGACTTTTAACACCTTTTGATGCAGTGTAAGGACCACTGAACGAAAGTTCAAAGAAGCCTGTGAAATGCTGAAATTTGGAGGATCCATCTTCAACCCATATAGCATCCAGAACAATCCCAAACAGAAGAAAACTTTAATATGAGAAGACTTTAGAAATCATTTAATGTTGTTTCACTAAAATTTTCTTTTTAATCATCTGTATATTATTATACTTATTTGTATAACGAGTTCCTGTCTGCCCATTCCTGAATTTTATTTTGTGAATTTTTAATTTTGTATATATTTATTTAGTAATTTTTTTTTTTCATCAGAGGTCAAGCTAGGGTAAATGATTAACAAAGCATTTAGATTCATCTTGCTTTTGTGTCCTGTATATATGTATGTATTCCTGATGATGACCTCAATACAGAGATCAAAATGTCAAATGTTTTTTCTAATTATAGGTAAGGTAATTATTCTAACTTGTATTTTGTCTCCATAAATTCTTCACTATGATTATAAATGAGCATGTTAAAACATACTTGCTTTGTAAACATACAAAGCATGTTTTTTAATAATCTTTTGAACACCCAGCTTATTAAAGTGTAATTTTGTATGCTTTTAAACATTCATCTCTTTCTGATTGGTTGATTTGTATTATAGTGTGAATTAGGTTGTTTTAGGACAAGTTCTTCCAGCATTGAGGATTTTAAAAATAGCTTTTTTTTTTTCCCCAAGAAAGATTTATTTATTTTAATTTGCTGCATGATATTTTCTCTTTCAGGATACTATTATGGTCCAGTTCCGACCTACAATCAACCTGCCTTCCATTCCACTTTCGACTCATGCCAAGGTCACTGTAATTTCATTTAGCATTGGAATAACATTACTTGGTTTTCTAGCAAGGTAAATTGCTATTAAAAATCATAAATAATATTAGTTTCAGCACTCTTCAGTATTTTTTTTGGAAACTAATAGGATTCCAGAAAACTTGACAAGTCTTGCATTTAGGATAGTCTCCATGCAAATTTAATTATGAGAACTTGCAAAATAGTTTTTAATTTATTTTATCCATCATAATGCTTTATGTTAATTTTTAGTGGAATTTTTATGAGAAAGATGTATATACAGCAGGTATCCACCGATTGTCATTAACTGAGACAAAACATTACGGTAAGCGAATTTCATGATTGTCAAGAAGTGGCCAGAATGGTGTAACCCCCTCCCTCTGAATAAAATTATTGTTTATGTTGTGTTTTAATAAAGAATATGTTAAAATGACTTTTTTTTGAAGAAAATGTTATGGTTTTCATAAATTAACAAACAGAAAGAAAAAACGTGATAACTTGGGGGGGATGGAGATGAGGATTACCTATAGAATAGCTGCTGCAAATAGAACTTATTATAGTATTCAACCACTATTAAAATCGAATTTGATTTCAATAAAAAGTAAAATCCAGCTATATAAAGTAATCCTCAAACCTGTGCTTTTGTACGGCTGCGAAACATGGACAATGATCCAGAGAGATCAAAACCAATTACAAATATGGGAACGAAAAGTATTAAGAAAGATCTTTGGCCCAGTTAATGAGAATGGACTTTGGAGAGTGAGGAATGACAAAGAAATAATGGAGAAATTCAATGAAGTGGATATTATTACTGAAATAAAGGTGAGAAGACTGAGATGGCTAGGACATGTTCAGCGAATGGGAGATAATAGAGCCGTAAAAAAGGTCTTCATGTCTGGACCAGGTGGATCTAGGTCCAGAGGACGACCGAAAAGGAGATGGCTTGACGATGTGGAGGATGATTTAAAGAAAATGAGAGTAAAGAACTGGAGGAGCAAGACACAGAATCGTGAAGAATGGAAAGCTATCCTGAGACAGGCCCAGGTCCTAAATGGACTGTAATGCCAAAGAGTAGTAGTAGGGGGAGATGAGGAAATATGAAAGTCAGGTACACTATGTAAAATGTGATGCTGAATCTGGTTATATTGTTATTATTATTAGACCCCAGGGACTCAAGGATTCATATCACCCACTCCAGCTTTCCTTCTTTTAAACTTTACTTAAATAGGCAAACTGGTTGTTTTTAGGCAGTTACCCCTTTCTTAACTGCATAAAAACAACCTCCACAGATGGCCCCCTCTCTCCACCTTCCATGTAGTGAAAAATTTTATCAACCAATATCCTATAATGCTCTCTCAAAAGTTTACAGATCTCTATCATATCAATCCTATTTCTTCTGTCTACCACTGTCTGCAGTCCACATACTCTCAGTCTATCCTCATAATCTACATTCCATAATCCTGTTATCTTTGTAATTCTTCTTTGCAGCCTTTCCATAACTTTTTTATCCATTTGAAACCCAGCATACCAAATCTGCTCACAGTAGTCCAGGTGCAATCATATCAAGGCAAAGAAGCAAAATGACTTCCATACCCTTAATGCCAATGTTCATTTCCACATCACAATTATCCTCTGAACTTCAAATTTCTATCCACCATAACTCCAAGATCTCTAGCCTTGTCAGTTACTCCAAGGATAATCCCACCAATATAATATGCTGTTGAATATCTCATCATGCCAAAGTGCATAACTTTACACTTACTAACATTAAATTAACAGTCATTATTGTTTGTCCACACTTCCAGCCTATTCAAATCACCCTGTAAATGTGTTATTATATCAGTAGCATCTCTGACTGTCCTGTCTAACCTTGCATCATCAGCAAACAACTGAAGATCTCCTGTCAGCTCCTTTCACATCCTCCATATATCACTTTCTGATACTGGTCCCTTTATCCAACTCAGCTGTAATATTATTATAAAATATAAATAAATTGCTTAGACATGACCTCCCTTTAGTAAATCCATGATGTTTCTTATGCAAATGAGCCAGAATAAAAAGTTCAGGTACATTATGCAAAATATGACTGAGTCTGGTTATCATATACAAATTAGTGGTGTTATTAGTGGTATATGCAAATGAGCTATGGCATCCTAGACATAATTTAAATCCAGATCTTTCCAACCAAAGGGAATCATTGAAACCAACTGAGCTACAGAAAATTTGACTATATAATACAGTTTTGCTTCATGAAAGTCAAATAATTAATTTATAAATTACTGGTTTGTGACTGCCAATAAGTGATTGTTAATCGTGTATCTAGCAAGTATATATTGAACTGTGTATCTGTACCCATGACTAATATAACTTCAGTAAAGATTTAGCAAACGGTGCAATTCATAGTAGAAAGAATGAATACAAGTTTTTGAATGTGTGGATTAAGTTTGAGGGAAGAATGGATTTGTATAGGAGGGATGGCCTACACTTGAATGTGTTTGGGGTATCAGGAGCCTCGAGAAATAATCAACTGGTATGAGACCTAACATTCAAGGAAACTAGATTATGATAGGAGTAATGGTGAGAATTTGTGTGTAAGAGTGACGATGTTATGTCACTCTGTTAATAATGGGAATGGAGATTATCTTGGAAATGATTAAGAAGAGAGAACAATTTTGTGTTCATCCCGTTTAGACTTATCAAGCATGCGCAAGGATATCTGCATAAGTAAGGCACTGGATAAGAAAAGATCTGCAATTTATCAACTGCCACTTGCAGTTGATAAGTTGATAAAAACCTATAGAGAAAAGTATGCAAAAAAGCATGCAGGTAACTTATGTCTGTACATGAATGTCAGGAATATCAGAAACAGCAGGTTAAATTTGTTGTTGTCTTGGTGAATACATTGGGATGAAGAAAGTCAGGTGTATGAGGAGGAACTAGGGTTGTGGCCAAACTGAATAGGCATTCGTGAACACATAGGCTATTAGAAGTAGACATACTAACTGATATTGAGTATAATGGATTTTTAGGAAGGATAGACAGGAGAGGAGGGTTGCTGATAATGATTTTGGATGGCTTAAATCCAGTTAGTGTTTAGACCTAGGACTGTAATACTAGTGACAGTTTTTATTTGGCAGTGAGTTTGAACTCACCTGGTGTGAGGTGGAGTCTAACAAGATCAAATACTTAGTGAGGTGTTGTTACAGACCTATTGGATCATTTGTTAATGACAAAGAAACAATTACTAAATAAAGAAAATGGGTGCAAAACAAATAATAATAATGGAGAACTTTAATTATCCAAACAGTGATTGGATGGCAGTGAAATCTCATGAAAAGAATGAAACTGGATTTATTGATTGAGCCATTGCAAGACAAATTCCTCCATCAGCATGTGACAGAAGGAAAACTAGTAGGTTGAAGATTAAATCTGATTATAGTGTCAGAGTGGAGTGGGGATTTCAATTAAACATGTAATTCAAAGAGTTTCATGCCGAATATAGTAGAAACTATAAAGTTCGGCGATTCCAAGTGTAAGCAAATACCTGGATACTGCAGCAACTGACCCTTAAGGTAATGTAAGCTGAGGCAACTCATGTCAAAGATGCGGCAAGCTCCGATCACTATTCTTGATATTTATCCATAATGTGAACTTAGCTCCTAGGAGCTGTATTACTGTTCTACATTATGAGAGAAGGTCACTACCCAGACCGGTTTCAACCTTTATTGAGGTCTCATCAGTGAGTAGGTAGACCTAGTTAATATCAAGTTTGTAGCGAATAGACCTAATAAATTATTAGATATATGAAGAGCCAAAGGCTTCAATTCGGCTACATAAGACTTGTTTAAGTTAAGGGATATTACATCCCACATAGTTTCTTAGCCGAATAAGAAACTCAAAGAGTTTCATGCCGAATATAGTAGAAACTATAAAGTTCGGTGATTCCAAGCATAAGCAAATACCTGGATATACTGCAGCAACTGACCCTTAAGGTAGTGCAAGCTGAGGCAACTCATGTCTTTGGCTCTTCATATATCTAATAATTTATTAGGACACCTCTCGGCAATATTCATAGAAAGGTTGTAAGTTCTGTTCGCTACAAACTTGATATTAACTAGGTCTACCTACTCACTGATGAGACCTCAATAAAGGTTGAAACCGGTCTGGGTAGTGACCGTCTCTCATAATGTAGAACAGTAATACAGCTCCTAGGAGCTAAGTTCATATTATGGGTAAATATCAAGAATAGTGATCGGAGCTTGCCCCACCTTTGACATGAGTTGCCTCAGCTTGCACTACCTTAAGGGTCAGTTGCTGCAGTATCCAGGTATTTGCTTATGCTTGGAATCGCCGAACTTTATAGTTTCTACTATATTTGGCATGAAACTCTTTGAGTTTCTTATTCGGCTAAGAAACTATATGGGATGTAATATCCCTTAACTTAAACAAGTCTTATGTTGCCGAATTGAAGCCTTTGGCTCTTCATATATCTAAAAACATGTAACTATTTTGCTTTTGGTTGGTGATAATGATTTTGAGGTAATTACTTGGGAAGTGGCTAAGTTTATGAGTGTTTCATTCAGAAAAGGTTATACTGAACTATACAAGTCAGAAAATTATGACTGACTGAGGAATATGTTCTGTTCAATGCCATACTATCAGATGTTGGATGGGAAGGATATCAAAGTGCATAAGAAGCATTTAAAAACACTTAAGAAAAGTGATGTAATATTGGAATGTGTCCCTAGAGTTTGAAGAGTAAATAGAGTAGGGGCAAAATGACGTGTAATCTTATTAAGCAGGAGATTCATAAGAAAAAGATGTGGAAGTAATACCATGTGCAAAAGGATGATGTCCATTATGAAAATTATAAGGAGCAGGCTAGAATAGTTACAACTGTTGTATGGAAAGCAAAGTCTAAGCATGAACAGAAATTGGCTCTGCAAGCTAAAAACAACTCCCAAAAAATTCTATCATTATGATATAAGTTAAACAAAGAATGAATATGAAAGAATAACTGCTGAATGAAAAGTTATGCTGGTGAAAGATGCAGAAGAGATCATTCAACTAATGAGTGGCAAATTTACTGAAGCTATCAACCTGGTGTATGCAACATTGAGCTCACTGTTACCTCTACTGGATGAGGAAACTCAGGTTTATGAGGAGGAGGAGCTAGAGTTGTTGCCAAACTGAATAGGAATTTGGTAATAGGGACTGATGGTATATCACCACAGATGATACAGGAATGTTCAACTGAAATGGCTGGCAATTCCTTTGACCAGGCTATATTATCTGAATCTCAGAAGAGGGAAGATTCCTCAGGAGTGGAAAGAATGTTTGAATGTATTCCATTGCACAAGGGTGGTGTAAAGACTGATGGGTCTAATGGTTGATCTGTCTGTATCTCTGGAGCAGTGGTGAATATTTTGGAAAAGTAAGTTAGGCCTTGTATACAGAAATGATTGACAGAGAATCTATACTTCACAATGAACAGCATGGGTTTACTAGGGAAAGGTCAAGTTTGAGAACTTACTCATATTCTATAATGTTATCATTGAGTTAACAAGGGAAATGGTTACATCATGATTCTTCTGGATTTGCTAAGGTTATTTGACAGAATATAGAGAGTAGAATATAGAAATTGAAGATGATGGGATTGGATTATAAAATATTAGCATAGATAAGATGATAGCTGACTATCAGGTATCAAAAAGTGGTGTATGGGGGATGGATGTGAGTGCAAGGTTTAAAGTAACCAGTGGTGTACCATAAGGATACTTGATCCATTGTTATTTAGTCTATATGTTAATGACATTGAAAATGATTTGACAGGAGACATGCAGCTATTTATTGCTGATGCAGAGATAGGCAGAGTCATCAGGAATGCTGCTTAGATGTAATACTTGAAGAATGGTTTGAATAGGCTGAAATTGTGTGCGCAATGTACCGTCGTCTTCCAATTGCGCTACGGAGGGGCTATATCAATAGATAGAATTCTTCATTTTATGAAAGGACTGTGTGTGGAGGAAGACAAGAGGACATTCTTGGAAGTTGAGAATGAATGCTGTTAAGAAGGGGATGAGATCTCAGTTTTTCTCTCATGGAGTGGTTGTCATGAAATGGCAATCCACTCCAATCATGTGTGATTGGAGTGGATTGCCATTTGATGTGGTGATTGCAGGTAGAGTGTGTGAGTTAAAGAACAGGAATAATATAACAGATGATGCAGATAATATGTGATTTTCTGTGATGAGTCCTGTCTCCCTGCAGGTCTGTCTTAATAATGAAAATAACTCAAGGCTTGTTTAATACCTTGCAAATTAAAAAAAGAAAAAGTCATTTGCAAGATGCAACCTTTTGAACTTTGCCTCAGATATTGTAAAAATAACTTGTCCAGCTCGGAGATACTGTTTTGACACAGCTAGTTATATCAGTTGTACTATTTATTATTATTAAATAATGAAAAATCTAAATGATGAACAACTGAGTTTTAGAGAATCATGCACAGATGCAATATTGCAGTTAATAACTAATGGAAAAATTAATAAAATATAACACTCCAATTTATTTATTTTATTTTATTTTTTTTTTGTTTTATAGATCTGCACAAAGCATTTCATAGTATAAAATTACAAGATATTCTAAATATAATAGTGAAAATAAAAATAAAAACACAGATACTTAAGTTTATCAGTTTATTTATATAGATAATAAATGTGTAATAAGGTACTGCAATAGTGAAACAAAAGAAATTGAAATGAAGCAAGGAATTAGAAAGGGTGATTCATTAAGTCCACTACTCTTCAGTATTTTAATGGATTACATAATAACAGAACTAAAAGATAAGAGGACTATGTAGATGTAGTAGATGTAGAAGATAACTTACAAAGATTATTTCATTTCAAATAAATTTCCTCTCATAAAGTGGAGAGTTGGTCACATGTATGACAAAATCTTTATTCTTTGCTGATAATATATTCATTTTACTTCTTTCATAACCTACTGATCATAAAGTCATTCTTCGGCAAAACTGCCAGCTTGTTAACTTGCACGTGTGTGTGTGTGTGTGTGTGTCAAAACACTTATTTATTTAATGCTTGTTAATTATGCTATATGTTATATATTAAATATGTTTCAAATATGGATTGACTCAGTTATATGTTTTTAACAGTTATGGGTTCGATATTATCATCATTATCACCTTCCCTTTATTCTTGTTGAGAGGCTTATATGCTGGTTAAACATGATAACTAATATTTAAGGAATTGACAGCGTATACTAGAAATATAAATTAAATAAACTTTAATATATACTTTCCGATATTTCGGCAAACGTCACGTTGCCATCTTCTTGGGAACTTAATACAAAGACACGTGCACACAAGTACTACATAACAGCAAATGAGAACTGAAGCTAATGTTTTCCTAAAGTCCTGATGCCCCCTGGCAGGCTATATTGGTGGTTCTTGGCCTTTGGGCTGAAGTTCTTCTGATAAATGTTTCCCAAATTTGGGGCAGTCTCATGCATCCAATTTGTTGAGGTTTGGCATGTTCCTAAGGGCTGAGGCTGATTCCATGAATAGTCTTTCATACTTGAACTTTCTGCGGTGTATGACTGTGGCTTTCTTCCATCTGATTCTGTGGTGAGTATCCAGAGTGTGGTCTGCAAGCCCAGAGTGGCTGTACTGGTGAAATCGGATGTAATCCTTGTGTTCTGAGATTCTGATATTTGCTGTCCTGCCTGTTTGGCCAAAGCAAGACAATTTACAGCTGCAAGGGACCTGGTATACACCAGGTAGGTCTAGGGGAAGTGGTTGGTCTTTAGTGGAGCAGATAAGGGATGCCAATTTTCTATGTGGGCTGTAACAAGTGGTTAAGTCATGTTTTCTTAAGATTTTGTTGCTCTTTTCCGAGGTGCCTCGGATGTAGGGAATGGTGATGGATTTAGAGTAATCTTTTTTGTGAAGGGGAGGGGGTGGTGGATTGTGAATAACTGGGTTCAGTATTTTCTGGATTTTTGTTTGGGGGGGGGTAGCCATTGGCTGAGAAAGTGTCACGGATGTGATTTAGTTCAGTGGTTAGGGCTTGATCATTTGAACAGATTATTTTTTCCCTGTTGAATAGTGTTTTAATAACTCCATATTGTTGTGAGGGGGGGGGGGGTGATGGGATTGTTGGTGAATGTATCTGCCTGTATGGGTGGTTTTTCTATAAACTGAGAAAACCAAGGTTCCATTAGGTTGGCAGGTGACTAGTGTGTCTAGGAAGGGGAGGTTATTGTTTTCCTCTTTTTCCAGGGTGAACTTGATTCTAGGGTGTTGGTTGTTTAAGTGTGTTAGGAAGGAGAGGAATGAATCCGGGCCATGTGGCAAAATAGCAAACACATCATCAACGTAGCGAAGCCATATGGTAGATTTTTGTGGGGCTGAGTTTAAGGCTTTCTCTTCAGAAGTCTCCATAAAGAAGTTGGCCAAGAGTGGGGAAAGTGGTGAACCCATGGCTGTCCCCTCTATCTGTTTGTAGAATTTTTCCTGCCAAACGAAATAGCCTGAGTTCATTGTAAACTGAAATAGGGCTGAGATATCGGGAGGAAATTTAGCTTGGATTAGCTCTAGGGTTTCTTTGAGGGGTACATTTTGAATAGGGAGGAGACGTCAAAACTGACCATTATGTCATTATGTTGCAGTGTAAGGTTTTCTATACTAGCTTTGAAGTGGGCTGAGTTTTTTTTATGTGTGATGGTGTGTTGCCAGTATAGTGTGAGAGCGCTTTGGCTAAATGCTTGGCTAGTTTGTAAGTGGGGAAATCAATGCCATCCACTATGGGATGTAATGGCACATTTTCTTTATGTATTTTTGGGAACCCATATATGCGGGGGGGGGGGTCTAGAGTTATAGGGTTTTAGTCTGTTGGTAACCTCCACAGGCCAAGAAGTAACCTTCTTAAGGAGCCTATGGAGTTTTCTAATTTGTGAGTTGGTGGGATTGTAATTAAAAGGGAGGTAAGTGGATAGCAAAGCCTTGATGTTACCTGTGTAGTCATTAAGGTTGAGTCCCCCCACCCCCCCCCCCCCCCACCCCCCCCCCCCCCCACCCCCCCCCCCCCCCACCCCCCCCCCCCCCCACCCCCCCCCCCCCCCACCCCCCCCCCCCCCCACCCCCCCCCCCCCCCACCCCCCCCCCCCCCCACCCCCCCCCCCCCCCACCCCCCCCCCCCCCCACCCCCCCCCCCCCCCACCCCCCCCCCCCCCCACCCCCCCCCCCCCCCACCCCCCCCCCCCCCCACCCCCCCCCCCCCCCACCCCCCCCCCCCCCCACCCCCCCCCCCCCCCACCCCCCCCCCCCCCCACCCCCCCCCCCCCCCACCCCCCCCCCCCCCCACCCCCCCCCCCCCCCACCCCCCCCCCCCCCCACCCCCCCCCCCCCCCACCCCCCCCCCCCCCCACCCCCCCCCCCCCCCACCCCCCCCCCCCCCCACCCCCCCCCCCCCCCACCCCCCCCCCCCCCCACCCCCCCCCCCCCCCACCCCCCCCCCCCCCCACCCCCCCCCCCCATCTGGATTAACATAGTTCGATAGTTCTGATTGTAATTTAGAAACCAGATTTTGTGTTGTAGCTAGGTTTTGGCGGGCTGTTTGATTCTGTTCTCTAAGCATTGCTTTTTCTGTGCGGTCATAGATACGGAGTGCCTTAGCGGATGTAAATTTCTTTTTTAGCCTGATGCAGATCGGAATAAGGTTATTGTCTCTGCATCTTTTTAAAAAGGCCAGCCGATTGATCAAGAGAGAAATACGAATCTTTAGCTTACCATAGCGATTGCAGTGCTTGTGGGTATCATTTCCATGGATGATCTGAATCCTTTCTTTTAGGCTTGCACAGTTCTTGTTTCGGGGCTTGCTGGTTGGAGTAAATAGTTGTGGCTCTGTTTTTAAGGGTGTTAATGACTCCATATTTTTGTGCTGGGTGGTGGTATGAATTCGCATGTAAACAGAGCCACAACTATTTGCTCCAACCAGCAAGCCCTGAAACAAGAACTAAAAATCATTAGTGACACATTCATAAATAATGGCTATAACAAAATTACTATCAATAAAATACTCTATAAAACCACAACAAAAATGAATCTAGATTACAGTAAAACCATAGCCATCCCATACATTAAAGGGTTATCAGAAAAAAATCAACAGAATCCTACAACATTATAACCTCAATGCCATCTTTAAACCACCCACTAAAATTAAAACCATATTCAGCTCCTCTAAGGATCCTCTCCTCCCATTAGCACATCCTGGAGTCTATTGCATCCGCTGCACCTGTAACTTACCGTACATTGGTGAAACAGGACGGACAATCCCTATACGCAAGAAAGAACACATTAGACACATTACATATAACCATTATGGTGAAATAGGCCTCTCAGACCACGCACTTAACACCTTACACCAAATCAACTGGAAAAGCACCTGCTCCTTACACCGCACAAAAACCTGGTATGAAAGAAAATTTAAGGACTCCTGCGAAATCCTAATAAACCACCCAAATATCAATAACAAAGATGGTATGAAAATTCCAAAGATCTGGATAGCACACATTCAGCCAACCTAATATGAAAGATTCAACATAAGTCAGGACTCTAGCCAATCTGCTAGTATTAGAAACCATTCCACTCCAACTGGCTGGAATAATGTTAATATATGTATATAGTAGACAACACAAATAATAGGACTCTAGCGTTGATGTATAATTTTTAATTTTTTTTTTTTTTTTTTTTAACACCAGAGGTCAGGCCAACAATTGTGGTAGCGGTTGGTCGGTGTCTTTAATGAACTAGTTTGACTGTAGTATAGCTTGTTTCTTGTGTATATTTGTACGCTCCAGAAGATGACCTTGACATAAAGGTCGAAACGTCGAATTGTAGATTTTAGTTATATTAAACTAAAGTTTTTATTCAAACACGGTAGTTGTCTCCATAATTTTCCAAAATGCATAATAAAACTTCATGTTTTTGGTATTATTTTATTTGATATATGCAGTTATTAGCAACAGATATTTTGTATGAATCTGTTATTACTTGACATACGCTAGGCAAAATTTAAGATTTAGTTTCCACTACATGAAAGTTTCCTTTTTAGAGTGATAAGAGCAGTGTTTTTTCTGGAAAAAAAGGTGCTGGTACTCACCATGAAAATGTTATTATAGCAACTTCCACACTTTTAACATATCTATCCGATATACCCTCGTCGTCTCGCTTTGTTGGCATGCTTTGTGCACTGCACTCTCCTTATGATCATTAATCTTTTTTCTTAATGACATTAACTGTTGTTCGCGAGCTTCTCCAAAATAACTGATTTTACCATTTGACCACTCTGCTGAAATTTTCGTTCCCATGTGTTTATCGACGACAAGACTTCTGGCATCACAACACACTTTGCAGCCCAACATTTTATTCTTGACATACAGCCACTCATTTCTCTCGCAGAAGTCATTTTTCTGCAAAAATGTCCAACATTCGGGCCAATCATTATCAGAAGCTGCTTCCTTTTGACCACATGGATCTTCGTCTTGGTTTTGTGATCCTCTTCACCAAGTGTATTTTCGGTGCTAGTTTTCTGTTTTACAGGATCACAAATAGATTCAACAATTTCTGCTTCTTCAGCCTTACTTTTTTTCTCATTAGCATAAAGTAACTACTTATTTTACTCATTTTGAACAATGATTGCACTGATTTAACATAGATTAATTCAAAACTCACGTGAACACCTGCCTGTTGCAGAGTGAATATAGAATTGATAAACTGATATTGGAAGCAATCAACTTCCTGTTTCCGGTTAAATACCAGCCTGTGAAACAGGAAAGCAGGGTATCAATTTATGAGTAATCTAAACTGAAAATTCAATTCGTGAACACAGTACCACCTACCAGAATATTTATAATACATTTTGCTGTCAATAAATTGCAAATTTTTAAAAACTTAAGAAAAAAGGTGCCTGTACTGCATACCTCTAGAAAAAAAGCACTGGATAAGAGTAATGTTTAGCTCTCTCGGTAATGGGATGTATTCATTTCTTTGTATATTCTTCAGTAACTGCTGTCTATATCAGTGTGCTAAGTATAGTGAAATATTATTTTGGATGTAGGGTAAGGTTGATGTGGAACACCCCCCCCCCCTCATTAGTAATAGTAGTAGTACGTAATTTATATATTTATGAAATATGAATTTAAAAGTTATTTATGATGCATATGTTTCTTGCTTTGGTTTGTTTAGGTTTCTTGGTCGCAGAAGGAAAAAAAGAGTTGTTACAAAAACTACATTAAATCCATTTGCAGCTCGCAAAGCTAAACAGCAAGCTTCTTGGATAAATGTGAATGGAGGTATATAATTTTATAATAAAATTCATACATTCAAACCTCACAATTTATTGGAAGGTTTGAAGTGGCATGAGCATATTTATTCTGTAGAGTAGATTTCCTAGGTAATGAAATAAAATGAAATTATGAAATTACTTAACCTTTACCCACTCATGGTCTTTTATTTGCTAGCAGCATGCAACTTTTTTTGCCAGTGAAACAGTTATGTTAAAGAAAAAGGTAACCCTGTAACTTTGTTATTTCTGATGTATGAAAAGTGTATTTTTTTTTTTAATGTATTGCAGATAAATATATCCATTCTTGTTTTTATTCACAATTAAATTAAGAGTAAACATGCTAGTTGTTGCAAAAGCAGTTTATTTCACTGTAAATCTCTGTTATACTTACACCAGAGAAGGATCTTTTCATTAGGATCATCACTTTAATCCTTGATGGAATTTGTAGCATAAGCCAAAGATTTTATTTATTATTATTATTATTATAATGAAAAGTTCTGGTTTTTAAATCCCATTTAGTATATGAAGAAATTTTATAAGCTTTTCAGTGAGCTTGTATAGAGATGACAGGTTTTTTTCATCCTACAAAAGCAGGCATACTGGCATTATAGCCTTAGTTGTTTCAGCTGTAATTCTGACTTCCTAATACTTTAATGAAAGATGTTATATAGCTTCCCAGTGAGAGGTATTTAGATCCTCAGTAATTACAGCAACTCTGGTTGCTGGAATTATCGAAAAAAAGTAATTCTGTAAAAAAAATTAAAATAAAATAAAAAAGTACAAACATGAAAAAAAAAAGTTAATTAAAAAAATTCTGAATGAGTTATTTTAGGGATATTAGCATTAGGGAACACTAGCATACACCCCCCCCCCCCCAACTTCGGACAAAGGCAGTTTGATAGGTTATAATAATTAAAACAAGAATAACTATTAAATGTATTTATTTTTTAACATTTGTGTTATGTTATAATAATTTCCAAACACTTGAAACATTTACTTTAATTACGGGGGGGGGGGGGGGAGGTCTGAAAAGTTCTCGGCCTAACAATAAAAAAACAATTTTGAAATTATAATTTTGAAATTATTTTTATTTTTCAACATAATCTCCCTTAAGACTAATACATTTATTCCAGCAATGCTCCAGTGCCATTATCCCGTCCCTGTAGTGGTTCTTAGTAAGATCCATCTGCAATCACCTCTTGATTTGAAGAAAAACACTGGCCAGCGAGGAAGAGTTTTGGTTTTGGGAAGAGATAGATGTCAGAGGGAGCCAAATCTGGGGAATAGGGTGGATGTTCCAACAATTCATAGTGTATATCCCTTAATTTTCCCATTGCCAAAACACTTGCCTGGCAGGTGCATTTTCTGATGAAAGATGATATTTTTATTCTGCAAACTGGGTCTTTTCTGACGAATATTTTCGTCTAGTCTGGTTAAAAGATCGGAATAATATTCTCCAGTTATTGTTTTATCCTTTTCAAGATAATTAATAAACAAAATGCCTTTAGCATCCCAAAACACCAATGCCATGACCTTTCCTGCTGATGGAACCGACTTTGGTGCTGAACAACCGGCTTCTGTACACTGTTTTGGCTGATGTTTGGATTCTGGTGTATAATGATGAATCCAGGTCTCATCCATAATAAAAAATCAGTGCACAAAATCAGAAATCACTGTTCAGAGATTTTCATGCAAGTGCATTTTTGATCTGCTGTGAGCAAGCATGGCACCCACGCTTGTGCAAACCTTTTGCAATTATTCATGCAAAATATATCCTACACGTTCTTTTGAAATGCCTATAATCTCAGCAATTTCACATGCTTTGTCTCACCGGTCATCCAATACCATATCGTGCACTTGATCAATGATTTCTGGTGTTATTACACTTTTTGGACATCCTTCTGGATCATCTTGAAGGCTGGTACGGCCATGTTTAAACTCTACAGCCCATTTCTTAATTGTCAAAAATGAAGAAGAGTGCCCATAAACTTTTATGAACTTCGAATGAGATTCATAAAGAATTTTATAACTGCACGATACTCAATTTTATCCATTTCAAGGGATACAGACAACACTTTTGCTTCAAACAGCTGTATAAAACAAACTACTTGATAGAATGGTTCACAGTTTCAGATGGATGCTTATGACAGATGTACCAACTTAGAAAAAAAAATCTTGCTAATAATCTGCCATGTATGGTCGAGGGCAAAAACATTTCAGACCACCCTCGTATTAACTGCATTTTAGTTATATGAATTGAATACACACACACACACCACACACACACACACACACACACACCCTCTGTCCAAAAAGAAACCGAACCTTTTGAAAATAGAAGAAACTAGTGGCACCACCTGTTGTATCTTTTTGTTGCCGAAAGCGGCACCCTCCATTAGTATTGTGTCAACTGTTTATGACATTTGTTTCATTAGAAGCCGAGTTATAGTGCCAAGGGTGACAATTGTTTTGACGAACAGTCGGAAAATTAGTTTCAAACAGAGAGCTGCGATTGACTTTTGTGTTAAACTTGGTAAAGGTTTTACCGAAGCACGTCAAATGCTTCAAAAAGCATATGGTGATATCCTGTACTCAAGTTTACGAGTGGCTTAAGCAATTTCAAAGTGGTTGTGAGACGCTTGAAGACAACAAAAAGCCGGGCCTTCCAAAAACTGGACTGAGCGAAGTTAACATCCAAAAAGTGCGTGATTTCATCAAAGAAAACCCAAAATCGTCCATGAGATTGATTGAAAATGAATTGGGGATTCCAAAATCAACTGTGCACAACATTTTGACCGAGAGTTTGATCCTTCATAAATTGAATTCATGATTTGTTCCCCACAAGTTGACCGACAACCAAAAAATGTATCAAATTGAACACTGCAAGAACCTCATTAAAACCGCTCATAAGGACTCAAACTTCCTCGAAACGATTATTACTGGTGACAAAAAATGTGGTGTTTTGAGTATGAGGCCGAAACAAAATGCCAGAGTGTTGAGTGGAGACCACCAGAAGAGGGGCATCCAAAAAAAAGTTGCTTGGAGAAGTTAAAAGTAAAGATAATGCTGATTTGTTTCTACAATTCCAAGAGCATTATCCACAAAGAATTTGTTCTGCTTGGCCAAAATGGTCAACGGTGAGTTTTATCTTGAAGTTTTGAAACGATCGATAGCGAGAATTCGTCACATACAGCATGAATATCCTGACAATCAACCGTTCGTCAAAACACACTGTCACTCTTGGCACTATAACTTGGCTTCTAATGAAACAAATGCCATAAACGGTTGACCCAACACTAATGAAGGTTGCTGCTTTCGACAATAAAAAGATACAACAGGTGGCGCTACTAGTTTCTTCTATTTTCGAAAAGTTTGGGTTTTTTTTGGACAAAGGGTGTATATGCGTGCGCACACACACATAGTAGAACAAAAATTGTGAAATTATTGAAATTTAGGCAGAGAATTCCGTATACCTAGTTTAAACTATTTAAATGTCAACTTTTAATGCAAACAGCTTGAACCACATAGATTTAACACAATTTTGCCATAAATCAGACATTCTAATGGAAGTCAATCGATACATGCTAAGAGACACAGTTCTTTTGATATTTCCTTTAAATTATTTAGTTACTGAAAAATTAATATTAAAATAAACTTCATTTATCTATGACAAAACGATGAAAAAAATATAAAAATTTAAAACAATCAAAATTAAAAACAAAATAAAGCCTTGCATCCCCCTAATGACCTTTTGCATATCCCAGGGATATGTGTACCACACTTTGGGGAACACTGCACTAGTGAATAGGGAGACTATATATCAAAACTGAACATGAGGATCAGGTTTGACAAGCAAGATTTGAAGTGCATTTTTAGTAATCTATAAATCCAGAATGGTCTAGATTAAGATCTATGTTTTTGGATGGCTTGGTTTCAGGAGCCAGTATATAACTGTCTAATAATTTTTGGAGTGTCTTCTTTGTGTTTCAACAGCATCTTTTCAGTTAACCACTGAGTAGATCAATCACTGAGTAAGATTGTCTTTTTTTTTTATCATATTCAGTGCCTTCAAGTATTACTGTAGTATTACCCTTATCTGCTTCAGTGATTATGATATTCCAGTCTTGGTATAGCTTTTTTAAGTGCAGCAAGCTGTACATTGGATACATTAATTTTTGGTTGCTTGGCTCTTGTCCTAATGTTCATTACCTGCACTCACTACAGCTATTCTGGAGTAGCAGACCATACCATGGATACAAGCCATCAGATATAAAACAACTAAACCTCCCTTTTATACAGGAAAAGATATAAATCAGAGATTATTTCTATCTGCCATAGCATTGCAACATTTGCCAGTCTGAACTAATTTGGCTGCTTTACTTTACCAAAAGTCTGGAGATACAGCAAGATTCTATCACTGATTGGCTGTGTACCAAGAATCAACAGAGGAGAAATTCCAAGGGTAGCTTTGACAAAGGATAGAAAATGAAAAATAATAGCTGGGGGGGGGGGGGGGGAGTTAATTGTAAAATGTTGCACCTGCCAAGAAGATGAATATCAGTTTTATATGCCACATGACAGATGGAGCCAGACAGTTAAAAAGTAACATCTTAAGTAAAAATGGGTACTATCTTTATTTGAGGCTGATACAACTATGAATATGATGTGTTTGTATTAGGAAAGGCTAGAGGTAAATGCCAATTCATGCAAGAAAAAGACAGGTTTTGGTAGCTGTGGTGTTTTGGTAGCATTGAAGGGAGACTAGGTTGTGATCAGTCCACTGAAGGATGGTATGGAGATCATTATTTAACATATTGGTTGTAGATGTTGAATCTTGGGATGTTGAAGCACTATGTTGGTTGGTAATATGAGGTGCTATTTATTAGCAAAACTCTGGATAAGAGATCAGTGAGAGAAGGCCATTTATGCATAACTTTCTGAGGGAGTTAAGTAAAATAAAACAAAAACACCTACATTAGTAGAGAAATCTGAAGAGGGAACATTTCTCATCATTACACACACACAACAAACAATCAGACAAGTTTTAATTGGATAGTCAGAAAGTGGCTATCCAAAGAATGAAAGGTAGATAGACAATAAGATGGCAATTTGCTGGTCAGCCCTCCATGCCATACTCTATCAGAGGTGGATGTAGGCAATATTTGCTTTGAATGTTGAGTGACAGAACCCATATTGGCAATCACTGAACAGTTGGTAGTTTTCTAGGTAAAAACTTCATTATCATCAAATTCCTGCCATGTATCTTCAAGGGGTATACAGGATATGATAGTTGAAAGTTTATTTTTCACTTGGTTAGAGTATAATAAATTTAGTTTAATCCTTTATCCAAGTGTGAGCAAACAAAGTTTGCACCTGAAAGTATCTTCAGGACTGGGGTAAGGTGGTACAAAACCAGGGAAGCTCTTGCAAAGGTGGAGCAAGCCACCAACACTCCTGTCTCAGTATCTCCTATAATGCAAAACACATCTCCTTGCGGATATGTCTGATGTTCTGCATTAAGGGAAGGGCCACTACCCAGACTAGTTTCTTTTCAGTACGGAAGAGACCTCAATTTGAGACATGAAGATACTTTCAGGTGCAAACTTTGTTTGCTTACACTTGGATAAAGGATTAAACTAAATTTATTATAGGATATGATAGTACTACATGAAAAATTTACATCATTACTAACTTCCTATCTACAATTTTCCTCCAAATCAGTCTGTTACTTGTCAAGACTCCAACATTACCAGATCTTATATTTCTATCGTCTAAGGCACTTTGTACCGTATCAATCCACCTATATCTTGGTCTACCTCTGGGTCGCTTCCCTGTCAGCTTGGCAGAGAACACTTGTTTTGCTAATCGTTCCTCGCCATTTCTGTTTAAGTGACCATACCACCTAAGATAAGCTCTGCTAACGCATTCCTGGATGCTGACAACGTCAAGTTCTTTCCTAATATCCTCATTTTTAATATGACATTGCCATTGATGCCATCTGTTTATGCCTCCAATCTTTCTCTGGACTCTCATATTTGCAGTCTCGAGTCTTTGGTCAAGTGTTTTACTTCTGACCCAGCTCTCAGATCCATAAGTTAAAACTGGTTTGAACACTCTCTTGTATACAGCTAATTTAGTGTTGAGACTAATTTCTCTCTTATTCTATATGAATTTATTCAGTTGACTTCCTACCATACCAGCTTTGTTGATTCTGTTGTCTATTTCCATATTTAATTTACCATCTTCACTAAAAATCGTGCCTAAGTAGCTGAAATGTTTTACTTGTTCCACAGGTTCTCCATTCACAACACAGTTGACACTTTCAACGATTCTGCCTATTTTCATTGTCTTTGTCTTTTTATTGCTGACCTTCATACCATATCTATTACAACAGTTATTCAATTTAGTCAGCGAATCTTGCAAACTTGTAGCGGATTTATTTTGAAGTATAACATCGTCCGCATAAAGCAAAGAGCTGACATTAACATCTCCAATTCTGATATCATGTTTAATACCACTTTCCTTCATAATGTGATCCATATAGATAATGAATAACGGAGGGGATAATGTACACCAGATGTAATATTAAACCATCTTCCTGTACTTCCTTCAATTCTAACTGCTGACTTGCAACTCAAATAAAGACTGAGTATTGCTTGATATAATGCCCCATTGACACCATATAACTGTAGCGTATTGAATAGCTTCTCTCTTGGCAACTTGTCATATGCCTTTTCCAAATCGACAAAACTTAAATACAGATCTTTGTTATATTCCCATGCTTTCTCCACTATTTGTTGTAAAGTGAAGATCTGATCCTGACAGCCTCTGTTTGACCTGAATCCAGCTTGTTCTTCACCAAGCTTTTTTTCCACAATTCTTCTCAACCGTTTCTCAAGTATACTTGCAATCTTACCGGAACACTCAATAGAGATATACCTCTGTAATTCTCACAGTCAGTTTTATTTCCCTTTTTATATATAGGTACTATGAGAGCTGTACTCCAATCACTGGGAATTCGTCCCTCTGTCCTGGCATTCTGAACTATGTGTGCAGCCACTGTAAGACTTTTATACCACCGTACTTCAGCATTTCTGGTTGAATATCATCTAGTACTGCTGTCTTTCCACATTTCTAGCCTTTGATGGCTTTTTCTACTTCAAGTATGGATATGTATTCCTGACTGCATGCCTGGTCAGTGTTTTTTATCACTGTGCTGTCATCACTGCTTGTTTCATTTAGCAATTTCTCGAAGTAATTACCCCATACTTCAAGGATATCTTTTTCTCCCGTTTTCATTTCATCTTTATCATCTCTAACACATTTTACAGCACTTTTTCCTCCATTCCTAAGTTTCTTCAACAACCTCCAGAATATTTTGCCACTGTCTTAATATTTATTTTCTATGTTCTTGCCAAAGTCCTCCCATGACTTTTGTTTAGCTAGTTTTACACACCGTTTAGCTTTCTTACATTTGTCTCTGTATTCTCTAAGACCACAAGCTGACTTATTTGCCAGAAACTTTTGATATGTTTTCTTCTTTTCCTTCACTACCTCTTTAAATTCCTGTGTCCACCATGGAGTTCTAATTTTTCTATCCTTGCAGACAACTTCACCACATGCCTCTCTAGCTGAATCAATCAGGGTTTTCTTCAAGGCTTGCCACTGAATCTCCAAGGTTTGGTTCCTGTTCTCAAACTCTTTCATTTTTCCTTCAATAATCTTTGTGTATTTTAGTCTACAGTTCACATCTGAGAGCTGTTCAACTTTTATTCGCTTTAAAACTTTCTTACACGTCATTCTTTTCAATATGAAATTCAATTTTATCCTGCTCAAGACTAAATAGTGATCACTTCCAATTTCAAATCCTCTGTACACTCTGTTGTCCTGCACCAGGGAGAAAACATCACTATCAACAATAACATAGTCAATGAGACTTTTCTTATTCCTTGTCTCTTCTCTCCATGTGAATTTGTGCACATTTTTATGTTAGAACATGGTGTTAGTAATAACCAGTCCATGTCCTGAGCCGAAATTCAACAGGTATTTGCCATTATTATTAGCTTTGCTCTTTTCTCCAAATTTTTCCAAAACATTTTTGTATGTCTGAGAATTGCTTCCTACTCTGCTATTTAGATCTCCAACAAGGACCAACTTTTCCTTTTTCATTGTGTCAGTTGCTTTTTCTAAAGCGTCAAAAAATTCCTCCACTTCTACCTTAGTAGAACCTGTGGGACCATAGGCACAAATAAGTCTCATTGTCCAGTTCCCCATTCTGATATTTGCCCAAATCACTCTGCTTGACACTGCCTGCCATTCAAGAAGATGAGCCTCGTATTTTATGTTGAATACTATGGCTATTCCTTCTTTTCCTTGATTGTCATTGCCTGAATATAACATTTTGTATTTATTGCTCAGAAAGATCTCACCAGTTTTTGTCTTTTTTGTTTCAGTCACCCCTATTATGTCAATCTGGTACTTATCTAATTCCTCAGCTAGCTCCATTTCTTTGCCATTCAGGCTTCTTATGTTGATAGTACCGATCTTTAACTTTGGTGATGTTGAGTTAGGGTTTGTTTTCAGATTTGTTTCAGTAGCTGATTTTTCGCTGTTTGCCCTGGTTCCCTGGTGAAAACAACGGGGCCTTGATTAACTGGGCCCAGCCGGCATGAAATGATGCATGAAAAAATGATGGTACAACATTTGTCATGTTGTACCATCATTTTATAATTTGGCTAATAAAAATATTCATGGTGGTTTTAAATATGTATTATAGTAATTCAATAAATAAAATTTTTAAAGAAAAATTATATAGTGAATTATTTAAATGCTTGTATATGTTTCATATTTTTTTTTGAAATAATCACAGTAATTTCTAAGTTTCAATCACAATAAATTAAAAAAAAAAGTTATTCTGAACTATGCATTTTTTTTATTAAAAAGTTTCTCTCCCCAATCCAGAAGTTCCACAAATTAGATCTAGTGTGAGCCCAAGCACTCAGCGGCATCTTCGACATGGGTCTGTTGGTAGTGATCATCAGTCAGTTACTTCTGGTCTGACTACAACTTTAACACCAGATGCTGGTGCAGCTCCAACATCTCTTACTCCTCAGCAGTTGGGGGCAATGGGTAAACTTTAAATTCTTTTTTATATCATTTTCCATTTTATTTTCATGTAAATGATTAAAATAACAATGAACACATTTAATAATTTGAAATTAAAAGATTTAGATTATTGTATTTTAATTGAGCTATTTGAATTTGAAATGAAGAATGTATATGATTTTATGGTCAGAATGTACACATTCTGACCATAAAAACAGAAATTTAGAAAAAATGTGGAAGAAACTGATTGGAAATTAAAAGACGACATCAATGCAGATTTAATAAATTTTAATAATCATTTATTGAATTGCAAAGAAAGAGCCTCCTAAGACCAGGGAACCTTTATCAGCGAGAATGATACAACTATTGAAGAAAATTGAAAGATACAGGAAAAGACTGTTTAGAATATAAAATTATCTGTAAAAAACTGAGGCAGAATATCAAAGGTGACTATAATATATATATATATATATATATATATATCCGATCAGTGGTCCTAATTATCCGATAATTAGGACCAGTGGACTAATAATCCGATCAGTGGCACTTAAGCACCCACAACCTTTCGAAGTATTCTTGGACTTCGCAACCACAATTGTAACTCAAGGATAAAGTGGTGTGTTCCATCTGTAGATGTGTGTGTGTGTGTGTGTGTGTGTGTGTGTGTTCATGGAGTCAGTTTGCCTGTTCTAACACCTTTTGTTGAAAGAGACCAGATAACGGTTTCTCACTGACGGGAATCGAACCCAGGGCTTTCTGACCAAAGGGCTTCTTCTATACTGACTGAGCTACAGAGGCCCAAACAATATATGAAAAAAAATATATCCACTGCAGGGTGAAGGCCTCTCCCATTGCAGAAGGTTTGGATCTGCTACTCCCATGGTGACCCAGTCCATATTGGGAGAGTGGACAATCACAAGCATCCATGCCTACGCAGGATTCGAACCTGCAGCCTCTTGGCTGGAGAGTGGATATGCTAACCACTCGGCAAATAAGTCTAAAGCAGCCACTCCCATCAGCCTTCATAGATAATCAAAGAAACAGGCACACAAACAGAGGTGAAATGAAAAAAATTTAAAAAAATGTTTTATGGAATCTTTACTCATCTAAACAAATAGTCACAGCTCCAGTACTAGATGAAAATTTAGAAATACCATCTGTCCTACCAGAAGAAGTAAAACTGGCTATCCACCATATGAAAACTGATCAATCACCAGGAATTGACGGTATAATCAAGAATATTTTTGAGTGTACTAATTACATTCATGTAAGAGTTATTACTATATTTACTCGCATATAACTCGCCCTCATGTATATAAGCACCTAAGTAGCACAATTGGAAGAATGACAGTATGTTGCGCCCTTCAATTGGAAAAGGCCTAAGTTCGATTCTCGTCATGACGGGAGAAATCTTTATACAGGCTTTTTTCAATTGAAAGTGAGTTAGCCGATCTCATATGACAGTAACAGGTTTTTTTCTGATGGAAACTGGGGTTTTTCATCTTGCATACAGACAAATCAGCCCTTTAGAACACACGCAATTTACAGACATAAAATATTGGTTGTGGTAGTGGGCAGTACATGCCGTTGATGTAGATGATTGATTGTAGAGGTTTGGTGTGGCAGTGGAGACAGTTGCACAGTAGGTGTCCTCCCGCAATGAGTCTTTGGATTCCTTGGAGGTGTCACGAATAATAATAATAATATCTTGCACCCCTGATTTTACTTGACGAAAAAAGAAATTAAAAAGTTTTGCATATACCTTGCACATGAAAAAAGGTTAAAACTTTAACCGCACCAATCATATGCGAATCTGGAAACAGCGATAGCGAATAGTAGATTCTCGATAAGTCATACTCATTTTAATTTTTTTTAAAATCATGGTGATCTTATGATTTTGAAATGATAAAAGGAGAAGCAATAACGAAACTGTTTGTTTTAATTTAATTACAGAAGCACCGTTGCTAAAGATTCAAATATATCGCGTGATGAAGGTGAGCAGCCGATCGCATAAATAACATTGATAATTAAAATTTAAATATATTCATTTTATAAATAATCTGAGCAATTGCAAATTATAATAAATACTGAGAAATTAATTACAGACGTCAATTTAATTTTTTCCAGAAAAACTTTAATTTCAGAAAATCCCTGCATATATCTAGCACCACGATTTTATAACTAATTTTTGAGGAAAAAAAGTGCGAGTTATATTTGAGTAAATATGGTAAGTGTGCAGATGTACTTACCTCTTGAATTATAATTTTGTTCAAAAAAAATATTGACAAGTTATATGGCTCAAAATACTTTGCCTTATTTCCAAGCTGAAACCAAACTAAAGTTTGCATTTAATAAAAATCAAAATTTATTCCACAGCTAGCCTTTACTTACTATTTATAGTTATTATTATTAGAACACCAAGCTCCAGAGAGTCAAGGACACATTGATGGAGGCCATACATTAGCTGTCATCACCCACTCCAGCTGTCGCACTTTTTCTTAAATTCATTCATACTAGATGCACTCACTGCTTCAACAGGCAAACATACTCACAGTTCTATGAGAGAAAAATCTAGCTTTTATCCCTTTCTTAACTGTACACAAACCCAACTTCCATGGTTCTCCCTTATCCTCTCTCCATCTTCTATATAATAAAGAATTTTTATCATCCAATATCCTTTAACACCCTCTCAAAAGTTTACAGATCTCTATCATATATCACTCTTTCTTCTGTTTACCAGTGTATGCAGTCCACATACTCTCAATCTATCCTCATAATCTAATTCCATAATCCTGATATCATCTTTGTAATGCTTCTTTGCAGCCTATCCACAGCTTCTTTATCCCTTTGAAACCCAGTAGACCAAATCTGCTCATAGTAGTAGTCCAGGTGCAGTCGTATCAATATCCTTACATTTCCATACCCTTACATGTCAATGTTCCTTTCCACGTTGCAGTCATCCTCTGAATTTATTTGCAATTTTTCTTATGTAACCCTTGAACTTCAAATTTCTATCCACCATAACTCCAAGATCTCTAGCCTCGTTAGTTATTCCAAGGATAATTCTACATCATGCCATGATGCCAAAGTGCATAACTTTATACTTACTACATTGAATTGACAGCTATCATTGTTTGCCTCCACTTCCAGCCTGTAAATGCTGTATATCAGTAGTATCTCTGACTCCCCTACCTCTCCTTGCATTATCAGCAAACAATTGAAGATATCTTGTCAGTTCCTTTCTAATATTACAACAATGGTCCAAGGAGTGATCCCTGGGACACACCACTGGTCACCTTAAATCTCTCAAATTCACATTTCCCATATACCACTTTCTAATACCTGTCCATCAGCCACCCATTTATCCAAGCCAATATTCCAATCCTGTATTCTCTAGTTTATGCAGTAGCCCTTCATGTGGAATCCTAATGCTTTACCACAGTCTAACAGTATCCATTCTCTTCATCCAATTCAGCTCTAACATTATTATAAAATATGAACAAATTGCTCAGACATTACCTCCTTTTAGTAAACCCATGCTGTTCCTTGTAAAGTATATTTCTATATGCAAGTCTTACCAATTTCTCTAAAATCTGTACAGTTCTTACACCACTGATACTTATAGGTCAGTAGTTAGACACATTAGTCTTTCCATCACCCTTGTGCAGTTCTCACACATTCTTTCCATTCCTGTAGGATCTTTCCTGAGCTAAGAGTCAAATCATACAAATTTGTCAAGGAATTAGCCAGTTTGGCTGAACATTTCCATAGCATACATGCTGATATTCCATCTGTCCCAATTCTTCTTCTCTCTTCCATCATCTATGTGGATGATGATGAGGCTGAATGAACTCTTTACACTTCTGTCTGTCCCTGGAGAGTCCAAACAATTCTGTCTAGTTTGGTATCGCTTGTTGTGATTTGGTTTTCAGATCCTCTTTTATTTTGTCTCTCCATCCAATTCTGGGCTGCCCTTTGGATCAGAGCTTTAGATGGTAATCTTTCTTCCAATTCTGGTAACATGGCCAAACCATCTCAGTCTTCTTTCTTGGATTTTGTCTACTATTGTTATTTCTTGTTTTAGCCATTTCCTTATGTCTCTGTTTCTTAGTCTATCCAGCAGAGATACTCCAAGTAATCTTCTTAGCCAACCCATTTCACTAGTTAATAATTTTTTCTCTTCAGTGTTTTTGAGATTCCAGCATTCACTTCCATAGAGGAATATTGTCTGTTCCAGCAGAATTCTTATTCAGGTTATCCAACAGCTCTAGAACCTCCTTTTCATGCACCTCTGTTTCTTCATCCAATGTAGTGGTATCACTGTGCTTCATACACCAGGTTGATAGATCTTGGTGAAGTGAGCACTCATTTGAACTACCTCATCTACTTCTGGTTTTTCTCACGATATTCCTTCCACATCACCTTCTTCTTATGGATCTTGCGTTTAATAAGATTGTACATTCATTTCACTCCGATTATATTTGTTCTTCGACTATCGGGACACATTCAGATACTGCATCTATTTGCCACTCCTTCATGAGTTACATGGTATTACTATATCGATGAGCTACTGATTTTCAAAAGGAAACTTCCTTCCTTTTCTTCTTCCATTAAGCATAATGCCTCCCCACACCATGACCCCAGCACTGCCATATCTGTCCCTTTCAAGAACATTCTCGTGATGGTAAGCAGTACTACTTTCACACCAGATCAGAGGAGGAAAGACTTAAATGGCTCATCTTTAAAGAGTGTAATATTTTCCATGTCTTCTATCTATTTCCTTACTTAGTATTACTTCTCCCCCCCCTTTTTTTTTTTTTTTTTCTTCTGCTGCTAGATAGACCTTGTTTTTAAGATCTATCTGGTGTGGAAATCCCTGAGCAATCGTACACAAATCAATTAAGAAATTTATTTCATTTCCGACTGCGCAACTTAATTGATCTAATTTATGTTAACAGTCAGGGCAAGAAGAAGACAAAATGTAATCTTACACTTCTACACAAATATCCAAAAATGCAAGTCGTGATACAAAGCATAGAAAGAATGATTAAATACTAACTTAAACAAAATGCACCATACCATATATCATACTTTAACTCACTATCTGAACATCATAGATCATAACACTCTTATTAGCAAAATTACTCAATCTTACTTATCACAGAATATCCTCTATGGGACAAATATAGCTCATAAGCATGCACAATTGTTATAAGAACGTTAACACAGTTAATTCCCTTCCATTACATTTACTTTTAATAAGGCTAATTCAGATATTGTATCAAGCATCCCGAGAATCGGATAACATTAACAAAGCAAGTTCTTCAAAAAAACAAGACATTCAGTTCACATATAGCCGTCAGTTAACAATTAGTCTCTTTCTTTCTATTTATGATTTCTAGACACAATCGTATCACATACCGCAAAACAAAACGAGGGCTTACTTGTTAACTCGTTTTCCTGAGAGGAAAGTTCGATTCCTTAATTATACACGTGGCCACTTCTATCAGGTCAAATCCTCGATAATCTTCCTTCGAATTATGCACTGGAGTTCTGCCGTAGCTATCCGCAGCCTAGAGCGAGCAGGCGGCAGAAGTACATTCGGCATTGGCGGCAGGAAAAACTTTCATCCTTCTACTACGGAAGGAGCCCTTGTAGGTGCTGCGCTAAAGTCCAGGAAAGGTCAGCCACAGGTCGAAAAAAGCCCTGAACCACATACTGTATTGCCCTTTTATTCAAATCACAGGTTATTGTTCTCAATTCGGAATATTCCAGGATTAGCCACGAGCAATGAATGAACCTATGTCATCGCAGGCCGTTTGACCTTACGATCCTTTTGTCGCTCGACGCTAATCCGACTTATGTATTTTTTAAGCTCTTAGTAACGTTTCTTTAGTCAGGTGCACTTTTAGCAGCATATACAGCTTTAGAATTCTTTTACTATTGCAACTACTTAGTACATTCTTATATTTTATTATTCTAGACAAAAATTTAATTGTAAAATAATTAGCAAAAATTCTTTAATCAAAACTTATTTCTCGTGATATTTTACAAGAGTACATTAGCCCATTGGTGTCTTGTTCAATTTTTGCAGATACAACACCAGTTAAAACGTGCTCTGCGATGAGCCCTGTGGATAAAGGGATGCAGACTACAGGCCTTCGGGTACTTTGGTGCAACAGTTTGTCAAGATATCCACATATCTGTGGTTGAATGGAGCAGACTTGCAATCTGACCTGCTGGGATGCATCAATTAAGTTTTGCTGTTATAACCAAAAATCTGTCTTCATACTCCATGGTGGAGCAAGGATGGCCTCTTATCAAACATCTGGAACATATTTCCATTGGTTTGAAATGCTGCCCAGAGCCTGGCTATAATGCTAAGTGAGATTCCAAACTCCCTGGCAAATATCAGTAATTCAAAGCATGTTTCAAGCTTTTGAATAATTCTTCCTAGAGTGAAACCATTTAGATGATGTTTTTGAGACTTTACAAGACATCAAAATTTTTCAACTTTATTCCTTTACAAGTTTGTTTAGCACAATTTGCTTAGCATAGTCTTTTACATTGCGTTGAGTGCTACCTGATGATCTCTAGTGCATGATTCAAAAATTTGAATGTGTACCTGCTTTCTACTCAAAATCATGTTATACAAATTACCACAAGCTGATTTGTCTGAATTTGTGGTGGTAGTCTTTAGAAATAGTGTTTGTTCTTAGGCTTTGGATACCAGTGAATTATAGATGCTACTTGGAAAGAAGTCAACAGACACCCCCAAGGGCAAGGTGCATCGTGCTATGTAACAAGTCGTATGTTTTTATAGCTGATATAAATTGAGGAATGGGATGCTCCCAAGTCAGTGCAACTGTTTCCAGATAAAATGGCTGTAAGAAGAGAACTGACAGAGTTTGAAAGAGCCTTTGTGATAGGATGGCATGTTCATTGCAGGCCTATCTGTTTGGTAAATTGTTGAAAAATTGGGCCATTCCCAGATCAACTATTTAAAGGTCGGGTATTTCTGATTATAGTTTATTTTCAAACTGTTCACATTTGGGAGCTTGTACCTATACGTGATTGTTTTATTTATTTATTATTTTTATTTTATGTTGTGTTATGTTATTTATTTATTTGCATATGCTACATAATATCAAAACAAGCAGTAAAAATATTCTCTTCCAAATATGCAGTGTAGCAGTTCTTCACATAATACAGTTAATGTGTGTTGAAAATATAAAATATTAAGTATTAACTGAAACTGCACTGAGCACAGTATTAATGTAAGGGTTTGCAAAATATGTTTCACACAGACAGTTAACACTGTTGGTGTAACTGTTTTGTTAAAAGATGTAAACAAATGTGTAACATGAAATGTCTTAACAGATCTTCCAAGAGAGCTTTTGTGCCTTATCATATGATGTGGCACAAAATCCATTCTCTTTATACTGATCCTTCAACAATGACTCATACTGATGATTCATTCATTCATTTTTTTATCTCACACAACTAGCAAACACTGCACCAACTTTATGACACATAATTTTTTTTTTGTTCTGTTCTGAAACATATGCATTTCTTTGGTCCTTCAACTCTTTTACACTTCATTTTCTCACTCATAATTGCATACAAAAGGTAATAAGTTACATATAAAAAAAAGTTTATAAAGGCCACATCTTTGCTGCTGCAATACAGTCATCCCTCGACTTACGTCAGATTCTGTTCCATAAAGCAGGACATATCAGTTCGGACATAAGTTGATACATTAAATCAACAGAGTTATAGGAGTTAGGGACTTAACAGTAATAAGTATACTGTCATTTTAATTTTTAAACCTTATTATAAAACTGTACTGTGCATTACTGCCACTATAAAACAGGAAAATAATCATCCAAATCTTCCTCCACAATCACATCTTCATTACCTTCCCTATGTGAAGGACCAGGCTGCGGCTCTTCTGCTGTAACCTTTTTTTTTTTTGATGAAAATGTCTGATGTGCTTTACTTATTCCTCTTCTTCTTTTCATCGTACATTTGTTTATAGCAAGCAAACACATCACGTGCTTTCCTTTCTACTAATAAGTAGCATTCAACATTGGGATTCATGTCTTCAACCATTTTGAGAACATCGCTAACTGCAGAGGATATTTCTGCAAGACACTTCACTGTTTAACTACCTCTTCTTGTTTCTCTTTTTCCTCTTCCTTTTCTCGTTCTTCCTCTTCTGTAACAGGTTGTTCCTCCATTTCGACCAATTCTTCATTGGTCAGCTCTTCAGGGACACTTCTTATGAGTTGAACTATGTCATCGTCATTCACTTCAAAATTCAGGTTGTTTGCTAGACCCACTATTTCTTCACTCAATTTACAAAGGTCTTCATTTTTTTTTCAAAACTTCCAAAATCATGCACAAACCTTTTTAATGTCTTTTTCCATATACCACTCATACATTGAGAGATCACTTCGTCCCAAACTACAGCAATATTTTTAATAGCATGATAAATATTGATTGCTTTTCCAGAATTGCATGAGAGTCTGGTCGTTTCCTTCTTCCTTCATTAGCAGAAATCACTTGTGAAAAAGTTCTCTGTAGATAATAAACATTAAACACTACTAGAACTCCCTGATCCATTGGTTGGATCAATGAAATAATGTTTGGAGGGAGAAACATAGCCTTGAACTTGGTGAAGATCACTGATATAAGATGGATGACCTAGAGCATTATCTAGAATTAATAAAATTTTAAATTCTGAGTTTTCTTTTACACAATAGCTTTCTATTTCACTCGCATAACAGTGATTAAAGCATCCGCAAACAATTTTTGAGTCATCCCCAACTTCTTATATCTCTGCTGATGAAGAGGAAGAGTATGCTTCCTAATGTTTTATATCCAGCCACATTATCCTCTAACAGAATTGTAACATGGTCTTTAAAAGCTTTGAAACCAGGCATACATTTTAGCTTTTTCTGGATGAATGTACATTCATGCATTTTTTTCTGAAACAAGGAGGTCTCATCCATATTAAATATCTGGCGACAAACTGAACGAACGAGGATGGGCTGACAATTTCGGATTTAGCTGACCAAATTGTATCCTTATTGGCTTAAACCAATATAAAAAATGATGGTACAAAATGACAAAATTTCATGCCAGCTGGAGCGTCACCCGGTTAAACAAGACCCCCGTTGTTTTCACCAGATAACCAGGGCGAACAGCGAAAAGTAAGCTACTGGAACGAATCTGAAATCACACCCCAACTCAACATCACCAGAGTTAAAGTACTATCAACATAAGAAGCCTGAATGGCAAAGAAATGGAGCTAGCTGAGGAATTAGATAAGTACCAGAACGACATAATAGGGGTGACTGAAACAAAAAAGACAAAAACTGGTGAGATCTTTCTGAGCAATAAATAGAAAATGTTATATTCAGGCAAGGAAAAGAATGAGTAGCCATAGTATTCAACACTAAATATGAGGCTAATCTTCATGAATGGCAGGCAGTCTCAAGTAGAGTGATGTGGGCAAATATGAAAATGGGAAACTGGACAAAGAGACTCATTTGTGCCTATGGTCCCACAGAAGGCTCTACTAAGGTAGAAGTGGAGGAATTTTTTGAGGCCCAGAGAAAGCTACTGACACAATGAAAAAGAAAGTTGGTCCTTGTTTGGGGATCTAAATAACAGAGTAGGAAGTGATACAAAAATATTTTGGAAAAATTTGGAGAAAAGAGCAAAGCTAATAATAATGGCAAATACCTGTTGGATTTCTGCTCAGGACATGGACTGGTTATTACTAACACCATGTTCCAACATAAAAATGTGCACAAATTCACATGGAGAGAAGAGGCAAAGAATAAAAAAGTCTCATTGACTGTGTTATTGTTGATAGTGAATTTTTCTCCCTGGTGCAGGACACCAGAGTGTACAGAGGATTTGAAATTGGAAGTGATCACTATTTAGTCTTGAGCAGGATAAAATTGAATTTCATATTGAAAAGAATGACATGTAAGAAAGTTTTAGAGTGATTAATAGTTGAGCAGCTCTCAGATGTGAACTTTAGACTAAAATACACAAAGATTATTGAAGAAAAAATGAAAGAGTTTGAGAACAGGAACCAAACCTTAAAGAAAACCCTGATTGATTCAGCCAGAGAGGCATGTGGTGAGGTTGTCTGCAAGGATAGAAAAATCAGAACTCCATGGTGGACACAGAAAGTTAGAGAGGCAGTGAAGAAAAAGATGAAAGCATACCAACAGTTCTTGGCAAATAAGTCAGCTTGTGCTCTTAGAGAATACTGAGACAAATGTAAGAAAGCTAAATACTGTGTCAAACTAGCCAAACAAAAGTCATAGAGATGATAAAGGTGACATGAAAACAGGGGAAAAAGATATCCTTGAAGTATGGAATAATTACTTTGAAAAATTACTAAATGAAACAAGCAGTGGTAAAAAACACTCAACAGGCATACAGTCAGGAATACATATCCATACTTGAAGTAGAAAAAGCCATCAAAGGTTTGAAATGTGGAAAGGCAGTAGGAGTAGATGATATTCGACCAGAAATATTGAAATATGGTGGTATAAAAGTCTTGCAGTGGGCTGCACTGCATAGTTCAGAATGCCTGGACAGAGGGACGAATTCCCGATGATTGGAGTAGAGCTCTCATAGTACCCATATATAAAAAGGTAAATAAAAATGAATGTGAGAATTACAGAGGTATTTTTCTACTGAGTGTTCCTGAGAAACTGTTGAGAAGAATTCTTGACAAGAAAAGCTTGGTGAAGAACAAGCTGGATTGAGGCCAAATAGAGGCTGTCAGGATCAGATCTCATTTTACGACAAATAGTTGAGAAAGCATGGGAATGTAACAAAGATCTGTATTTAAGTTTTGTTGTTCTGGAAAAGGCATATGACAAGGTGCCAAGAGAGAAGCTATTCAATATGCTACAGTTATATGGTGTCAATGGGGCATTATATCAAGCAATACTTAGTCTTTATTTGAGTTGTAATTCAGCAGTTAGAATTGACGGATGTACAGGAAGATGGTTTAATATTAAATCTGGTATGAAACAAGGATGTACATTATCTCCTCTGTTATTCATTATCTATACGGATCACATTATGAAGAAAAGTGGTATTAAACATGATATCAGAATTGGAGATGTTAATATCAGCTCTTTGCTTTATGTAGACGATGTTATGCTTCTAAATAAATCCACTAGAAGTTTGCAAGATTCCCTGACTAAATTGAATAACTGTTGTAATAGATATGGCATGAAGATAAGCAATAAAAAGACAATGAAAATAGGTAGAATAGTTGAAAATATCAACTGCGTTTTGAACGGAGAACCTGTGGAACAAGTAAAACTTTTCAGCTACTTAGGCACGATTTTTAGTGAAGATGATAAATTAAATATGGAAATAGACAACATAATCAATACAGCTGGTATGGTAGGAAGTCAATTGAATAAATTCATATGGAATAAGAGAGAAGTTAGTCGGAACCCTAAGTTAGCTGTATACAAGACTGTGTTCAAACCAGTTTTAACATATGGATCTGAGACCTGGTCAGAAGTAAAACACTTGACCAAAGACTAGAGATCGCAGATATGAGAGTCCTGAGAAAGATTATAGGCGTGAACAGATGGCATCAATGGCTATATCATATTAAAAACGAGGATATTAGGAAAGACCTTGACATTGTCAGCATCCAGGAATGTATTAGTAGAGCTAATCTCAGGTGGTATGGTCACTTAAACAGAATGGGTAAGGAAAGATTAGCTAAACAAGTGTTCTCTGCCAGGTTGGCAGGAAATGACCCAGAGGAAGACCAAGATATAGGTGGATTTATAGGGTACAAAGTGCCTTAGATGATAGAAATATAAGATCTGATAATATTCGTGTCTTGACAATTAACAGACTGATCAGTAGGAGAATTGTAGATAGGAAGTTAGTAATGATGTAAATTTTTCATGTAGTACTATCATATCCTTTACACTCCTTGAGGGTACATGTCAGGAATTTGATGATATGATGATAATTTTCCTCCATAATAATAATATCAAATTTCTCCACAAACTCCTTCGCAGCCTTCTCATCGGCACTTGCAGATTCTAAATACATTTTCACGTTATGCAGTGCAGAACGCTGCTTGAATCTCATGAACCAACCACAAGAAGTGTTGAATTTGTAGTCGTAATTAGGTCCTGCTTTTTCCTTCAACATGTTGAAGAGACTTAGGGCCTTAGCGATTATGGCCATAGTGCTGAGATGTATGCGCTTTTGGTTTAGGTCCTCTGTGCATGATGAAAGTAGTTTTCTTAGTCACTGATATAACCTTCGTCAGCGATAGTGATGTAGCTTCGTCACTATCGCTGAACTTGCAACTTCATTCCGATATCTTTTTTCTGTGATTCTTCACTAGGTTTTTTAATTGGACGTGTAGGGCCATGTTGCACAAAATATCGCGAAATATTTAGCAATAAATACAGAACATATTTTTCAAACACAAACTCAACAGAGGAACTGTTGAAGCTGAATGCCGAGGGAGGTTGCCACTGCATTGTTGCATGATGCATTTTTGCTAAATAATAACGTTTTTACTTTACACTTGCATCTTGTTCGAAAGTATAGTCGAAAATGTTGTTTATTCCATTATGGAATCATAGACTTATCTTCGAAAGGACATAACTCGACCGGACATAAGTCGAGTGATGACGGTACTATGGGCAGATATTGCAATGCAATAAATATGAACAAGAATGTTCAAGAACTTTTTGTAATGCTCAGAAAATCTTCTGCCTTAATTTTGTAACACATTGCTTCTCGAAATGAAATGAATAACTATGAGTGTAAAATGTAATTAATATAATTGCCTTTCTGACAAAATTACAATAAATGTACTGTAATGCATTTTGCACTAATTACAAGCTACTTTATAGTGAAACCTGCATTGTTTGAAAGTGCATTATATGAGGTAGTGTATTAGTTACTGTTAAAGCTTTACAATAAATTTGCACAGTTTTATTTATCAAATTGGTGTTGAATTACCTGTAAAATGGATAAGTTTCTAATTAATAAAAGAAAAGCTGACGTTTGTGATGAACAAAATGTATCGACTATAGAAAAAACTATGCAAGAATCAACTGTTGAACGGTCTGCATTAATATGGAAGAAGTGTAAAGGAAAATTTTCCACTCATCATTTATACAATAAAGATTATTTGAAATTGGGGTTCACATTTGCTGGTAATGAAAACCATCCTTGTCCCCAGTGTTTAGTTTGTGGGGTGATACTTGCAAATGAAAGTATGGTACCAAACAAATTAAAGTGCCATTTTGCCTCAAAATATAGTCATTTGTCGGAAAAGCCAGTAGAATACTTTATTGAACTTTCAAAATCTATACAGAAGCAGTCTACATCGTTCACCAAGAGAATGAAGACATCAGAGAAAGCTCAAAAGGCAAGTTACTTGGTTGCTCAAATAATTACCAAAAACAAGGAGCCACATACTACTGCTGAAACCACTATAAAGGAATCTTGCTGTGCTATTGTTCGAACAATGTTTGGGCCTGAATTTGAGATAGAAGTTAATAAAACCCCTTTGGCAGATTACACGATTGGAAGACATGTCTGCTGACATTCAGCTGCAAATAAAAGATATTTTTCAAGACGATAATATGATTTTTACATTGCAATTAGATGAATCAAGAGATGTCAACGGGTTAACGCAATTACTCGTTTTTATACGTTTCATTCATACTAACAGAATTATTGAGCAATTCTTGTGTTGTCTAGAACTTCCAATGAAAACTAGAGGCGAAGATATATTTAAAACAGTAGATTGCTTCATGAAGGAAAATAATTTGCTATGGTTAAATTGTGTAGGAATATGCACAGATGGCGCTCCTTCAATGGTTGGTTCAACAAAAGGTTTCACAGCTTTAGCAAAGAAAGAGAATGAAAATATTATAATTACTCATTGCTTTTTAAATCGCAAAGCACTAGTCACGCAAACCACTGGTAATGAATTAAAAAAGGTTATGGACAAAGTTGTTCAAATGGTCAATTACATTAAAAGTAGACCTCTTAAATCAAGATTATTTGCTAAAATTTGTGAAGATATGGTGGCAAAATTTAAAAAACTTATACTACACTCAGAAGTTTGTTGGCTGTCAAGAGGTTGAGTGCTTTGTTGTGTATATGAATTGAGGGAAATGATGCTTAAACATTTTGAGGAAAATCAATAAAACGAATTCTGCAATCTAATTCAAAACAAATTATGGTGTACAAAATTGGCATATCTTGCTGACATATGTGAACACTTGAATAAAATAAACACCAGTATTCAAGGAAAAGGAGAAAATATCTTAACAGCAGTGGATAAAATTTGTGCTATGAGATACAAGATAGAAATTTGGAAAAGGAAAGTGAAAGAAGGAAATTTTGAATTGTTTTCCAAAACTGCAGCCTGTTAACTAAAATGTGATATCAGCTCGCTAATTGTTGACCATTTAACAATACTCGGAGAGAAAATTCATCACTACTTCCCAAATATTGAAATACAAAACTATGATTGGATCAGAAATCCATTTTTTTTCAGCTGCAACAATTAACTTGTCACTTATTGAAGAAGAAGAATTAGCTGAAATAAAAAATATCGAAGTCTGTTGATGTATGAAGAGGGTGATTTAGACAACTTTTGGATTCGTGTTTCAAAAATGCATCCAAACATAGGTAAAAAAGCGTTAAAAATTCTTTTGCAGTTTTCCACTACATACAGGTGTGAATTATTCTTTTCAACGATGACAAACTTGAAGACATTGAAACATGGAAGCTTAAGGATGCTTGATAACGAAATGCGAGTGTCTTTATCTGCTATTCCACCAAATATCGAAAAGCTGTGTTCATCCCATGAAGCTCATATATCGCATTAAAATTCTATTATTATATATTTCTTTCTTTTCTTTCTATTTCTTATAACAATGACATTAATCTTGGATATAAATATATTATATATTTTTATTTTGTATATTTTATTATATATAAAAATACAGTATGATTGAAAAAACTCAACAAGCGAGCTATGAAATCTGTTTTCCTTATATTAAATACATTGAAAAATTAAGAAGAGAGAATCATTTCAGCTCACTTGATGTGTTTTTTATTCGATCATATCTGATCATACTGTACATAATATATTTTTAATAAAAATGAAAGGTTTTCATGAGATAGGTTGTGTTGTGAAACAAGTTTAACCTCTGGTTTGCTAATAGACTCTGTCGTGCTCTCAAGACAAGAATATAGTCTAACTATATCACGCAACCTTTAAAGGAGTTATATGATATTTGATCTTATCAAATATCAAAAGGAGTTGCTTGTGATAATAATGATGGGATCAGTTTTAAAAGGAGTAAGTGATTAATCACTTACTATAAATAGTGAATTTTTATTAACCCAGTATCGGATGAACAGGAAGAGATTTTTAAATAAACCTTCTAAAAGTTATACGAAATATAATTGTAAAAGCATATACTAAAACTACATCTGATCTGGCCACATGACCCATGAGAGGCACATCAGACTGAATTACTGTGCCGCAAAATTATGTTTGTCTAAAAAGTGTGTCACCAACATGAAAAGTTTGGAAAGTACTATATTATAGTATGAAAATTTCTCTTATTTTGTTCTGCTGCAGCTACAAATGTCAGTCAATCCAGTTGAGCATTCTTGCTAACTGTGAAGGATTGTCACTCCTTTTAATGGAGATAATTTATGGCCTGCATTTTTTATTCAAGTTATTTCAACTTGTATGATTCACATCTATATTTTGTTGGACTTGAAGAAAAACAGCAAAATAGCTCAAAATGATATAGTAGTATATTAAAAATGGCAATAAATATACTATTCTCATTTTTAAGTTTAGGCTTCATCATTCTTAAAATTCATGATCTTAAAAAATGTTGAGGGTAGGGAGGTAACCGAATCAGTTGATATAGTGGAATTACTGAGCGAGCACTTTACAAGAGCATATCATCCAGGTGGTGACATTGTAGGAATGGAAGAACCAACAGCTTATACTGGAATTGTGATGAATTAAGTAGAGGTAACTAGTCTATTACAGAACCTCAATGTCAATACATCTGTGGGATTAGATGGTATACCGGCTCGTGTGGTACATGAAGCAGCTAAAGAATTGTCAGTGCCCTTGACCATTTTGTTTAATTTGAGATTTTTTTAATTTGGGATGGAAAGAGGGGAAAATAGTTCCACTGCATAAAGGTGGTTCCAAGGCTGCTGTTGAAAATTACCGTCCAATTAGCATAACAGGAATCATTATCAAGGTCTTGGAGAAAATAGTCAAGAGGAAAATACAAGATTGGATAGAAGAAAATGGGATACTGTATCGGGGACAGCATGGTTTTGTGAAGGGTAGGTCATGCCTCAGTAACTTGCTCACATATTATAACACAGTGATGGCTGAACTGGATAAGGGTAATGGGTTTACAGTGATTCTACTAGACCTTGCTAAGGCCTTTGACAGGATATCACATGGAATTCTAATCAGTAAATTGCAGCATATGGGGATGGATATAGGGTTGGTGAGATGGATAGTAGGAGGGTGGTTGACTGAGAGATAGCGGAGAGTGGTTTATTCAGGAGTAGAGTCCACAAGATGGCCTGTGACTAGTGGTGTGCCACGAAGATCTGTTCTTGGACCACTGCTGTTTAATTTGTTCATTAATGATATAGGAAAGGATATGAGAGGAACAGTTCATTTGTTTGCGGATGATGCAAAGTTGGGTAGGGCAATAGTGAATGCAGATGACGTCAAAATTTTGCAGGATGATTTGGATAGATTGGAGGTCTGGGCTAAGGAGAATGGATGTCAGTTTAATGTGGCAAAATGTAAGGTTATACATTTCGGGGTGAAAAGATTAGCAGCAGATTACTACATGGGTGGAACTATACTCCAGGAAATTGTTGAGGCACGAGATTTAGGAGTGTTGGTGGATAAGGAGGTGAAGTTTAGGGGGGGGGGGGGGGTCACATTGCAAAAGTGGCCAAATCAGCTCATCAAATCACTTGGTTGCTGAAGAATACATTGACAAGCAGGTTATAGTTCCTCTGTATCGAGCCTTGATAAGACCCCATCTCGACTACTGTGCCCAGATTTGGTCACCTAGGTTTCTTCTTGATGGGGAGGAGGTTGAGAGGATCCAGAAGCGCGTGACCAAGATGATAGCAGGTCTGTGGAATGAACCTTATGAGAACAGGTTGAGGATTTGTGGGTTGCAAAAATTGGTTGATAGGCAGAGGAGGGGAGATATGATTGAGACATTCAAATTACTGAAGGGTTTCTATAAAATTAATTCAGAAG
The DNA here is from genome assembly GCF_054136105.1 of Typopeltis vanoorti. Classification (NCBI taxonomy): domain Eukaryota; kingdom Metazoa; phylum Arthropoda; class Arachnida; order Uropygi; family Thelyphonidae; genus Typopeltis; species Typopeltis vanoorti. The sequence continues at coordinate 13,007,309 of NC_143556.1, forward strand.
ATATTTTTGAGAAAAGGGCTGGTTGTGGGAGGACTAGGGGACATCCATGGAAACTGGGCAAAAGTGTGGTTAATAAAGGTGTTAGATCTGGGTTTTTTACTTTTAGAGTGGTGAATGAGTGGAATGGGCTGCCAGAGTCTGTGGGGATGCTGTGACAGTGAATGAGTTTAAGGCGAGGTATGATAGATACTGTATCAATGTCGAATAGTTGTGATGAAGATGATTTGGGCCTCCCTCAATGAGTCTAATGACTCCCTGCAGTTGCCCGTAATAATAATAATAATTCTTGAAATGTTATTCAAATTCATCATTCTTCATCGTAGTTATAAACAGTTTTATTTATAATATTTTAATATCTAATATTTTTATATAATTTTATGTGTCACTAAGTAATTTTTTGGTTTTCTAGGAATGTACTCTTCCCCATTTATAAATTGCTTTGATGGAAAATTAAGCTTGAAACCAACACTGTTTCAGATAAAGTCACATTGTCGGAAATGTAATTTTCAGAGATTTAGATAAGAAATATGCATTAGGACATATAAGTGCACATTTGTGTTTTAAAGCATGTTAACAATTTTTGTATTTATTCAGGTATGGAAGCTTTGGAAGCTTCTATTGGTTACTGGGAAGATGCACTAGCAGCATATAGACCTCCATTTGGACAAGAACGACTTCTTGCACTTACAGTATGTATAAATTTGGATTTTCCAGAAACATTCTGTGAATAGCAGCAATGTATTCATTTTATGCAGTTCGATGTTGGATGTTTTTTTTATCACTTGGTTAGACTATAAGTTATATATTTAGTTTAATCCTTTATCCAAGTTTAAGTAAACAAGTTTGCACCTGAAGTGTCTTCAGGACTGGGGCAACTCGTGGCAAAGGCTGACTGAGTTCTCATCACTTTCCCTAGTATCCCATAATGCAAAGCACATCTCCTTCGGACATATATAATACTATGCATTATGGGGAGAGTCACTACCCAGACCGGTTTTGACCTTTATTGAGGTATCTTCAGTGGGAGCCAGATCCAAGGCTAAAGCAATGCAGAAGTAATATTTCCATATGACAGAGTATTCATATCTCTAATCCAGAGTAATTTAATAATAAGGTGTGACACCTTTTGGCAACTGGCATATGGAAATATGACATGCATTGCTTCAACCTTGGTATCACCTCTGGGTCTGGCTCCCACTGAAGAGACCTCAATAAAGGTCAAAACCAGTGTGGGTAGTGATCCTCCCTATAATGCATTGCATTATACATGTCTGCAAGGAGATGTGCTTTGCATTATGGGATACTAAGGAAAGTGATGAGAACTCAGTCTGCCTTTGCCACGAGTTGCCCTAGTCTTGAAGATACTTCAAACGCAAACTTGTTTGCTTACACTTGGATAAAGGATTAAACTAAATATATAATTTATAGTCTAACCAAGTTAAAAAAAAACGTCCAACATCTTTCTCCAATCCAGAGTAATTTAGTAATAAGGTGTGACGGCTTTTGGCAACTGGCATATGGAAATATGACTTTTGCATTGCTTCAACCTTGGTATCACCTCTTGGTCTTGCTCCCACTGAAGAGACCTCAGTAAAGGTTGAAACCGGTCTGGGTAGTGACCCTCCCCATAGTGCCTAGCATTATGCATCTCTACAAGGAGATGTGTTTTGCATTATGGGATACTTAAGGAAAGTGAGAACTCAGTCCATCTTTGCCACGGGTTGCCTCAGTCCTGAAGATACTTCAGGTGCAAACTTGTTTGCTTACTCTTGGATAAAGGATTAAACTAAATATATAATTGCTATGCAGTTCATGTAAGCTAGTTAATACACTATTATTAACTTGTCCATATCTTGATCTTTATGGCAATCAATTTTAATAATATTTGATGGTTTCTGTAGTTCTTGTCATTGCATTGCACAGAGCAAGACACAGAGGTGATACCAAGGTTGAAGCAGTGCAGAATTTCACTACATTAATTTATGTTTTCATTATTTGAATAGTTTCATTGATTCATGAAATTTAATTACAAGTAGTTAACACAAAGAGAATATGCATTGGAATTCGCTGATTTAGTTAGTTACCCTTAGGTGCATCAACACACACACACACACACCTGTGAAATTTTAAATGCCATATTCATTGTTATGGCACACCAAATATCAAAATATACTATGTTTGATAATGTCCATTAGACTCAATAACTTTTGATCAAAGCTGAACACTTACACTTAATGTCAAGAATGATACCTGTCTTCTTTGCTTTGGGTTAGTGTGTGTATCATTGATGTGGCTTCTTTAATTTTTGAACATAAGTCACTGTGGAATAATTATCAAATTTTTGTCCTTTTTTTTTTTTTTTAAGTTATGGAAAGCTAAGAAAAGCTTACATGCAATGTGCTTTTTTTTCATTGTCTTTTATGTGTTCCTTTTGCCTGATTTTTTCAGATTTGTCAGGCCTACACAACTGATACTGTATACATAGTATATTTTGTAGACTCCTGTTTTTTAGCAGTAGTGCAGTGGTTTTGGTAGTCTGAGTATGGAAGCAGTCTTGTGTAGTGAGCTGAACGTTGCTTTCATTCTCTTTCATGTCTTGATTTTTGTTTTAACATCTTGTATATTAATAATTTGCTATTAATTTTCATCATTTGAGATGCTATAAATCTGTCTCCAAGAGATCTGAGAATGATGATCTGTATTCTTCCTCTAGATCATATGCACATTTATTCTGCTTAATGAATGTGTGTATATAATACCTAGCTGCACTGCAAACATAACATATTTTTTCCATTTTCTTGATGAGCATTCCTAGCAAATAAGTCAGCTTGTGCTCTTAGAGCATATAGAGACAAATGTAAGAAAGCTAAAAACACTGTGTAAAACTAGCTAAACAAATGTCATGGGAAGACTTAGGTAAGAACATAGTCTAAAAATAGTCATAATTTAAAATTATGAATATTTTTATGTATTGTTTATGTTAGTATGTTTATTAGTTTTAGTTTCATAACACGCATTGTTGGCACTTGCGATTTGCCCATTATTGAAATTGTTTTGTCAAAGTGATACGTAAAGCATTTAAAAAGTTTATGTACTTACTGGATTTGAATAGCTGTATTACTTTAAAAAGATTTTTATTGTAGTTTAAAATATTAAGTTGTGTTTTAAGATGACATTCTCTTGTCACTAATGGAGACACCGTGTCAGCCATTGTATTTAGTTTCTTGCTTGCCACTTTCAAGGAGTGCGCATGCTCGCTGAGAAGTTTGATGTGTGATTGACAGCTGACAAGAACATCGTTCAGTATCAGGATAACAGGAATAAACAAGAAGAGTGTTCAGAGAGAAAATTAGAACACAGGCCGACAGACATTTAGATTCGGGGGAAATTGAGTTTTTTTATGTGACAATTTGAGGAAAATTAATAGTATATTCTGAAGAAGGAATCGTGGAACTATGAAGTTTCAAAGTGGAATAAGTATTGGTAAATAAAAGGAAAATATTGCTATAGATGTTTTAAAAGGAAAACTGGAGGAAACACTAATTGGAAAATTAGTAGTAGATTCTGAAAAGGGAATCGTAGAAATGTAAATTTTTTAAAGTGGAAGAGTTAAGACTGTCAATAAGCATTAGTGAATAAAAGAAGAAGTTGCTATTTACGTTCTAAAGGAATGTTCGAGAAAACTCTGAATAGAAAGTTTCATATTTATTAAGGACGCCGGATTTAATTATTATTTCTACTGAAGGGAAGACAGAATTGAGTCAGGAAGAATTAATGTGTGCTACATGAGTGATGAGAAAGGATCCTATGAAAATGAAGAATGAAGTCATATATCTTCGGAAATGGGGCTTGACAGAGAAGAAACTGGCTATGAACATTTTGTCATTGTGCAAACAAAGTGCTTAGTCTAGTCTTAAGTGTAAGTTTAATTTTAAAAAGGCCTTGGATCCAATTAATTCTGTAGTTAGTTATAGTTTTGTAATATTGTTTGAAGTGTATATATATTGTTTATGTTTTATTAAATGTGTTTATTTTGTATTTTGGTCTTGAGTCAGTGATTTATTTGGATTCTGAAAGCAGTAAAAAAAAGGTCATTGCACCAATCAGAGTGAACCCTTGTGCAATAAATAAATATATAGGTACACTTGGAAATAAAAAAAAAATTGTTAGAAATAACGAGATCAAATAACAAAAAAATCCTTTCTTTTTACAATTGAAAATAAATATCAAGAAGGTGGTAAGATATTTTGGAGGTTGTTGAAGAAGCTCAGAAATGGAGGAAAGAGTGCTATAAAAGGAATTAGAGATGATAAAGGTGATATGAAAACTGGAGAAAAAGATATCGTTGAAGTATGGAGTAATTATTTCGAAAAATTGCTAAATGAAACTAGCAGTGATGAGAGCACAATAGTAAAAAAACACTCAACAGACATGCAATCAGGAATATATATCCATGCTTGAAGTAGAAAAAGCCATCAAAAGTCTGAAATGTGGAAAGGCAGCTGGATTAGATGATATTAGACCAGAAATGCTCAAGTATGGAGCAATAAAAGTCTTATAGTGGCTATACTGCATAGTTCAGAGGGCCTGGACAGAAGAACGAATTCCAGATGTTTGGAGTAGAGTTCTCATAGTACCCATATATAAAAAGGGAAATAAAACTGATTGTGAGAATTACAGAGGTATTTCTCTGAGTGTTCCTGGCAAGATTTATGCCAGTATACTTGAGAAATGGTTGAGAAGGATTGTGGAAGAGAAGCTTGGTGAGGAACAAGCTGGATTCAGGCCAAATAGAGGCTGTCAGGATCAGATATTCACTTTACGACAAATAGTTGAAAAGTCATGGGAATATAACAAAGATCTGTATTTAAATTTTTTTGAACTGGAAAAAGCATATGATAAGGTGCCAAGAGAGAAGCTGTTCAAAACACTACAATTGTATGGTGTTGGTGGGGCATTATATCAAGCAATACTGAGTCTTAATTTTGAGTTATAAGTCAGCAGTTAGAATTGAAGGTAGTACAGAGAGTTTAATGTTAAATCTGGTGTCAGACAAGGATGTACATTATCACATCTGTTATTCATTTTCTATATGAATTACATTATGAAGGAAAGTGGTATTAAACCTGATATCAAAATTGGTCAACCCCTTGCTTTATGCGGATGATGTTATACTTCTAAATAAATCCGCTACAAGTCTGCAAGATTCTATGACTAAATTGAATAACTGTTGTGATAGATATGGTATGAAGGTCAGCAATAACAAGACAAAGATAATGAAAATAGACAGAAGCATTGAAAATATCAGCTGCATTGTGAATGGAGAACCTATAGAACAAGTAAAACATTTCAGCTACTTAGGTACGATTTTAAGTGAAGATTGTATATGGAAATAGACAACAGAATCAAGAAAGCTAGACTTTCATAGCTGCTCTTTCCATTAGACATCAATTTGCCATCCTTTGCAAGAATATGATCTTATCAATTATTACTATCAAGAATCCACATAGTCTATTCCTTAGCAGCAGTCTTTTCAACAGGAAATCTCAGTCATCAAAAAAATTTCTTTGTTAAATGGCCACAACCCAAGAATTATAGACAAAATCATTATCCTATATTCCCTCAATTCTGCAAAATGATTCTCATAGGATTATTCTATTCAGGTAACCTCTGTACGTGTTACATGTCCTTATCTTTCAGTCACATATAAATCCATCAACGAAATCAAGTTCTTTTTAACTTCTCCAAAAAAATGAAGTACAACTGCTATTGAAATGTGGAGTCTGTCAAATTCTTTGTAACTGCATCTCATCCAAAATGCATTGCCAAACCTCAGCCCTGTATTGAACTAAATAAGCATCATAAATCCTGCCTTACAGAACATGAAATTGATAATACTAGCCATAGAATATTTTGGGGTACATATAGCAGTACTATGAGAGGAATGCTGAGCTTCTACATAGAAGCACCTGCAAATGTGAACATATTTTCAAACAAGGTGCTGACGTTCTTCATCATCCATATCTCCATCTCAGTGATGGACTTATTGTGCTGAAAATACTTGAAATTTTCATTACAAATTGTATTTCCTAATGTTTTTATTTTTTTTAATATTTGTGTGTGAATGTGTCTGTCTATAGAATCCTAATAAAACATTTATTATAATTACAGCTATTTTGACTGCTTCAGTTAATAAAACAATTGTGTTTAAGTAGTGCTCTCACTGCTGCACAGAGAAAGATATTGTTCTCCATTCACTTACATTGTTATTTTTATATTTGTTTTTTTTTCAGTTATCAGTTATTTGTTTGTTGATGCTGACAGTGGTTTAAGAAACAGAAACCAAAATATTTGTATCTAATTTTTACATATACTTTTTGCATTTAATTTTTACATATTGGCCTGTTTGCTACCTGCTCTCCAACCAACAGGTCATGGGTTCAAATCCAACCTTGGGCATGGATGTTTGTATAAGCTTGCTCTAGATAAACTTGCATAGCTCCTTGAGTTTAAATAAGGCATGTCTTTTTTAAACTTTTTTTACTGTGAATACATATTTTTATTCTAATGGATTTTACACAGTTATTGCTCCAAAGAATGTTGCTTAATTGGATTACATTAAAGTTTATACATTTTAGGTGCTGCATTATTTGGATAGTGAAATGAAACAAACAAGACTGGAAGTTTGTGTGTGTTGCTGATTACATCAACATTATCAAAGAGAAATCAGTGCTTTTGATGATATTCAGTCTATAGAGTATCTCCATCCTGCTTCATTGAGGGCCAAAAAGTTCAGGACTTTACCTTCCACTGGAAAATGCATACCAACCTTCTTTTGGAGTAGCAACGTTGTCATTTCCTTTTTGTAGTAAATTTGCAAAAAGGGACAACAGTAAATCTGAAACAGCAAATTAATTGTGTTCATGCTGAAGAAGACAGTTGCTTTTTTGCAGCATGACAAGAAAGTGACACATGAGTATGCTCACTTCAATTGCTATGAAAGAGATGGGATTTGAAGTTGTGTTTGAAGCCTATACCCAACTCCTACCTACAGGAGTTGGGTCTGAGCTTCGTTAGACTTCTGGTTATTTCCAGAATTGAATATACATCTCCAGAGTGTCCATTTTAAAAATAATAATGAATGTGTCGAAGCAGAGGTGAGAAAATGGTTCTTAAGGGATACAAATCCATAACCTGTTCGTTATGGCTTTGTATCCTGCCATGGGCATGGAAAGGAAGAGAGATTATGTTGAGAAATAGTATATGAAAATAAACTACAGACTTCAAAGTATTGTTTATTTTATGTTTTTTTCATTTTGGGTAGTGTGCTATCACAATGGAGGCATTACTTTCAAAGCACTTTTCTTCCTGAAAAGTTTGGGTTTTCACCTCTCCACTTAGCCTGTGAATCAGAAACTATTAAATCAATGGATGCCAAGATACATTAGATATGTATCTGTTGTTGGAGAGTGGATATGCAAATCATTCTGCTAACCAAGGTTTGCTTGGTTGTTTAAAGCTACTGCTGAGACAATTAAAGTGATAAGGAGTACTAGATGAAAATTAATGGACGTACATGAGTGTATGCTTTCGCAACTACACAAAATTCAGCTGTAGTTGCGAAAGCATACAGTCATGTACGTCCATTAATTTTCATCTGGTATTGGTGCTGATGATTTACTGCTGCCATTTTTGACAGATATGTTGTATAAGAATCTGTCCATGATTAAGTGGTTTTGTTAAATGTCACCTATAAAAGAAATCCCAATCTGTGATGATTATTTTTTGCCATTTTTCACCCATGACTAAAGTAGTTGGCCTTAGAGAGCTAGCAAAGTTTTTTCCCCCCCTTCACCATTAAAGTTTTTATTCCTACAAAACATAAATCACTTGAGAATATGCACAGGTTAGGTTAGAATGACTGACTTGCATCTGCTAACTCCTTATCACTTTAATTGTCTTAGCAGTACCTTTAAACAACCAAGCAAACTTTGGTTGGCAGAATGATTTGCATATCCACTCTCCAACAACAGGTTATGGGTTTTTGTACCCTGCCATGGGCATGAATTTTTATAATTGTCTTTAATTGGGAGATGAATTTCATCACCTAATGTTAAGACCATTTCTTCACATACTGGAGGCTTCAAAAAAATCACATGTTTGGTTTCTAAATCATGTAAAAAAATAAAGAAATACAAAAAAATAAGTAAAATTAATAAAAAAAAAAAAAAGGAAAACAAAACCTTAGCTCACTCATGAGCTGATGATTTTAAACCTGTGAAAAGCTGTTAACTTGTACAGATTCGCTACACATTTACTGCCTTTTGTATGTGTGTGTGTGTATGTGGGGGGGGGGGGGTATAAAAAAACAGCATTTTTTTATGATGGTTAAAGCATTTTTCAGCCAAAGGAAAACGGCATTTACTGATTTTGGTTTTACTAGATTTAGTTAAACTTAGTTTTGCTGGTTTTAGGTCAGTAGGTTTTAGTTGTGCAATTGACAGATATAACAGACTTAATACTACGAGTGGTTAATCCTTTTTAAATAAGATAAATCCTCATGTGGTAACATCAGTTAGGTTTATATGAAACCATTTAACTTGGTTGTGACAGATCAAAATGGCTTATCACAACCAGTGAGTTTTATTGGCTGAGTGGATGGCATCTCTCTCTCTCTCTCTCCCCCCCCTCCTTCCTCATCCAGTAGATCATAGTTTTGAATCCTACTTTGGGCGTGGATGTTTTCAGGTTATTGTTGTTATGTTCCATTGAGTCATTTTCAACTCGATGGAACATAACATACATTCTCCATTCAGATTTGTCCCTGGCCATATCTTTCAGAATTTCCAAGCACATTCCAGTTGCTTCTTTAACTCCATCCACCCATCTAATTCTTGGTCTTCCTCTTCTCCTGCTTCCATCAACTTTAGCAAGCATCATCATCATCTTCTCCAGATTGTCATTTGCTCGCATAATATGTCCGAAGTATGACAATTTTTGCTTGATGGTCATAGCTTCGAGGGAGCAATCTGGCTTTATTCTGTCTATCAATGATTTATTGGTTTGCTTTGCAGTCCATGGTATTCTTAGTAAGTGTCTCCAAACCCATAATTCAAATGCATCTATCTTCCTTCTTTCACTCTTTCTCATGATTCAACCTTCACATCCATAGAGTATCACAGGGAATACCATTGCATTCACAATTCTGATTTTTGTTGCTAGTCTAATATCTTTATCTTTAAAGATCTTGCTTAAATTTGTCATTGCTTTCTTTCCGAGTAATAATAATCTTCTAACTTCTTCAGTACAATAACCATCTTTATCAATTCGGGATCCTAGGAGCACAAAATTGTTAACTGCTTCCATTTTCTCTACTTTTCAAAATCATTAAATTCACATGTTGCCATAACTTTTATCTTTTTGAAGTTAAGTTTAAGACCATATTTAGCACTTTCTTCTTTAACTTTCATAATAAGTTCCTCCAAATCTTCTTTGCATTCTGCTAGCAAGGTGGTATCATCTACATACCTCAAATTATTAATATTTCTTCCACCAATTTTAATTCTAACTGAAGACTCCTCCAGCCCTGCCATTCTTAAAATGTATTCACTGTACAAGTATGGAGATAAAATACATCCTTGTCGCACCCTTTTACCTATAGTGAAATACTCAGTTTCTCCAAGATCTTTTCGGACAGTAGCTTCTTGTTCATAATAAAGATTCCTCAGAAGGATAATGAAATGCTCTGGTACTCCCATTGTTCCACATGATCTACAGAGTCAAAAGCCTTGCTATAGTGAAGGAAACAAAGGTAGATATTCTTTTGATATTCCTGTGCTCTTTCTATTATCCATCTCATAATGATGATTTGATCTCTTGTTCCTCTGCCTTTTCGAAATCCTGCCTGTTCATCTGGCATTTCTCTCTTCATGAATGGTTCCAGTCTTTTCTGAATGATCTTAAGTAAGACTTTACTTGCATGAGAAATCAGTGCTATAGGTCTGTAATTTTTGCACTCTCTTGTATCGCCTTTCTTCAATAAAGGTATATAAACTGATTTTTTCCATTCCCTAGGCCATGTAGTTGTGCTTTCTTACTGGATAGCTGATAGCTGTTGCAGTGCCCATCTCACTTCACTCTCCAGTGGTACTGGCTCCTGTGTATAATCCTTGCCTTCAAATTTCTCAGTAATTTTGGAGTCCTTTCTGTAAAGGGCTTCTGTATCTGCTTTCCATCTTTTTTTGATGTCTGCAGCTTCTGTAAGATATCCTTTGTGTTTAATTTTCAATATTCTCACCTCACTTAAACTTCCCCGTTAGTTCTCTGATCTTTTTGAAAAGATTTCTTGTTTTGGTCTTCTATTTGTTGACATTTCTTGTTCAAGTATTTTTCCTTGTCTCTTCTGGCTTGTTGTTGAAACTCTGCATTCAAATGCCACACTTCCTGCAAATTTCCTGTGGCCTTTATTTTCCTTCTTTCCTGAGTAGTTTTGATGGCATCCTCTGACAGCCATTTCAGGTTATAGATGAGTTTAATTGTCTTATATGAGATGATCACCCTACTTATTGGAGGTTTGAGTAGCTTGAAAATTTCCATGTTTAGCATCAAGAGTGGGATCTCCAGATTATGATAGGCTTGCAACTTTTTGTTTGTTGGATTTACATAAGTGAAAGATGAGATGTTGAAAACAAAGTATAGGCAGACACGTTTGCTACTCTGCATTTGTAGTTGATTGAATTTTGGGAATTAATATTGTTTAGCAGCAATGTGCAGTATATGCACATATAATGAGATTTGAATAAATTTTAAAGTGCTAAGAAATTTCTTGGCTTTGCAAACTACTGTTATCAGAAAATAAAAACTGTCATTTTGCTTATTTTCGTGTAATATATATTAAAAATATCAAGGTAAATTTTATTTAATTTTATTTAATGTAATTTTCCTTAAACATTTATGATACATTTACATATGTATATAGGATGCTGAAGAAAATAAGTTCACTCATCTCTTACAAGGAATTCTTGAGCAGGCCTATAAGTTACAAGAACGTTGTAGTCATCTCTTTCTTTATGAAACTTCTATTTTATTCCAAGCAGAGTCAACATCATCACGATATGAGAAATATTCAGAATCTGACCGAAAAACTGTAACTAGCATTTCATCAGCTGATAGTTTTGTATCTGCCCAAGCAGAGGTAAATGAAATTTTCATTAATTAATTACATTTAATTTTGTTATATTTTATTTACTGAATTATCCAATAGATTGAGCCATAATTTTAATTTTTCGTAAGACACCAGAAATACAATCAAACTCTTACTTGAAATTCAACCCTTAAAGAGCAGAGAGAGAGAGAGAGAGAGAGAGCAACTCATCAGTTACCAAAAATACTGCCAGTAATGTCAGATTAAAAACTGCAATCCTATTATCACTAACTCAGAAAGGAAAGCACTTCACAACCATAAAAAAGAACTAAAGCATCTTAAAAGCAGATAAAGGAGATGCAACATTTCTTTATGAATCTTTAATATTCCAAATGATGTCTGATTGGAAGTCGAAAACTTCCTTACTGAACAGTGATCGCGACAAATGCAGGAAAAACAAAACTTAATACATGTGATTTCTCCATACTAGAACTGCTGGATTATGTGGCTCACCTCAAGATCTATAAAAATGGTATTCTTTATGAACTATAGCAGAGGAACTTTCCCATACACACACACACTTAACTAACCAAATACTGCATTATTGTTAAAAAAAAAATATTGCTTATATCACCTCATCAGAAATTCAGCTTATTTTGTACAAAACGTTTAGAAATAAGTGTATTGTCATATGACATTCTTGTATACACATTTTCTTCATACACCAATTATTGGAAATCTTTTTTTTTTTTTTCACCAGATATTAGAATTATTCATATGTTATCTGTACTCAAATATACAGACTGGACTTCAAATTGAATGACCATCTCTACAGTCAAGTATTTCACTGGCCATGGGTAATCCATTTCCTATGATAGCAAATTTATTTGTTGAAAAATTTGAAAATAAAAATTGCATCTTTAGTTAGTGCAGATCTGGTGGAGATGTGAAAACATGATATCCCTTACCTAAACATCATCTTGCTCAGTTCATTTCATCAAAAAGTAAAATTCATCTTAACATTAGAAATTGATGTGAACTGTGTTTTCTAGACATCGTAATCATAACAAATAAAATACAGAAAGTGGTTGGTATTTCCTTAGGTATCTATCTATCAAAAATATGCTCATTCAGGATGCTATCTTCATGTTAAATTTGCTTGCCATCCTTCTCGGAAATTTGTTAATCATTAACACCCCTAAAAAAGAGTTTTTTCACTAAAAAATATTAGAATAAATAGTAAGAAGAATTCCAATTTCTGTTTCATAAGTTTATCCATAATGATCCAAAGAAGCCCATTCAAAAATTCCTATTCACAGAAATGGTACCTCACCAGATTGCTAACATTCAACATAGAGACTATATCTGTTCCATGTATTGAAAGTATAATTACTAGATTCAGTGCTACTTAAAGTGCAGAACATCAGAGTTGCCTACAAACATCCAGACTATCCAAAATCTCTTAAGATTTGCCTAAAGAAGTTAACTCTTTCAGAAATGCCCAGGAGTTGATAAAATTCCTTGTTGATGTATGCAGTTTCCCATAAATATATGTGTGTATATGTCTCACCTCAAGATCTATAAGAATGGTATTCTTTTTTTTTGCTATAGAAAACAGTAGACATTTTGATTTAAAAAAAAAAAAACCTCAGTGACATGGCCTGGGAATCGATGTAATAATCAAATCCCCTACTACATTTTAATTGACAGAAGATAGAGGACACTAATCAATTACACCAAAACACTGCCAGGTGCAGACTGTAGATCAGACCATCAATTATTAATCTATAATTTAAAGATCCATCTGAAAGCAAACAAGAATAACAGCAACAAAAGATATGCCTTTTCACCAATGAACAACAAATTTACAATGGACATTGAATCAGAGCTCAAGAAACAAAAAACCCATTGAATCACATTGGACACACCTAAAGCCAACCATTGCAAAATCTGCAGCCAAAAAACATCCCATTAAAAAAAAAAGAAGAATGGTAGTCCACGGATTATAAAAGAAACCCTAGAACTAATTTAAAAAAGGAAACAAATTAAAATAACATTGGCAAAACCCAAATTACCTGAACCTGAATAAAGCTATTTAGAAATCTTGTCAAAAAGATAAAAATAGCTATATCCAAAACATCTGTAAAGAAAAGCAACTCTAATGAAACAACAGATTTATTCAAGAAGGTTAAGGATATAACTAAAAAATTCAAACTAAAACTTAATATAATTGCAGAGGAAAATGGCAAGATCTTAAATGACACTAATGACATAGCCAGAAAATGGAAAGAGTATTGCCCTGAGCTTTACAAGAAACCAGCTATTCTACAAGAAGACGAAGTAGCTATGGAAAATATGGAAACCGAACTGAAGAGTCTCAAAAGTGAAATAAAACAATTAATCAAAAAATTAAGGAATAACAAAGCTCCAGGTCCTGATTCAACCAGCTGAAATGTTGAAAAACCTTGGAGAGAATGCAGTCAACTGGATACATGATTTATGCAACAAAATTTGGGAGATGGCCGAATGACTGGACTAGTTCCATCATTATCCCAATCTACAAAAAAGGCAATTACAACAAATGTGAAAATTACCACACCATTGCCCTTATCTCACATACTAGCAAGATTTTACTACACATTATTAAGGAAAGATTTAAAGTTTTATAGACCATCAGATCTCAGAAGAACAAGCAGGATTCAGAAAAGGTCGAGGAACTAGAGATCATATATCTAACATCAGACAAATAATCGAAAAAGCAAGGGAATCAACTTAAGCCTTTATCTATGCTTTATAGATTACTCCAGGGCCTTTGACTGTATGAGGTGGGATATTTTATCAGATATCATGAGAATCAGGAATACCAAACCACATCTAGTAACCCTCATAAAGAACTTATATCAAGGAAATCAAGCAACAGTAAGAATTGAAAACTCTGTATCCCTTGCATTCCAATTTTAAAAAGGATCAAGACAAGGATGCATACTCTCACCATTATTATTCAACCTTTACAGCAAAACTATAATGAAAGATCTCTAGAAAAGTGGAATGGAGGCATTAAAGTAGGTAGCCGAACAATCACTAAACTACGATATGCAGATAACACAGCGATGTAGCAATAAATGAACAGAAATTAAAATCCATCCTAAATCAGTCAGAATGGGAAAACTTAATCTATGGTTTATGAATAAATCAAGATAAACCAAAATAATGATTTTAAACAACACAGAATTCAAAATTTCAACTACTTTGGAGAGGGGTGCTTAAGGGTCAAGGCTGTATAACTGAGAGGAGACCTCCACATAACCTTTAAAGGAATTCAGAGAACCAACCAGGGCTTCTGACCTAATGTCCAATCCTCACCTTCTCATGGTGCACCCTGTTCGGTATCTACCTGGATACTGAACGAACGAGGAGGGGCTGGCAATTTGGGATTTAGCCAACTAAATTGTGTTCTTATTGGTTTAAACCAATATACAAAATGATGGTACAACATGACAAAATTTCACGCCAGCTGAAGCGCCGCCAGTTACACAAGGCTCCCGTTGTTTTTGCCAGGGAACCAGGGCAAACAGCGAAAAGTCAGCTACTGGATCAAATCTGAAAGCACACCCCAACTCAACATCACCAGAGTTAAAGATCGGTACTATCAACAAGAAGCCTGAATGGCAAAGAAATGGAGCTAGCTGAGGAATTAGATAAGTACCAGATCGACATAATAGGGGTGACTGAAACAAAAGAAGACAAAAACTGGTGAGATCTTTTTGAGCAGTTGGAAGTTTATTTTTCACTTGGTTAGACTATAATAAATTTAGCTTAATCCTTTATCCATATGTAAGCAAGCAAAGTTTGCGCCTGAAAATATCTTCAGGACTGAGGTAAGGTAGTGCAACTCTGAGCAAAGGTGGACCAAGCTCTCATCACTCCTTGGAGACATTATGCATTATGGGAGATACTGAGACAAGGAGTGATGAGAGCTTCGTCCACCTTTGCTCGGAGTTGCCTGGTGTTGCACTACCTTACCTCAGTCCTGAAGATATTTTCAGGCACAAACTTTGTTTGCTTACACTTGAATAAAGGATTCAACTAAATTTATTATATATTTCTGAGCAATAAATACAAAATGTTATATTCACGCAATGACAATCAAGGAAAAGAAGGAGCAGCCATAGCATTCAACACAAAATACGAGGCTAATCTTCTTGAATGGCAGGCAGTCTCAAGTAGAGTGATGTGGACAAATATCAGAATGGAAAATTGGACAATGAGACTTATTTGTGCCTATGGTCCCACAGAAGGTTCTACTAACGTAAAAGTGGAGGAATTTTTTGATGCTTTAGAAAAAGCAACTGACACAATGAAAAAGGAAAAGTTGGTCTTTGTTGGAGATCTAAATAGCAGAATAGGAAATGATTGTCAAACATACAAAAAAAAAAAGAGCAAAGCTAATGATAATGGCAAATACCTGTTGGATTTCTGCTCAGAACATGAACTGGTTATTACTAACACCATGTTCCAACATAAAAATGTGCACAAATTCACATAGAGAGAAGAGGCAAGAAATAAGAAAAGTCTCATTGACTATGTTATTGTTGATAGTGATCTTTTCTCATTGGCACAGGACACCAGGGTGTACAGAGGATTTGAAATTGGAAGTGATCACTATTTAGTCTTGAGCAGGATAAAATTGAATTTCATATTGAAAAGAATAACATGTAAGAAAGTTTTAAAGCGAATAAAAGTTGAGCAGCTCTCAGATGTGAACTGTAGACTAAAATACACAAAGCTTATTGAAGAAAAAAATGAAAGAATTTGAGAACAGGAACCAAACCTTGGAGATTCAGTGGCTAGCCTTGAAGAAGACCCTGATTGATTCAGCCATATGGCATGTGGTGAGGTTGTCTGCAAGGATAGAAAAATCAGAACTCTGACACGTGAAGTTAAAGAGGCAGTGAAGGAAAAGAAGAAAGCATATCAAAGTTCCTGGCAAATAAGTCAACTTGTGCTCTTAGAGAATACAGAGACAAATGTAAGAAAGCTAAACACTGTGTAAAACTAGCTAAACAAAAGTCATGGGAGGACTTTAGCAAGAATATAGATAATAAATATCAAGAAGGTGGCAAAATATTCTGGAGGTTGTTGAAGAAGCTTAGAAATGGAGGAAGAGTGCTGTAAAAGGAGTTAGAGATGATAAAGGTGACATGAAAACGGGAGAAAAAAATATCCTTGAAGTACAGAGTAACTACTACAAAAAATTGCTAAATGAAACAAGCAGTGATAGCATGGTGATTAAAAAAAAAAAAAAAAAAAACACTCAACAGGCACACGATCAGGAATACATATCCATACTTGAAGTAGAAAAGCCATCAAAGGCTTGAAATGTGGATAGGCAGCAGGAGTAGATGGTATTCGACCAGAAATGCTGAAGTATGGTGGTATAAAAGTCTTACAGTGGGCTGCACTGTATAGTTCAAAAGGCCTGGACAGAGGGGTGAATTCCCAATGAATGGAGTGGAGCTCTCATAGTACCCATATATAAAAAGGGAAATAAAATTAAATGTGAGAATTACAGAAATAATTCCCTACTGAGTATTCCTGGGAAGATTTATGCAAGTATACTTGAGAAACAGTTGAGAGGAATTGTTGAAGAAAAGCTTGGTGAAGAACAATCTGGATTCAGGCCAAATAGAGGCTGTCAGGATCAGATCTTCACTTTAAGACAAATAGTTGAAAAATCATGGAAATATAACAAAGATCTGTATTTAAGTTTTGTCGATTTGGAAAAGGCATATGATAGGATGCCAAGAGAGAAGCTATTCAATACGCTACAGTTATATGGTGTCAGTGGGGCATTATATCAAGCAATACTTAGTCTTTATTTGAGTTGTAAGTGTGCAGTTTGAATTGAAGGAAGTATACAGGTGGATGCCCATGGCTGTTTGTTCCTCATACTATGGTGTCAATTGACTTCTTTCCAAGCAGTTTGTATCAAGTATTTGAAGAAGAATTTTCTTATTTTCTTGATTTATGTTATTTTCTTTATAGATATAACCTGAAAAAAGCAGTCTGTCATTTGATTTATGAAACTAGTTTGTTTAATCAGCTCTCTTTCTTGCCTAAGAAGAGACCACCAAAGATGATTCATGGTCAGCCTGTGGAAGTGATGACTGAAGAGAAAGTCTCTTTTTAACAATAGCAACTATTTTTTCCTCCCATGTTTTTTCCATGTTAGAAATTAAATTTATCTAGTAAATTGTATATTTGTATTCCATGTCTACATAATTTTTTGTTCCAGAAAATTCAACATGGTGAAAGCTTAACTGAGAGGAGAACTCCACATAGCCTTTAAACGAATGCGGAGAACTGACCAGGGCTTCTGACTTAATGTCCAGTCCTCACCTTCTCATGGTGCACCCTGTTGGGTATCTACCTGGATACTAAATGAACGAGGATGGGCTGGCAATTTGGGATTTAGAGCCGACCAAATTGTATTCTTATTGGCTTAAACCAATATACAAAATGATGGTACAACATGACAAAATTTCATGCTGGCTGGGACGTTGCCAGGTTACACAAGGCTGTTGTTGTTTTCGCCAGGGAACTTGGGTTTGCCAAGGCGAATAGCAAAAAGTCAGCTACTGGAACAAATCTGAAAGCATACCCCAACTCAACATCACCAGAGTTAGAAATCGGTACTATCAACATATGAAGCCTGATTGGCAAAGAAATGGAGCTAGCTGAGGAATTAGATAATAAATATCATAATAAATACCGTAGAAAATAAATATCAAGAAGGTAGCAAAATATTCTGGAGGTTGTTGAAGAAGCTTAGAATTGGAGGAAAGAGTGCTGTAAAAGGAATTATTGATAATAAAGGTTACATGAAAACGGGAGAAAAAGATATCCTTGAAGTATAGAGTAATTACTTCGAAAAATTGCTAAATGAAACAAGCAGTAATAGCACAGTGGTAAAAAACACTCAACAGGCATAATAGTCAGGAATACATATCGATAGTTGAAGTACAAAAAGCTATCAAAGGCTTGAAATGTGAAAAGGCAGCAGGAGTAGATGATATTCGACCAGAAATGCTGAAGTATGGTGGTATAAAAGTCTTACAGTGGGTGCACTGCAAAGTTCAAAAGGCCTGGACAGAGGGTCGAATTCCCGATGATTGGAGTAGAGCTCTCATAGTACCAATATATAAAAAGGGAAATAAAACTGAGAATTGCAGAGGTATTTCCTTACTGAGTGTTACTGGCGAGATTTATGCAAGTATACTTGAGAAACGGTTGAGAAGATTTGTGGAAGAAAAGCTTGGTGAAGAACAAGCTGGATTCAAGCCAAATAGAGGCTGTCAGGATCAGATCTTCACTTTATGACAAATAGTTGAGAAAGCATGGGAATATAACAAAGATCTGTATTTAAGTTTTGTCGATCTGGAAAAGGCACGTGACAAGTGTCAAGAGAGAAGCTATTCAATACTCTACAGTTATATGGTGTGAATGGGGCATTATATCAAGCAATACTTGGTCTTTATTTGAGTTGTAAGTCAGCAGTTAGAATTGAAGGAAGTACAGGAAGATGGTTTAATATTAAATGTGGTGTGAGACAAGGATGTACATTATCCCTTCTGTTATTCATTGTTATACTTCTAAATAAATCCGCACAAGTTTGCAAGATTCCCTGACTAAATTGAATAACTATTGTAATAGATATGGTATGAAAGTCAGCAATAAAAAGATGAAGACAATGAAAATAAGCAGAAGCATTGAAAATATCAATTGCATTGTGAATGGAGAACCTGTGGAACATGTAAAACATTTCAGCTACTTGGGCACGATTTTTAGTGAAGATGGTAAATTAAATATGGAAATAGATAACAGAATCATCAAAGCTGGTATGGTAGGAAGTCAATTGAATAAATTCATATGGAATAAGAGAGAAATTAGTCTGAACACTAAATCAGTAGTATGTAAGACAGTGTTCAAACCAGTTTTAACTTATGGATCTGAGACTGGGTCAGAAATAAAACACTTGACCAAAGACTAGAGACCGCAGATGTGAGAGTCCTGAGAAAGATTAGAGGCATGAACAGATGGCATCAATGGCAATATCATATAAAAAATGAGGCTATTATGAAAGAAGTTGACATTGTCAGCATCCAGGAATGCGTTAGCAGAGCTAATCTGAGGTGGTATGGTCACTTAAACAGAATGGGCGAGGAAAGTTTAGCAAAACAAGTGTTCTGTTCTCTGCTAGATTGGCAGGAAAACGACCCAGAGGAAGACCAAGATATAGGTGGATTGATACTGTACAAAGGGCCTTAGACGATAGAAATATAAGATCTGATAATGTTGAAGTATTGACAAGTAACAGACTGATTTGAAGGAAAATTGTAGATAGGAAGTTAGTAATGATGTTAATTTTTCATGTAGTACTATCATATCCTATACATCCCTTGAGGGTACCTGTCAGGAATTTGATGATGATGATAGTAACTAATAAATTCCAGTTTTTTTTTTTTTTTTTTTTTTTTTTTTTTTTTTTTTTTTAAGGGAATATCCTTAAGTTTTTATAATGAATCCCATTTTTTATATATTAATTCACTTTTTGGTGCAGATGTGAAGTATCTTCACATTGGCCTATTCCTAATTATCCCAAGAATTTATGTAGGTTTATGCTAATTATAATAGGTGCATAAAAATGTGTTATGCTCTAATTAATTTTTTATAAATATGTGTTTATTTTGTATTTCAGATAGCTGACATTTTTGAGTTTGAAGAGTTTTCAGATGTCAGTATTGATGTGAAAGATTTATCTTTATACCAAGAAGGTTTAAAACAGTATGAAGAGGGTACAGTTCCATGTAGAATATTAAGGTATACATATTAAAGTGGCGATGTTTTGTATTAGTAGTTAAAATGTTAATATTAAAATAGTAACTTTTTAACAAAATGTAATATTAATATAACTAATATTTTAATATTAACATTAAAATATTAGTATTAACATATTATTATTAAAATAATAATGATATATTAGCATGTAGATGATTATACACATAATGATGTAATCGTTTCATCTCATCTTCCTTTTACCCTCTTTTACCTTGTGGTGTTGAGGGTTTATTAATCATTGGACCTCAAACCGTTCACAGGATAAGGTGGGCAGCCCTATGCCTTGGTGTATCCTGTGTCCATAGTGTTGAGTTCTCAAGGCCAGTTTGCCTGCTTTGCGGGATGAAAAACCAGGATAAACTGGGGTTTTTGATCAAACTTCAGCTCCTCACGTCACCGATGGGAATCGAACCTAGGACACTCCTTCCCCAGGCATATGGTTGCAAAGCACACAGCCACTAGGCTAACTGCATGGACTGATGTAAACATACAAGTTTATTTTGCATTTCAGATTGCTTACATGTTTTTCTTAACTTTTCTAGTTTTCTAATTAAGCCTAGTAACTGTATTCAGGTTCACTTTGGTAACATAACAGATCTTGAAGTAAGAGGTGATGTCAGCCACTGTGATATAAGGTAGGTTCCAAAAGTTTCTGGCCTGACATACAAAATTAGTGTCAATTTTAAAATGCTATTCATGGTAGACAGCACCATCTATGGGAAGGTTAGTGTACCATGTTGAAATGGATTTAAACAGTATTGATGCAAAGACAGATTGATAAGAAAATAACTATTTATTAACTTAAAAGCTAATATTCGCTGGTATTATATCCAGCATCTTCTGAGCACACAAACAAATAATACCAGCGAAATATTAGCCTTTAAGTTAATAAATAGTTATTTTCTTATCAATCTGCATTCAATACTGTTTAAATCCATTTCAACATGGAATACAGCTATTGTTGCGAAGGCTGCAGTGAAGAACTGTGACTTCTGGGAGATTGCACATCCACCCTGCAGCCCAGATCTAGCTCCTAGTGATTACTGCCTCTTCTCGAAACTGAAGAAAGACCTTTGAGGAAGAAAATTTGCAGATGACAATGAGGTGAAAGATGTAGTTTTAGGCTATTTTGCAAACAAAAGTACAAACTATTTTTTCAAGGGCATATAAATGTTAATTCAAAGATGTGAAAAGTGTGAAGTAAAGGGAGATTATGTTGAAAAGTGACAGTTGTTTTCTTTCTATCACCTCTAAAAGTTAGTCAGGCCAGAAATTTATGGAACCACCCTCATACATCACCCAACTTATTAAAGGCTTGAAGTGGTTTGAAAAGAGTATGGTTGGTCTTCAGAACAGTGTTTCTGAATTATCTAATTTTTTGCTTTCCTGCAGTATTAATGTTTTTAAATTTTTTTAAAAATTATTTAACTTATTTTAAAAAATAATTTATTTAAAAAATACTCTTAAAAGATTCTAGAATTTCATTAATTGTTCTTCCAGAATCTTCAAATCCAAATGTACAAATAATATTTGGAATTGATTTTCTGAAACGTCATGGGTTTGTGTGTAATTTTATTGATAATACAGTATCATTATGTGTAATAGAATGTTGTTTGGACAGAAAATCAGGTGACAGTGGAAAATTAGAGCAGTCTCCTGAAGTTTTTCTAGATACTAATGATAATGATCAAGTATTTAATATTGAAACTCTAAGGAATAAGGAACCCAGTTCACAAATTTGGGAAAAGGATAAGATTATCCAAGCTCAGAAGGATGATCCCATACTAAAAACTATTTATGAAGCAGTATTGAAAGGTGAAATTCAGCTAGATACATTTTTGAATCTGGAAAACTTGTATTTAGATAAAGATGGGTTACTCTTATCTAGACAAATGGAAGATGGAAAGTTGAAGGTGAAAATATTGGCACCAACTGAAATGATTCCTTGGATTATGTATACTTTCCATGATTCTGACTTAGCAGGACACCAAGGGTTTTCTAAAACTTTGGAAAGAATAAAGGATCGTTACATCTGGAAAGGTATGAAGAGTGATATACTCACGTATGTCAAATGATGCCATAAGTGCCAAATAAGATCCCCTTTTAGAGGAAAAGCTCCTTTACAACCATTTCCAATTCCAACTAGACCATTTCAAGCTGTTGCTATTGATGTAGTAGGTCCACTACCAATTACTAAAAAAGGAAATAGGTATATTCTAGTAATCATAGACATGTTAACTAGATTTCCTGAAGCAGTATCAATGAAAGACCAATCTGCAAAAACTATTGCAAGAAAGTTTTTGAATATGATAGTTTGTAGATATGGAACTCCTCAGACCTTACTTTCAGATCAAGGAGCAAATTTCACATCTGAACTATTATTACAGTTATGTAAATTGCTTAATGTTAAGAAGATTTTTACAACACCTTATCATCCGCAATGTAATGGTATGTGTGAAAGACTAAATAGAAACATAAAGCAAATACTTTCAAAGTTGGCAAACACCAAAATGAATGATTGGGATACACATATCTCTCAAACATTATTTGCATGTAGGTCTGCTTTTCATTCTGCTATCAAGGAAAAACCATCTTTTGCTTTATATGGTTTTGATCCAGTTTTTCCTAATGAACTTGTTTCAGTTATTCCAAATACAGGATATAGTGATATAAATGAATATTTAGAATTAGTAATAGATAAGTTTTCCACTACTCATAGACTAGTAGGTGAAATAAGTAAATTAAGTGCTCAGAAAACTAGACAGTATATAAATCGTTTTAGAAAATATAAGTCTTTTGTACCAGGTGATTTAGTATTGTTAGATGATAAATCTAGTATTAAAAGAGTTGGGAAATTAGGAAGGAAAGCCTTAGGTCCATTTAGAATTTTAGACAATTTTTCTCCTGTAAATTTTAGAATTCAAGATGTCAATAATCCTAGTAAAATTTTAAATGTACATTCTGATAGATTAAAAAGGTACTTTTTGGGAAATAAAAATTTAGTTACTTTAGGTGATAATATGAATAAAATATTGAAGGATGAATGTAGTTTTCCTAATACTAATTGTGAATCTTATTCAAGGTTAAATGATAGGAAAGGGAATAGATTTAATACTCATAATTCAAATATGCAGCGAAGGAAAAATTTAAATTTTGGTAAAATGAACCATAATGCAAGAAAATTTAGAAATCCTAAGACACATATTTCAGATGATGTACAAAGTAGGAATAATGATAATCAAATTGATTCTAACATTGATGAAAGTATAGCGGAATTTCATAGGTTGATAAATATAGGATTAAATAAGAAAAGGGAAGTTAAAGATACCTCAAATTTAGTTAGTAAGGATAAGGAATCCCAAAAACTTGTAGAATCTCAAAAACCTGTAGAAACTGATTCTGATAGTGATGATTCTGTAGATTTAGGACATAATTCAAGTAGTTTAAATGAAGTGTTTGAAAGGTATAAAAATGAAATTTTTAAGTATACTAATTTGGAAGAAGAAAGTTCAGAATTATCTCTAGTGTCAGATGATTCTGAAAGTAGTGATTCAGAAGATATACATAATGATTAGCAAGAATCACGTTATATTTTAAGATCTAGAAATAAATATTAAAATTTTGTTTAGATGTAGGTTAAATATAAAAAATTTTTTCACAGAAAAATGAAACTGATGTAAAAATAATCATTAAAAATTCTGAATATTTTTACGTATTAATTATGCTTGTTAGTTTTTGTTTTCATACACGCAGTGTCTGCAATTGTGATGTGCTCGTTATGAAAATATTATGTTAGAAGTAATATGTAAAGAAGTAAAAATATTGAAGTACTTACTAAACTGATTATTTGTGTTACTTATAAGAAAGTTTGTTGTATTTTTAAATGTTGAATTTTGTGTTTGTGAAAGACTTTCTTTAGCGCTGATGGATACAGCGAGTCAGCCATTTTATTGCAGTGCGTAGTTTCTGACTTTTGTGAAGTGCGCATGCTCCCGGAGAGAACTTGATGTGTGATTGACAGCTGACAAGGAAAGCGTTGCGTATCCAAGTTACAGTTGTAAACAAGAGAGCGTTCGGAAGTTTTTTAGAACACTGGCCGAGGAATATTCAAGTTGGGAGGAACTTGATTTTTTTGTGTGTGGCAGTCCGAAGATATTTTATAGTGTATTCCGAAAAGGGAATAGTGGAAATATTAGGTTTCAAGGAGAAATAAGTAATGAATAAAAGGAAATCTTGAAACTAAGTTTTTATGGTGAAATAAGTTAAGACTGTCAATTTAGTATTGTGAATGAAAGGAGAACTTGTTGCTTACATTCTAAAGTGAATGTTTTTCTTAGAGAAAATATTGATAAGGAAGTTTTATAAGTATTAAGAATGCCTGAAAGTGAAAGTTTAGAAAATATATTGATTAAGAAGATTTTTAGGTATTAAAGGTGCCTGATCTGATGAGTATTACTACTAAAAGGAAAACAGGATATAGTCAAGAAGACTTTATGTGTGTTACATTGATTGATGAAAAGGATCCTGAAAATGAAGTACAGAGCTGTATAACTTCTGGAAAAGAGCCTTAACATAAAGAGAAAAAGACTATGAACATTTTTTTGTGATTGTGAAAGAAAAAGTGTTTAGTCTTAAGAGTAAGTTTATATTTTTAAATAAGGCCTTGGATCCATATAATCTGTAGTTATAGTTATGTATTATTACTAGAAGTGTATATATATTGTTTTAGTTTTATTAAATGTGTTTATTTTGTACTTGGTATTGAGTCAATGATTAGTTGGATTCTGAAAGAGTGAGTTAAAGTCATTGCACCAATTGGAGTGAACTCTTTGTGCAAATATAATAACATATAGGGACACTCGGAGTCAAAATAAAAATAATTGTTAGTAAAAGAAATTCATATAATATTTCACCTCATAAGTATATAGTATAATTATTAACAATGGCGCAGTCGACAGGATTCGAACCTGTGCGGGGAAACCCCATATATAATATATATAGTATAATTATTAACAGCAGTACATGAAAAAGTTAATGTGTTACTAACTTCCTTTTGATAGTTTCTCTCCAGATTAGCCCTGTTTGTCAGGACTCTGATATTGTAAAATTTTATATTTCAATTTTTTTAAGATCAATCCACCTTGATCTTTGTCTTTTGGGTCTTTCCTGTTGCGCTATTATACCTGTTTTGCCAATCCTTACTTTCCTATTCGGATTAACAGGCCATACTACCTCTTTTCTTACTCTTGTGCTTCATTCTTTAATGTTTTGATGTCAAATTTTCTTCCTAATATCTTCATTTTTAATATGATCCTACCATCATTTGTCATCTGTTCAATCCCTTATTATTTTTTTTTTCAGGACTCATATCTGTGGTCTCAGGTCTTTGATTAACTGCTTTATTTCTAACCCAACTTCCAGATCCGTAAGGTTTGAAAACTGTCTTGTATATTTTGAGTTTAGTGTTTTGACTAATTTCTCTGTTATTCCATTTAAATTTATTTATCTGGCTTCCATCATACTAGCTTTGCACTTTTTGCTGTCTATTTCCATAGTTAATTTGTCATCTCTATAAAAAAAATTGTATGTAAAGAGCTGAACTATCAAGATAGCATGATCACTCTCCCCAGTAAGAGTCACAGAACCTTGGCTATGAACAAATTCTCTGATGCTACCCAGATGTACTACTTGCAAACTGTGTCACTTTTTATCCCATGCTGTTTCAGGTAATTATCTCTCAAGATTTGCATAAATTCCATTTATTTTCCTCTCCATATTGCTTCCTTATTCCAGTCTGTGTTCTTTGTAATTGAACACCTCCCCCACCTCCCCAATAATGATTACTTGCTCTGTACTCATGTAGTTAACCTAGCAAGTAATGCATCAGATTTCTAATATGTACCTTTACAAGTTATTATGAAGTATCACATGAAAATTTTATACCACTACTAACTTCATAATCAAAAATTTGATTCTTTAGAGACACTTATGACATTAAGATTCTTGTGTAAACGTGTTTAATTCATATCAAAAATGTTCTTCCAGATTAATCTGTTATCTATCAGCTCATATTATTAACTTTTGGTCTTCTAAGACCAAAAGTTAACAATATGAGCTGTACTGTATCAGTCTACCTTGATCTTGGTCGTTCTCTGGATCTTTGTCCTGCCATCCAGGTAAAAAAACATTTGTTTTGCTAACCTTTCCTCTCCTGTTCTGTTTAAGTCACTATACCACCTGAGATTAGCTCTGCAAACACATTCATAAATGCTAATAATGTCAAGTTCTTTGCTAATATTCTCATTTTTAATATGATTCTGTCATTGATGCCATCTGTCAACTCCCATAGTATTTCCCAGGACTGTCATATCTATGATCTGAAGTCTTTGATCAAGTGTTTTATTTCTAACCCAGCATAGATTCATGAGTTAAAATTAGTTTGAATACTGTCTTGCACATACAACTAGTTTGTTTTGACTAATTTCTCTCTCATTCCATTTAAATTTTTCAGTAAAACCCAGTTCTGTCTTATTTCTCACAAAAAAAAGAACTATTCTCTCCCAGTATTATTTTTGACAATAATACTAGGAGAGAATAGAGAAAATAATACCCAAATTTCCAGACATTCTTGGAATTATCCTGACATCAAGCCTCTCCTGGCATAAACACATCACAACCACATCACAATCCTCAGCTTCTAAAAAACTAGGATTTCTCCTTCACTCAAGAACATTACTTCACCTCTGAACAGCTGTTAACCTTATACAAATCACAAATCCGCTCAGCTATTGAATGCTACTCTCGCATTTAGATTGATTAATGACCCATCTCTTACCAACTCACTCCTCCCACTTTCGCACAGACATTTGGTTTCTGCACTATGTGTATTCTATAAATATTTCCACAGCAAATGTTCATCTGAAATAGCATCATAATTCCCTCCACTCAGTACTAAGTCCATTGGAACACATGCAGCTGCCACCCAACATCCCTTCACAGTACACCTTGAACCCACAGAACAAGTTTCTTTTCCTCCTCCTCCATTCCTGCTACTGCTGTGTTATGGCATAGTCTTCCCCCTGATGTGTATTCCCAAAGAATGCAATATACAGGCTTTTAAATCAAATGTAAACAAGTTTCTCCTTTCCTAACCCATTACCTACATATGGTACTAATGTACTATAGATTGATCAACCAACCTCTCGTATACATGGGCTGAACATTAAAAAAAAAAAAAAAAAAAAAAAGCTTTTCTAATTTTATTTCTTTTTCCATATTTAATTTGTCTTTTTCACTAAAAATTGTGCCTAAATAGCTGAAATGTTTTACTTGGTCTATAGGTTCTTCATTCAGGATGTGGTTGATGTTTTCATTGTTTTGCTGGCTGACACATTCAGAACTGAGGCTTACAACATGAGTGAGTTTCCCCTGGTAGGACTTCAATACGTAAGTCTCACATTACCCAAACCAACATTCGGCATCATCTTCAGTGGTGCAACGAGCATGTACAGTGGGACATGAAAGCTTGAAAAGATGTGTTATGGATCGATGAATCATGCTACACCCTCTACTGAGCAGATGGATGGGTGGTGGATGGTTGGTGAATGTCTCTTACCAGAGTGCATAATGCTAACTATGAAATATGGAGTTGGCAGTGTGATGTGGTCCTGTTTTTGAGGCCAAACCACAAACAGAGGTTTGGCCTCAGACCTCTGTTTGTGGTTCCACAAACATTGAACTCAGAGAGGTATCTGAACATTCTGGACAATGCAATGCAATACTTCCTACTTTGCGATGTTTTGTGGAACTGACCATTATCTTTTTTGGCAAGACAATGCACTGTCATAAGGTTGCCGTGGTTTGTGGACGTGAAGGTCACCACACATGACTGGCTTCCTTAGAGCCATGATCTCAAACCTTTCGAACATTGTGGAATGAACTGGAGCATCAGGTGAGGTCAAGGGGGTGTCCTCCCCACATCATTCCTGGACCTCATTACATGCCTACAGGAAAAATGGTCCAAAATTCCCATCGATCACTGTTGACACTTGTGGAAAGTGTGTCCTGTAGGATTGCTGCAGTCATCGCAGTGAAAGAAGGTCCTATATTTTGATTTCTTTTCAAGCAGTGTATTTGTAGATACTGAACTCTTTATTTGTACTCGCTGTTCTTGTATATTTGTTGACACACACAAACATTTTTTACGCAGATATCACCCATGAAAAGCTGTGAGCCTATAGTTCGTTAGTGTTACTATCATTAATGGGCTAAACGTTAGATAATCCAGAGATCTGATATGGAACTTTTTCATGTCATTTTCACTCTAAGTTTCTAATTCTGAGTTAATGAACCACCTAATGCTGTCAACTCATTAGCATTCACCACAAATATTAGACAGTTCCACATAGTGAACTGTCTAATATTACAAACTATTCCTGGGTGTCTACACAAATCAACTTACAATTAAAATTGGAGTATCTTTTCTGAATCATCTTGTGCTTTCCCTTCCTTATTTCCCAGACAGTTTTATTTGTGAATCACTTCATCATCAAAATCCTGACATGAACCCTCATTGGTGTACAGGATCTTATGATAGTACTATATGAAAAGTTACATCATTACATACTTCCTATTAACAAATTCCTCTGGATTAGCCTATTATCTGATGTTATTTTTGTCTTCTAAGGCACTTTTTTCTGTATCAATCCACATACGTTATCAATCCTCTTCCTCTGGGTCTTTTTCTCAACATCTTGGTAAAGAACACTTGTTTAGCTAATTTTTCATCTCCCATTCCATTTAAGTGGCCATACCACCTGAGATTAGTTCTGCTAATACTCATGAATCTTTATAATGTCAAGTTCTTTGCTAATATCCTCGCACTGATGCTATCTGTTCAGTGCTCTAATCATTCTCAGGACTCTTGTAAAATTTAAGTTATTCATTAAACTGTGCCATTGTTACTATTTTTACTCTCTCTATTTATTTACTTAAACCTTTGTTGTTCTTATATTTCTTTATATTATCTACGCCAATCTAAAGAAAAACTTGCTTATGATATGCTTAGTTCACCAAGTTTCTTTATCTTAAAATTTGTTCCCCCCCCTCCCCCCCTTTTTTCCTGCCCTTGCCCTTTTGTTCCTACCACATGTAAAGCAGACTAATTCTAGCTATCGCCGGCTATACAATTGTGGTATTTCAATTTCTCACACTTTTCAGCCTGACAAATTTATTTGATTTATGACTGTGCCACTCAGACCGAATAATAGAAAGTGAGGAATCAAAAAAAGTGGAATCAACGGCAATATCTAACAAATTCTTTCTTAACCACATAGAAAGTTGTGGCAATGTCTAATTAACACACGCGGGTCCGTAATTTTTTTATGATAGTGCATTGGCAATCATCAGATCCAATTGTTGTTCAAACAAAGCATTTTATTCTAACAAAAAACACATCGAGATTACAAACCAGACAATTGTGGAGACTAACTGTTTCTCCCAGCATAGCTAACTCCAGAAAGTACATTACACAATTAAAACATACACATTCTGTATTCATGCAACCCTAACACACTGCTTAGTATTATCCAATACATACTAGACAAATAGTGGGGAATAACTGTTTCTCTCAGCATAGCTAACTTCAGAAATTTACCTTATACAACTATAACATATATTTTTATGCCACTCTGACATTCTACTCGGTATTTTACAAAACTTTAACACAGACACTTGCTTAACATATTTCTAAACAATTTTTACATATCTACTATCAAGTAAACATCGATATGATGTTTCTTTTTCTTTATTAACAATCCTTTATCACAAACAAAATTTTCATCGGGATATCTCGAATCTTTGTCTTGATCTGGATACTTCTTTCTTTAACTTGGACATTTCTGTACTCTGTATACTGTCGTGGTTGTTTTGGTCTGAGTAGCAAACGACATCCTTCCTTCTTTCTTCCTCTGCTAGCAGCTGCCAGTTGACTATATTAGTAGGCATCTGGAGAACCTCTGATTTTGCTTTCGAAGTTTATTCATCGGACACATTGGCAGACTTGCCTCGGAAACTGCCTGGAAAACTTCAGGGAGACTCACTGTTGATGAAGCTCTGACAATAACCCATCAGAGTCACGAGGTACAAACTTCCAAACGTCCAGCCATGGGCTCCTAATCATCGCCTCGTCTCTTCTCTTCCAATACAGCTCAAAAAAAAGGATCAAAAGTCAGCCTGCTCCAAATAGTTTTTCTTCTCCTTTCAGCCCCTTAAATATCTTTCTCATTCTTTGTTCGTACTCCGAAGTGTCCGTAATTGCTCTCCAGTGCAACGACACCACTCAGGTTCTCGCAAGGACTCCACTCTTGTGGAAAGTCTTTATTTTAGGTGCTTAATTTGTTCACGAGTTGTTACAAACCTTTCTTTTATATTTTTTGCTGATTCACCAATCCCTTTCCTCTATTTTTAAACACTAGTTACACAAATACATTTCACAATGTATTAGTATAATTTACATTCAAAGAAAATTTATACATCATATTTTCTATATTATTTTGGTTTGGCATCCTTGTAAAATTGAGCTTAACGAGTTAATTAAATTAACTTATCCTGAAAGATTTTGCATTCTCATATATGTGGTCTCTAGTCTTTGATCAAGAGTTTTATTTCTAACCCAGCTCTCAGACTCATGAATTAAAATTGGTGTGAACAGTGTCTTGTATACAGCTAGTTTAGTGTTTTTGACTAATCTCTCTCTTACTCCATATAAATTTATTTGGTTGACTTCCTACCATACCATCTTTGCTAATCAAGCTGAAATGTTTTTCTTGTTCTATAGGTTCTCCATCAGAATGCAGTTAATGTTTTCAAAGTTCCTGCCTATTTTCATTGTCTTTGTCTTTTAAATGCCGATTTTCATACCAAATTTATTATGGCAGTTATTCCATTTGGTCAGGGATGCCTGCAAACTTGTCCTGGATTTATTTAAATGTATAAAAAAAGTATAATAGTTAAGTATGATGCGAATGGGCTTTGTCATGGAAATGTTGACACTAGGAGAAAATGATTTTGGGTTTGTGTTCGTCCGGTTCAGAGCCGCCATATATGTGTCAGTCAGACTACAGACAATACAAAAGAACAAACAGGTAGATTATTATGTCTGTACATGAATGCCAGGAGTATCAGAAACAGAGTTTGTTGCCTTATTCAGTATGATGTGACCTCAGATTGTAGGTATTAGCGAGATCTGGCTATCAGAATCAGACCTACTAACTGGTATCGAGTGTCAAGGGTACAGTATTTTTAGGAAGGATAGAGTATATATGAGAGGAGGGGGCATGCTGCTAATGATATTGGATGAATTAAATAAAGTTAGAGTTGAGACCTATGAATGTAGTAATAATACTAACAATATTTCATGTGGCAGTGAGTTTGAAGCCATCTGGTGCGAGGTGGAATCTAACAAGACAAATTACATAGTGGGGTGTGGTTACACACCTGGTGGATCAGTTGCTGGTGATGAAGAAATGCATCATCAAATAGAAAAGGTGAGCACAAAAAGAGTAATCATAATGGGAGATTTTAATTATTCAAATATTGATTGGGTAGCAGTAAAATCTCATGAGAAGAATGAAAATGCATTTATTGAGCTGTTGCGGGACAATTTCCTTGAGCAGCATGTGACAGAAGGAACTCGAGGTCAAAGAGTGTTAGATTTGATTATAGTGTCAGAGGGTGTTTCAGTTAAAGACGTAACTATTCTGCCTCTGGTTGGTGACAGTGATCATGTGGTACTCACTTGGGAAGTGACTAAGTTTATGATTGTTCCATTCAGGTCAGGTTTCATGCTGAACTACAAAGCAGGAAATTATGACCAACTGAGGAGTATACCGAGTTCATTGGAATGGGATTGGTTGCTGGATAGAAAGAATATCAACACTGAATGGAAAGCATTTAAACAATACTTAAATGATGCAATATCAGAATGTGTCCCGAGAGTTCGAAGAATAACTAGAGTAGGAGTCAAATGTATATGTAATCTTATTAAACAAGATATTTGAAAGAAAAGGACGATGTGGAAGGAATGCAGTTTGCACAAGGATGATGTCCATTATGAACATTATAAGCAGCAGGCTAGAATAGTCGCACCTGTTTTATGGAAAGCAAAGTCTGAGTATGAAAAGAAACTTTCTTGGCTCTGAGTGCTAAAGACAACTCACAAGAATTCTATCAATATGCTGCAAGTAAAAGAAAGAATGAATATGAAAGGATAACTCTTCTAAATCAGGTGGTGTCAGGATTACAGATGCAGAAGGGGTTGTTCAGTTAATGAGTGCCCATTTTGTTAAAAGCTATCGATCTGGTGAACGCAACATTGAGCTCACTGTTACCTCTTTACTAGATGAAGAAACACAGGTGTGTGAGGTCGAGTATTAGAGCTGTTGCACAAATTGAATAAGAATTCAGCAATAGGGACTGATGGAATATCAGCATGTGTGCTAAAAGAGTATT
Source organism: Typopeltis vanoorti (assembly GCF_054136105.1). Taxonomy (NCBI): domain Eukaryota; kingdom Metazoa; phylum Arthropoda; class Arachnida; order Uropygi; family Thelyphonidae; genus Typopeltis; species Typopeltis vanoorti. The sequence goes on from NC_143556.1 coordinate 13,039,860, forward strand.
CAGCTGAACTGGCCATTCCCTTGACCAGGTTGTTAATATGAGTCTCAGAACAGGGAAGATTCTGCAGGAATGGAAGAAATGTATGGTAATTCCATTGCACAAGGGTGGTGCAAAGACCAAGGTATCCAACTATCGACCAATTAGTATCTCAGGAGTGGTGGTGAAGATTTTGGAAAAATTAGTTAGGACTCGCATTCAGAAATGGGTTTACAGTGGAATCTCTGCTTTGCAATGAAAAACATGGGCTTACTAAGGGAAGGTCATGTTTTAGCAACTTGCTCACATTCTAAAACAATGTTACCATTGAAAAAGGGAATGGATACACCATGATACTTTTGGATTTTGCTAAGGCTTTTGACAGAATACAGCATGGTAGACTGTTGCATAAATTGGAGAAAACTGGTTTGGGTTATACAATATTAGCATGGATAAGAGGATGACTGACTGATAGAAATCAAAAAGTGATATACTGAGTCTGCGAGGTTTAAGGTAACTAGTGGTGTACCACAAAGATTAGTGCTTGGTCCACTATTATTCAATCTATACATTAATGATATTGGGAAGGATTTGACACATACAGCTATATGCTGATGATGTGCAAAGATAGGCAGGTAATCAGGAATGCTGCTGATATGCAGTACTTTTAGAATTATTTGAATAGGCTGGAATTGTGGGCATGGCAAAATGGGTGTCAATTCAATGTGATTAATTGTATAGTCTTTCACTTCGGCATGATTAAATATCCAATGTCATATTATATCGATGGGATTAGGCTAGAAGAAACTGATGAGGCTATGGATCTTGGAGTGTTAATAGATAAAGTTGAATTTCAGGGGCCATGTGGCAAAGATTGCAAATACAACTCAAAAGATAATTGCAATGCTGAAACGAACATGCATATGTAATGTGAATAAGATAAGGATGTTATTTAGCCTCTTTACAAGGCCTTGATAAGACCTCCCTTGGCTATTGTGCACAGGTCTGGTCTCCTGGTTTCCGTTGTGATTCTGATATGTTGGAGAGAGTACAAAGGAGAGTGTTAAAAATGATATCAGGATTGTGGAATACTGATTATGAAGACAGATTGAGAATTTGTAGACTGCAGATACCACTATCAAACAGGAGAAATATAGGCGATATGATTTCCGTTGATGGAATTTTTCAATTTATGGAGGGTGGGGAAAGGACGAGAAAGGGCATCCTTGGAAACTGAGAATGAAGGCTGCCAAGAAGGGTGTGAGGGCTAGATTTTTCTCTCAGAGGGTGGTGCGTGATTGGAATGGATTGCCTTTGGATGTTGTGAGTGTAAGCAGTGTCAATGAATTCAAGAATAAGTATGATAGCTGGTGTGTGTAGTACGTGGCCTCCCCTCGATGACTCTCTGACTCCCTGGAGGTATCTCTTAATAATAATAATAACATCATTTGCATAAAGTAAAGAGCTGAGATTAATATCTCGAATTTTGATATTAGGTTTAATACCACTTTCCTTCATAATGTGATCCATATAGATAATAACAGAGGGAATGATGTACATCCTTGTCTGACACCAGATTAACATCAAACCATCTTCATGTACTTCAATTTTAACTGCTGACTTACAACTCAAATAAAGACGAAGTATTGCTTGATATAATGTCTCATTGATACTATATATACTGGAGCATTTTTGAACAACTTTCCTCTTTTGACCTTGTCATATGCCTTTTCCAGATCAACAAAACTTAAATACAAATCCTTGTTATATTCTCAAGATTTCTCAAATATTTGTCTTAAATATTCTAGAGGCTACTGAAAAAGCAAGTGAGCTTTTTCAGTAGCTTCTAGAATATTTTACCACCATCCTGATATTTAGTTTATATATTCTTACCAAAGTATCCCATGACTTTTGTTTAGCTAATTTTACACAATGTTTTGCTTTCTTACATTTTTCTCTATATTCCCTGAGATGAAGCTTACTTGCTTTCCAGGAACTTTCGATATGTTTTCTTCTTTTCCTTGACTGCTTCTTTAACTTCCACTATGGAGTTATGATTTTTCTGTTCTTGAAGATTACCTCACCACATTCCTCATCTCATCATTCCAAGTTTTCTTAAGGGTTTGCCACTGAATTTCCAAGTTTTGGGGCTTGTTTTAAAAATCTTTCAGTTTTTTTGAATAATGTTTGTGTATTTGAGTCTACAGTTCACATCTGATAGCTGTTTAATTTTGATTTCTTTCAAAACTTTCTTGCATTGAATTTGAACTTCATTTTAATATGAAGTTCAATTTTATCCTGCTCAATACTAAATGGTTATCACATCCTATTTCAAATCTTCTGTATACAGTTGTGTTCTAAACCAGTGGGAAAACACTACTGTTGATAATAACATAGTCAATGAGACTTTTCTTATTTCTTTCATCTTCTCTCCATGTGAATTTGTTCGCATTTTTATGTTGGAACATGGTGTTAGTCCACATTACTCTACTCGATATCGCCTGCCATTCAAAAAGATTATCCTCGTATTCAGTGTTTAATATTATAGCTACTCTTTCTTTTCCCGGATTGTTATTTTCTGAATATAACACCTTGTATTTGTTGCTTACAATCACTCTGAATCTGTGAATCATTTAATTCTCATTAAATGACCCAGTTGGCTAAGTGGTTAGTGCATTGCTCTCCAACTTGCTATGGGCATTGATATTTGTTATTGTCTTTAGGTGGTGGATGAGTTTCATTGCCCAACGTGAAACCACTGCCCCACTTATTTGAGACCAAAAAATTCATTGTTTTATCTCTTGATCAAGGTTTCCAGATTATGTAAAAATAAATAAAAATGTGAAAATAATAGAAAATTAATAAAAATGGAAAAATTCCTTAGTTCATCTAGTGCTACAGGTTTACAACCTTTCATGGATCAGAGCAACATGTAAAAAAGCAGCTTTCTCACTTATCTGTACATGCAGCAAGAAAACAAATAATGAACAGCTGGCTCCCTTTTCTAGTTTCAATCTAGCTGAAATAAATATCAATCCAAAATATTACTATTTTTATGCTTGGTTTCCAAAAAGTAAGGTAACACTTTTTTTTTTTTTCTTGAGAGTGTTTAATAATAGGAAGTTGAAATTATACATCAAGAAATAAGTGATCATTCACTACTTCTCTACAAAGTCTCCAGATTTATTGATGCACTTGTCCCAATGACAGATCAGTTTATCGATATCAGTACCGAAGAAGTTCATGCCCACACCCAATAACCAACATCGCAGTGCCTGATGAACTTCCTAGTGAAATGCCTTCCAGAAAAGTGTTTCTTGAGAGAGCCGAACAAATGGAAGTTTGAAGGTGCTCAGTCTGGGCTGTAGGCAGAATGTTGCAGAGTTTCCCAACAATTATAGCACAACTACTCACGAGTGGTGTGTAGAGTAGCATTGTTGTGAACCAAAATCATATCACTTGTCAAGAGTCCTGGTCATTTGCATCAAATGTTGGCTCAGTTTGTCTAATGTTGCACAGTAAAGCTCTGCATTGATTATTCCTACTTTCAGAAAGAAGTCTACCAACAGAATGCCTTGACAATCCCAGAATGCTGTGGCCATGACATTTTGGACAGTTTGAACAGTTTTGAATTTTTTGAGCACAGGAGATTGTGAATGTTTCCAGGTCTTGGAATCTCGTTTGCTCTCCAGGGTCAAGTGATGGATTCATGTTTCATCTTCTATGACTAGAAAATCTTCACCTTTGTTATTGTATTGCAACACATTCTCCAGATACACCTGCTCACCTGCTGTCAGATAGCAGGTGATGTTTCCATGTTCCTGCCTACATTGCTTTGGTCTTTTTATTTCTAATTGCCAAATTTGTTGTATCCATTACTGAGTTTAGTTAAGGAATCCTAGAGACTTGCACTGGATTTGTTTAGACCTACAAAATACTGCATAAAGCAAAGAGCTAAATTTGATATCTCTAATTCTGATATAATTTATAATGCCACTTTCTTTTAATGTAATCCATATAGGTGATGAATAAATGTGGAGATAGGCTGTACCCTTGTATCACACCTAGTTTTATATCAAACTATCTTCTTATACTTTAGTTCTAACTGCTGTGTAATATCTATTTTTTGTTGATATTATTATGTCAGACTGTGCAATTTGTAATACTTTTATTTATTTTATTTCTTTGTTAATATCGTAGTTGCTTGAACCAGTTCAAACTGTATATAGACTTTAATTTCTAATTCATGTACAAAACTCGCAATTATTCTTAATCCTTTAGTCTCTAACCTTTGTTTTACTCCCCCTCTCAAGGTTGTAAGTATGCTATTTCATGTGCTCGAAGTGTAGACTTAGGAAAAGCTTCTGGCTGGAACCAATTCCTTAATCTACCTTGCTGTATTTCACTTGTATTGATCCTTAAAAAAATTTTTTTTAGACGCTGCCGTTAAGGATTAAAAGAATTGATTTTCTTTCCCTTACATACAAGATGAACATTCAGCTAAGCACAAAAATAGCTCTTAATTTCTCTCTATCTCAAGTGACTCTTATTAATTAATCAGTCAGTCGTGGCTATCACTATTCTTAGGTCACACAGGTTCGATATTTTTATGAGACAGTGCATTAGCAAAACAAGATCAGGCAAGCTATTAACAAAACAAACATGTTTATTCATTCTAAGACAAATTATATACAAAATTCAAACAGCACATATCACTTGTCTGGTTCTAACTAAGACAACAAGAGCACAATGGGGACAATACAAATCACGTGTCTAATTCTCCATACGATCATTTAAGCATTTCGCTCAAGCTTTAAGACAAAGAAATTATAAGTACACATAACTTTTCAGACACTTGGATAGAGCTTAACACACTTAAACTTCACTCACGTTATAAACAGAAAAAGGCAAAACTTAAACCACATTCAATTTTAGCATTACACAACATTAGCAAATCTTTAGATCTCCATATCCTACTATTCACATTCAAACAAAATTGCAGCTTTCCGATTCTTTCTAATCCCTTCTATGCTAACAGTTAACAGAACCAGCATCTGTCATTTGAACTTCACAATCTAGGATATTACATGAAACATTCTCTTACAATCTTGCTAGTTCGTTACACAGTCCTAGATCCTAAAGGCTTACGGGCACATTCCGCTTCTTCCCTACTAACTTTCAATCAGGCACAGTAGGATATGGCAGCAATAATTCAGAACGCACATAGATCATCAAAGAATCTCATGGTGGGATATCTGGGAAAGGCCGTCTCTGCCGCTAGTGAACTTCCCATCTTTGTCGAAACTGCTGCTCACAGAATGCGAGTCTCCCCATCCTCGGAAAGGCTTGGCACAGGAACAAAACTTCTAAACGAGAGCCACTCAATCTCTGTCTTTTATATCATTCGCCCAACCTTGGCCCCTCTTCCAAAAAGTCTCCCAGATTTACTGGAGGGTTTTCTCTGTCACCCATGCTATCGTCAGGTTTTGGCGGGAAAACTCATAATCCGGTGACCTTTGCGACCATTAGGTCTCTTAGCCTAATCCTGTCTGTGCTTAATTTTAGTTACAATTCTAGTGGTTCTTATTCAAATAATTTAACGTTTTGTTATAAGATTTATCTCAGTCGATTCTAGTGGTTCTTACTTAAATATTCTAACAATCAGTCACCAGATCTATTACAACACAGTGAGTTATACAATTTTTTTTTTTACAAGTATTTTATGCAATTTAATTGCCCATGTAAAATCAACATAGAAAAAATATTTCTATTTTTTTTTTCTATACGAGATTTTACAGCTGACTTGCAGCTCAAATGTAGACTATGCATTGTTCTATATATTCGATTTATCCCTTAATGGAACAGTTTTTCTTATGTCTCCTTGCCATGTTTTTTCTAAATCTACAAAACTTAAATACAAATCCTTCTTATATTCTCACAATTTCTCAACTGTTTGTTATAAAGTGATAATCTGATCTTGACAATTCTATTTAGCTTGAATCTGGCTTATTTTTCTCAAGTTTCTCTTCAATAATTTTTTTTAGCCTTTAGTATATTTGCATAAATCTTACCTGTAATTCTCATGTCCAGTCTGGCTCAGCATAATATTGATGCTGATAAGATCTTTGGAAAGACATGAGGCTCATCTATAGAAGACATTTTAATTGTGAATACAATAATTATTCAATGAGAACAATTCTTATTTCCTCTTACATCACACTAAGTTGAATCAGAAAAATGTGAAAAATTCTGATCCTAAGTGGCTGTAATTAGTTAATTCTCCATGAGCACTATGAGCATTTTCATGTATTCAGCTTCTTTCTAATTCCTCTCTATCATACATGTCACCTGATAGGTATAGGTAACTATTTGTTGCATGGTCCTACTTTTGTAAACTGGCTGGTTACAGGGTTTTTTCTCTAGTAACACTGATTTTTTATCCTACAAACCAAGCAAACTAGCCAGATGAACACATGCAATTGACAGAAGTACATAACCATACCTAACCATAATACACCATTCAGATAGGATTAACTGTCCTATCATAGCATTAATAGGGAGTCAGTACCTGCTCCTTTCAGGGGATACTGCAGAAAAGTGATTGTGGCAAGCTAGCTGCCAGATAGATCACTGAACCAAACCTGTTGGTAAATCTGGTAGACCTCCTGATCTTCTGGCAAATAATCCTACTGCCTCTTACTTTTCCAGGTTATGCCTGGATGAAGTCTGAGCATAGCTGCTTTCAGGGAGAACTGTCCAAGATCACACTTGAATTGTGTCCATTTACCACTTTACCCTTTACTTTACCCACTTTACCATTGCTGCATGTCTCTGTTCTTTAATTTCTCTCATATTTTAGTAGCAACCACGATAGACAATGTAATAAACTCAGAGTGAATGTGATTATTAAAAATAAATAAATAAATATCACAAAACCACTAATAATATCCAGAAATAACAAAAATACACAATATTGAAAAGAAGATCATGTGAGAAAGTTTTAAAGTGAATAAAGGTTCAGCAGCTCTCAGATGTGAACTGCACGCTAAAATATATAAACATTATTCAAGAAAAAATGAAAGAGTTCGAGAACAGGAACCAAACCTTGGAGATTGAGTGGCAAGCTCTAAAGAAAACACTGATTGATTCAGCCAGAGAAATATGTGGTGAGTTTGTCTGCAAGGATAGAAAAATCGGAACTCCATGGTGGACACAGGAAGTTAAAGGGGCAGTGAAGGAAAAGAGGAAAGCATATCAAAAATTCCTGGCAAATAAGTCAGCTTGTGCTATTAGACAATACTGGGAATACTAAGAAAGCTAAACACTGCGTAAAACTAACCAAACAGAAATAATAACATAGAAAATAAATATCAAGAAGGTGGCAAGATATTCTAGAGGTTGTTGAAGAAGCTCAAAAATGAGGAAAGAGTGCTATAAAAGGAATTAGAGATGATAAAGGTGACATGAAAACTGCAGAAAAAGATATCATTGAAGTATGGAGTAATTACTTCGAAAAATTGCAAAATGAAACAAGCAGTGATGACAGCACAGAGATAAAAAAAACACTCAACAGGCATGCAGTCAGGAATACATATCCATACTTGGAGTAGAATAAACCATCAAGAGCCTGAAATGTGGAAAGGCAGCTGTAGTAGATGATATTCGACCAGAAATGCTCAAGTATGGAGGTATAAAATTCTTACAGTGGCTGCACTGCACTGCACTGCATAGTTCAGAAGGCCTGGACAGAGGGACGAATTCCAGGTGATTGGAGTAAAGCTCTCATAGTACCCATATGTAAAAAGGGAAATAAAACTGAATATGAGAATTACAGAGGTATTTCTCTACTGAGTATTCCTAGTAATATATATGGAAATATACTTGAGAAACGGTTGAGAAAGATTGTGGAAGAGAAGCTTGGTGAAGAATAAGCTGGATTCAGGTCAAATAGAGGCTGTCAGGATCAGATTTTCACTTTACGACAGATAGTTGAGAATGGGAATATAACAGTTGAGAAATCAAGGGAATATAACAAAGATCTATATTTAAGTTTTGTAGATCTTGAAAAGGAATATGACAAGGTGCCAAGAGAGAAGCTATTCGAAACGCTGTGGTTATATGGTATCAATGGGGCATTATATCAAGCAATACTTAGTCTTTATTTGAGTTGTAAGAGCAGTTAGAATTGAAGGAAGTACAGGAAGGTGGTTTAATGTTAAATATGGTGTCAGAGAAAGATATACATTATTCCCTCTGTTATTCATTATTTATATGGATCACATTATGAAGGAAAGTGGTATTAAACCTGATATCAAAATTGGAGATGTTAATTTCAGCTCTTTGCTTTATACAGAATGTTATATTTCTAAATAAATTCCCTACAAGTCTGCAAGATTCCCTGACTAAATTGAATAACTGTTGTAATAGATATGGTTTGAAAGCCAGCAGTAATAAGACAAAGACAATGAAAATAGGCAGAAGCGTTGAAAATATCAACTGCATTGTGAATGGAGAACCTATAAAAGAAGTAAAACATTTCAGCTACCTAGTCATGATTTTTAGTGAAGATGGTAAATTAAATATTGAAATAGATAACATAATCAACAAAACTGGTATGGTAGTAAGTCAACTGAATAAATTTATATGGAATAAGAGAGAAATTTGTGGAACACTAAATTAGCTCTATACAAGACAGTGTTCAAACCAATTTGAGCTTATGGATCTGAGAGCTGGGTCAGAAGTAAAACACTTGAACAAAGCCTGGAGACCACAGATATGAGAGTTCTGAGAAAGATTAAGGGCGTGAACAGATGTCATCAATGGCAATGCATTTGATATTTTCAATGCTTCTGCCTATTTTCATTATCTTTGTCTTATTATTGCTGGGCTTCATATCATATCTATTTAAATCTGATCTTTATTGTAGATAGGAAGTTAGTAATTATGTAATTGCTTATGTAGTACTATCATATCCTGTACACCCCATGAGGTGTGTATATCAGAATTTGATGATGATTTTGATGGCTATTAGGAAAGCACTTGACATTGTCAGCTTCCAGGAATGCGTTAGTAGAGCTAATCTCAGGTGGTATGGTCAACTTAAATGAAATTGGAGAAGAATGATTAGCAAAACAAGTGTTCTTTGGCAGGAAAAATACCCAGAGGAAGACCAAGATATGGGCGGATTGATACAGTAATAAGTGCCTTAGAAGATAGAAATATAAGATTTGATAATGTTGGAGTCTTCACAAGTAACAGACTGATTTGGAGGAAAATTGTAGATAGAAAGTTAGTAATGATGTAAATTTTTCATGATGTATTATCATATCCTGCACATCCCTTGACGGAACATGTTAGGAATTTGATGATGAACAAAAATACATTAAAAATTGCAAAAAAAAAAAATTAAATAAATTAAAAAAAAAATTTATTGATGTTGCTACTATTTTTTTAATAACCAGGTTTTTATTTCATATGCAATTATTTATTTATGCTACATATTTCCTCTAAATGTTTTGCTGTCTATATGACTAACAGCATCATTGGGAGGTTACTTAAAAAAATGACAAAAAATTAAATGTTCTCCAACAGCAGTTAATATCTGTAGACAGATAGTTAAAAAATCTGAGAGCTGAAAGACTGGAATTGATAGTCTAATCACAAGCATCATTAGGATGTTATGTGCTACCTCTCCATTGTTGTGTGAACTCTGTATGTGATTGCTGTTATAGGATAGGTCTTTAATCTGGCTATCTGGTGACAAGATGTGCTGTTTTTTTAAGTGTATTTGTTGTGCTACAACATTTAATGACATAATTGTAGAAATATTATTAGTTTTTACTACTCTTAAGAATGGTGCTGAAAACTCATCTCAGCAGGGCAGTAACATAAGTTAAAGTTGGTACTGCTGAGGAGAACCTTTGTCCCAATGAGAAGAATCATTACTACAGTGATAATGATAATATAGGTATTATTTCCTGGAAAATTCCCATGCTACTCCTAAAAATTATTATTTTTACGGCTGTTTTTGCCTGTTTTCGTTTAGGAGTGTCCCTTATTTTAAAAACATTGGCTTTTTACTCAAGAATTCTTAGGGCATTATAGGTGTGTTCTAAAGATAAATATATGCAGAGTAGTAGAGGAAAAAATTTTGCACATACCTTGTTTGAATGTTAGGTTGTCTTCGTTCTGCATACTTCTGCTGTTAAAAGGAGCAGGGGGTTAGGAAACATGGGGGGAATTGAGGCAAGGTGGGAAATAAATTTGAAAACTCGGGTTTTTTTAAAAATAATATACACACACACACACACACACATATATATATATATATATATATATATATTATTATTATATTTAAGGGCACTTCTTTGGGGAAGGGTTTTATGGGAAACAGGGGCCAGGGAGAGCGTTAATGGGGTGCGAGCCATTTCGATCACGCTATCATCATCGGAACAGTTTGGGATAAGTGTAGGGCTATGTCGTGTCGGCTTAGTGTTTTTGCCTTTGAGGTGCTTGTGTTATCGCCTATTGTCAGAGTCGTGACCTAATTTTTATGTTGTGAAGCTTCCAACACTCGGAGATTAAGTAGGGTCGATGGGCATCAATCAAGTTTTCGTCACATTTTATCACTATCATTTCCGATTTTCTAAGCATTATTTCATTGTCTTGTTTGTCTGTTATTATGGCCTTGTCAGTTTCTGGGGTATGTTTCTGCCAAAACATCAGCGGACAACTAGCAGAATTATTCCTGGCACACATAGAATCACTCCCCCCCCATCACCTTTTATGGCAGATACGTGGACGACATTCTGTGCATTGGAGAACCAACACACATCACCACTTTACAGGCATCCCTTAACAATTACAGCAACAGACTAAAATTCACCATAGAAACCGAACAGAACAAATCCATCAATTACTTAAACCTGACATTAATCAGAACTAACAAGAAAATTGCCACGAAAATATTCCACAAACCCACACATATCGGAAACTACCTCCATTTCAGTTCATACCATCCATATTCAGTTAAAAAATCAGTCATCCTATCACAATTTATAAATGCTTACAAATTCTCAACACGGAATTAAAGAATTTAACACAGATTTTTAAAAATCCAACTATCCCACACAACTAATAAATTATGCAAACAGAACGGCAAAAACCTGTCAAAACAATCCAACAACCAAAACAGACTTCCCAACACAAAAGGTTATCAAACTGCAATACATCCAGAACACATACAAAGCCTACAAATACATTTTCAAACATACTGACTATAAGCTAGTATTCACCACGAACCAAAAATTAGCAACTCTCCTAAAACCCACTAAATCTCTCACACACAAAGAAATATTAGAACCCCACAATGTAGTCTACAAATTTCCTTGCCAAAAAGACTGTGATATCACCTACACAGGCTCTACCATCAGGGGTCTTTATGGACTAGACTACAAGAACATTCTGTGACTGTAACATCCCTATTCCAGAACATTTAAACACAAAAAAAGCAACATCAAAAAGAAAAATAGATACAGAGTACAGGGAAGACAGAAATAGCAGTTCACTCCCTTGAACAGAAACATACCCTGCAAATTGACAAGGCCATAATAATAGACAAACAAGACAACGAAACAATGCTTAGAATATCGGAAATGATAGCCATAAAATATGACGAAAACTCAATCAATGTCCACCGACACTACTTAATCTCAGAGTGTTGGAAGCTCCATCACATAAAAATTAGGTCACGACTCTGACCAATAGATGATAACACAAGCACCTCAAAGGCAGAAACACCAAGCCTATTTGACATAGCCTTACACTTATCCTGAAATGTTCCAATGACGATAGCATGATTGAAACGGCTCGCATCCAGTTGAACGCTCTCCCCTGCCCCTGTTTCCCATAAAACCCTTCCCCAAAAAAGCATCCTTAAATATATGTATGTATGTATATATATTATTTTTAAAAAAACCCAGGTTTTCAAATTTATTTCCCACCTTGCCTCAACCCCCCCCCCCTCGTTTCCCCCCTGCCTTTAGCAGCCTAACATCAGACATATGCCGAACGAAGACAACCTAACACTAAGTAAAAAGCCAATGCTTTTAAAATAAGAAACACTCCTAAACGAAAACAGGCAAAAATAGCCATAAAAATAATAATGATAATATATTCTAAGGATAATCCAACATTGGAAATATCCCAATTAAAAGAAATTATTCAAAAATTAACCAGAGAATTAGAAAAAGCAGAAAAATGTTTAACAAAACATAGACAGGACAAGAAAAAGGATCATAACAAGAAATAGGAAAGTACTGAACTTGGTAATCATTATAATATTCACAAGGTAAGTCAATTGAAATCTAAGAAAAAAAGAGATGTTATGGTATGGTGATTCAATCATAAAATTTGCATTTGCTGAGGGAGAGGGAGTCACTACTTCTAGTTTACCAGGGATGAAAATTAAAAATATGTCAAACATAATCAAAAAACAGAAAAGTAAAGTAAAAATAGATGGTAGTTCTTGTGGGAACTAATAATTTAAGTAGTGACAAATATAGTATGAGAGCAGATATGAAAGATTTGTTGGAAGCAGTGAGAAAGAAAGATGAGAGTAAAAATTATTGGTTTGCTAACCAGATACAACAGTACTGAGTTAAGGAGGACAATGATGGCAAATGATTCCATAGGCAAGCTGCATAGAAGAAATGGATGTGAGTTTTTAGATGTATGGAGTATGTTTAATGGCAGAAAAAATGACCTGTAATGACTTTTATAAGAGAGATGGATGACCTGCACTTGATTTTATTTGGCATCAGCCTAGAAAAATTACTTATTGGGATGAGAACTAATGCAGTCAGAGAAACTAGATCATCAAAGGAGGAATTGGAAAAATGTGTGTGAAAGTTCAGCTATGGTATGCAAACGTGATAAAGATATGAATGGTTTCGAACATGATTATGCATTTGGTGAAGGGGTGGAAATATATGCATTGGATTTGGACTTTTTGAGTATGTCTGGAGAAGGCTGTACTCTGCAAGGAGCAGTCATGCTTTAGCAATTTGCTCATATTTTATAACAATGTTACAGCCAAGTTGGATAAAGGGAATTGGATACACTATGATAATGTTGGATTTTTGTAAGGCATTTGATAGGATACTACATGAAAGGCTGTTGCATAAACTTGAGAATATAGGATTAGAATACAAACTCTTGACTTGGATCAGTGGATGGTTGACAGACAGATATCAAAAAGTAGTATATAGTGGGTGTGAATCTTCCTTATTTAAGGTGACCAGTGGTATACTTCAGGGTTCAGGCCTTGGACCATTGTTGTTCAGTGCATACAACAGGAGATGTGCATTGTTTGCTGATAATGCAAAGATAGGCAGGACAATCAGGGATGCTACTGATATCAGGCACTTACAAAATGATTTGAATAGGCTGGAAATTTGGCAATTCTAAATGAAAATGGCTATCAGTTTAACATTAGTGAGTGTAAAGTTATGCACTTTGGCATGATGATATTTCCAGCAGCATATTATATTATTGGGTTTATGCTACAAGAAACTGATTAAGCTAGGGATCTTGGTGTAACGGTGGATAAGAATGCGAAATTCAAAGGTCACATAACAAAAATTGCAAAAAAATAAGTATTGCAGTTGTGTAGGAGTTGATCTTAGAATAATAGTCTTCCAAATTTTTGGCACATTAATGCAGTCATACTTGTTAAGGTGTTAGGAGAATGCTTCATAGCCATTGCTGACTCAAAATGACTAAAAATAATCTTTCTGACCTGTAATGACTTCTATATAGCACATTGGTTTTCTTACATGTAACCCTGTGTGAAGGAAGTGTTCAAAGCATGGTCTGCCAGTCCAGACTTGTCACAATAATGGTAGCGAACGTATTTCTTCTGTTCTCAAAAAGGAATGTTATTAGATCTTCCTGTTTGTCCATAGTAGGCTAAGTTACTCACATGAAACTTCATAAACTCCAGGATATGCTAGAGGATGGAGATTATCCCTTAGGAGTGCAGATCAAAGTTGCTAATTTGACTTGTGGTGTACAGATTATAGAGAAATACAGTATAATCCAGTTAATAAACTAGCTTATAATAAATCTGTTTATAATTTAGTTTGTTTGGTGTTGTAATAATAGGGACTTGTCTATTAGAGTTTAAAAATTTATATATTATTATATATTAATATAAAATTTATATATATATAGGTTTCATAACTAGCAGGTTTCTGCAAAAATTAATTGCACCATTTTTATTATTGTAAGTTTCAGTATTAGAAATAAAATAGCATTATGACTTATAGCAAACATTTTAATTTGCTACTTTTTTATTTTTAGGACAGATATACTTAAGTGCCAATCAAATATGGAATATCTTGCAAAAGTTCACTGTGTAAGACTAGCATTTCAGGCAAGTGTTTTTTTTTCCCTAATATACTGTATTTCTTATAATATACTTATAGTATACTTATAATACTTGTACTATAAATATTGCTTTGTAGATACTGATAAGTATCTACAAAGTAATATTTTAACTTTATAATGAAACTTTTCCAAAGGTTCTATAGCATATTTATTCTTCATATTTTTATATCACATTTACAATCAAAACACATTATCCCCTTTAGTTGCAAGCCCTCACAGTTTTATACATAATGTGATTTTCAGTGATTCTTTTATTAACAGTGCAAACTATTCAGCACTGATCTCGAGAAAGAAGGGACAGATAGCGTATGCAGTTTTTTTATTATTATTTATTTTTTTTAATATAAACTGGTTATAATTCAAAAATCCTTGAACTCACAATGAAAAAAAGAATGACTAACTTTTAAATTCAATAAAATTCAGTGAAAGTTTATATGAAAAAAAAAAAGAAGAAGTTGGTCCTTGTTGCAGATCCAAATAGCAGAGTAGGAAATGACTATCAGACACGCAAAAATATTTTAGGAAAATTTGGAGAAAAGAGCAAAGCTAATAACAATGGCAAATACCTGTTGGATTTCTGCTCAGGACATGGACTGGTGTTTACAAACACAAATGTTTCAACATAAAAATGTGCACAAATCCACATGGAGAGAAGAGGCAAGGAATAAGAAAAGTCTCACTAATTCTGTTATTGTTGATAGTGATGTTTTCTAACTGGTGAGGACACTAGAGTGTACAGGGGATTTGAAATTGGAAGTGATCACCATTTAATCTTGAGTAGGATAAAATTGAATTTCATATCGAAAAGAAGAACATGTAAGAAAGTTTTAAAGATAATAAAAGTTGAACAGCTCTCAGATGTAAACTGTAGACTAAAATACACAAACAATATTTAAGAAAAAAATGAAAGAGTTTGAGAACAAGAACCAAACCTAGGAGATTCAGTTGCAAATCCTGAAGAAAACATTGATTCATCAGAAAGGCATGTGGTGAGGTTGTCTGCAAGGATAGAAAAATCATAATTCCACAGTGAACACAGGAAACAATCAGCACCGAAGGAAAAGAAGAAAGCATATCAAAAGTTTCTGGCAAATAAGTTAGCTTGTGCTCTTAAAGAATGCAGAGACAAATGTAAGAAAGCTAAACACTGTGTAAAACTAACTAAACAGAAGTCATGGGAAGACTTTGGTAAGAACATAGAAAATAAATATCAAGAAGGTGGCAAGATATTCTGAAGGTTGTTGAAAAAGCTCAGAAATAGAAGGAATTAAAGATGATAAAGATGACATGAAAACTGGAGAAAAAGATATCCTTGATGTATGGAGTAATTACTTCGAAAAATTGCTAAATGAAACAATCAGCGACAACACATTGGTAAAAAAACACTCAACAGGCAAGCAAACAAAAAAGCCATCAAAAGCCTGACATGTGAAACAGCAGCCGGAGTCGATGATATTCTACCAGAAATGCTCAAGTATGGAGGTATAAAAGTCTTACAGTGGCTACACTGCATAGTTCAGAAGGCCTGGACAGAGAGACGAATTCCAGATGGTTGGAGTAGAGCTATTATAGTACCCATATATAAAAAAGGGAAATAAAACTGAATATGAGAATTACAGAGGTATTTCCCTACTGAGTGTTCCTGGTAAGTTTTATATAAGTATACTTGAGAAACGGTTGAGAAGGTTTGTGGAAGGGAAACTTGGTGAAGAACTAGCTGGATTCAGGTCAAACAGAGGTTGTCAGGATCAGATTTTCACTTTATGACAAATAGTTGAGAAATCATGGGAATATAATAAAGATCTGTATTTACATTTTTGTATATCTGGAAAAGGGATATGATAAAGTGCCAAGAGGAAAGTTCTTCAAAATACTCCTGTTATGTGGTAAATTGGCCATCAAATAATATGTAGTCTCTATTTGAATTGTAAATCAGCAGTTAGAATTGAAGGAGGTACAAGAAATGGTTCGATGTTAAGTCAGGTGTCTGTACATCCTTGTCTGACATCTCCTCTTTTATTTGTTATATCTGTATGGATCACATTATGAAGGAAAGTGGTATTAAACCTAATATCAGAATTGGAGATGTTAATGTCAGCTCTTTACTTTATGCAGATGATGTTATACTTCTAAATAATCCACTATAAGTCTGCAAAATTCCCTGACTAAATTGAGTAACTGTTGTAATAGATTTGGTATGAAATCAGCAATAAAAAGACAAAGACAATGATAATAGACAGAAGCATTGAAAATATCAACTGCATTATGAATGGAGAACCTATAGAACAAGAAACACATTTCAGTTACTTAGGCATAATTTTTAATGAATGGTAAATTAAATATGGAAATAGACAACATAATCAACAAAGCTAGTATGGTAGTAAGTCAACTGAATAAATTTATATGGAATAAGAGAGAAATTAGTCAGAACACTAAATTTTAAGTTATAGATCTGAGAGCTGGGTTAGAAGTAAAATATTGACCAAAGACGGAGACCACAGAACCTTAATCCTGAGAACGATTATGAACGTGAACAGATGGCATCAATGGCAATATCATATTAAAAAGGAGGATATTAGGAAAGAACTTGATATTGTCAGCAACCAGGAATGCATTAGTCGAGCTAATCTCAGGTGGTATGGTCAACTTAAATGGAATGGGAGAGGAAAGATTAGCAAAACAAGTGTTCTCTGCTAGGTTGGCAGGAAAAAGACCCAGAGGAAGTCCAAGATATAGGTGGATTGATACGGTACAAAGTGCCTTAGAGGATAGAAATATAAGATCTGATAATGTTGGAGTCTTGACAAGTAACAGACTGATTTGGAAGAAAATTGTAGATAGGCAGTTAGTAATGATGTAAATTTTGGTGTAAAAAATGCCTTAGCTGACACAAATGTTAGATCTGATAATGTTGGAGTCTTGATAGATAACATTGATTTCGAGGAAGATTGTTGATAGGAAGTTAGTAATGATGTAAGTTCTTCATATATTACTGTCATTGCTGTACATCCCTCGCAGGTACATGCCAGGAATTTGATGATGGTAAAAAAAAAAAAAAAAAAAAAAAAAGAGTTAATAATTTTGACTGAATGATGTAAAAGGTAAAAGTATGTAATGTGAAAGAAAATGAAAGAATTATCATCATGACATCAACCTCTATGGAGCAAGCAGAATCATAATGGGAGATTCACTCAACCAAACAATATATTTATCGTATTGAACCTTAAAAAATTATTAGAATAAGCAAAAAAAAAAAAAAAGTGAGAGTAGTTTGTATGTCGTCTGCCGGTGTATGATAGGAGTGAAAGGAATGGGATTGATGAAGGTTTTAGATGTTTAGAACAGATCCGATGGGGCAAAAAGACTTGCATGTCTGATGAACTGTGCTTGAGTGAAGTTCGAATTAGGTGTGAGGACTTTCCGAAACTATCCTGTTAGGGAGGATGCAGGTAACGTGTTTTAGGCCCATCAAAGAGTATGAGATAGAGAAAGATCATAGAAAATGTTTAATACAGTTTCTTAGGTCTCAAATTTGAATTAGATGCCCATTAAAAGACACAAGATATTAGGATATGTGTGCCCACATATCCTATTATCTTGTGGTGTGTGTGTTTGATGTGTACTAATATTAGGAACAAACGGGAGAAGTTTTGGGCATGTTAACTTGAGGTGGCCAAAAATTATAGGCATTACTTAGACTTGGTAAATAGAGGAAAATATGGTTGGTTAGAATGTATGGAATAGTATAATTTTGGAGAGGATAGAGAGATCTGGATTGGGTAGGTGCTTTACTAATGAAAGCAGAAGAATTTTAGCCAGCAAAAGTAGTTTAGCAGGAAGGTAGAGTGGAGGGAAATTTGAAGTTATATGGTGTGATACAAAAGCCAGCAGTACAAAATATATAGTTAGTTAGTTGTAGCAGTAAGCTTGTGGAGTGAAAAGAGATATAGATTACATATATTGTTCACCTGTTCACTTGAGGGTCAAAGTGTGTCTCTTTAGTGAATATCTACATGGATACTGAATGAGAATGGGCTAGCAGTTGTGTTCTTATTGGCCAAATTGTATTCTTATTGCCTTTAAGGAGCTTAAAGGCAATAAGGTTAGGAGCTTAAGGATCTTCCTCAGCCATAGCCAAGTTAGCCGGTCTTGGACGTGGGCAGCAGGGTTTTTTCCGCCAGTTTATCTGGGGTTTTTCATCCCGCAAGCAGGCAAACCGGCCCCGTGAACACACAGGTTACAGTCATAAATACTTACGGCAAGGAAGGGCAACGGGAAACCACCTTGCTCATAATCATCTCTCCCTAGAATGGTAGCATATAGCTACCCTCCCGTGGCCATATGGCAGATGGGAACCAGAAGATTGCCTTTAAACCAAAATAAAGATATAATGTGACAGAATTTCATTCCAACAGGAATGTTGTCCAGTTAAACAAGGCCTTTGTGTTTTCATCAGGGAACAAGGGTGAATAACAAAAAGTCAACAACTAGAACAAACTCCAATTCATCTCCAGCAGAGTTCAAGATTGGCACCATCAATATAAATGTATCAGTAAAAACGAAATGGAACTAGCAGAAGACTTGGATAAGTACCAGATCACATAACGGGTGTTACCTAAACAAAAAGACAAAAACAGGTGAGATTCTTCTAAGCATCGAACACACAGTGTTATGTTCAGGCAATAATGATGAGTGAAAAGGAGTGTCTATAGTATTCAACACTAAATGTTAAGATAATCTTGATTGGCAGGCAATATCGAATACTGATGTGGGCAAATATCAGAATAGTATTAGCATTATATTGAAGCTTCCTTGGTATACATGTTGGCCTACAGTTTGACACTACTGACTTTGATTATCCTTCCTTATACAGTAGCACATTGAACAACCAAACCAGTGGCACTGCCATCTCTTTCACATGTTCTATAATTCCTTAGTTCTATAGTTCTATAATGTCCTTAGCTTTTGAACACTGGTGTTCAAAAGCTAAGGACAAACTACATTTTTACCCGTACATAAAAAAAAAATTTCATGACTACAGCCAAATGTGGGCATAAATTTATTACCAGTATACTAATAAATTGTATTACACAACAATTGTGTTATAAATTTCTTACAAATTAAATTGCAATATGTTTTTAGCAAAAGTTACAAATTTCCTAACGACTTAGTTAAGGAATTAATGTATACAGTGTTTACGGAAAACTATGCAGAGAGGCATTTCAGTATGGAATATGTCCACCCCTAACTACATTGCATCTCTCACAATGTCGTACCATGCTTAGCACCAAGTGATTCAGGAGTTCTTGAGGCAAACTGGTTTACTCCTCCTTCAGAGCAAGGATAAGGCCTTGTTTTTTTTTCTGGAGGGGAATTTCTAGCAGCAATGCATCTCCCTGTATCCTAAACATGTTCTATGTTTAGGACGATTGAGATCTGGGGAGCATGCTGGCAACTCGATTCGATTAATATCCTCAGTCTCCAGAAGTATCCCCACTTGGCATTGTCATCCACAAAAAGGAATTCTATGCCTACAGCATCATGGAACAGTCGAACATGAAGTTAAAGAACTTCATTGCAATTTTTTTCACTAGTCATAGTGTTGCTCATAGGACAGCACTTTCTTCTGGCTTTCTACATGTAAGTTAATCTAAGGACACTGTTTAGTTGAGAGCCTAACATTACAATAGCTTCCTGTTCTCCTTCTTTTTTTTTTTTTTTTTTTTTTTTCTTCTTCTCTATCACTAAATACTGTACTGTTGTGTTCTCTCAACCATATGCCACATACTTCTCCTTTTTATCCTGGCCCTCTGTACCACTGTTACTTGTGTTTTTTTATTTAAGTTGCTATAGAAGGTGGCTCAGTTCAAGATTGTTTGGATTTTGAACTCGATCATGGCAGTGTTTTAATCCTATGACTGAGTTCTAACAATATCATAGATAAGTTCAGATTTTTTCTTTCTTTCTTTCTTTCCATGTTTTAAATTGCTCCATGGTAATAGAGCACTACAGGTCCAGCTTTTTTTTGTTTGTTTGTTTGCTTGTAATTTCCTTTCAAAAATAAATAAATAAATAAAAATAGTTCATAGTTCTGGCACATACACATACTAGGTCGCAGAGAAAATAGTCGTAATTCCATTCATACATCATCTTATCCAGGAGAGTGTTGTGCTGATCTTTTACTTGACATAGTCTTACATAGCATACCTGGACTGTTCTTTTACTATCTACATAGTTTAGGTCAAGTTAGGTTATTATGCTTTTGAAAAAGTGTGTATGGTGTTTTACTCCTTTTATTTCATTTTTTCTCTTTTCTTCCTTGTAACAGTTTTTGAAGACTTACATATCTCACAAAATACTGCCCATATGTGTTATTTTTCTTTTCTGTTCTTTTTTACATTCATTTTTCTGTCCCATCATATCTATAACATCTTCCTCTTCTTTTCAACTAGCAAGATCGTCAGTGCTTGTTCTTCTGTGTATCCACATCTTGATTGAAATTATTGATCCTTCCAATATTTTCTTTGTTGTCCCTGTTTCTGCTCCATAGAGAAGAGTAGACCATATAAAGCATTTAGTCATTCTTATCCTGGTTTTTTTTTTTTTTTTTTTGCTTATTTTCCTTTATATTAGTATGGTTTTCATTATATTCAAGGTTAAATGAATTTCTAATGGCATTTCTGACATAATATAGTTATTAGATGCATTCACAAGAATAAATAATTAAATAATTTTTATTATTGCAAATATTTTGACCAGAAACTAACTGGTCATCATCAATGCATCAATATAATCACAAGGTGAAGCTAGAACAAAGAATGTTAATCCTATTTACAGAGCTGAGTCATTTGTTGGAATGTGACTTGTGAGTGGTTACAAAATAAAATAAGAATACATTTCAAGCCAAAATTAAGTGATTGAAATAAAATTTAAATTTAGATAATGAATTGATTGACACAGCATTATATCTGCATTAAAAAAATGGATGGGGGTGAACTGCATTATTGCTTTTCATTTGTGAGGATGAGATTCCCAAATCTTGGCAATAGGAGGCATATCCTGGATGCATTTAAACTGGCTTGGGGAGATGCCATTCTATAGCACAGTAAGTACTACCAAATGGCTTCCCCTCAAAGCAACTTAAAACTCATTAGGGACACTTACAAGCCCATCCCTGAGAACCCTGAACCGCAAGTTCCTATCCCATACGTCGTATGCATCTCTGAGATGTTTGCTAAGATCCTGAAAACATAGAATTTAGTTTTCCTACAGTTTTCATATCAACAAAGTCTCTTCTTGGTTACTGTCCACAAAACATAAACAATCCCCCTCTCTCCCTCCCTGGTGTTTACCAGGTCCAGTATGAGTGCCTCCTCATATTTTGGACAAAGAAGATGTTCTGTTGAAAAATGACTACAAGAACACCAGTCATTCTATACAAACAGCAATAAACATGAAAAAATCTGGCCTTGCTCAGCATAGAGCAGATACTGACCACATGATCCTCTGATCCAGTTACTCACCTTTTACATTGACTGATTTAGGTTTGTGAGTTATATGAATAGAGTGTTTGAAGCACTTGTTAAAGGGAGTGTTGAAGTGTTGACACCCAAATTTAAATCAGAATGACTGCCTCTCTATTGCCAAAGTTTGGGAGTGTCATCCTAAGGATTTTAAATGTCAGGAAATAGTCCCCCCCCCCCCTTTTTTTTTTTTTTTAATGCTGATATAATGCTTTATCATTCATTTTGTTGTCTAAATTTATTTTTATTTCAGTTACTTAATTTCAAGTTTGGCTTGAAATGTAATCTTATTTTATTTCGCAACCACCTGCAAAATGGCATTCTGGCACATTGCTCAGCTTTGTTAATAGGATTAACATTCTTTGTTCTAATTTCACCTTGTGATCATGCTAATGCACTGATGACCACTTAGTTTCTGATCGAAATATTTGCAGCAATAAAAATTATTTATTCTTGTGAATATGTGTGTGTGTAATAAACCGTATTCAAGGTTAACCTTGCAGTTTCTATTCTTCTCATAATTTTCCTTTTGCACTTTCCATCTACTTTATAATTAGAAAAACAAAAGTCATGATGACTCACTGTTTTCTGGTTTTAAATTGTTTTCAGCACTTTGAGAGCTCCATGGCCATGAGTTGTCGTTGTCCTACTTCTGTTGTACAGTAGTCTTTTTTGTTTTATAATATCCGTATATCTGTGGAATGACATGAACTTATATAAGCTTTATATTCCTTTTTTATAGCATTTAATAGACCAGCAGGAAGTATATGAATGGTTCCTGAATGTTGGTAGTGATTTGCTAACTAATCTCATGCTGTGTGGAGAAAAGGTATTTTGGAAGTCTAAGATTTTATTTTCATATTCAAGTGTTATAACTAATGTTATGCATTCATCAAAGTAATATTTTAAATGATTACACAATTATTTTTACTTACTGAAAGAAACACGATAAAACTAGTAATACTTCTAACAAACATAACTTTTTTTTAAAAAAATATTGCCTATAATAAGTGGTTTTTAAAAGTGATTCTTTGAAGATTAATTTTAAAGATGAATATTCTGATTATTTTAATTCATTCAGTGATACAAGTATAAAATATTTTATCTACTTTTGCACTTCTTGATATTGCTTAAAATATAACCTTTCTTTATAAATTATGTTGTGTGTATGTGTGTATTAACATACATACACACATACATTTATTGTTTAGTTTTTGTGCATAAAATTTAAAAAAATAAAATAAAATAAAAATCAGCTAACACCTTTATTCCCGTATACGGAGAGCAGGCGAGGCCATTTAGCCCTATCTAACTTTTGGAGACTGAGTGGGCAGTTCACTCTCCACTGGTACCAATCAGAGATAGATGGCCCAAGGCTATCACTAATTAAGCAGTACTCAGTGAAGAGAGACGGCTCAAATGTGCCGCCATCTCATGGTCCCTAACCCTAACACAATATATTTAATGTCTGAAATAATGTGGGTTCTACGGTCGATTTTCTTGAGTTTGCAGGACGAAAAACTCGAGTTTCCGGGAGGAAAAACCTGCTTGCCCGTGCCAGAGATCGACTAACTCGGGAACCGGTCGAAAAAAGGCTTATAAAAATTTCCTCTAGTCGCCGACTAGACTCGAAACCAAGCCTTCCTTCGTGCGGCCAAGCGCCGTGGTGTGCAAACGCCACATCCACTGAGCTACACAGGCTCCGTTTTTGTGCATTTATTAACATAATTATAATGGGCATGGATGTTTGTGATTGTCTGTGAAAATACTAGTGGTGAGCAATAAATGGCATTGGTGTAGCTGTAGTTGGTGGATTGAGTGGTGGAGACAGAGAGCTGTAGAGTACGTTCCCTCCCTCAATGAGCCTTTGGACTACCTGGAGGTGTCACATAATACTACTACTACTAATAATAATAATAATAATTATCCACATATAGGAAGGTGATATGTGAAACATCTGTATCATTAGTTATAGCAAAATTTTTGAAACAGCACCATGTTGGACTAATAACTTTGATTTAAAATAAAAGAAATTAATTACTCAGTATTTTGACGCTCATATTCAGTTCATTATCTAAAAGGTGCACTATATATTATATGTGGAAAGAGCTTCCATAGCTCAATCAGTGTTGACCTTAGTAAATTATCTTAGTAATTTACTAACTTTTTATAATAGAGTAATGGCTGAGTTGGATAAAGGCAATGGCTACAATGATTCTGCTGGATTTTGCAATTTGCATTTGACAGAATACCATATGGAACTCTGTTACGCAAACCAGAACAAATGAGGATTGATGTGACACTGGTTATGTGGATATGAGGGTTGCTGCTGGACAGATATCAAATCAAAAAGTGGTATATGAAGGGACAGAATTAAGGCAAAAATAGATGACTAGGTATGCCGCACGGTTTGGTGTTGGGACCATTGCTGTTTAATTTGTACATAAATAATATAGGAAATTACCTTAAAGAAAATATTCAGTTGTTTGTGATGATGCAAAATTAGGTAAATTAATAGTTAATCAAGGTAATGTGGTGAGCTTGCAGGACAATTTAAACAGGCTGTCAGTATGGGCAAAACATAATGGATGTCAGTTTAATTTAGAGAAATGTAAAATTATGTATTTTGGGATAAATAAATTACAAGCTGTGTGTCCCACATTAATGGAACTGTACTCCAGGAAATAGATGAAGCTAGCGATTTAGGGATGGTGGTAGACAGAAAGTTGAAGTTTAGAGGACACATTGCTAAATTGCTAAAGTAGCTCATAAGATTACTTGGCTAGCAAAGAACACACAAGTAGAGGTAAGGAAGTTGTTATTCCACTTTATAATGCCTTACTATGTCCATATCTGGATCACTGTGCTCAGGTCTGGTCTCCTAGATTTCTTGGGGATGAGGAAGCAGCGGAGAAGCTTCAGAGGCGAGCAATCAAGATGGTGAGTGGTCTGTGGAATGTTCCCTTTGAGTATAGATTGAGGGTGTGTGGATTGCAGAAGTTAGTTCATACAAGAAAAAGAGGGAATATGATAGAAACATTTGAGTTTCTTAAAGATTTTATAGGATTGATGCATGGGAAATGTTTCAGCACTTGGCTAGAGGAGCCAGAACAAGATGTCATCCCTGGAAGTTGAATAAAGGTGTGGTTTGTAAGTAGGGGTGTGAGGACTAGATTTTTTGCTTGGAGGGTTGTGAGTGAGTGGAATTGGTTTCCAGAATCAGTTATGAATGCTTTGTCTGTTAATGGTTTCAGGGAGTGGTATGATAGCTTGTATGGATAGTTTGGGTCTCCCATGTTGAGTCTTCGGACTCCATGGTGGTACCTATACAATAATAATTATAATTATCTGCTAGTTAAAGACATTGGTTTAGCTCTTGTTAATTGTGGCCTAAGACGACCTATTATTGCTAAGTATTTGTATCGAAAATAAGGTCTGAGATTATTATTTATTGCCTATGGTCCTGAAGTTGGAGATTGCTGAAGACCTGAATTCTAATTTGTGACCTGCTTGACCTGGAGTTCTATTATTTAAAATAAGAAATATTGTTAACCTCTTGAAACAGAAGTTATATGGGCTAATACATGTGGTAGCTCATATTCTTCAGAATTTTACTATTGAGATGAGGCGATAGTCTGGTTGATTGGAATATCACATTTATTTAAATTTGCATTTGTGCTAGGTTTTGGTAAGATGTAGGGCCAATAGTAGTATCCAAGATATGATTGGAAAGGTCCAATCGGGAAGTTCCTTATTTTGGATTGGAAATGTGTATCCTATTTCACCTTTAAGAGCAAGTTACAGATGCACGTCGGGATTGCTGGGGAACATAAAATTCTAATAATTTGTGACCAGTTTTGTGTTCCTATATATGACATCTTGTGAGGACATTGGATTTGCCTAGTCTTGGAGTTGGACTGCTGTAGACCTACAGCAAATCAGAGGCACATTTAATTTGGTACATTCTATAGTGGGCATGGGGAGAAGGGGGGCACAAAGAGGATTTGAGTAGAAGAAGAAATTCTTTAGTTTTGTTGGTGGTTTAAAAGTGGCATTCAGGTTATACGAGCCACATCCAGAAAGTAAGATCTGTGTAGAATTTACTGCCAAATAAGATATGGGAGAGGGGTCATGCATGCATAGTAGTGTAAAACTTGATGTAGCTTGGAAGTACCAAAGCACTTTACATCGATTTTTACAGAGGTCAAGTCTCATGAGAATGTTACAAAAATAACCTTGTTTGTCTCTATATATTTTATGCTAAATATTATTGTAAATAACCCTATGGGAATTGACTGTACTTACTGTTTAACAAAAATTTTTAGTGTCTAAAACACAGGCAATGCTTTGCCACCGGAACTTTGTATAATAGCTCTGTGTAAGGGCATAAGAAAGTTGTTTACATTTTAAGTGTATGAGAAAGTTGCTTACGAGCGCTGCACATAAAGACCTTCAAAGTCAGTGTGTAAGAGATCGGCAAGTTTCCGCTGCTCGACAAGATACGATGAAAAGAGTGCATGGAGGAGAAGAAAGAATGGGTTGGTCTTGACTGAAGATCAAGGAGTTGTGCCGAATGCTTCAGGGGTTACAACCCTTTGTGCAAGGTTTCGGAGAACGGGAAATAAAAAGGGACTGAGCCGAACATCCGGGCGGCAGTTGGTTAGAGTCAGAGTGGCAGAGTTATTGTCGTCAGCAGTTAGAGGCAGAAGTACCGGGAGTAGGATCCAGAGGACCAGTCGTTATGGCGAGCCCACGCCAGAGGAGAAAAATGTGAATCATGAGGGAGCAGCCGATGTGAATACCTGAGCCAAGTGTCAGTCAGAAGTTTTTTGCCACGGGAGATCAACTGAAGCCAATAGCTGCAGAGTGAACTTCAAGCGATGGAGAAATCGCCCATATGGTGAAACCTTTTGCCTGAGCTATTCGTGTACCGCAGATTGCAGTAAAAAAAGCCTGTAAATTTTCCTGACGAGATGCCGTTAAAGCAGGACATTTCAGAAGGAAGCCTAACATCCGAGATGAAAGTAAAGGCATAAGAACTTTGGTGCAAGACCTTGGATGAGTGTGTGACACAGAGCCCCTGTAAGTTTGTTCCATTTTTTTTTTGTTGCACATTTCCTTTTATAATCTAGGAGATACGTTATAGATGGACTGATAAGAATTAAGTTAATAGTAATAAGAAGTGTCCATAAGAGAGAGTCATCTGGAATGTTAATAATTGGCATAAGATTTGTGAAATAACTTGGCATAGTTAGCTAATCTCTTTGTGAGTAAATTAGAGTTTCAATTTGATTTAATAAGCAGAGAAGTAATTCAGTAATCATTTTGTATAGTTATTTGGTATTGAAAAGGGGAAGTTTGTTTCTTTATGCTGAAGGTCTAACGGATAGGTAGAGAGAGTAACCTCCCTATCGTTTAATTATTGTATTTTGATATTAATGTAAATAAATGTGTTTATTTTATATTTCAAATAGAGTGCCGCCTGATCTTTTAACTTACAATGCACTGTTCCTAAATAAACTCGGACTTGTGGGTGGGAAACAACTAAAACATTAAAAGCGTAGTTAAAATACTTGAGAACCACGACTGTTTATGCAAACTTTAGTGAAGGAATTTATGCTAGTGAGAGAGAGAGAGAGGTCTTCCGGACGTATTACTGAGTCTTATGCTGATATAGAAATACTGGTGGTGCAGTCTTAACAAATAAATTTTCCAGCGTTCATAGGCATACGACTAGTAAATACGAAAGGTGGATAAACATAGTACACAATAGAATAAGTAAGAGAGGTTACAAAAGCAAAAGCGCACTGCTAATTAGAATAAAGAGTTAATACCCCTGTCTACAATATAAGCATTAAACATCATTCGTTACAAAGGCGCAGTAACCAAGCAGGCTTATAAATAGCAACAGTTTACAGTAGCATAGAGTGACTCATTAGCTAGTTATTGACCATTTTACTTTCGTCATATTATCATTTGTTTTCTTCTACAAATAATTTATAATGCATGCTGTGATTAAAAAAAAAAAAAAAAAAAAAAAAAATCCTGCCAGTTGCAAGGCTCATAGTGTGATATGGTTTTTGTTGGTGGAAAACAATAGTGCTGCAGAAATTCACCAATGACCATGTAAGGCTTAAGGGCCTAACATAATGATTGACATTAAGGTTAAGCAATGGTGTTTTTTGTTTAAAGAAGGGCACAACAAAGTTCACAATGAAGAGCACAGTGGTTAGCCAACTGTGGTGTGACAGATGATTTGGTGTAGAGAATGAGCACAAAAATTTATGAAAGTCGTCATATCACAATTATGGAACTTTTTTTTTGAATTCCTGGAAGTTTCATGCTAAGTCATTCCAGAAATTGTGACAGAAAAGCTGAAGCATAAGAAATTGTGTGCCAGATGAGCCCCAAAAATGCTGACTGATACATGTAAACATTTTGGAGCATTACAAAAATGGAGATGAACTTTTTTTTTTTTTTTTCACATATTGCGACTAGTGATGAAACATACATTTCGTATACAAACAGTGAGTCAAAACAAAAATCGATGCAGTGGTGCCATTCATTATATCTGAAAACCAAAAAATTTTAAACAGGCATCATCAGTGGGAAAAAAAAAAAATGATGGCTACTCTCTTCTAGGACCAAAAAGGGGATCTTGCTTGTTGATTTTCTTCTTCATAGAGGAATCACAATTAATGCTGATGCATATTGTGAAACATTGGAAGAACTTCTACAAGCAATTCAGAACAAAAGACAAGGAATACTATCATTAGGGATTGTGCTTTTGTGTGAAAATGTGCAAGTTCACACTGCAGCTCAAACTGATCAGCAAATTCAGAAAATTGGGTGGGAACTTTTCAGCCACCCACTCTACATTGCTGACCTCACGCCCAATGACTACCTATTGTTCCTGCATATGAAGTAATGGCTCCCATCTCAGCGCTTTGAAGAAGATGAATAACTGAAGAACAGTGTGACTCAGAGGTTGAACTCAATAGCAGCACTTTTACGTAGGTATGAAGAAGCTGGTGCCACAATATCAAAAATGCTTGTAAGTCAATTGTGACTATGTGGAAAAATAAAGTATAAAAGCATGTATTTTAGTATATAATAAACTTTTTTTTCTCTTTCAGTGTTTTTTAATTATTGATTAGATTTTACTTTCTGGATGCACCTCATATTTTTGTAGCATTTTGTGTATTGTTTCAGATATCCATTTAATATTTGGAATAGATATGATGCTACTATAATCTGTTTTATTTTTAGCCATTTAAAGAGTTAAATAATTTTGTTCATTGTTGCTTATAGCCATTGTTTGTAAATGTTTTGTTGATTATTTGAAATTCTTGCTTAAGAGCATTCATCAAAGCAAATTTCTGTTACTCTTTTGGGTATGCTAATGTTTCCTAGTTTTTATGTTGGGTGATGGTCTTTGTTGTATCAGCTAGTAGTATGTGTAGGCTTAAAGGAAACAATGAAGGAGTGAATTGTAAAGCTAGCAAATAATATGACTAATATGTTCTTCAGCCACTTATAAAGAATGACTGAAGCTTTTATAATGTTATATATATATATATATATATATATATATATACATACAGGTAACCCTTGTATAACGTGGTACTTATACAATGCGGTTTCGATATAACGCAGTCTACAATTTCTAGTAACCCTTTATTTTTTTTTTTCATATATTTTTCACCGTGCCACTTAAAAATCAAATTTTATCTTCTTTAAATTTGTGTCTGTCCGTATCGTGCAAGTAGTTATAAGTATCAAATTTAGTTTTATTGTATCCCTGAATAAGGTACTGCAGGCTTTTGCAGTCTGTGTAATTCTCAACAAATAGTGCAATCAGAGACAACTGAAATAAAAACAGTACTAACTAATGAATCACATGTCCTCCTCTCACAGAAACTATGCTGTATACACTCAAGCAAAACCATATGTTGCACTAAAACATAGTATCTAACTAAAAACTATTGTCCAATTCCCGATGTTATTAGAACAGATCACAAAGGCTAACTTCAAATAAAATTCTACCAAGAATTGAAACATATCATATAATGAGTGTGTGAGTTCGCCTGCCAACTCGAACGTAAACAGCCATAAAATTCAACCAAGAGTTGAAACTTTGTGTGAGTTGAGCCAGCCAGTAATGAGAAGTTCCGTCGGAACGATAAATCACACCCTGTTGTGAATGTGCTAAATCTAATAGTGAATGTTGTTATGAGTTTCAGGTGTAATCGAATTTGACTGAAGAGAATTAGCATTTCAACTCAACACTTGTCAGTTGTCTTTGGGTCGTGCGATCTTTTGTTAATATCGCACCAATCATATGCACGTCTTCATAGCTGCTCTCTCATGTAAAACAAAATTCAATTTGTACGTATTGTAATAACTAAAAAAAAAAAGTTTAATAATTTATAAGCATATAAAAGGATATCACCTGTAAATCATTGATGTGCCAGCAAAATTCTCAGAGTGCCATAGGTTCACCATCTAGGGTTTGCTGTATAAAGCGTTTGTTGTTGAAAATTGAAAATCTTCGTTTTCTGCCAGGAAAGTGCATTAAAAATCATAAGTGTGTTATTCTCAAGCTGAGCAGTTTATTTTCTGGTGAGTTACATACAGTATGTAATACTTTTTTTTTTTTTATGTAAAAGTTTGTTATTGTAATGGCCACTAAAACTGCAACGAAAGGGAAAAAACCAACATTGAAGAGGAAATTCATTTCTCTCGAAGAAAAAATTAAAATCTTGGATCGGTTGAAAATTGGAGAAAAACCAGGAGTTGTTGCAAGGACTCTGAATTTAAATGAATCAACAATTCGAACAATCAAACAAAATGAACATAAAATCCAAGAAAGTGTTATTATTGGGTCAGCGGTAAGTGCAAAGTGCGTTGCTGTGTATGCGATATTCTAATAGAAAAAAATAGAGAAATCGCTAATGATTTGGATAGAAGATTGCACTCAAAAGAAAATTCCTTTGGATTGACATCTTATTAAGCAAAAAGCTCTCAAAGTTTATAAACATTTAAAAGAACTTGATCAAGATTCTTCAGAAGAAATCTCTCAGCATGGATTTTGTGCCAGTAAGGGTTGGTTCGAAAATTCTAAAAAGCGGTTTTCTTTTTTTAATCTTAAACTCCAGGGAGCATCAGCAGATGTAGAAGCTGCCCAGAAATACCCAGCAGAACTTTTAAAAAAATCATTGAAGGTGGTGGTTATAGTACAGACCAGGTGTTCAATGTGGATGAATCTGGGTTATATTGGAAAAAAAATGCCAAAACACATGTTTCGAAACAATGAAAGATCAACTTCTGGATTCAAAGTTTCCAAAGATAGAATTACTCTACTGTTTTGTAGTAATGCATCAGGCGATTACATGACAAAACCAATGTTTATTAACCGTTCCGCAAATCCTCGTGTGATGCTCCCTGGAGTTTACAAGTCCACCCCACCTGTTTATTGGTGGGCCAACAAAAAGGCAGGTTACAGCCAGCATGTTTGAAAATTGGTTTTTCAAGTTTTGTTCCCGATGTAGAAAGTTACACAAAGAAAAAGAATATGGACTTCAAAATTCTACTAATTTTAGATAACGCACCAGGCCACCCAACAAATCTAAGTCATCCGAATATTAAAATAACTTTTTTGCTGCCTAATACTACTTCACTTATTCAACCACTCGGCCAAGGAATAATATCAACATTTAAGTCATATTATATTCGTCGAACATTCCAGTTAATTTTGGAAAAAATGGAATCTAATCCAAACATGACACTGCCTCAAGCATGGAAAGAGTCTCCAACATTGAGTGTGAAAATTATTTTTCTGTCCATTAAGGAATTGCAACCCTCTATGCTGAATGCTTGCTGGAAAAAAATATGGATTGAAGCCGTTTTGGAACAAAATTTTGTACCTCCAGTGGATGCCGAGCTAAGTCATATAATAAATGTCATACACATTTTTGGTGGAGAGGGCTTATGCGATATGGTTGAAAATGAAATTAGTGAATTAATTGATGGGGAAACAGATTTAAATGAGGAGGAACTGGTACATTTAATAAATGATGTCGAACCAAATGGTGGGGAAAGTTCTGCCAAAGATTCTGATTGTGATGAATCCATTAAAGAATTCATTTTAAAGAAATTAGCAGAAGGATTGGACTTGACAAGAAGGTTAGGAAGTTATTTTACGGATAATGGTCACTCAATGGAGCACTCGGGAAAATTCACGAGACAATTGGATATTTCTTTAGCACCATATTATGAAATTAATAAAAAATTGCTGCATAGTAGTAAGCAAGGTCTTATTACTGACTTCTTGATAACTAAACCAACTGAAGTATGCAATGAGAATTTACAAATGATGTCCAAGAGATTTCAAGTGTTGACGACGTCCAGCCACTCGTAAATAAAGAACATCTACGTAATGTTATTTCTGAAGACAGTAATGACGATTAAAATATGTGCTTTATTTTATTGTGTCTAAAACATTTATGCATTATGTGCAATGAAGTTTATGTACAATTTGTAATTTTTATAATTTTACACTATGTATTTGTCTCATAGTTTATGTTCTCTTAACTTACATGAATTACCTGAATTAAATAAAAATGTTGTTTTTATTGGATATGTCATTGTTGTTTATATAATTAAAAAAAAAGATTTCGGAACCTAACCCTACTTTTTCTATGTTATCTAAGTCTTTTCTATGGACCCTAACATTGTTAGGGTCCATAGAAATCCATCTGCCTGGAGGAACACAAGTCGTACATCGTTAAACACAACTATGGCCATTCAGGCTTGGCTGACCATGTTTTGGACACCACCCACAGAGTATCATGGAAGAAAACCACCATGCTCCACCACAGCAAATTCAAGAAAGAGAGACTTTTCTTAGAAGCAGCAGCAGCTCTCAGAAACCAACCAAATCTTAACAAATACGGTTGCATTAAGCTTCCGAAGATTTGGGAAACACTCATCACCAGAGGTCCCACCTTACATTCCAGGCCACCTACTACCGCCCTTAGAGGGCGCTCCACCTAGATAGGACTTTAGTGTCACCCACGTGGTTGGGCTTAGTATTGTAAGTTTTTGTGTGCATGTTACATTAATTGTTTTTGTAATCCCCGTAGATGTCCTAGTGACTAGGACGAAATATAGGAGTATTAAATTCTAATTTAATTCTTTCTGAGTGTTGTAAAAAAATCCATTAAACCTCCAACATAATATCCTCACAGCACTTAAGCCTCTACACAAGAAGGCTAGTAGGATCAGTTCACCAAATTAGTGTTGTGTTCATTGTAAGATAGCTTGTTTCTTTGTGTATTATATTCCAAATGATTACCTTAATATGAAGGCTGGATTACACAATAATAGTGAAGGACAGAATCAGCATTATTATTTCCTGGTATATAGTTTAACTTCAAGGGGTGTGCCAGATGCTGTGGGAGTCTAACATAATTAAGATTTCATGACTTAGACATGGGTTGGTGATTTTATTCTGTATTGGTTTGTTATTTGTCAAGTTTATTTGATCAGCTTTTACATTTTGTTCTTCTAATGCATTCTTAGTCAATCATCAATTCACCTATGCCTCAGTTTTCCTTTGGTTTTGTTTTTTTACCTCTGATTTTTGCTTTAAACACTTGTTTTGCTAATCTTTCATTTCCCATTGTAAAAATAGGAGATTTTTAATTAATATTATTTTAATCCTTTTATTAATCGTACTGGATGCGGCATTGTTTAAATATAGGATTCTTATTTATTTTATTTAATCTCTTTTTCTAACAATTATTTTTTGTAATTCTGAGTGTTCCTATATATTTATTTATTGCACAAGGGTAAACTCTGATTGGTGCAATGACCTTAACTCTTTCTTTCAGAATCCAAATAATCACTGACTCAAGACCAAAATACAAAATAAACACATTTAATAAAACAAAAACAATATATATATATATATATATATATACTTCAAACAATATTACATAACTAACTAAAAATTTAATTGGATCCAAGGCCTTTTTAAAATTAAACTTACACTTAAAACTAGACTAAACACTTTGTTTTCACATTGACAAAATGTTCATTTTCACAGGATCCTTTTTCATCACTCATGTAGCACACATTAATTCTTCCTAACTCAATTCTGTCTCTTTTTAGTAGAAATAATAGACAGATCTGGCATCCTTAAGACAGATGAAACTTCCTAATCAGAGTTTTCTCGAACATTCCTTTAGAATATAAATAGCAATTTCTTCTTTTATTCACTAACTTATCGACAGTCTTAAGTTTTCCACTTTAAGAAATTCACAGTTCTACGATTCTCTTTTTGGAACCTACTATAAATTTTCCAATTAGTGTTTCCTCCAATATTCCTTTTAAAACGCCTATAGCAATATTTCCCTTTTATTTATCAATACTTATTCCACTTTGAAACTTCATTGTTCCACGATTCCTTCTTCAGAATATACTATTAATTTTCCTCTGACTGTCACATAAAAAAACTCAAATTCCTCCAAATCTAAATATCTGCCGGCCTGTGTTCTAATTTTTTCTCCGAACACTCTCTTGTTTATTCTCTCATTGCTTTGATACCGAACTTGTCTGCTGTCAATCACACATCAAACTTCTCAACGAACATGTGCACTCCTTGAAACTGGTAAGCAAGCAGTTAGGTATAATGCCTGACACATTATCTCTGTTAGCGACAAGAGAATGTCTTCATAAAACACAACTTAATATTTTAAATTACAATAAATTTGTTTAAAGTAATACAAATATCAAATCCAGTAAGTACATAAATTTTTTAAATGCTTTACATATCACTTTGACAAAACAATTTCAATAACGGGCACATCGCAAGTGCCGCCAATGCATGTTATGAAACTAAAACTAATAAACATACTAACATAAACAATACTTAAAAATATTGAGAATTTTACATTATGATTATTTTTACACCATTATATTTAAGTGACGATATCATTTTAGATTAGCTCTGCTTACACATTCTTGAATATTATCAGTAGCAAATCATTTTCTGATATCTCTGTTTTTAACTGGTTTTGGCAATGATGCAATCAATTTTCTCTCTCTCTCTCCTAATGTTCCCTATTCTTTGATTAATTGTTTTATTTCCAGTTGAACTCTCTGATCCACCGCATGCTAAATTGGCTTAACACGTTCATTGCCAATCATGCATTATCGCGTGATGTGAGTTCTCACCAAACGGCCGATCACGCGTTATCGCGTGGACATCGCTAACTAAATAAAAAAAAAAAAAAAAATTGGCCACCACACGAAATTCCAATTTTCAGCTTGGCAATGAACGTGTCGAACACTGTCCTGGTCTTTTGACTGATTTCTTTCTTATTCCACATAAATTTATTCAACTGATTACCCAGTACCATAATGATTTTGTTTATTCTACTTGCTTCTATATTTAATATGTCCACTTCACCAAAAATTATATATAAATAGCTGAACGTTTCACTTATTCTGCAGGTTGCCATTAAGAATTCAGTTGGTTTTTCATGTTCTCATCTTTTTATTGCTGATTTTCTTATCAAATTTGCTATAGCTGTTATTCAGCGCACTTGGAATGAATTCACTTATGACTTGAAGTGAATTTATTCAAGAATTAGAATGCTGTCTACATAAATGAAAGAACTAAACTTAATAACTTTTATTTGAATTGTCAGATTTGATACTTTTCTTAGCATGATGATTTCTGTATATCTGTTCAAATATATTAACGAGATCAAAGCATTAATGTCGTCCACATAAATTATGTGAAAATCGATCCTACCTTTCACCTGATTTAATATCAAAGCATCTTCCTTTATGTCCTTTTGTTCTGACTGCTAATTTGCAACTTATGTTCTTTATTGCTCTATATAAGATTTCAGTTTAGTATTTTGAACACTCCCCGCCCCTCCTTCACACTCTAGACATTATCATGTACTTTTGTAAGATCATCAATGCTAAAAAGAGGCTGATCATCATTATATCTACTTTGCTGTTTAGATCTCCAACAGGAACCAGTTTTTCCAATTTTTCTTTATATCAGCTAGCTTCCTTTTATTAATGACTTAAATTCCTTTACTATTTAAACCTTCTTTGAGACTATAAGCATACATAAGTTCAATACATTCACCATTTTTTGAGAAGTAGATGTAACCCCCCCCCCCCCCAATAATTTGAGTGATCTTATGTACTGAACTAAAAGTGACTTTGATATTCTTAGCCTTTAAGATGTGTTCTGTTCTCTTCTTTTTATATGGGAGGGTCAGTACACTTTTTAATTAGTTATCTTATTTGAATAATATCATTGCTTTTCTCTTTAAACATGTTTCATATCGATGTTGAATTGTGGGGATCCAGAAATACAACTTAAATCTTTTATCATGTTACTCGCCATTTTTTATGTTACTCACCATGGGTAAGTAACATTAAAATATGTTACTCACCCATGGTATCAGTCTACTTTACATAAATATTGTTATAGGTGATGTTTTAAAAAACTAAATGTTATGACGACAAAACAAAGTGATAATTCTTTAATTTTCATTATAGATTATGTGTAATTATAAGGAAATATGCTTTCCTTTAATGTGAGTTGAAAATGGCCACGAGACAGCCTGTCACAACTTATATTGTGTTTTCTTTTGTTTATTGTTCATAATAAAGGGTGAATTTATATAAATTTTCCATCAACAATAATTTAATAGAAAAAACAAATAATAAATTCATGAAAACAAGAAAATAGTAGCACTCACTGTGCAGCTAGAATCACTTTTCATAATGCATTCAGTCACATGATTTGGTCTTTGATTTGTTTTTGCAAGATAATTCTATTTTTTTAAATCACAGTATTAAAAAGCATTTTCATTATAAAATGTTCAACTATTTAATTACACTAAGCTAATTCATGTTGTGAGCTGTGAAAAATAAGCGTAGGCCAATACTATTTTACTGTTGTGTACCTACTTAACAGATAGAGGTTTTGGAAGAATAAGATATATAGATATACTACAGTATTTAAATACATTGTGCCAATTTAAATTTTTGCATTTATAATTACCAGTTTATTTTGTTAATGAAATTATATTGTGAGAAAAGCATAATTAATTTATTTTTTAAATAATAGATGATCTATTACATATGTCATACTCATAGTGTAAGAGACACAATAGGACCATATATGTACAAGCAGCAACTCAGGAATGGCTCTTACAGAATTCTCTATCAGTAACAAGCTTTACATTATGAATACATTTTTTAAGAAAGCCCCCAAAAGAAAATGAAGATGTCCAAATTGAGAAATAAAAAATGAAATAGATTATATACT
Organism: Typopeltis vanoorti; assembly: GCF_054136105.1. NCBI lineage: Eukaryota > Metazoa > Arthropoda > Arachnida > Uropygi > Thelyphonidae > Typopeltis > Typopeltis vanoorti. The sequence goes on from NC_143556.1 coordinate 13,077,171, forward strand.
GTGTAACAATAAAGAAATAGTTCAAGATATGTCAGTACTAAATCAAGTAAAAACAGGAAGTGACCACCTACTGGTGAGAGCCAAAATTAAAATAAACCCCAAATTGGAAAGAATAAAATGACTAAACAACAAAAAAATCGAGAAATTTTGACTTAAAACCTATTGAAAACAAGAAGAAGCATTAGGAAGAAAAACTCAATCAAAAACTATACTTAATAAATATATTTGAAGAAGACATAAATAAAATAAGCAGAAACCTAACAGAAGTAATAATCTCAGCAGCCAACGAATTCAAAAGCAACAAACAACAAAAAGACTATAAACTTTCAGAGGAAACCTTACAACTACTAAAAAAAGATGAAATATGAAACAAGACAAAAACTTAATTTCTAAAATAGAATATGCAGAACTATGCAAAACAATAAGGAAAAAGATAAGAAATGAAATAAGAATTTATAACACTAAAAATTATAACACTGTAAGAGCCATTCCTGAGTTGCTGCTTGTATCATATATGTATGGTCCTATAATTATAACTTAAAACACTAAAACACTAGATTGGAGAAAGAATTAGAGGACACAAGTTTTGTCAAAACTAAAGATCCAGAAAAGAAATGGGAACAAGTTAAAGAGAATATAAAGAAGATTGTAGAAGAAGAAATCGGATATATGTAAGAGCTAAAAGAATAAAAAAACCTTGGATAACTAATGAGATGATTTCTCTAATGGAAGAAAGAAGAAAATGGAAAAATAAAGACACCTCAGAAGGGAAAATACAATATAGAACCCTGAATGACAGATTGAGAAGGGAAATAGAGAAGATTGGCTTAAAAAACAATGTGAAGAAATGGAAAATTATGAGACAGTAAGGTATGATCTTTTGTATGAAAAAGCAAGAAGCATGAATCACAAGAGAAATGGAATTCGAGCTAGAGGCATAGAAAATAAGAATGGAGAAATCATAACTGAAGAAGATAAAATCCTAATGAGACGGAAGGAATACATTAAAGATCTATATGACAAGGAAAATAGACCAAATGAGTTGTCATTAGAAGATATAAAGAAGGTAAATGAAGATGATCTAGGCCCTGAGATTTTGAAGACAGAAGTAGAAATGACCATTAAAGAACTAAAATGTGGAAAGGCAGAAGGATCTTTTGATGAATTCCTGAAACAATTTCAGAAGAAAGGAACTGAAGAAATAACCAAAATAATAAATTTAATTTATAACAAAGGAGAATTACCAAAAGATTTTATGACCTTAATATTTATACCTATTCCAAAGAAAAGTAATGTTGTGAACTGCAAGGATTTTAGAACAATAAGCCTCATTTCCCATACATCAAAAATGCTTACGAGAATCTTAACATGAAGAATTGCATCTAAGGTGGAAGAATGTCATGGAGAAGATCAGTTTAGTTTCAAGAAGGTTAGGGCAACAAGAGATGCGATTGGACTGTTAAGAATAGTAAGTGAAAGAAGTCTGAAAGTGAATAAAGAAGTTAATATCTGTTATATAGATTTTGAAAAAGCTTTTGACTTTGTAAAATGGGATAAGATGGTGGAAGTAATGGAAAAGATTGGTATAGATTGGAAAGACAGAAGACTAATTATTTCACTATATATGGAACAAACTGCCATGGTGAGAGACATATATGGTACAACAAAACCAGGTATCATTGGATGAGGAGTAAGACAAGGCTGTTCTCTGTCACCAGTTTTGTTTAACATGTATTCTGAAGCAATATTAAAAGAAGCACTGGAGAATTTGGAAGAAGGAATAAAGATTAGAGGTAGACAGATATTTGCAATAAGATACGCAGTTGACAAGGCACTATTATCAAAATTAACAAAATTATCAAATACTGAAACAAGACTACAACATCTATTGAACAGATTACTGGAATCCTGTATCACTTATGGAATGAAAATTAACATCAGAAAAACAAAGGTAATGAAAATTGCAAGGAAAGAGGCAAATATGGATATCAGAATAAATGGGGAAAAGTTGAATCAAGTAAAGACATTTAAATATCTAGGAAGTGTTATTAGCAGTGATGGAAGATGTAAAAGTGACATAAAAGAAAGAATAGCAATGGGAAGAGATGCCTTTAATAGAAAATGGAATTTATTCAGAAGTAAAATGGATAGAAACCTAAAGAAAAGACTAATGAAATGTTATGTGTGGAGTGTTGCCCTCTATGCAGCTGAAACTTGGACATTGAAGAAATTAAGATTTTGGAAAGCTTTGAGATGTGGATTTGGAGAAGAATGGAAAAAATCAAATGGACAGATAAAATAACCTAATGAAGAGGTCTTGAAAAGAATAGAAAAAAGAAGTCTGTTAAGGAGGATAAAAAGAAGAAAGGGAAACTGGATCGGACATATTCTGAGAGGGAATGGAATCATCAGAGATGCCATCGAAGGACAAATGGACAGAAAAAGACCCAGAGGAAGAGTAAGGATAACAATGCTGAATGGAGACAGGTACACAACCTTGAAAGAGAAGGCTCAGAACAGAAGAGAGTGGAAGAAAAGTTTTTGCTACTAAGAGAAGAACCTGCTCAATTGCAGAATAACCAAGAAGAAGAAGAACAACACTAAAAAATAAAAGAAACAATTGAAAACAATAAAAATATGAAAATACTAAGAAAACATTTATTAGTTTTCAAAAGTCAAATAACTGCAATAAAAGACAAGAATGTAACTATAATAAGGAACCAAGAACAAATCCTAAGCAGACTAGAAAAATTTTATAAAGAACTCTATAGTGATCTTTCAGTAGATAAAATCAAATATAAATTACTCTTCTCCATCGCATATAGAATTCATCCCCCCATTCACTTCAGATGAAATGAAATAAACATTAAAACAAATGGAAAATGTCCTGGTGAAGACCTAATTCACACAGAATTAATTAAATGGGGAGGAAATAATATAATTCACCATGTCACAAACTTACTAAATCTATGCCTAGAAGAGAGAAAGATACCAGAAAACTGGAAAAATGCTACTCTGATACTGTTATTTAAAAAAGGGGACAAAGAAGAAGTAAAGAACTATAGGCCAATTAGTATTCTCTCCAATCTGTACGAAATTCTCACAAAAGTAATAACAAATAGGTTAACCCTCTGTTCTAGACTTAAATCAACCAGTAGAACCACCAGGATCCCTTGAAGGCTTTAGCACAATTGATCATATTCATGCAGTAAAACAAATAATAGAAAAGCAGAAGAAAACCAATTGCCTCTCTGTTTAGCTTTTATTGATTATGAAAAAGCATTCGATTCCATCAAAACTAATGCAATAATCAAAGCACTCCAGAATCAGGGAGTTCCTGGAGAATGTGTGGATCTTCTCCAGGAAATATACCACATGCAACAGCAACAATCCAACTTCACATGAGTAGCAGTAAAATATCAATTGAAAAAGGTGTCTGACAAGGAGACTCTCTATCACCCAAAATCTTTACAGCAGTCCTTCAAGAAATATTTAATAATATAAACTGGATAAACCTTGGTATAAAAATTAATAACAGAAACTTAACACAACTGAGATATGCAGATGCTGTCATAATTTTTGCAAACACTCCAGAAAACCTTAATATAATGATGAAAGACCTATATTATGAAAGCAGAAAAGTCGGTCTAAAAATAAACAGAAAAAAACTAAAATCATGTTTAATCATTTTGTAACACCAAAAAACAATTTTATTATTATTATTGTTACGGGCGACTCCAGGAGTCCTTAGACTCATCGAGGGAGGTCCTAAACATCATGTCCTCTCACCACAGATACTTGACATTCTCACAGTATCTATCATATCTTGCCTTGAACTCACTCACTGTCATAGCCCACAACAGACTCTGCAGCTTATTCCACTCATTTACCACTCTAAAAGTAAAGAACCCAGCTCTAACACCCTTGCTAACCACACTCTTGCCCAGCTTCCATAGATATCCCTAGTTCTCCCACCACCAGTCCTGATCTCAAAAATATCCTCTGAATTAATCCTATAGAAACGTTTAGCAATTTGAATGTCTCAATCATACTCCCCTTTTCCACCTATCAACTAATTTCTGCAACCCACAAATCTTCAACCTGTTCTCATAAGGTTCATTCCAGACCTGCTATCATCTTGGTCACTCGCCTCTGAATCCTCTCCACCCCCTCCCCATCAAGAAGAAACCTAGGTGACCAAATCTGGGCACAGTAGTCGAGATGAGGTCTTATCAAGGCTCGATATAGAAGAACTATAACTTGTTTGTCTCTGCTTGTTAAAGTATTTTTCAGCAACCAAGTGATCTGATGAGCTGTTTTGGCCACTTTTGCAACGTGCCACCCCCCCCCCCCCCCTAAACTTCAACTCCTTATCCACTAACACTTCTAAATCTCGTGCCTCAACAATTTACTGGAGTACAGTTCCACCAATGTAGTAATCTGCTGCTAATCTTTTCACCCCGAAATGTATAACCTTACATTTTGCCACATTAAATTGACATCCATTCTCCTTAGCCCAGACCTCCAATTTATCCAAATCTTCTTGCAAAATTTTGACATCATCTGCATTCACTATTAATGGGCCCTACCCAACTTTGCATCATCTGCAAACAAATGAACTGTTCCTCTCAGATCCTTTCCTATATCATTAATGAACAAATTAAACAGCAGTGGTCCAAGAACAGATCTTTGTGGCACACCACTAGTCACAAGCCGTCTTTTGGACTCCACTCCTGAATAAACCACTCTCTGGTGTCTCTCCATCAACCACCCTCCTATCCATCTCACCAACCCTATATCCATCCCCATTTGCTCCAGTTTACTGATTAGAATAACGTGGTATCCTGTCAAAGGCCTTGACAAAGTCCAGTAGAATCACTGTAAACCCATTACCCTTATCTAATTCAGCTGTCACTGTGTTATAAAACTTGAGCAAGTTACTGAGGCATGATCTACCCTTCACAAAGCCATGCTGTCCCCTGTACAGTATCTCATTTTCATCAATCCATTCCTGTATTTTTCCCTTGACTACTCTCTCCAAGACCTTGATAACGCTCCTGATATGCTGATTGGTCAGTAATTTGCAACAGTCTTGGATACTCCTTTATGCAGTGGAACTATTTTTCCCCTCTTTCCAAACCTTCGGGACTAAACCAGACCCGAGACTCAGATTAAACCACATGGTCAAGGGCACTGATAATTCTTTAGCCGTTTCACGTAAGACCTGTGCCGGTATACCATCCAATCCCACAGATGTATTGACATTAAGGTTCTGTAATAGACTATTCACCTCCGTTTCATTCATCACAATTCACATATAAACTAATGGTTCCTTCATTTTTTCAACGTCACCACCTGGATGATATACTCTTGCAAAGTGCTCACTCAGTAATTCCACTATATCGACTGATTCAGTGACTTCCTTACCATTGTCATTCCTTAAAATCCTTTTGCCGTGTACAGTTTTTTTTTTTTTTTGCTTGCAGCATATTGAAAGAACTGTTTGGGATTCTCTTTAGCTTGCATAGCTAGTTTCCTTTCATAATCTGCTTTTGCTTTTTTTACCACACTCATTACCCTTCTGGCCTGCACTTTATACCGTTCGTGTGCCTGCAGGTCACCTCTTTCTTTAAATTCCCTCCACAGTTTTTTTTTTTTGCAGCTCAAGCTTAATGGTGTTATTCATCCATTTAACCCCTACTTGTTTTACTATTCATATCCTAGGTATACAATCAGCCATAACCTCCTGTAAATGCTCCTTGACCACTTCCCATGCTCTATCAACATCCAGCCCTTGCAGTTGCCCATGCCGTGGCACTGATCCAAGCAATCTCCTAAGCTTGTCATATTTGCAAAATATGAAGAGACTCTTTCTTGGAAAGAGTCTCTTCATATACATATTTTGGTCATCTTATTGATGTAAACTGTGGATTCCAAAAGGAAATAAATAGAAGAGTTCAACTTGCCTGGGGTGCATTCAGAAAATTGAAAAGCATTTTTCAGAACAACGATGTCCTACTCTGTTTAAAAAGGAAGGCATTTAACCAGTGTATACTTCCACTCATCACATGTGGTTGTGAAACTTTGTTGCTAACAAAAGAATTGGCAAATAAACTAACAACAACAGCTCAAAGAAAAATGGAGAGGTTGATGCTAGGCATCACATTAAAAGATAAGATGCAAAACACCTGGATAAGAAGGCAGTCTTACATCATTCTTCACCATAAACGACTAAAATGGAAATGAGCCGGACATCTATCCTGGAGAGATGAGCGATGGACCACTATACTAATGAACTGGATTCCAAAAGAAGGGAAACGGGTCCAAGGACATCCTGAAAGAAGGTGCAGTTATGAACTGTCAAAATTTGTTGGGAAAAATTAGTCAACCATTGCCAAGAACAGAGAAAGTTGGAAAGAACTGGAGGGGGCCTTCGTCCAGCAGTCGACAGAAAATGGCTGAAAAGAAGGAGAAGAAGAATACAGATTCCTCATGGAGTTAGAAGACCCATCATGATACTACATTGACACACTAGCCATTATTCATACAATGCCTATCATATCTCTCCTGAAACTCATTCACAGATGAAGCACTGACTATCACCTCTGGTAATGCATCCTACCTATTCACCACCCTCTGAGCAAAAAAATCTAGTCCTAACACCTCTGTTCTCTCCTCTCCTCCACTGTAGTGGAAAAAAGTCACTAATATCAATCTTATGAAATGTCTAATAGCTTATATGCTTCTGTCATATCTCCTCTCTTATGCCTCTCAGCTAGTTTTTTGTAGCCCACAAACCTGCCACAATCTTTGTCACTCATCTCTGAATTCTCTAACACCTCTTCATCACCAAGGAATCTGGGTGACCAGATAAACAAATAAAAAGAATTTAAAAAAAATTTCCCTATCTTGATATATCTGGAGATGTTAACTGTTATTTTACATGCTTTCTGGTTTTTTAGTTTTTCATGTTATTTCCTGATGAAGTGAAACATAGTATTTCATCAAAAACTAGTCGAAATAAACACATCATTTCTATTTGGCATCTTTGTTTGTGGTTTAATACCAGATAAAATATTTCTAGTATATATCTAACAGATTTATAAAATCATTTAAAGTTTATTAAATTGATATATATATATATATATATATATATATATATATACACACACACATCTGTTTTTGTGTACTTAATTTTCCTTTAAATAATTCATTATAAGTTAATGAACATTTTAAAGCAGTTTTTTTTTCTATCTACAGGATCCCAAAGACTGTTTAGTAGCATATAGTGAGATTGTGGAATTTGTTAGTGATAAAAGTAATTCGCCAATAATGGAAGAAGAATTAAAGAGTAGAGGAGTGAGTATTAACTATAGTAATAGAGAAATAAATTTTAGTAATTTCAGTATATAATTTTAATGCTTATTTTTGTATTTTCTCTCGTTTTCATCGGATTTTTATTTTTCCAGATATATTTTAATCGTGCTTTTTTTATATTTAAAAAAAAAACAGCCATTTATTACTTCAACACACACAAAAAAAGCATGCATACTTAAGCACTGTTCTTAATCAGTTTGATAAAGGAATATAAACTATTAAAATAAAAAAATAACAATAAAAGCACAAAATATAGCTTCTCCAATATAACTTTAATAGATAAGATTTTCAGAGTAAGGGTGAAAGAAAATGAAAAGTGATTGTGGCTGAATAGAGCATGATTAAGTTTAAGATTTCTGTGGTTTTAATAATGATATACGTCAGTATCCAGTATAAGGACCACATTATGTGAAGAGTAAAAAAAACTATATATAATGTAAACTCTATTGGTCTTGTGAATTGATAGGCTTACATCATGAGATAAAATTGTTGGTCGATTTTTTAATACATTGTATCCTTTCAGTTCCGAAAGTTTTAATTTATATTTTAATTTACATTCTATAGTTCTGAAACCTTTTGTGCAGTATCTTTAATCTCCTGAAAAGTCAACCCGTTGACTCATGAAACTAGTATTCGTGAAATATAGTTCTTTACTCCTTGCATAATGCGGTCCTTTTACCTGAAGTTAGATGTAGAGCATGATTCATTTTTATACTGTAAAGTAATAAAGTTATTCTTTGTTTTTTGTATATTTAGGTAAGGTGCCTTTCATTTTATGATGTTGTATTCGATTTTATTTTACTTGATGCCTTTGAAGATTTAGAAACTCCTCCACTTTCTGTCACTGCTGTTGTTCAGAATCGATGGCTGTCCAGTGGATTTAAAGAAACTGTAAGAGAGAGAGAATTCTTTGGATTATTCATATTTAAAGTTGTAAAGTTTGCTTCAGTTTTTATGTTTGAAACAGTTTTTAGCTAAAAATTTCTTGTATCATTATTATTTATATTGAACAGAAATTTATTGTGAGCTAATAATAAATTCTAAGCATTTTCTTATAAAAAAATGGATCACTGTTACTTAAAGAAAAAAAGATAAAAAGACACAAATTAAAAAAAAAACACGTAATGTTGTATTGTTTATATTTTTCTGATAATTTTAATATCATAGCAATACAAAATTGATTTGGGAATGCATGCAACAATATGATAGTTGTAGGCTGCAAATATAAGTTTCTATAAATGGAGCTATATCTGTGAGAGTATGAATACTTTGTTTTTAAGTTTATGGAAGTTTTTTCACTTGATTATGCTACTAATTATATATTTGGCCTCACTTGGCATCACTTGCCTTTATCCAAATGTAAGCAAACAAAGTTTGTGCCTGAAGTACTTTCAGGACTGGGGCAACTCGTGGTAAAGGTGGTATAAGTTCTCATTACTTGCCTTAGCATCCCATAATGCAAAGCACATCTCCTTGCAGACATGTATAATGTTATGCATGAAGGAAAGGATCACTACCCAGACCGGTTTCGACCTTTATTGAGGTCTCATCAGTGGGAGCCAGACCCACAAGGAGATGTACTTTGCATTATGGGATGCTAAGGCAACTGATGAGAACTTATACCACCTTTACCATGAATTGCACCAGTCCTGAAAGTACTTCAGGCGCAAACTTTGTTTGCTTACACTTGGATAAAGGATAAAACCAGATACAGTAAAACCCCGTTTTTACGTTCCCGCAATTTACGTTTTCCTGCCATTTACATCATTTTCTGTTGGTCCCATCTTAAGGCCTATTCTTATGATATATTGTTTTCTCACCATTAACAACTTGATGTGCACGTTATTTCCCGTGATTTGTGTTTTTTTCTCGAGTGACAATACTGATTTTTGAATCGATTTCTGCAGAAATCTGCGCATTTCTGTTCCCAGATGGCGTTGCTTTTGGCTGTAGTTTCGCTTCCGCCATCACACTGACCTCCACGCTTGCAGCAGTAATGTGGTCATGAGCAATACTGTGATTTTTCAATCACACTATGAATTGATATTGCAGAATTTCTGCTACGTAATTTAGCGTGTGAAAGTTGCTTTCAAGTTGCATAATTTTATGTGGTGGATTATCCATGTTAGTAACATGGAGAAAAAAGACATAAAATGTATTTCGGTAGAAGAAAAGATGGCAATTCTGTGATTTGTAGATTGGCATGCCGAAACACGTAGGCATTTAGCAAAAGATCTTGGACTCTCCATGTCCACTTTGAACACGATAGTAAAAAACAGGTCAAGCATTGAACTCAATGCAAAGAAATCTGGTGCTATGTCAAAAAAAAAAAAAAAAAAAAAAAAAACGAAAAGCAAAAACAATCAACAATTAAAGATTTTTTTAAATGGACAAATGTAAGTAATTGCAAATTCATTTATTTTCAGTTATTAAATTTTGTAATCAAGTATGTAGACTCACATACTAACAGTAAGTCATCTTAACCTTTTTTACATTTCTTGCTATTTACACTTTTTTCCATCAGTCCCCTGAAAAGTGTAAAAAAGAGGTTTTACTGTATATAATTAATACTTTATTTTATTTTATTTTTTTTTTGGGGGGGGGGTCTTGTTTCCGCCTCATCACTGTCATCCTTAGACAAGACATATTTTCTCCCTTTCTAATTTCTATAAAATGGCTGTCTCATGATGACAAAGATAATTTCATGAACTAGGAATCCTATAAACTCCTTGAAGAGACCTTAGGTAATTTTTTTACTTTTCCACAACTGACTCTCGCTATAGCAAACTTGTGGGCACTACCAGTTATAATTTATGGTAGATAGTTTGCTGTAGTGGATTTCCTTTGCATATTATCCTTTGTAACACCCTACAGTCACATTTGGTGAGTATGGTGGATTGTCCACTGCAGGTAGCATTTGTAGTTGACTCCTGTGATTTCATAGCTATTTGTCTGAAAGTGAAAATTTGATCTTGATAACCCTGTTTTTTCTGAATCCAGTTGTTGTCCAAGTCTTCCCCCCCCCCCCCCCAAAGACACGCTATTTTTTTAATCCTCTTTTTTAGTATGCCTACCAAAAATATCTTACCTGGTATGATCAGTACAGAAATTTCTGTGTAATTTTTACATTGTTTTATTGATGTGTACAGCTCGTCTCCAATCATCTGGGAATCAACCTTCTGAATTATACATTGCAGCCACTATAAAACTTTTATACCTCCATGCTTGAGCATTTCTGGTCAAATATTATCTATTCTATCTGCCTTCCACCTTTCAGAGGCTTTTTCTATCTCAAGTATTGATATGTTCTGCTGATTGCATTCGTTTGAATGTTTTCTACCAACATTCTATTGCTTCTTGCATCCCAGTTTATCTTTATCATCACTTTTCATGTAACCTTTACAATGTGTATGATTCTGCTTACAATACTATTTCCTCCCTTTCTAAACTTTTTCAGTAGTCTCAGAACATTTTGTTACTTTCTTGTTGTTTATTTTCTTTATCCTTGTCCAAGTCTTTCCATGACTTTTGTTTAGTTACATTTACATATTGCTTCACTTTCTGATATTTTTCTATACATGCTGTCATATGCTGACTTACTTGCCAAGAACTTGCAGTACGCTTTCTTTTCCATGACTGCCTCTAATTTCCTTAGTCCACTATGGAGTTCTGATTTATCTCCTTGCAGACAACTTTACCATATGCCTTTCTGGCTGAATCAGCCAGTGTTTTCTTCATAATCAGCCAATGAGGCTGCAGGATTTGTTTCTGTTTTTCATTCGCATTCACCTTTCCTTGAATGATATATGAATATTTGAGTTGCACTTTAGCTCCAAATGCTCCTTGATCCCTTTTAAAAGTTTCTTATGTACTTTTCAGTATGATATTTAATATCATCCTGCTCAAAACTAAATGGTGATCAGTTCCTATTTCATATCTACTGTATACTCTTGTATACCTACATGATGCTATCATTATCAACAGTAGCATAGTTAATAAAGACTTTTCTCATGTCTTCTGTTTTGTGTTGGAACATGGTGCTAAATAATGACTAAATCTTATCTTAAACAGTAATCCAGCAGATACTTATCATTATAATTAGCTTTGCTTTCCCTTCTCCTCACACACATACCACACCTCAGATTTTCCTGTAAAAGTATACTAAGGTTAAGTAAATTTGAGATTTATGTTTTCAGAAAGATCTAATATCAAATCACATTTAAGATACAAAGAATGTTTATGCCAACTTTTCATCTGAAGTTGACAGAGTTTTTCCTTTGGAAAACTGGTTTTTCATTTCATAAAATAGGCAAGCAGGTCAGAAGAATATACAATTAAGATACGGTAATACATCGGCTTTATAGCTTTAGTTTCTGCAGCCTTGATGTGTAACAATCCAATGGAAAAGAATTCCTACTTTTTGGAGGCACTTTGCTGGCTGTGGATGTAATGTGTTCTTGTCAGCAAAGAACACATTATCAGAATACACATTGTCTGAGTATTAACCAAGGTAAAGGAAAACAGAATCTTTCATATGTGAAAATAAATAACTATTACTCTATCTTCATTGCAAATGGCAAAGAATTAGTATTAAAACATTATTTATGGGAAAATCTTGAATCTCAGATAATTTTACTGTTATGAGAGGGGGGTCTGGAAAGTTCTGATAAACACTTAGAACAAAAATTAATTTATTTTTATGTTTTCTTATATATCCTAAAAGAAAAGATATTTTTTGAAAAAATCTTTTTATATGAAAAAAAAAATTTTTAATGAAACATTTTTAGATAAAAAACATTTTTGTTCTAGGTGTTATCAGAACTTTCCAGACCCCCCCCTCCCCCCCGACAAGGTTTGTCAAAAAAAAAAAGGTGGAAGGGGAGTGGAGTACATTGTAAGACCCATTTTAAGACCCTCTCAGTTCAACAGCTGTAGACTACTTTACATCTGCCCTAGAGAGCACCGTGAGAAATTATCCATTTTTGTCCATTACAGTTTTGAATTGTTTCCACAATCACTTGTTAGAGGTGCCATGTGTTCTGTGAATTTTTGTGCTTTGAGGATGCTGGTTTGAAATCCAGTCAAATATCATCAGATTTATTTTGCTCTTATGGTGCAATCCATTAAATAATTAAAATCAATATCATCCACAAATCAAAATCAATCAACAGCAACAAGGTTAGGGAAAAATACCAGAGAACAATAATTTTTATGTATTATATAAAAAACAGCAAAATTCAAGTGAAAAGGACTTCCCCATTTCAGTTTCTTCTGTTTGTTAGTGTATATATATTTCCTTTATAAATAAAATATCTGCATGAGTTATGGAATAGAAGAGCTGATAGCATCTGGTGGAAACTATTTTTAAATAATCTTAAGCATATTTTATAAAAATTTACAATAAATAATAATGGCATTGAAACATTGCATGATTTTTTCATAACTTATTTTAACAGTATTACAACACCAAACCAGCTAAATTATAAAAAAAGTTGCTTATTAACTGACTTATATTTCGTCAGATTTCGAACCAGAATCTTCACAGCACATTACACGTTTCAGTTAACTAGATTGATGATCTTACATGGAGTGATATTGTATACAAAGTGCGGCAGTTTGGTAAGTTGAAATTGAAATTGGCCAGACAATCGAATAGGTCAGCTTTCTTCAAATGATGTCAGGATAGCTATATTATTCCTGCTTTTCTCAAATGTAAAAAAAAAAAAAAAAAAAGTTACATTTGGCTGTATTTACTACTGATGGACGAGTTTAGCACTCCAGTGGGAACAAATTGCTGCTAATCATATAGAGCTTACTAAGTTAAATAGCACTATAATGGCTCTACATAAAGAACTATTTAATATTTTAAATCCTGAACTGTGGGCTATCCTATATCACATCTCCAAAGTTTTTGTAAAAAAAAAATTCACAAAAGTTAAAAGCAGGTACTTGAAGAAATTTGAACTACAGCAGTGTCAGCATACTATGCTCTCTTCTCAACTTCAGTGAGATTGTGTGGTCATAATTTATTGTTACAGGTACAAGAATGCTCTCATTGTGGCCATAACTTTGCTGTTACACCTAAACAAGTTCCCAAACTAGAAATTATGATGAACATATAATGAGGCATCTATGATCTTCCACCTTATAAGGTGGAAGATCGTAGATATAGCCAATAAAGTACATTTTGACATAGCTAGCATCCTGAACAAATCTAAACCACCTAAAAGTAGTATACCACAAAATGAAATAGCTGCTTTAAAAAAGTTATATAAGAATAAAAATATCTTGGTTACTAAAGCTGATAAGAGTAATGCCACAATTATCATGAATTAAAAGGATTATAAAAAAAAAAAAACAGGATCTGTTAACTGACAGTTCTACCTATGAAATTATTGACCAAAAATCCGTTATGTCTCAAAAGGAAAAAAAAGTTCATAAATTACTGAAAAAAGTGACTTATTTGCCCAAAAAAATCATCAGCAGTTAGCTAAGTCATTTTCCCCTTTTACTGGCAACTCATATACTTTTATCAACAAAATTCTGTTCATTCAAATCACTAGTTAAAAATCACATTCTTAAAAATACAGGCATAATGGTTAGTTTCAGTATCATGTCTTTATTATTTTACTAAGGTAATAATACACACTTGAATTAATAAAGTCTCTCTCCCCTGATATCTTTGAATTATTCAAATTTACTATGCAGGCATGTTACTTTACATGACAAGGAAAAATCTATAATTAGATTAATGGTACTGCTGTGGGTGGTCCCCCCCCCCTCCCCGTCAACTAACTTTTACATGGAACACTTGGATAACATACTACTTACCATAACTACATACAAGCCTTTAGTGTTGTTACCTTTTTGTTGATGTGCTTGCCATTTGGTCCCATGGACAAGATACCTTGGATTCTCTTGTTATTTACCTAAACAGCCAGTACCCCAAAAATTCACTTCACAGCAGAAAAATAATCTCATAACTATTTGCCATTTCTTGACACATTAGTCACCTGGTTTTCAGGTGGTTTGCTATCTTTTTCCACTTATAGAAAGCCAACACACACAGGAAGATATCTATATAAGCAATCATATCATCATCGTCATTCAGTCCAGCAGTATGGTATTCTAAAAAACCCATTTACACACAGAGCTAGGGCTATTTGTTCTAATGATGCAGCTCTTTGTACCAAACTTAAATATCTTCATACTTTCCTGGCCAATGGTTACAGCTCCTACAAAATAGATAAAATACTACATGGCTTTCTTACTTCCCCTTCCTCAAGCACACAAGAACAAAACCATTATTCCTATTCCCTCTGTTTCAGGTACATCTGAAAAGATAGTTAAAGTACTAATAAAATATAACCTTTACACCACATTCAAATGACATCTTAAATTAGCAAGTCTCCACCCTCCTAAAGATAAACTCCATCCCCCTGGCATATCCTGGAGTGTATGAAGTTCCATGTGACAGTGACTTGGCCTACTGTAGACCGACGAGAAGATCTGTAACATTTGCCTTAGAGAACATAAATAATACATTCACTACCATTTTTCTAGCAAGTCTGGACTGGCAGACTATGCTTTGGACATCCCTTCACACAGGATTAGATGAAAGAAAACCGTGTACTTTATAAAAGTCATTACAGGTCAATAAAGACTATTTTTAGAGTTAGCCATGGCTATGAAGCAAGTGTGGTTGCATTAATTTGCCAAAAATTTGGGCAGCACTGTTATCTTAAGATCAACTCCTACTTACGCTACACTAATAAGGCCAATAATGGAATATGCAGCGTCTATCTGGTCACCTTCATCAGTAAAGGAAAAATTAGACAAAGTACAAGCAAAAGCATCCAAGATTATCATTGGTGCAGTCTCGTCCACTAACAACATCAGAGACCAACAGGAATGTGGGCTTGAGCTGCTGGAGGACAGATGGAAATTTGCCACCATAAAATTCATTAATAATATCAGAAGCTACCAAAGTGATCATATCTTCCTGAAACCTTATGAACATTGGAATCAAAAATGCAGACTTCACAGATCATCAACTTTACAGTATGATGGCACTATCAGAAAGGAAATAGGTCATGATCATCTAAATGCCCACATAAGCAAAAAACCTCTATTTTCCAGTCCTTTAATTCATTTTGCTCCTTTCTCTTAGTGTTACATGGTGATCAGCATTCATTTTAGAAATTATGGACTTAACAACCGTGTTATAAATAACTCTTTTAATATACCAACGTTTCGATCTTCATATTAAGATCATCATCTGGAGCATATACAAATATACAAGGTGGTATCAAACGTTTCGAGACTAGGTTTGTAACACGCCAACAGATGGCAGTACAAGACTGCACGCACAGTCACAGGGAGCACCTACCTTCATAAGTCAGTGTGCCAAAAGACATCATCCTGTGTACATCGAGAGCTGTGTAACTGATGCTATTCTGACCACCTGCATTACCATATCTGCAATTTCATCATGGACAGCAAGTTAGAACAAAGAGCAAATGTGAAATTCTGCATGAAACTGGGCAAATCTACCACAGAGACATTTGACATGATTCGGCAAGTTTATGGTGATGCTGCAATGAGTTGTTCAAGGTGTTTTGAGTGGCATGCGTGCTTCAAGAGCGGAAGAACATCACTGGAAGACTATGAGAGATCAAGAAGACCTTCAACGAGCTCAACCCCCAAAAATGTCGAAACCATTCAGCAATTTGTGCATGAGGATTGTCGGAGGACACTCCACAACATTGCTGCCATTGTTGGTGTGTCATATGGAACAGTCCAGGCAATCCTCACGTGTGATTTGAACATGCACCATGTTGCTGCCAAGTTCGTCCCCAGGCTGCTGACCCAGGAGCAGAAGGAACACTGCTTTGAAGTCTGCCGAGAACTCCATCAGCATGCCGTGGATGACCCATCCTTTATGTCGAGGATCATTACTGGTGACGAAACTTGGGTGTACAGGTACGACCCTGAGACGAAGCAACAGTCTTCACAGTGGAAGAGCCCATCATCTCCACGACCGAAAAAGGCCAGGCAGGTCCGCAGCTCGACCAAGTGCATGCTCATCATCTTTTTCGACATTTGCGGCATTGTGCATCGAGAATTTGTCCTCAGGGAACAGACCATCAATAGCGAGTTCTACTGCCAGGTTTTAAGGCATCTGAGGGAGGACATTCGGCGAAAGCGACCGGATCTGTGCCGTGCGAAAAACTGGATGCTCCATGACGACAATGCATCCTGTCAACAAGCTCTCCTTACATGTGAGTTTCTCGCCAGAAACAACATGATCTTAGTTCCACACCCACCCTGCTCTCCAGCTCAAAGGTCACCATTTTGACACCATTGCAGAGATCCACAGCAAATCGCAGAAGGTTTTGAAAAGAAGACTTCCAGGACACATTCCAAAAATGGCAGAAACACTGGAAGCACTGTATTGCTTGGCAAGGGAACTATTTTGAAGGTGATAGTGTGTAAACGTAGATAAATAAAGTAATTTCTCGTAAACAGAGTTAGTCTCGAAACTTTTTGATACCACCTCGTATACAGGACAAGCTGCGTTACATTACATACAGTAAGTTAAAGAAACAATGAATTAATCACAAGTTATTCTACTGGAATGACCTCTAGTGGAAAAAAAAAATTATTATTTATAAAATGTATCAAGCTAAATTGTATTTATGATAACATGAATACATTTCTTTCTTACAGATAGTTTTCTTTCAGTAACAATGATGTCCTATTTTTAGTATTACAATTGTTATTTTTGATTTAGGATCCTGGATTTTCTACAGTCCTGTTTATAGTTGCTCTTAGAGAGGAAGGTTCCGTGGGTCAAATATATGACTTCCATATGTTTGGGATTTTTAGACCATCGTTATTGTTCAGATTGGGGTGGTTGGTAATAATCTCACAGGCTTCCTTAAATTTGTGTTACCATGTTTTGGTGTGATGTAGACAACTAGTGCTTTTCCAGTCAATTCTATGTTAGGTGTTCAGGGCATGATCAGAAAGGCCAGCTTCACCATAATTATTATATTTAATGTGTCATTTATGTTCTTTTTGTCTGATAGGAATTGTGTGCCCTGTTTCTCCTATATATGGCATGTTACAGGTGCAATAAATACGGTATACTCCAGGGTGGGCCAGCGGAGGGAATGGGTCTTTGGATGAGTTGAGGTTGTATTTTTGTAGTATTCTGTTTATTTTATCTGATATCCCTTTAATGTAAGGAATGGTTATAATTTTACTGTAGTCTGATTTGTCTTTGTTTATTATTGAGGTCTTGTAGAGAATTTTGTTAATAGTGTTTTGGCTGTACCCATTTTTTTGAAAGTATTGCTGATAACTTTAAATTCATCTTTCAGTACCTGTTCACTGGAGCAGATCTTCAGAACCCTGTTTTTTAGTGTATTAATAACACCTAGTTTTTGTGTTGGGTGGTGGTAGGAGTTTATGTGTATATATTGGCCAGTATGTGTTGGTTTTCGGTAAACGGTGAAGGAAAGATTGCCAGAAGGAAGACGTGTGACAAGTGTATCTATAAAGAAGTGTGTTCTGTTTTTCAATCTCAATTGTGAACTGTATTATGCATTTGTGTTGTTTGTTTAGGCGGCTAAGGAATGTGTCTAGTGTCTGGCGGCCATGGCACCAGATCGTGAAAACATCGTCAATGTATTTAAACCAGACTTTGGGTTTTAAAGGAGAGGAACCTAAAGCAAGTTGTTCAAAATGTTCCATATAAAAGTTAGCAATGCGGGGGGGGATAATGGCGAGCCCATGGCTGTGCCTTCTTTTTGTAGGTAGAAAGCGTTTTGCCATACAAAATAACGAGAATGCTGCAATACATGTGCAATGAGCACCGTGATATCTGGAGGGAATTCGTTCTGTAAAAGAAGGATTGTGTCATTGATTGGGACATTCATAAAGAGGGCAGAGACATCAAAACTGACTAATAAATCATCTTTTTCTAATGTAATGTCTTTGATAATGTTTATGAAGTGTTGTGTTTTTGATGTAGGAGGGGGAATGATCTACCAATTCCTTGAGTGTTGCCGCTAATTTTTTGGCAAAGTGATAATTCGAGCTATCTATTCCTTTGACTGTAATCCGGAATGCTGTGTTATCTTTGTGTATTTTTGGTAGCCCGTAAATTCTTGGGGATGGAGCGTATTGCGGAAATAGTTTTTTGACTGTATCTTCGGGCCATGTGGTAATTGACTTAAGTAGTTTCTCTGTTTTCTTTTTTATTCTATTGATTGGGTTGTAGTTAACGAGCTGGTATGTGTTAATGTCCGAGACTAGCAGGTTCATTTTTTCCACATAAGTGGTTTGGTTTAAAATAATGGTGGCACTTCCTTTATCGACTCTAGTTATTACAATGTTCGGATTTGACTTTAATGATTTCACCACTGTTAATTCGTGTTTTGTTAAGTTGCTGTTATTGTTTTGTTATGATTTAAAATGTTTGGTTGTTTCTAAATGTATTTTGTCTGCTATGTTATTTGGGATGAATCTTAAGCCTTTTTCTATGTTACAAATAAATTCAAGTTTATCGACTTTGGTGCTACGGCAAAATTTAGACCTTTATTTAGTACTGAGAGTTCGTCTTTGTTTAAAACGTGGTTGGATAGGTTAACTAGGTTACTGTTACCTGTAGGCGATTGGTGACTCCTGTTGTTTCTTGCTTCTGGTTGGTTGTTATTGTTCACTGTGGAGAGATTTGAATATGGCCACTGGTTTTGTCGATCTTTTAGTCTATGAAATATGGAAATTAGGTTTTCTTTTTTGTTTGAAGGATATGGTTTGCTGTGTTGTCCGTAATCTTTTCCAGGATCATCCAGATATCTGTGTTTAAGTAGCTTGAAAGTTCCGATTTTTCCTTTTGTAGCTGGTTTTGATTAACGGCCAACTTCTTTCTGGTAGCTTGGATCTGTTCTCTGAGTAGCGCTTTCTCCATGCGGTGGTATATTCGTTGCTCCTTTGTTGAGGTGAATTTTCTCTTTAGTTTGATGCAATTTGGAATGATGTTGCTGTCCCTACACCGTTTTAAAAAAGCCAGTCGATTGATCAAACTAGAACCATTAATCTTCAGCTGACCGTATTGATTGCATCGCTTGTGGGTCGAATCTCCATGAATTATCATAATCCTTTCTTTTAGTGTTACATGGTAATCAGCATTCATTTTAGAAATTATGGACCTTACAACCATGTTATAAATAACTCTTTTAATATCCTGACATTTCAATCTTCATATTAAGATCATCATGTTGAGCATATACAAATATATAGGACAAACTGCGTTACATTACATACCATAAGCTAAAGAAATGATGAATTGATCACAAGTTATTCTACTGGCATGACCTCTAGTGAAAAAAAAAAAATATTTATAAACTACATCAAGCTAAATTCTATTTATGATAACATGAATAAACATTCTTTCTTACAGATAGTTTTCTTTCAGTAACAATGATGTCCTATTTTTAGCATTACAATTGTTATTTTTGATTTAGGATCCTGGATTTTCTACAGTCCTGTTTATAGTTGCTCTTAGAGAGGAAGGTTCCATGGGTCAAATATATGCCTTCCATATGTTTGGGATTTTTAGACCATCATTATTGCTCCAGTCCATCATTATTCCAGTCCTTTACCTTCAAATACCTTCATAAATCTAAACCTTACTAAACTCTGTGCAAAAAAAGAATCAAAAGAAACACTCAAAGAAAAAGGTCTAAGTACTATCAACCTTCTTTCATCCTCCAAACAGGTTATTTGTTATACTGATGGATCGTCAGACACCAATATGTTAATAGAGGTGCTGGTGCTCTCCTTCTACTCCCGAAAGGTGAAAAACTTGCAATAAAAGTTCGATCTGGGAGAATTGCTTCCAATTTTACCAGCGAACTTTATGCAATAAATAAAGCACTTGAAGCCTACTTAAAATTATCATCTTAACAATCAGAGGGAATTATAATTTACATTGATTCAAGAGGCAATCAAAAATGGCAATACTAAGCTCACACAAGACATCCATGAACTCTTAAACCAACTGAAGTGTTTGAGAAAAAGTCATTTTACAATGGATTCCTGCTCATGTAGACATTGATTATAATGAAGCAGTTGATAGGAAAAGAGGCCAGAGAACTCATCCAAGAAACTGACATGATAACTCTTGCTGCACTAGCAAAATCTAAATAATTCCACTAAAATCAGGGATACAACACCAAATTCCCAAAATCAATGCTGACAGAAAGACCACCACCATGATAACAAGACTTGGAACAGGACATTTTAGAGGAATGAAGATCAACACAGATGATATGAGAACATATAGAAACTGCAGTAACTGCCCTAATACTGAACTGATATCCACTAACATTTTTACCTGTCCAGCAATTACAGCAGCTTTGCAAACAATAGACCCTTATCCTGGACAGATCTAGCGTTATATGAACAAAATCATCAACATAGCCAAAGCAGTTCAAGGAGCCACATGGAAATATCTAAAACTCTTCAAAGGACAAGACAATAACAACAACAACTCCTACATAGCTTGTAATACTTCTTTTTTATAACATTATAGGGCACCAAATTATAACTTTAGATGAGTTTGAATCGTTACAATTTGAATTGTTTCACTTACTTAGTGGTTACTAAAGCTGATAGGGTAATGGCACAGTTATCATGAATTAGAAGGATTACAAAAAAAAAAAAAAAAAAAAGGCAGGATCTGTTAAATGACATTTCTACCTATGAAATTATTGACCCAGACTCCTCCACTATGTCTCAAAAGGAAAAAAGTCCATAAATTATTGAAAAAAAGTGACTTCTTGGCCCAAAGAAATCATAACTAAAATAAAATTGCGTTAAACCATCTTCTATTTATGGAGTACCTAAATAGAAGATGGTTTAACTCTGCAAATCTAATATTCCCACTTGCTCTATAATTGAAATCGATGTTAACAGTAACATGTTAACATGTGAGGTTTTGCATGTCTTATAAAAATATTACTTTAGATCAATTTTTAATTGTTTCACTTACTCATCGTCACGTGTTAACTGAAACATGTAATGTGCTCTGAAGATGCTAGTTTGTAATCAAAATATAAGCCAATAAACATGTTTACACAAAAAAAATGTTAATAAACATCTTTTTTGTGTAATTTAGTTGGTTTGGCATTGTGAATTGCAAAATGAAGAATGGAAAGGCTGTGGGAGCAGACCAGATACCTGGGGAAGTATGGAAAAGTTTGAGCAGTGAGGGTGTGGATATGTTATGGGATCTGATGTGTAAAATAGCCCAACAGGAAAAGATACCAGAGGAATGGAGGAAAAATATTCTCGTCCCAATCTACAAAGGAAGAGGAGATGTTCAAGACTGTGGCAACTATAGAAGAATCAAGCTGATGTCACACACATTAAAAATATGGGAAAGAGTAATTGAAGCAAGGTTATGGCAGGAAACGAAAATTGGTGAGGAGCAGTTTGGATTTATGCCAGGAAGAGGGACAACGGATGCAATATTTGCGCTAAGGCGATTGATGGAGAAATATAGAGAGATGCAAGTGGATCTGCACATGGTGTTTATAGATCTGGAAAAGGCATACAACAGAGTGGCCAGGCAGGAGGTATGGAGGTGTATGAGGAAGAAGGGGGTGTCGGAGAAGTATGAGAGGTTGGTGAAGGAGATGTACGTGGGAACAGAAACTCAGGTCAGGTCTAGTGTTGGCATGACAGAAGGGTTCCCTATTGTCGTAGGGCTACACCCAGGGTCAGCTCTGAGCCCCTACCTCTTTGACCTGGTCATGGATGCACTAGTGGAGGATGTCAAGAAGGAGGCACCATGGAGCATGCTGTTTGCCGATGACATTGTTCTATGCGAATCATCCCGAGAGAATCTTGAAAATACCCTGGAAGAGTGGAGAAAGGCATTGGAGGAGAGTGGCATGAGAATTAACCGGGCGAAGACTGAATATATGTCAACGGGGAGTGACGAGGATATCGTCATACGACTCCAGGGTGAAAGGCTAATTTCAGGGAAGAAATTCAAGTACCTTGGGTTAGTTGTCGAGAGGAATGGTGACCTGGATGAGGAAATACAGCACCAAATAACATGCGGTTGGATGAATTGGAGGAAGATGAGCGGGGTCCTGTGCGACAAGAGAGTGAGTTGTAAGAGGAAAGCTCTATAAGATGGTGGTGGTGAGGCCGGCGATGCTCCGTGGTGCGGAGACATGGCCTAAAACCAAGGCACAGGAGAGCAAGATGGAGGTAGTGGAGATGCGGATGTTGAGATGGATGAGTGGTGTGACAAAGAAGGACAGGATAAGGAATGACTACATCAGAGGGACGGTTAAGGTGGGACCAATTGGCAAGAAGATACAAAAAAGTAGGCTGAGGTGGTTTGGACATGTTGAGAGGAAGGGTGAGGAGTATGTTGGTAAACGAGTGGAGTATATGGAGTTAGAGGGAAGGAGGAAAGGAGGCAGGCCCAAGCTCAGGTGGAGGGATAAGATGACAGAGGATCTTAGGGAGAAAGGATGGAGTCCGAAGGATGCCCTGGACCGGAGAACTTGGAAGAGGAAGGTTAAAGATTGGTGCAATCCTAAGCTTGTCTGTTAGATTGATTGCATGATTTCATTATTATTAAACATATTGCTTTAATACATAAATAAAGTTAACTGTGCTCTTTATATAAATGAGACAAATAGTTGTTGCAACTGACAGCTAGCTGGAAGTAAAGTGGAAACCCAGTAAGTTAAGGCACTGATGCGGTTATTATTTGAGTACAGTAATTTTCTCTTCTTTTTTTTGCATGCTCTTGTTAGTCTATAAATCACCTATGGAAAGGCCTTGGAAAAACCTGGGTTTGAATCTTATGTAAAATGCAAAGGCCCTTTTATATGATCTTTTCCAGTGAAGGTAAGTTACCTACTGTGTTAGGACAATAGGTTCTTTTTTATCACAGAAACTGCTTTTTTTTTTCATCTGGAAAAACAAATTCTAGATATATAGATTATGCATATAGGATTAATCATTCTGTTATGGCATTAATTAGGTTTCTTATAAAGCTAAATTACTTGGCCATGATAGGCAGTTGAGCCTAAAGCTTTGAGAGATTATGAAATAAATAAGCCATACTTTGCATGTAGCTGTCATTTTCTAATGAATGAATCAGTATTGTCTGGAATATTGTATTCAGTATACTGAGCTTATATTTTGTTTAAATTCCTTGTTTTATCCAAGTGTGTTAATATACCTTTAGATTAATTAGAACCTGTAAAATATTTACAAGTGAAATCTGTATTAATTCTTGAAAACTGTACACCACAAAAAAAAAAAAAAAAGAGGAGGGGGTGGAATTTAATATTAGTAACATCCTACTAGACTGGATGTTAGAGTAATTCCTAGTGAATTCACAGAAGAAAAATCAACTTGGTTAAATGATTTTTTGGAGACCAATGAGGAGAGCTTTGGGAAAGGGTCAAGATGATAAAACAGGATACAGTCAAGAAGAATCTCAGCCCAATAAAATGGATATCAGACGCAACTTGCAAACTAATTGAAAGAAGGTTGGAAAAACAAAAAGACACAGGGACTGAAGAATATAAGAGAATACATAGAGAAGTCAGAAGAGCCATCAAGCAGGACAAGGAAAAGTTTTATACTAATAAATGTGAAGAGATAGAGCTCCAGATGAGGAAGCACAATTATAAAATGTTTCATTTAGTTTGTGACCTGAAGTACAAGTTTAAGCTAAAATTGAATGTCATCAAAGACAGAAATGGAGCACTACTAACAGAAGAATTGGAAATCAGAAACAGATGTAAAGAATACTGTGAGGAACCTTATAACAGAGTGGATAAAGAAAATTGAGAAGAGCCTTCTCACCAGGAAAATTTCAATTTGGAACCTCCTCTACTTAGGCTTAAGGTTGAAAGAGTGGTTAAGTAGCTTAGCAATAAGGCCCCAGCTACAGATGGAATCCCAACAGAGTTAATTTAGGCCACAGGAGATGGAGGGATAAGAGTGTTTCATAGATTGATTATAAGGATATGGGAGATAGGATCATGGCCTAGAAACTAGAAGTCAGTTTTCATACTTCTTCCTTCTTATGTAGTAGTATGAAGGATTACAAGAACTATAGAACTATTAGTTTAATCTCTCATGCAAGCAAGATTTTATTGAAGATCATACTAAATAGGATTGAAACCAAAGTTGAGTCGATGGTTCTCAAAGGAAATACAAACAGGGAAGCTCTTGAGAAACAAGTGTACCTTAATGAAGAAAGAATTGAGGAAGTCAGCAAGTTTGAGTGCCTGAGATCCATTATTAATGTGAAGAAGTGCTGTTCAGAAGACATCAGAAGAAGATTAGAAATGGCTAAAACAAGTCAGAGACCTGTCTAAATTCTGGTTGGTGGATCCTATCTCCATTGGAACAAAGTTGAGGATTTTGGATGCAGTTGTTTTTCCAACAGCGACTTATGGATGTGAGACTTGGAAACCTATAGCTGCTTTTGAGATGTGGTGTTACAGAAGGCTGTTGAGGATATCATATACTGAAAGGCATATAAATGAATGGGTGTTAGAAAAGATCAGTAGAACTTTAAAGCTCCTTAAGGATATTGGTAGAAGAAAGTTAAAATATTTTGGACACATTAAAAGGATGGAAGGGAGAGCTTCTCAGAACAGTACCTTCTGAGGACTGGTGTGACACATCATCAAGCATCGGAGTGATCATACAGCATCTGTGATGTCCAATGAACAGAAGAAGAAGAAGAAATATTAGTAACTAAAAAGATTAACACTTCACAAATTAATGTATAGAATACTCTTATTGCAGAATTCATTGTTTTTTTATAGGGTTTCATACTTTTGCTTAACAAAACTGTGAAATCTCTCCCCCCCCCCCACCTCCCATTAAAACATAAATTCAAGTTGAAATATTTGGAGCGAGCAGTTTCTTATATCAAAAATTCTGTCTCTCTCTCCCTCCTGCCTTTCCTTATGATAGTGTAAGAATTCACTATCATAAACATTTAATAAATGCTCAGCTTGAAAATGTTAAGTTCATGAAACAAAATTAATTCTCCTACTCTGTGTTTAAAGTAGAACAGTAACAAATTAAATTTTTTTTACTTATAAGTTCATAAAGTGATTGCTTTATAGAATTTAATCAATAATGTTTGCTTGTATATAACTAAATCAATTTCAAAATTCATAAATTTTAGGCTCTCGCCACTGCTGTCTGGTCTGTACTAAAGGCAAAGAGAAAGATGCTAAAGGTATTTACATTTTAAAAGCATACCGTTATTTGCTGTATTCTAATTAAGAATTAAGTTTTTATGCTTCTGTTTCTTAGTTTTCCTATTTATTTCTGTATAGAGCAAAATTAGGATATTAAAATACACTCTCTCTCTCTCTCTCTGTAAATTATTTTTGTAAATTGTACCATATTATAAATGAGAATAGTCAATGTGTTTGCATGTGATAATAAAACAGTAGCATTAAGGTCTATTAATTGAAGCTTTGGCACTATTTTGAAAAACTGTTTATGCTTAAGATAATTCCTGATTTATGTCACTTAAAAATGAATTTACATTCAACTCTTACTATCCATTAATTTGAAGAGAAACACACAGAAGACCTTGATTCACTCAGCCAGAGGTGAATGTGGTGAAGTGAAGTTAAAAACTATGGAGATCTCAAGAAATAGTTAGTCTGGGAAAAGGAAAAAAATGGTAAATTTTTTTGTAAATAAATCAGTATTCTGCCTTTATATAGAAAACAAACTAAGAAAGCTAATTCTTATGTGTATATTATGTGACACCTCTCTCGATGAGTCCAAAGACTCATTGAGGGATAGTGTGCCAAGAGCATCGAACGATTGATTCCCTTCCAACTACTAACTGCGCTCAAACTTGCTTAAGTTTTTGTGAGCCATTAGTAACAGAGGCTCTACCAATCAACCAACCTTTGCTGGTAAACAAAGGTCATGAGAAGATTTAGGAGGAATATAAAAAATAAATATGAATGTATGAAAAATATTCTAAAACTGTTTTAAAAAAGCTAAGAGATGGAGGAAAGAGTACTACTATGATAATCAAAGTTGATAAAGATTACTCACAAACTAAGGATATTCTAATTATTTGGAATAATTTGAAAAATATTATTGAGGAAACCATCGACAGCAAACATCTTCCTTTGCAGGGGATTGTAATCATGAATGCATTTTAGTATTCGAAGCAGCAAGAGTAGTAATATTCAACCAGAAATGCTTTACTATAGAGATATAACATTTTGTAATGGCTGTATTGCATAATTCAGAATGCATTATCATATGATCATGTCAGGTTCCAGATTGAAGTGCTTCTCTCATTACACATATCTGAAAAAATGTGAAATAAAAGTGAATACGGTACTTATATAAGTTTTCATATTGTGTGTTCCTAGTAAGACATTTACAAGTATACTTAAGAAACTCAAGAAGAGGCTAAGGAAAATTGTCCAGGAGAAATTTGAAGAAAAAGAATGGAGATTGTTGCCCGGACCATATCGTATATTAAGACAGATAAGCTATACGAAATACTACAAAATACAGTAAGAGCATGATGTCCACTGTTATTCATCATCTCTATACTGTAGATCACATCATGAAGGAAAGTCATGATAAACCTGATATTAGAATCTGATATTAAACTCAGTTCTTTATTTTATGCAGATGATGTTATACTTTTCAATAAATCAATTACAAGTCGATATCAATACAATAAAAAATGACAATAGAAGCACAGAAATGTTGTTTTTAATCACAGTTTTAATTCATAACATGAGGCACTAATAAGGAAATAAATAATGTATTTATTTAATTAGTTGCTGATATTTCATTTGTTTTTATCCAGTATCTTCAGAGCACAAAACAATTTGTTACAGCATGCAAACGGCAACAGTTAGTTAATTGTGGGAGTTTAAATAAGCAATGAAGTGATATATTTATTTACTATTTATTTTCTTATGCCTTGTGTGGTGAATTAAAACCATGTTAAAAGAACACATGACCTACCAACACATAATCCTTTCAACTTATCTGAGAAGCACAAAATATATCAACTGCAGTTTTAAAGGAGAATCCCTAGTACAGATAAAATAGTGTTCACATTTTGACATAATATTTTGTGAAGATGGCAAATTAAATATGAAAATAAATAACAGAATGAGCAAGGGTGATGTAGGAGAGTGAAGCATTTTGATATTTTATTTATTTATTTTTTTTTGAAATTAGAGAGAAATTAGCCACAATACCAAACTAACAATATATAGAACATATAGAGTTGGATAAACAGTAGAATACTTTTGAGACAGCAAATATGAAAATTCTAAGAAAAATGAATGGAGGGATCGAATGACATTAGGTCAGAACCATATTAAAAATGAAACTATTGGAAAGGGACATGACATTAGTAGCATTCAAGAATATGTAAAGAGAATGTCTTTAAGATAGTATGCATGTGACTTAAACTGGGAGAAGAAAGGTTAGCAAAACCACTTTTCAAAAAAAAAATGGCATGTAGGGGTGCTTAAGGGTCAAAGTTGTATAACTGAGAGGAGACTTCCACATAGCCTTTAAAGCAATGTGGAGAACCGACCAAGGCTTCTGACCTAATGTCCAATATTCACCTTCTCATGGTGTACCCCGAGCTCTCATAGTACCCATATATGAAAGTTTATTAATAAAAAATTGAATGTAAAAATTGCCGAAGTATTTTCCGTTAGATATCTACCTGGATACCAAATGAATGAGGATGGGCTGGCAATTTGGTATTTAGCCGACCAAATTATATTCTTGTTTGTTTAAACCACAATGCAAAATGATGCTACAACATGGCAGAATTTCATGCTTGCTGGAGCTCAAGACTAAATAGTGATCACTATTTAGTTGTGAGCAAGATGAGATTGAATTTCATATTGAAAAGAAGAACATGTAAGAAAGTTGTAAAGTAAATAAAACTTGAGCAGCTCTTTAATGTGAACTTAGGCTAAAATACACAAACATTATTCAAGAAAAAATGAAAGAGTTTGAGAACAGGATCTAAACCTTGGAGATTCTGTGGCAAGCCCTGAAGAAAGCATTGAATGATTCAGTCAGAGAGGCATCTGGTGATGTTATCTGCAAGGATAGAATAATCAGAACTTCATGATGAACACAGGAAGGTAAAGAAGAAAGTGTATCAAAAGTTCCTGGCAAATAAGTCTGCTTGTGTTCTACAGGCATAAATATATAAAAAAAAAAAAGCTAAATTTTTTTTCCTCATAGGATGGTGCATGATTGGAATGGATTGCCATTGGATGTTATGTATGCAATCAGTGTGAATGAATTCAAGAATAAGTATGATATCTGGTGCATGTAGTATGTGGCCTCCCTTGATGAGTCCCTGACTCCCTGAAGGTCTCTCTTAATAATAATAAATACCGTGTAAAACTAGCTAAACAAACGTCATGGGAAGACTTTGATAAGAACATAGGAAATAAATATCAGGAAGGTAGCAAGATATTTCTGGAAGTGTTGAAAAAGCTCAGAAATGGAGGAAAGAGTGCTGTAAAAGGAATTAGAGATGATAAAGGTGACATGAAAACTTTAGGAAAGAAAAGTATCCTTGATGTATGGAGTAATTACTTAGAAGAATTGCTAAACGAAACAATTGCTAAACGACAGCACAGTAGTAAAAACACTCAACAGGCATGCAATCAGGAATACATATCCATACTTGAAGTAGAAAAAGCCATCCAAAGCCTGAAATGTGGAAAGGCAGCTGGAGTAGATATTTGACCAGAAATGCTCTAGTATGGAAGTATAAAATCTTATAATGGCTGCACTGCATAGTTCAGAATGCTTGGATAGAGAAAAAAATTCCAGATGATTGGAGAGCTCTCATAGTACTTGTATATGAAAAGGGAAATAAAACTGAATGTGAAAATTACTGAGTGTTACTAGTAAGATTTATGCAAGTATATTTGAGAAACAGTTGAGAAGGATCGTGGAAAGGAAGCTTGGTGGATTGTAGATAGGAAGTTAGTACTGATATAGGTTTTTCATGTAGTATTGTCATATCCTGTACATGCCTTGAGGATACACGTCAGGAATTTGATGATGATGAAATGGCAAGTAAATCCCCAGAGGAGAAGGACCATTTGGAAGGAAAACTATTGATAGGAAACTACATTTTTGAAAATTTAAATGTTTTCAGCCATCATAATAGATTTGACTCTTATTACATGCAACTTTAATTAAAGACAATTGGAAAAAGTTGTGATAGCAAAAGGATCCCTTTACAGATTTACTTTAGCACAGAATTGATGTAAATAAGGCTTTGTGCAGAACTGCTTTTGGTATGTTGTCATAGTAACTGAGGAAGTTTGTTATAATGGTGTTTACTATTGTGAGAGTTGCATAGCATGTTCATCCTACAAAGATATATATCAGGAAATCATAATTATTTGGGGTTTCTTTAGTTTTGTTCTTGAATATAACTGCACACCTTACATACTGTCATATATTATTATTAAGAGAGAGAGTCATTAAGGGAGGCCACATTCTACACACACACCTGCTGCCATACTTGTTTTGAATTCATTCACAATGTTTGCATGCACAACATCCAATGGCAATCCATTCCAGTCATGCACTATTCTATGAGAGAAAAATCTAGATCTCACCCCTTTCTTAGTGGCATTCATTGTAAGCTTCCAAGGATGCTTTCTTGTCCTTTCCCCATCTTCCATAAAATAAGACATTCCATCAACTGAAATTTTGTATGAGTCTTTCAGAACTTATATATGTCTCAATCATATCACCCCTCTTTCTCCTGTTTGCTAGTGTCTGCAGTCTACAAATTATCAATCTGTCTTCATAATCAGTATTCCACAATCTTGATATCATTTATAACACCCTCCTTTGCAGACAGAAACACAACAGAAACCAGGAGACCAGATCTGGTTACAATAGTCAGTGTAAGGTCTTATCAAGGCCTTCTAAAGAGGCAAAATGATATCCTTATTTATTTACATGTCAAAGTTCATTTCAGCATTGCATTTATCTTGAGTTGTATTTGCAATCTTTGCTATATGGTCCGTGAATTTCAACTTTCTATCTACTAACACTTCCAAGATCTCTAGCCTCATCAGTTTCTTCTAGCATAATTCTACCAATATACTGTCATTGGATATCTAATTTTGCCAAAGTGAATGACTTTATATTTACTTATATTTGAACTGACATCCATTTTCCTATGCCTACAATTCCAGATTGTTCAAATTTTTTGCAGGGTACTGCATATCAGTCACATTCCTGATTACCCTAACTATCTTTGCATCATCAGCAGATAACTGTGTGTTGCTTGTCAAATCCTTTCCAATGTCATTAATGCACATATTGAATAACAGTGGACCAAGGACTGATCCTTGTGGTACACCACTTGTTTCCTTAAATTTTGCAGACTCGTGTCCCCCATATACCACTTTTTATCTGTCATTTGGTCATCTTCTTATTCATGTGAATATTTTATAATCCAGTTCCATATTCTCCAGTTTATGCAACTGTCTTCATGCTGCATTTTGTCAAAAGCCTTAGCAAAATCCAAAAGTATCACTGTGTATCCATTCCCCTTGTCTAGCTCAATGGTAACATTATGGAATGTGAAGTTGCTAAAACATGACCTTCCCTTAGTAAATCCGTGTTTTTCATTGCAAAGTAGAGATTCTCTGTTAATCCGTTTCTGCATGTGAGCCCTTACCAACTTTTCCAAAATCTTCACCACTACTATAAATATTCTTTCTGGAAATTTTCCATATTATTCCTCTAAAATCATAGTAATAGTTATGACTATTTTGCCTATTTTCTTAAGGAGTATCCCTTGTATTATATCATTGGATTTTCTTAAAACTTAAAACTTTCCAATTAACTTAAAACATTAATGATATTTTAATGACATAAATTAAAATATATGGAAGGAATAATTTTTGACATACCTTTTTCTACATACCTTGAGGATTCTACATACCTTTGTAGAATCCTCAAGGTTATCTTTTTATAGATCAGCATCAGAAATGTATTGATAAAAATTATATAACCGAACTTTAGACCTTTAGAATGAATTCTGGATGATGATTATAACCATTTAGGGTCATTTGGATAAATACATTAGGACTTTTTTTTTCCCCAAGTGGGGGGGACAGAAAATTATGGAGATAAAAATATATGGAAACTAAAAATTTGGAAATTAAAGATATGCAAATTAAAAGCCGAAATATATATATATATATGACTACTAATATTAACTCAGAGTTGGCATATGTTCATTTTTTATATAAACTGACTAAAAATCCGAGAATTATAATAAATCGAGATTTATTGGATACGCAACATGTTTCGTCGGGATCGACCTCATCAGGCGTTAAGAACATAGAAAGCTATTAAAAGATACCGAAAAAACATTGAGACTCTCTAAAGCTATAAATTCGACTGTAAATTGCAGTTATTATGAACTTGAGCTATATATATAGTCCGTGTTAAAGTTCTGTTGTTGTACACCTGTGCGTGTGTGGATCCATGAGATTGCCAGTATCTGATAGTAAAGCTGAAAGAGTCAGGCAAATTATAGCTGAGATTATTGTTCATATGAAGAGGGTCCAAGGTAATTTCTTTTGACTCGACAATGCGGCGTTCTACCTCATCATGGCAAATGTGCAGGTTTGAAGTTGTCCAATTTACTTCATGTTGGCGGCTTTCATTATTTGTGTTTATTGAAAACAGGACAAACACAAGCTCATCAGAAAGTTCAACTTACACAAGTCAACACAAGAACGGTCTACTCTAAATAATTGTCATAACAGACTTAAAAATTTGGTGATTAACAAATTGCCATATGTTCTAAGTCCTGATGAAGAACAAATTCTCAGAAAGGGTCTTAATTTTGTATTGGCACCAAAATGCATTCCCAAAGAACTACTTTTAACTAAGATGGAGAAAGCAGCTTCGTTACTTCCTACCACAGACGCGAGTTTACTTCGCATAGAAGAATTCTTGCAATCAACAATGCAAAATCTCCTTCTGATAATATATCCCCTGGTGAGAGACTTGCAATTAAAAATCTAAGGAATAACAAGGACCTCGTCATCTTAAAAGCTGATAAGGGGAATGCAACTGTAGTTCTAGATAAAATAGACTATCGAGAAAAAATCTTAGCATTGTTAGAGTCGGATAATTATTCGGAAATTGAGAGGGATCCAACAAGAGAAATACGCAATAGAACCAATAATCTCCTACAGAAGACCACAGAAATTCCATGAAATACACAGCCTTCCATCTGTTCTTTACACCCACTCATTCCAAGGCTATATGGTCTCCCTAAGGTACATAAAGAAAACTACTCATTGAGACCTATAGTAGACAGCATTGACTCACCCACCTACAGGTTATCTAAATATCTGGTGTCATCGTTAAAAGCTTATTCGGGAAAATCTTCTTATATTAAAAACTCAACAGATTTTGTCTCTAAAATCAAGGACTTAAAACTCAAGTCTTCTGACATCATGGTGAGCTTTGACGTGGTAGCACTCTTTACCAACATTCCGACACAAGAAGTTCTCCATATTTTAAATAACAAGATTTCAAATAAAATGTTCTCTCTACTATCTCACTGTGTAAGCTCTGGCTATTTTGAATTCGAAGGTAAACTTTATAAACAAGTCAAAGGATTAGCAATGGGAAGCCCCCTCTCTCCTATATTAGCCAACATTTTTTTTTTGAGGATTTTGAACAAAAGGCAATCTCCTCTTCTAGTTTAAAACCAAGAATTTGGCTTAGATATGTGGACGATATATTCCTCATATGGGAACATGGTATTGAGAATCTTCACAGTTTCTCAACCACTTAAACAACCTCCATCAAGATATCAAATTGACCATGGAGATTAAAGAAAATAGTTCCCTCTGTTTCCTAGATGTTAAACTCACCAAGACGCCCAAGTCCATAAAAGTCTCTGTATTTAGAAAGCCAACACACACGGACAGATATCTGCATGCGTCCTCACATCACCATCCAGCGCAAAAGATGAGTATTATATCAACTCTAGCGAATCGTGCAAGATCTGTACTGTCAGATGAAGAAGAACTAAAAAAAGAACTGAAAAAAGAACCAATCGAGTGATCGGGGTTGGATCAAAAAGTGGGATACCGAAAGGAAACAGAAACTGAAACTAACAGAACTGTTATCAGTAGGAACATGGAATGTGCGGACATTCTGAATGTCAGGAAAATTAGAACTACTTCGTGAGGAAATGAAGAGATATCGGTGGGATATACTAGGATTGGCAGGGATGAAATGGACATCATCTGGAGAGATCAATGGATGAGAAGTAATATGGTCAGGACATGACACTATGCACGAAGCAGGAGTTGGCTTCCTTCTTAGTAAAAGAGCTCGAGAGGCACTGTTAGGCTACAAACCAGTTAATGAACGAATCATAGTAGCAAGATGTCAGCAAAGCCATTCAACATATCAATAGTCCAGATATATGCACCCATATCTGACAGCACAAATGAGGATATTGACTTATTCTACAAAGATCTGACAGAGACAATAGAAATAATACCAAAGCAAGATGTGCTAATTATTGAAGGAGATTGGAATGCCAAAGTTGGAATAGATAATGATGGTTGGGAAAGAGTCGTTGGAAAATATGGTTTCGGAGAAAGAAATGAACGAGGTGAAAAATTATTAGAATTTGCTGTGGACCACGAGATGATGATCTGTAACACAAGATTCCAACAAAAGGAGTGTAGAAAATGGATGTGGCGATCAAATGATGGGAAAACCAAAAACATGATTGATATGATTAAAAGAAGATGGATAACATCAGTACAGCAACGTCGAACTTTTCAAGGAGCAGATATAGACTCAGACCATAATTTAGTGATTGCAAATATCAAGTTGAAATTAAAAAAGAAATATAAACCCCAACATCAAAATAGAAGAGATACAGCACGAATAAGTGAAGCAGAAATAGTAAGAAGGTACAGAACAGCGTTAGAAGAGAAACTTAAAAGTGTGGAGAAAGAAAAAACTCGAATTTAAGAGTGAAAAGAGTAATAAAGGCGATAGAAGATGCAGTTGAAGAAACAGTTCCAGAAGAAGAGAAGATCAAGAAGAAATGGATTACGCAAGAAACACTGAAGTTAGTACAGGAGAAAAGAATGTTGAAGATAAGAAGGGATACATCAGAACAAATAGAAGAGCAATATAGAAGAAAGTGTAATGAGGTGAAAAAAGCAGTCAGAATGAATAAGATGAAATGGTTAGAAGCCCAATTCAACAATATAGAACAGTACTATGTAGAGCATAAAACAAGGGAGGTATACAAAATGATCAGAACCATTAATAGAAAGTGGCAACCAAAACAGACCACAATTAAAGATGAAAAAGGCAAAGCATTGATGAATAAAGAAAAAATTGTACAGCAGTGGACAAGATACTGTAGTGAGTGATATGAAGACAAACTAGATTCAGATAGCATTGGGAAACTGACTGAAGAATTGAAGCAGATATCACCACCAGGTAATGAGCATGATATGGACATTTTAAGAGGAGAGGTAGAAAAAGCAATAGGACGGCTAAAACACAACAAGAGTCCTGGTAACAATAACATTACTGGAGAAATTATTAAATATGGTGGTGAAAGTATGGTCACAGAAATGCACCAACTATGTAATATGGTATGGAAAGAAGGGAAAATGCCAGAGGAGTGGGTGAAATCAATATTAGTAACATTATACAAGAAAAGAAATAAGCTAGAATGTAAAAATTATAGAACAATTGCCTTGATAAGTCACCTTGGTAAAGTGATGATGATCATATTGACAGAAAGATTGAGAACACAATTGGAAGCATACCTTGCAGACGAGCAAGCAGGATTTAGGAAGGATAGAACTACAATTCAACAGATTTTGACAATGAGGTTAATAGCAGAGAAAGCTAGGAGAAAAAACAAAAACATATATACTTGCTTTGTTGATTTTCAGAAAGCATTTGACAGTATTGACCAGAAAGTGACATTAGCAGTTCTGGAATCCTATGGAATTGATAAAAAAACTAATAGCTATATTAAAAAATGTTTACCAGAATGCAGTTGCAGCAGTTAGAATAGGTGATGATTTGGAGAAATGGTTTAAAACAAGCAGAGGTACTAGACAGGGAGATCCAATATCACAAAGCATTTTCATCACACATTTAGAAAGAGCAATGGATAAATTGAAGGAAGATACCAAAGGAATATCTGCACACAGAATGAGAATTAACAATCTGAGATTTGCATATGACATTGTTATTATTGAAGAAGACGAAAGAGAACTACAAAAAAACACTGAAACTGTTAAATGAGGAAGGGAAGAGATTTGGACTTGTTATGAACTTGGAAAAAACAAAGATGGTATTTGGTGAGCAGAACATGAAACAAAAGATACAAGTGGATGGAACTTATATAGAAAATGTAGAACAATTCACATATTTGGGAAGTAAATTGACATATGACTTGGACTGTAAAAAAGAAATAAAGATCAGGATTGCAAAGGGAAGAACAAATCTGAAGGCCATGGATAACATCTGGAAAAGTAAAGTGATCAGCCTGCAAACAAAACTAAGAGTACTGGAAACATGCATCTTCAGCGGTGTACTGTACGGATCTGAAACGTTGGTAATAAATAAAGAATCAAGAAAAATAATTTTGGCATTTGAAAGAACTTGTTACAGGAAGATTCTAAGAATAGGATGGGTACAGAAAATCACCAATGAAGAGCTCTATCAGAAGATACAATCAAAAGAGAATCTAATGCAGAAGATTATAAAACGGAAGCTGCAATTATTTTGACACATCTGTAGAATAAGTGAGGACCGGAAGATAAAGATATTTATGTTTGGTAATTTGGATGGTTTAAACAGAAGAGGTAGACCATACAGAGAATGGATAGACGATATAAAAGACTGGTGTGGAATGGGTGTACGAAAACTGCAACACTGTGCACTGGACAAAGAAAGGTGGAAGAAGATAGTGAAACAGGCATCAGACATCAACGGGCAGTGAGCCTATGGTTCGTGATGATGATGATATTCCTTCACTATCAGTTTTCTTGAGAATTTCTTGCTTAATAAGCTTGCACATCCATTGAGCTCTTACCCTATTTATTCTTTGAACTCTAAGGACACATTTCAATACTGCATAATTTTAAGTATTTTTAGTGCTTCCCATACACTGCCAAAATCCTTACTATCCAGCAACTGATACTGTAGGACTTAACCTAGTATTTTCCTTGGTTGATTATAATTTCCTGCTTTGTAGTTCAGCATGTAACCTTTTCTAAGTGGAACATTCAAGTTATTTCAATGTTATTGATACAATATTGATAGCATCTCTCCTGGTTACTCTCCTGATTTTCCTCAAAAGTATATCTTTGGTTTCTAGTCTCTTTTTTTCTTTCTTCAAACCCAACTTTCAGATTCATAAATTAAAGGTTTAAACACTACTCTACTAGTTTAGTGTTTGGTTTATTCATCTGTTTCCATATTCAGTTTACCACATTACTAAAATATTGTCCAAAATATTTTACTTGTTCTGTTTGCCATTGAGAATACAGCTGATGTTTCCTAATAAATTTGTTGCCATGTTATTCATTTTTCAGAATAATTCAGAACAATATCCTGAAGCCTTGTTGTTTATTTATTTAGTATAAATGTATAATTTTATCTTCATCAAGATCCAAACTTAGTTTAATGTCACTTTCCTTCATAATATGATCCATATAGATGACTTATTCCTGATTTGACATCAAACCGTCTTCCTGTTATTGTAACATATTGATGAGTTTTTTAAACCCTCAGATCTACCAAACTTAAATTCCAATCCTTGTTGTATTACCATGATTTTTCAACTATTTGTCTAAAGTAAAAAATATAGTTCTGATACATCTCTTTATTTTTCTGAATTCTGTTTGTTTTTTCCCAAGCTTTTCTTTCAATAACAATATCTAAAAATACTTATTATTTTTTTTTAAACCATTGTTGCACCTTATTTTTCCTAACAGTTTTGAGATAGTAGGCTAAAGAATATAAATTCAGTTGTTGATTAAGACTTTTGGAATTAAGTTCAGAAGTGTTTCATCCTAAAGAATGTATTTGAGTGTCATTAAATTGTGCATGATTTGGAAAATTTACTTGTTTTTTTGTTAGTAACTGGCAAAAGGGAAAATAAATAAATAATAAATAATTATATTATGATAATAAATAATAAATATATAAATAATAAATAGTTATGTATATATATGTTCCAACTGTTCACGTAGAGCATGGATATTGAAAAGTGAACAAGGAGGAAAAGGTTTTGAGTTATATGGACAGGATTTTAAATTCACACACAGCAATGTAATTTAAATATTATTAAATTATATATTAAATATTAGACTAACAAGCTATATGGACTTAGATAGTTCCTTAAAATAGACACATCAGTCAAGGATTTTCAGGGAAACATCACTTCTGAATCAAAGGACAAATAAGAGGTGCTAATGGCAGGCAATGTCAAGCTGCAGGAAAGAAATGGGAGAAACAGTTTTCAAAACTAAGTGTGCACTTAATGATAATAATTGAATGAATTTATTCAACATCATTGTCTGTATTGTTTTCACTATGTGCAAATATGTGAAGTGGTATAAATGTCTGTGTCTTTAGATATGATTTTCATTGACTAGCATGGGACCCCCACTATGCTTATTAAAGGCTTGAAGTAGTTTAAAAAAAAGTTCTATATTTGCTCCCAAGAACAGGGATTCTGAATTATCTAGTCTTTAGTAGCCTATGGTACTAAAATATACTACAAGTTAATAACTTATCATGGATGAAACTGACATGAGAATAATTGTTGACTTCAATTTAGAGTTAACACTGTCTACCATTTTTTCTGTTATCAGAAGTGTGGGGATGCAGATAACATTCTTCTGAACACCCATAAGAGGGTGTTCAGATGAATATTCTCTTTAAAAATTTATAAAAATTGGAAATCAGGGAAAATTGGAAATTTTCTGTCTTTTGCATAGTATGCTAGAATTCCATGCAAAGTTTTCTGGGAAAGATGGTTTGTGGGACATGGTAAATACTCTTTTTTGTATATTTTTAAATCTTTGCTCTTTTATCTATTCAAAAAATAAGTATTGCTACTTTGTAAAATAAATCTGTAGCTGTAGAGTTTCTTTTTAAATTTTTTAATACATTATAAAGAATTAGACTTAACTCTGAAAAAAAAACCTATCACATGAGCAGCCATCAGATTTTAAAAAATGTAGCAGCATAGGATTAAAAAATTTCGCCCATTTTTTGGTCATAATACACATAGGTTAGAATTACATGAATTGTGATATTTAAGTGATTTTTAATGATAATTAATTTAAATTTCAGTATCCAAATGGTTTCATCAGTCATTTTTACTCTATATCCGAGCATATAATTCCTGTCTTGGCATGGGGCTTTTTAGGGCCTAATGAACAATTAAAAAGCATATGTGTATTTTTCAAGGTGAGATGTATAGTTTATTTGTTTTCATTTAGAGATACATGTGAAGGGGCCTCATTTAGTTTTCATGGTCTGCATTTAGAAAATAGTAACTTATTGCAGTCTAAATCTTGTAGCATCAAAAAATCAGTAAACATCAGATCAGTAATACATTTTAGTATCTTTTTTTTAACTGAAGATATTTAAATTATTCTAAATTTGAGCATTTAATGAGAAAATGACACTTATTTACTGCAATCATTTTCTGAAATATGATTTGTAACAGATTTCAAAGATGTTTATCAGTAAAGAAAACTGCTTTTTATGAGACCATATTCTTAAATGTTGATTGACCCAAATGAGTACCTATTAAGCACATAAGAAATCAAAAAAAAAAAAAAGAAAAAATATATAATTACATATTTGATTCAGTTATTTCTGGATTATGCCTTGATGGATTTTATTGAAATTCAGTTTTTAGAATCCTTAAAAATTTTTTCAAGATATTTAAATTTTTGTTACTAATTATATGAAGAGCCAAAGGCTTCAGTTCAGCGACATGAACTTATTTAAGTTAAGGGATATTATTTCCCATATTGTTTCTTAGCTGAATAAGAAACTCAAAGAGTTTTATGCCGAATATAGAAACTATATAAAGTTCGGCGATTCCAAGCATAATCAAATACCTGGATATTGCAGCACCTGACCCTTGAAGGTAGTGCAAGCTGAGGCAACTCATAGAAAGGGTGGAGCAAGTTCCGATCACCATTCTTGATATTTACCCATAATATGGACTTAACTCCTAGGAGCTGTATTATTGTTTAACATTATGAGAGAAGGTCACTACCCAGACTGGTTTCGACCTTTTTTGAGGTCTCATCAGTGAGTAGGTAGACCTAGTTAATACCAAGTTTTAAATTTAAAATTTAAATTTTTGTTTTAGTTTAGTCAGAATATATAAACTAAATATTTCTAAATTATAATATTTCATTAATTCTGCTCTGGCCAGATGGAATTTAATAGAAAAATATTGGTATGTAGGATATACATTAAAAGTTGTCTATAATTTCATATATTTTCATATAATTTCATATATATTTCATAAGCATGTTGTAACTTTGGACACATTCATCAAATTTTTAGAGATGATAATGTG
Source organism: Typopeltis vanoorti (assembly GCF_054136105.1). Taxonomy (NCBI): domain Eukaryota; kingdom Metazoa; phylum Arthropoda; class Arachnida; order Uropygi; family Thelyphonidae; genus Typopeltis; species Typopeltis vanoorti. The sequence continues at coordinate 13,117,315 of NC_143556.1, forward strand.
TAGTACAATTCTTTGAACAACAAAATAAAAAAGGTGATATGAAGGCATGCAAGAATTATAGAATTATTAGTTTGATATCTCATGCAAGCAAAATTTTATTAAAGATCATGCTAAATAGGATTGAAGCCAAAGTTGAGGCAGAGATGCCAGAGGAACAAGCAGGTTTTAGGAAAGATAGGGGCACCAGAGATCAGATCCTTTACCTTAGACAGATCATAGAAAAATATAAAAAATTCAGACTCCCTCTGGTAATGTGTTTCTTAGACTACTCTAAAGCTTTTGATTATGTTGAGCATGTGAAACTGTGGGAAGTAATGAAAAGAATGGGTTTTCCTCAACACACTATCAGGTTGATAGCCAACTTGTATAAGGAGCAAGAAGCCACAGTAACAACAGGTGTTGGATTGACTGACTGGCTTCAAGTTGGATATACTTCAAGTTAGAAAGTAATGTTTACTTTCTCCTCACTTGTTTAGTATGTATGCAGAGGACATCATGTGTGAAGCATTGGATGAGCTCAGGACAGGAATTAGGATAGGAGGTAGATTGATCAGTAATCTGAGGTATGCTGATGATACAGTACTCCTTTGTAATGACATGGAAGAACTAGGACTAATTCTTGACAAAGTTAACAAGATCAGTAATAACAGAGGACTTCAACTCAATTCTAGCAAGACAAAGATCATGGTTCTCAAAGGAAAAACAAACGGAGAAGCTCTTGAGAAACAAGTGTATCTTAATGGAGAAAGAATTGAGGAAGTCAGCAAGTTTGAGTACCTGGGATCCATTGTTAATGTGAAGAATTGCTGTTCAGAAGATGGCTAAAACAACAGTCAAAGACCTGTCTAAAATCTGGAAGGATGGATGGATCTATCTCCATGGAAACAAAGTTGAGGATTTTGGATGCAATAGTTTTTCCAACAGCGACTTATGGATACGAGACTTGGAACCTAAAGAATATTGATAAGAAACGGATATCTGCTTTTGAGATGTGGTGTTACAGAAGTCTGTTGAGGATATCATATACTGAAAGGCGTACAAATGAATGGGTGTTAGAAAAGATTAGTAGAACTTTAATGCTCCTTAAGGATATTGAAAGAAGAAAGTTAAAATATTTTGGATACATAGAAAGGATGGAAGGAGGACTTCTCAGAACAGTAATAGAAGGTAAAATTCCTGCAAAAAGAGGCAGGGGTAGATAATCAATGAGATGGATGGATGGCGTGTGTGGAGTGACCGATCTTCAGAGAGTTGAGGCTGCCAGAAAAGCAAACAACAGGACTACATGGCGAGGCCTGGTGTGGAACATCACCGAGCATCAGAGTGACCATACGGCATCTGTAGATGCCCAGTGAACATAGAGAGTTTATATAAACAGTTATAACAGCGTATTTAATCTCTGTACTAGCCCAAATGGATCAGAGATAGGTATATCTTAAGATTTTTCCAGGATAAATCCACCTTATATCTTTTATCCTGCAATTTACCTTACTTGGTTATTAATCCTTCTGCCACTAGAGCAGTTAACAGATTAAATGTAACTGACAGAATTACATTTTTAGGACCACTTGCTTAAACTGTTTGACTTGCTATTTCCTGTTTTAGAACTATTGAATATCTTTTGGTGTTTAATTTTTGCTATCCATTATTTTGTTTGTTCAAAAAAATTAAAAAAATAAACTTCACTTTGGAGGCACTCTCCAATCTGGATAAAGGATTAAACTAAATTTATTATAGTCTAACCAAGTGGAAAATAAACTTCCAACATCTTTCTCTGAATCCAGAGTAATTTAATAATAAGGTGGACAACTTTTGGCAACTCGTATAGGTAAATATGACCTCTCCATTGCTTCTGCCTTAGTATCACCACTGTGGGTCTGGCTCCCTTACAAGACCTCAAAAAAGGTCGAAACCGGTTTGGGTAGTGGCCCTTCCCTTAATACATAGCATTATACATGTCCACGAGGAGTGATGAGAGCTTGGTCCACCTTTACTACGAGTTGCCTCAGTCCTGAAGATACTTCAGGCGCAAACTTTGTTTGCTTACACTTGGATAAAGGATTAAACTAAATTTATTATAAATATTGAATTATGTTAATAAAAATATGTGATAAAATAATAAATACACTATAAAACACTAAAATCTACACTAGTATATTACAAAACACTAATTTTCTAAGGAAAAACGCAATAAAAACAGACAAAAATCACTAACTTTACAGGAGCACTAAATTCGCCAGCCAACCAAACATGGCAGGATGGTTACCAAAATGTATCCTCAAACCAGAATCCCAATTAATAAATAAATAAATATCAGAAATATTTACAATCTTTTATTTTTCAAGTCAATAATTTGATATTGAAGAATTTTTTAAAATAAAAAAAATGATGTTATCATTGAAAATTCTTTGAAATAAATATGCTTTCAAAAATATTACTTTTTTTTCCTTGTCAAATTCTACTATGATATGCTTATTATTATGCTTATTCTGAACAACAGTGAAATTGTTACATTGCAATACTTTCTTTCCAGTTTTGAGACTGATTTTTAAATTATCACAAATGTATGTGCCCTAAATTTATTTTTAAAAAAAGAATATCATATTTATGTGAGAAGTTTTTGGTATTGAAACCACATTATAAATAAGGAGTTTAATAAAAATAAGCAATTAAAACCCGACAAATTTTGTATGGTAAGACTTACATTATCAGGGGTAGTGGTACATAAAAATTTTACTCAACAAAAGCCTATTAACAATTAATTACATATATTGGATCTAATGTGCATGACAAACTTCATAAGTCTTACGACATACGAAACTTATCGGGTTTTAATTACTTATTTTTATTAGACTCCTTATTTATATTATAATGTGGTCTCAATACTGAAAACAACTGCTAAACCATGGAAACTTAAGTTTAAATCTCATCTTTTTTTTTTTCATACTTATTTTATTAATAATATCTGATACATAACTACTTTAAAATAGATGATGAAAATATCTGATACATACCATATACAGATCAGTGCAAAATTTCTGTGCTGTCAAGCATTTCAGCTACACCTCCCTATACACACACACATGAACTGGATTATAACTAATTATTTCCTGAGTGTCTGATTTCTTACTGGGTATGAATTTTTTCTGCTAGTATCGTATCCCAAATCAAATAAATATTACTCCATTTCAAACATAAGTGAAAGCTATTTCTTAGTAATTTGATTATTTTGACTCTTTTTCTTCTTGACCTGAAATAAGTTGTTCAGAAAATAGTAAAAAGAAAATAATAGATTAGTTGGTTGATTAGGAGTTTATTGGTGCGAGCACAGCAAAAGTCATAGTGGCGGAAAATCACAGATTATAGCAGTACTCGAGCTAATTTACAGTTAGATATTTTTGTTACATATCAAGATTTTTTTTTATGTCATTAAAAGATTTTGAGGATTTTTTATTAAAAAAAAACCCTGAAGTAACGATTTTCAATAGAAATGCTTTTTCAAAATTGTTTGTTTTAGCCAGCTGAACACTGAAAATAACTATGGTAATTGGTTTATATGTATATCACCCCCACCCCTCACACACACACACACACACACACACACACACACACACACACACACACAACACAATACACTCTTTAATCTGTCTACCTACTTGCCAAAACACAGCACTGTCATGATAGTGCAAGTAGTTAGAAAGAAGAAATCTGATGTATGTTTAAAAACTAGACTTTATTTTGGTAAAATTATGGAGACTAGTACTGTGTTAAAAATTATAACTTTAATTGCCTGATATTTCAAGGTTTAATGTTTTAATGTTTCAGTGTTTCATATTAAAGTCATCATTTGGAGCACATACACAAGTAATTCTCTTTATATGCAGAGAATGTGTTCTTGAGAATCATTGTATATATAAACACATAAAATGGGATACTTATAACATGGGATAATACAGGTTGCATTTCCAAAGAAGCAAGATTCCAATTTTTCAAAATTAATTTAATTGAATATGAACCCATTTTTCATCCATATTAAGGCATAAAAGGTCAATTCAGTGAAAAGCATTATGATATGAGATGGGAGGAGGAGATTGTGAATAAATATTTACAATTTTTGTTGGTGAGGGTATAAATGAATTGTTAGTATTAGACAGTATTGACGATAGAATGGAAAATGATGTTATTAATGTTGAATGTGAGGCAGTGAAAATAGAAGAGAACAAAATGAACATTAATAAAGAAATAGCGCACTTGAATGTTAACAAGGATAACAATTTTCAATGTTATCCTTCACACGACGAAGCGAGAAATTGAAAAATTGTAGAAGTGGCAAGAGATTAGCAGGGCTGAAAAATAGAAGGAAGCAGGTGGTCTGAAGTAATAATAAAGACTGAGCAAACAAACAAGAAAAACAAGTTAAGGAAAAAATTATATACAGATTCAATGATCAAGGGAGTACATAATGAAAGCGTGACAAAATCATGTTTCTCGAGCAAAAATTCACGATATTAGTCACCATCCAGATGCAAAAAAAGGTAAATCCAAGGAAGCGATTCTCTTGGTTGGCACAAATGATTTCAGAGGGGAGAAGTACACTATAAGAGAGGATGTAAAGAAGTTGTTAGAAGAGGAAAAATTGAAGAGAAAGAAAGTAAAGATTGTAAGTCTCCTACCATGCTGTGATAAAGGCAAACTGAGGAGGAGGGCATTGCTAGATGATGAGTCTGCATGTAGGCTGTGTAAGATTTGTGGTCTGTGTTTGATGGAAAGAAGAATTTGTACAATGCTGATAGACTGTTTAAATGGTTTTAGTGTTAAGTATCTAGAGAGAGCTTTGTTCACCGAGCATGCTGAAGTGCAAATTCAGGAAAATTTAAGTAGTTAGGGTAGAAACAGGTGAGTGAGTGTGAGAATGAGCAATTGCTAAATCTAGTCTCTCAACCAAAAATATTGAATAGGGTAGTCAGTTCAGGAAGTAAAAGTGGGTGGGGGCCTAAAGGGATGCTGCAGTTTCTATATACTAATGCCAGAAGTATCAGGAACAAGAGGGACGAGTTTTTGGCATTGGTTAGTGCAACCTTGCTGAAAGTTATAAGCATTAGTGAGATGATGTAGTTATAGGGAAATGAGAAGGGAAGATAGAGAAGATAGGATGGGGGTTAGGGTTACTGCTGATGATAGCAGATGATTTGCAGCCAAAAATAATAGGAGATAGATGAGAGGGTGGCTGTTCATTTGAAGCAGTCTGGTGGGAGATCAAGGCCAGTAAAATAAAATATACAGTTGTTGCTATAGGCCAGCAGGTTCCATAGATGATCTGGAAGACATACATCAGCAAATTAGTGCAATGAGTGCAGGTCAAGTGTTTATTATGGGGGACTTCAGCTATGGAGATATAGACTGAAAAGCAGAAAGATCACATGGCAGGATGGAAATGGAATTTATACAGGAAGGATCAGAAGAACTATCCATAACCAAAGTGACCACATTACCTGCGATGGATGAAAGTGGCCATTAGGTCTTGACTTGGGAGATTGTACAACATGTGAAATATTCTGTCAAGAAAGGGTATATATGGAACTACAAGGCAGGTGATTATGACAAGCTTATCAAGAAGCTTAAATCTGTGCAATGGCATAAAACATTGCAGGGTAAGGATGTTAGTAGTGCATGGAAATAGTTAAGAGTTATCTAGAGGAAGTAATATTAAATTATATACCTAAGGTAAGGAGGGTTAATCAAGTAGGTGTTAGATGGATGACTAATATCACTTAGCGAGAACTGCAGAAGAAGAAAATGCTGTGGAGGGTATATGAAGAGAAAGGTGACCAGCAAACAGTACAAGGCTCAGGCAAGAAAGGTGATCAGCATGGCAAGGAAGGCAAAATCAGATTATGAGAAGAATCTAGCCAAGCAGGCCAAAGGAAATCCCAATTCCAGGGGTCATTCCTGGAAGTTGAATAAAGGTATGGTTAATAAGGGTGTGTGGACTAGATTTTTTTGCTTGGATAGTTGTGAATAAGTGGAATGGGTTACCAGAATCAGTTGTGAGTGCTTTATCTGTTAATGGGTTCAAGGAGAGGTATGATAGATTGTGTGGATAGTCGGTCTCCTGCAGTGAGCCTTCAGACTCTATGGAGGCTATGGAAGCCCATACAATGATAATAATAATAGTTGAATTCATTAACAAATGGGCATATGAAGACAATAGTAAAAAAACAAGAGGCCAAAATGAAATTGTTAAAGTTCCTCAATAAAGAATGTGGTCACCCCTCACAGCAGTACAGTGCTTACAGTAATGTTTCATGCTGTTTATAATGGTGTCCAGGAGGTATGTTGGTAATAATAATCATTGCTCTTGCAAGACTAAACACTTCAAAGGCTTTTTTTTGGGTGGTGGTGGTGGTGGGGGTTTAGAGCAGTAACACATCTACCTAGAGCATCCAAATATTCTCAATAGGATTAAGATCAGGAGACCTTGCTGGCCAGTCCATACATACAATAGTCTCTTCTTGAAGATATTGGTTCATGTTCTTCACTCGATGAGGATAAACATTATCATCTTGCAGGATAAATCTCCCCTATTGCACCCACATTCAGATGAACACAATGATCTAGGCCCCTGTATAAGTTGCAGCATTTATGGTTCAGTTACGAAGCACATATAGGTTATTGCCTCCAATGAGATGCCTCCCCAAACCATCACACTACCTTCACTATAAATGCTGCTTTCATGGATATTAGAGGAATGATAATGCGCTTCTGGTTCTCTCTACGAAGCATATCAGGTGTGCTCTGATCTGGAGAAAACCAGGGACATATTATCACCCCTTATATTCAGTGCCACCAAAATGCAGTCTTGCCTTCTTTTTTTTTTTTTTTTTGCAAGAAATTCTCAGCCCACCTACCTTTACACTCAGTAATACAAAAATCACAAGACCATATCTGACCATAACAGATCAGATCTCTCTGTTTTGTCTAACATTTACTTCATCTCCCATGGTATAAACACATTGTAGCAGTAACTGCCTCAGCATCCAAAAAAAAACTAGGCATTTTCTTTCCTTCAAGATGCTATTTTATAATCATCCAACTCTTCACTGTATACAAATCCCAAATTTACCTATCCTTGGGATGCTGCTTGCACATTTCGGATGATGCACTTAAAAATTCTTGATGCTTCCCAGAGGAGAGCAGTTCAGCTCGTAGATGATCCCTCTCTTATGTATTCATTTCATCCTCTATCCCACAGATGCACTGTGTCTATTCTACAAATACTTCAATGGTTGTTGCTCAACTGAAGTGGCCTTGCAGAAGAGGAGAGGCTTCAGCATTCCTTTTCAGCTCAACTGCAGACACACTTCTGAAGCTGCTTCTCCTCATTCTCATTTATTCCATCTACTTCTATCCTCTGCACCAGCCTTCCTCATGAAGTATTCCAAACTATAACCTGCAACTCTTCAAAAAAAAAAAAAAAAAAGTCAATAAACTCCTATCTCAATGTTCACCTGCACACTTAACACTGATGCACTTGTAAGTCCTTTGATTTCTTGTGTATAGGATCTTGCTCTGACTTGTACAAAACTAATACAACCAATTGATATCCAACCAATTGAATACTACAGATTTGAGTGTTAAGTATTATATTATGCAGTCAGATTTCCTTCTTTTTTTTTATAAGCAGGTGCTATGAGAGCTTAACTCCAGAATTTGACTTTCTAACCAGCCTTTCAGTGTATCTGTATAACTTTATAACACCCATATCTGAGCATATCATCTACTCCTGTTGTCACTCATTTTAGATTTCTGATGGCTTTTCTACTGCAATTGTTACTATGTACTTCTCATAATTTCTGTCGAATATTTTCGACAATCTTTCTCTCACTGTTTGTTTTTTAATTTGACAATCTTTTTTTCAAAGTGAATTTCAATGTAATTAGCCAATCTGGTTGGCAGAGTAGTTAACATATCTACTCTCCAAGCAGCAGCCTGTGAGTTCAAATTCTGCTGTGGGCATAGATGTATTGGTCTTCATGTGGGAGATGAATTTCATTATCTCATGTAAAACCACCACTCTGCCAACCAGATTGGACCTGAAGTTGCTCAAAAAAAGTATTGAATCCCACAATGGGCATGAATGCTTGCTTATTGTCTTTAGCTGGTGATGAATTTCATTACCCATTGTGGCCTGTAGTGACTTGAAAAAGTGAAGCGTTGCATTTTGGTCTCTAGAGCAGTGTTTCTAGGCTGTGTAAATATTAAAAATACAAAAAAAAAATATAAATTAATAAAAAAATAGAACATAACTTTAGTTCATCTACTGTACTAACATACTTTAGGTTTGTAAAAGCCTTTCATGGGTTGGGGTCACATTGGAAAAAAAAAAAAAAATATTACTTCAGCCCTCCAGAATGTTTTCATCCTCAGTTCTCATGTCACTCTTTATAAACTCTGATTTCATTTACAGTACTCTCTCCTTCCTTCACTTCTAACCTTTTTCAATTTCACCCAGAACATTTTTCCACTTTCATGATATTTATCTTTTATGTTCTTATCAAAGTTTTCTCATGACTTTTGTTTAGCTCCTTGTACACATAGCTATTTTTTTTACATTTTTCTCTATATTCTCTCAGGACACCTGCTGACCTTACTTTTAATATGCTTTCTTTTTTTCTAGTATTGCCTCTTTAACTTCTTGAGTCCACTGTGAGGTTCAAATTTTTCTGTACAAAAAAACTTCGTCACATACCTTTCTGGCTGAATTTGTGTTTTCCTCAGAGTATGCCAGTGCATCTCCAAGGTTTGGTTTTTGTTTTTCAAACTCTTTCTTATCAACATATTGTGTGTGTGCATTGAGGGGGGGGTCAATGCTAGATAACTATGAGACATCTGCACAGCCTTTTAAGGAATATGGAGAACCAATCAGGACTTCTGACCTAATGTTCAGTCTTTCTCTTCTCATAGTGCACCCTTTAACAAACAAGGGTGGGCTGTTCTTTATTGGCTTAAACCAAAAGACAATCATGGTGTGATTGTGATAAAGTCATTCTGATTGAGGCATCATCCATTTAATCTTATGTGTCAGTTACACATGTTAATAAAGAACATTGGTGTATCGGCAGCACAGATTTTTTTTTTTAAAATATTTCATTCAAATATTTTGCCTAACAGTAACTGAGATATTTTTCAATGTCAAAGATAACACACTAAACAAAATAATCTGAATAAGAACATAGATTCTAAACAATCACTCAGATATATTGACTATGCCCTCTGGTCACAAGGTGGCCAAGTTTTAATTTAAATGTAAAATTAGTCTCCCAGATGTATGGAAGAATTTTACATCCATACTCATTTAGGTTTGGAGCATTCTATATTCAGGTTCCCAGAATAAAATGTCACTTTTAAAGTATAATATTTTTAGGCTAATAGTTTTTCCTCTATCTAACTGCATGTAGAATTTTAAGCACATGGTCTGCTAATCCACTTTGTCTATATTTGTTCAGAACTATATAATTCTGATGTTCTTCTCTATTTTGCTGCGTATCTGTCAGGCTGTTCATAATAAGGGAGTTTGCACTAGCAGTATATCATTTATACCAGGCTCTAATAACAGGTGAATATTGTCTCTTGGAGAATGAATAGGGAAAGCTAGTTTTAATATTGGTATTTATCAAGTTTAATTTTTTCAGATAATTCTTTAACATAAGGAACTATTATCTTTTTGAATCACTGTAATGGTTTCTCTATTAGTTTGTGTGCTATTAGATGCTGGGTTTAACAATCTGCCTCAGCCATAAGAAACTCCAACCGCAATTTGGTTCCATGAAATGGTCTCAAATATGAAATCATTCGTTCAAAACTTTAGTCCATCAGCCAAAAATACTTATTCTAGGTTCACCTTTTATTTCCATGTTTCAACCTCATATACTCAGTGTAGTTCCTGTGTGAACATATCAGTTTTATACTGTGTTTTCTGATTATGACAATTTGACTTTTTTGAAAACAGAAATGTTCATTAAATTTACTGTAGTTAATAAATTACAATAAACTTACTTTGTGTTGCTGAAACAAAGAAGACAAAAACAGGCAATATCCTTCCAAATAGTAGCTAAATTTTCAGGCAAATTATTGGTGAAAGGAAGGATAAGCTGTGGTATTGGACATTAAACATGAACAAAATCTTTTTGAATGGAAGGCCATTCCAAGTAGAGTGATGTGGACAAATTTGAGGAATTTGGAGCAGAAAGAAGTAAAGGAATTTTTTCATTAAACTAGAAGAGACATAAAGAAAAAATTGGTCATTATTAGAGATCTAAAACACAGAGTAGAAAATTAATCCCAGACCTATAGAAATTGTTTTGGAAAAAATTGGAGAAAAGAGCAGATAACTCATCACTAACACCATTTTCCAGAATAAATGTGCACATATTATTATTATAATGGTGTCTCCAAGGAGTCAGAAGAAATTATAAAAGACCCTACAATGACACACTAACCATTATTTACACAATACCTATCATACTTCTCCTTAAATTCATTCCCCCAAGACGAAGCACTAACAACTACCTCTGGCAATGCATTCCACATATTCATCACCCTTCAAGCAAAAAATCTAGTTGTAATACCCTTGTTCACAACACTCTTACACGATTTCCAGGGATGACCCCTTGTTCTCTCCCTTCCCACACTGTAATAGAGAAAAAAAAAGTCATCAGTATCAATCCTATAAAACTCATTTAATAACTTATATGCACCTACACATCTCCTCTGTTATGCCTATCAGCTAGATTTTGGAGTCCATAGACTTTCAATCTTTCCTCATGGGAAACATTCCACAGACCCATAACAATCTTTGTCACCTGCTTCTTCAGATGTGGCCTTATTAATACCTTATAAAGTGGAACAATGACTTCCCTATTCCTGCTTGTCAGTGTGTCCTTCAACAATCATGTAATTTGATGTGCTGTTTTGGCCAACTTTGCAATATGCCCTCTAAACTTAAGTTCTCTGTCTACAATAACTCCCAAGTCCCTTGTCTCATCAACTTCTTTGTAGTTCAATCCATTAATATAGTACACAGCATGTGATCTCACCCTTCCAAGTATATCACCTTACACTTAGCTATTTACCTTTGCTCATACCACCAGCATATTTAAGTCATCCTGCAAGATATTTACATCACTTTCATTGACTTTTGTTCTTCCCAGTTTTGCATCATCTGCAAACAAGTGAATATTTCCTGTCAAATTATTTCCAGTATCAATAATGTACAAATTAAAACAGCAGAGGACCAAGTACTGATCCCTGAGGTACACCACTAGTCACCTCCCTTCTCCTGGACTCAACTCCCCATAAACTACTCTTTGATATCTGTCCATCAGCCACCTTCTAATTAAAATTACAAGCTTTGAATCCATTCCCGTTTGCTCCAATTTATGTAACAGAGTTCCATGTGGAATCCTGTCAAATATCACTGAGTAAGGATTTCCTGTATCCAATTCCACTGTTACTTTATTATATAAAGTCTCAGTGATTGTTATTGTTAATAGCAATTACTGCTGGGTAGTAAAGACAATCAATTTCTGTAAAGAGATTGTTTTTACTCCAAGTGGTAAGTAATCATACAATCCAATTGCCAGTCCAATTGGTGCAATGACTTTTAACTCTATTCCTTTTAGAATCTGGAAAATTATTGGATTGAGACCAAATAAAAAATATACACATTTAATGAAACTAAGACATTATATACATTTAAAAAAAAAAATTAAATAACTACAAAAATAATTGGATCCAAGGCCTTCTAAATAAGTCTACACTTTCGAGATATTCCTTATCTTAAAATAATAAAACCATTCACTCTCTGACTCATTCTGTTACTGGGTTTGTTGAGCATATACTTAATCATGTCTAATACACTGAATATTTTTATTTTTCACAACAAATTTCTTCAAACAACAAATGTTCATTAGAGTCAGTTTCTTTGTTAGGCCTTCTGAAAACATACAACTACCTCTTCACTTCCATGAGATCCTTTTTTTAAATTCCTTAGTTAGTATACAATTTATCATTCCTATTGTTTCACTGGAGTATAAATATTCTTACCTCTTGCAGTTCAATATGACACACAAATTACCAATTTATTTACCAAAGAAAGACAGTTTTTTCTACTATTTTATAAACAAGATATCTAAGTAGAGCTCTTCTTGTTATGCCACTTTACAGTTTCAGATTTCACTCATTCTGTCACTTTTTCTAGTAGAATAGTGAATATATATGGTGTTCTTAAGACAGAAGATGAAGCTTTCCATGAACATTTCTTTGAACGTGTTGAATTAGAAAATGTACTCAAATATTTTCTTTTATTTAGTAATCTCTTGTTGACAGTCTCAACTCTTCCAGTTTAAAGATTCATAATGCTATGGTATGTTTTCGCAATCTACTATTAATATTCTCCCAACACTGTCGCATTTTCTTTAAACGTTCCTAAAAAACAAAATTCTCTGGTTGCAGTTCTCAAATTTCCCTTCTCTCTCTTGTTTTCCTCGTTACTCAGATACCGAGCACTATCAGCTGTCAATCATCCATCAATCTCCATGGGGAGCATGCAGACTTCATGTAAATGGCAAGCAAGAAGTTACATAGTAATGGCTGACACATTGTCTTTGTTGTGTAAAGAGGTCTTCACAAAGAACAAAAGATATCTCAATACTTAACAAATATGATTTACAACAAAGATTTACTTAAAAAATTATTACAACTATGAGAATATAGTAAATACATCAAATCTCAAATGCTTTACATTTCATTTGAACAATAATAATATCAAGAATGGGCACATCGCAAGTACCGATCATACGGGTTGTGAAACCAGAACTAATAATATACTTATATAGAGAAACAATTGTAAAAAGATTCATAATTATAAATTATGATGATTTTTAAAATTGAACATTAGGTCAGAAACCCCAGTCTGTTCTCTGCATTCATGAAAGGTGATCTAGAGGTCTCCTCCCAATTATTTGGCTGTGAACCTTAAGCGACCCATCTAGAATATATTTAATCTTGAATTTTTATCAACTCTATCATCTTTGATTCCTTTTACAGTGCCCCTTCCCTCCATTCCTCAGCTTTTTCAATAGCTTCCAGAACATTTTGCCTCTTTCCTGATGTTTATCTTCTATATTCTTACCAAAGTATTTCCCTTGACTTGTTTAGCTGCTTTTAGATGATAGCATAGCTCTGTTATATTTTTCTCTATACTGTTGCATGGTATCTGTCAACTTATAATGCCAGGAATTTTCAGTATGCTTTCAGCTTTTCCGACTGCTTCTGATTTGCCACTGAGACTTCATGGTTTGGTTCTTGTTTTTGAACTATTTCATTTTTTTTTCTTGAATAATGTTTGTATAGTTGAGTCTAGAGTTCACCTGTAAATGCTGCTCAACTGTAATTCTTTATTACAGTTGAGCAGCATTTTTTACAGTTGAGCGGCATTAATTCTGTTTTTTTCTTACATTCTTCTTTTTAATATGATATTCATTTTTATTCTATTTAAAACTGAGTGTTAATTGCTCTTCCAATTTCAAATCCTCCAATAACTATTATTTTTGAGGAAATTACAAAGTATATTGAATATTAATTACAAAAACATCACAATATATGTTGTGATTTCCTCAAAAAAATAGTTATGAATAATCAATGTATAAGTCTTTTCTACCAGAATTTCAGATCCTCTGGATACAGTTGTATCCTAAACTAGCATATGAAGATATCATTATCAACAATAACATAATCAGTGAGCCTTTTCTTATTTCTTATGATCTTCTCTCTATATGAACTTCATCATCAAATTCCTGATGAACTTGTGCACATCTTTTTTGCTGGAACATGGTGTTAGTATTGACCTGTCTGCATCCTGAACAGAAATCCAGCAGGTACTTATCATTATTAATAGCCATGCCCTTTTCTCTGATATTCCCAAAACTTCTATATGTAAGCCTTGTGGAATTCACTTCCTGCTCTGCTGTTTAGATCTCCAACAAGGACCGGTTTATATGTCAGCTGCTTTCTCTAATGACTTTAAAAAATTCTTCCACTTCTTTCTTAGGAGAACCTTCTGTGGGACCATAGACACATATGTTTCATTGTCCATTTTGAAGTTTGCATGCCCACATAACTATTTGAAATTGGTTCTCAATTGAAAAGTTTGTTTGGCGTCAAATGCCATTGCTATTCTTTCCTTTCCTTGATCATTATTGCCAGAATATAACATCCTATATTTATCATTTAATAGGATCTCACCTGTCTGTCTTCTTTTTTTTTCTTAGTAACACCAATTATGTCCATGTGGTGCTTTTCTAGTTCTTTTGCAAGTTCAAATTTCCTTTTGCTTGATACCCTCTTATGTTGATGGTTCCTATCTTTAGTTTGCTTCTTACATTTTGTTTCTTCCAGAAGCTGACCTTTCACTGTGAGGCCTTAACTGGGCGATGTTCCAGGCATCATAAAATCTCTTCATGCTATACCTTCATGTTTATTTCCAGTTTAAGTCAATAGAGAGTACAGTTTAGTCAGCTAAGTTCCAGATTGCCAGCTCATCCTTATTCATTTCATACTTAATGAAGAACTACTAACAAGGTGCACTACATGAAACTGAGAATTTGATATTAGGTCAGGTGCCCCAATCTGTTCTTTAAGGAAGAATCTGTTCTTCCTTAAAGTCTGTGTGGATGTCTTATTCCAGTTATATCTGACTTTGATCCTTAAGCAATTGTTGTTTATCTCAAAGTTCATAAAAGTGAATCTGTTTTCAAAAAAAGGGGATAGCTGGTAATTATAATATACTTATATCTTGAAAACAGTAGATTGTTTTTCCACATAACTTTGGTCTCAATAGTAAGTGCATGCTGCAATTTGCCATGTGCGCACACAATATGCAGACAAAAAGCATGCGACCATTTCTCATATCCCACCCCAGGGCAATTACACTGCTCAAGAAAATTAACAGAACAAAATATTTTTCATGAATATTTAATTTTCACATCTCAGAAGTCAAATACTCAATATAATAGGCATTTTTTTTACTTACACTTGGATAAAGGATTAAACTAAATTTATTATAGTCTAACCAAGTGGGGAAAAAAAGAAAAAAAAAACTTCCAGTATCTTTCTCTAAATCCAGAGTAATTTAATAACAAGGTGAGACACCTTTTGGCAATGACTTATCCATTGCTCCTACATTAGTATCACCACCTCTGGGTCTGGCTCCCACTGATGAGACCACAGTAAAGGTCCAAACCAGTCTGGGTAGTGGCCATTCCCTTAATGCATAGCATTACACATGTCTGCAAGGAGATGTGCTTTGCATTATGGGAGATACTAAGACAAGGAGTGATGAGAGCTTGGTCCACCTTTACTGCAAGTTGCCTCAGTCCTGAAGATACTTCAGGCACAAACTTTGTTTGCTTACACTTGGATAAAGGATTAAACTAAATTTATAATAGGCATCCTGGCATGCAAATTCCCGGTATCCAGTAGAAACTGATCTACTACTCAAGATCCACACAATATGGTAACTCATACACTCCTATGTAATATCTTTTATACCTGTCTGACATTTCTTGCTATTTTCTCATTTCATTGTTGGTCTATTATAGATCTATTATACACCACCATACCAAATTTTGTCATTTTAATTGCAAACTGCACAAGTTATACTACATTTTCTAAGAGTTGTTAATTTTGTCAAGCAGTGCACATGAGATAATTTATCATTTCCTAGCTTGAAGGTGTTATGTTATAGTTTTTACAAGTATTTAAATGCTATCCTGGTTGGCTGAGTAGTTCGTGCATCTGCTTTCATCACCAGGTGATTGAGACCACACCTACTGAAGGGGGGGGGTGAAGTTGCTTCAAAAAGCTCATATTTTGCCTAGAGCAAGATTTCTGGATTGTGCAAAAAATAAATAAAAATACAAAATATATATATATAATTAATAAAAAATAGAAAAAAAATTTACAGGTCATCCACAGTATGAATGTACTATAGATTTACAAAAACATTTTTTAGGTGGGAGCCACGTTATATAACAAGTACAAATGTTAATATACTTAAAATGCTTTTGGTGTGTTTAGGGTATTTTAAGAGTACTATCTAGTGGTTCACAATATCTAGTAATCCATGATCACTTCAATTCCATTAGTACAGGTCTGTCAGAATTTTACTGTATTATTATTATTATTATTCCAGTGAACTTCTTATCTTCACAGGACATACATTAGCGATGTGAAGAAAGGCACATTCATTGATTAGCTTACTTTAACAAATAACCTAACTTTGTAAATGTTAATTCTAAATAAGAAAAAAATAGACTTTCAAATGTGCAAATATAAAATAATTACTTCTCGATAGATTTTTGAGTTAGGTTGAAATCACCTTGGTTTGTTAAAAAAAAAAAATCCTTAGGCAATCAAGAAGTGGACCAAGTCTGGTATTTGAGGACCCTTCTACATTTAGTATTTAATGTATTTTTTAAATTTATTATTACAGTTTTTGATTTTCATTATCTGTACTGATTAAATTTTTTCTTATTCATACCTGACCAGTATGAACTACATTAGCAAATGAGGATGTTTTTAGCAGTCTGATCTTATTCTTTGCACTTTTATAAAACAGTGTTACTTGATTATAGGATTATGATGTGTTGTTTTGTGGATTATTATTACAAACAATTTTTTGCACCTCAAGTATCCATTGAAATCTTAATGTTTTAATAATATGTTTACAAAAAAATCTGGCTGTATATACTTGCATCTTCAGATCTGTATAAAATTGAAATGGGTATCTTAGAATTCGAAGAGTATAAGTAGACGTAATAACTTATGTTAAATTAATCGATTTTAATTGTAGAATTTTTTCCTGTGCATCTAAGGCTCTTCAATATAGCAAAAAATAAAAAAAAAAAAAAAAAAAAGGAACAACGTAAGATAAAGTTATGGTCGACCAATTCCTAATTTTAAAAAAATACTAAAATAAAAATAAATAAATAAATAAAAAAGAACTTATGACAGGTTAATAGATGGAAAAATTACTATCTCCCATAATGGAAATAAATATTATTATTATTATCATCATCTGACCTCCATGGAGTCAGAGACTCATTGTGGGAGATACACATTATTGCACACAATGTTCATCCAACCATGCCTTAAACTGATTCAGTGTGTGTCTACATTCACAACACACTCACGCAATGCAATCCACTTACAGACCACTCTCTGTTCAAAGAACCTGCGTATCACTCTTCTGCTCACACTCTCCTATAGTTTATATAGTTTCTAGCAGTAGCCTCTTGTTCTATTCCCCCCTCTCATTCTGTTAAAAATCTCATCCATATCAACCTGATAACAACCCCTGACTAGCTTATATGCCTCAATCATATCTCTCCCTCCATTCAACAGGCCTTGCAATTTACATTCTCTCAATCTGTCATCATACTCCACATTCCAAAGCCCATTGATCACCTTTGTGAATCTTCTCTGAACCCTTTCCAACATATTCTTGTCATCATGAAAACCCACTGACCAAATCTGTGCTCATATGGATTATTGTGCACAGATTTGGTCACTGACTCTGATCAGGCCTTTTAAAATGGCATTATAGCCTATCTATTTCTGCATGTCAGGGTCCTCTGCATCAAATTATAGATTGGCCTATAATTTGAAGCTTTTGTCATTATCTGATGTGACATCTTCACAATTCAGGTCCTTGTCCACCATCACTCCTAGATCTCGCATCTCCTCTACTTCTGTTAAAGTTTCCCCACCAAATGTTTATTTTGCATCCCATCACTGTTTACCAAATCTCAAAACCTTACACTTTGCAACATTGAACTGATACTTTCACTTACCTTCCCATTCATGCAGTCTATTCAAGTCCTCTTGCAAGGATGACTCTGCATTGCTCTCCTCAATTTTGCATCATCTGCAAACAGCTGCATATCACTAGTTAAACCCATCCCAATATCATTAACATACAAAATGAACAGCAATGGTCACAAAACTGGCTCCTGTAGTACACCACAAGTGACCATCCTCTTTTGGAATACTGCACCCTCATGTACAACTTTCTGATACCTATCTTACAACCAGTCACTGATCCACCTCAGAAATCTGTTATCCAATCATCTGTCTCAATTTATTTAACAGCTTGTCGTGTGGCAGTCTATCAAAAGCTTTTGCATAATCCAAATACAACACTGTATATGCACTCCCCTGTCCAAGATTTGTCATATTGTTATAGTACATAAGTAATTTAGTAAAACATTATCTCCCTTTAACAAACCCATGCTGACGACCACAGAGAATACTGCTGTTATCAACCCATTTCTGTATCCCATTTCTCACCAATCTCTCCAGTACCTTCATCAGAACTCCAGATATAGAGATTGGCCTATAATTTGAAGTTATGGCCTTATCACCACCTTTGTGCAGTGGAACAAATTTACCTTACTTCCACCCCCTAGGAACATGTGCTGTTGTAAGATTTATTAAACAGGCATGCCAGTGCTACTGCCATTTCTCTGGAACATTCCCTTAAGATGTATGGTGATGTGTCATCAAATCCTATCACCTTATTGAAATCAAGTTTATTTATTTCCTTAAATACCTCCTACGCACTCATAATTAAGCCATTCTCTCTTATGTCTTCTACACTTAAGTTCCTCATGATTCCACCCTGAACAGGATAAAACACCCTTATAAATTGATCACTAAATACCTCAAGTGTCTTCTGTAGCAGCAGTTACCATTCTACCATTTTCATCCATTAGCATCATCTTACCATGATCATTCTTCTTTCTACTTGCCACATATCTTAAAAAAAAAAAAAAAAAAAAAAAAAAACTGTAGGGTTTTTCTTCACTTGATTTGCCAATTTCTGCTCACTGCACAAAAGTGCAGTGAGCAGAGTGTTTTCCTTACTGAGTTACTCTCCTAGCTTGTTCTGTATACTCTTCATTTAACTGATTATTACCATTTGAATCTTGTACTGCCTCCAAAGTACCTTCTTCCAGATTTCATGCTTAAGCTCCTCATTCATCCATTTTAAACTTACCTTATTCAGCCATTTGGCCTTCGGAATACATCCACACATTGATGCTGTTATGTATTTCTTTGTCATTTCCCAAACAGTATTTATTTCCTTACTGCTACTCCTCATTCCATGCTATAGCTCCAAGCTGTCTCCTAAGCTTGTGATAATCACCATCCTTATAATTCCACATATATCCTTTCCTCACAAAAGTCTGTATATGGCCAGCCACAACCCAGGTTGTGGCTGGCCATATGCAGATTATTATGATTATTCTCACCAACTGGAGGAAAGTGTGAAATCCCACCCGCAATTACATCCTCTGATGAAATGATCAGATCTAAAACTTTTAATCCTCATGTGCCCTTCTTTACATGCTGCTTGAGATAGTTGTCTCTCAAGAAATTCAATTTCCTTCTTCCCAAATGCTATCTCTTTATTCCAGTGTATACTACCATAATTACCCTTCCTTTGTTCACTTACCCAAGTTGTTTATACATTTCTTCATAGCCACTCTCCACATTATGCCACACTGCCTCATAACTTGCCACTATTTCTCTCTTTCGTGTCTACCTTATGTGGACATAATTCCCCTGCAGTCATCAGCAGCACTCCCCCTCCCTTCTTGTCCTTTCTATCCTCACAAAAAATACTGTATCCTTCCATTTCTATTCCTTATCATATCATCTTCATTGTACTATGTTTCAATTTTTCCAATGATTTGGGGCGATTAAACTCAATCAGTGAAACCATTTCATCTCCCTTATTTCTAATACTTCTGGCATTTATAAACAAACACCATAATTCATTTATATAAATCAAGTGGATATTAAATCCAGCAAGGAACTCGAAGACTTCGAGTTCCTTAGTACTGAACGAGAGTTTTTGCTCTCAAGGTTTTTGCCTGGTCTCTGAGGAGAACCAACTAGTTTGAAACAGCTGTCAGGCCAGTGAAATCTTATCAGAATGGACCAATAAAAGGCAAATATATGGATGCTTGGGATAAGTATAATGACCCCTTCATGTGTGAGGTCATTATATATATATATATATATATATATATATATATATATAAAGAAATTAATAATTAATTTTGTATTTGTTTTATTTATAGGAAGAAGTACTAGGATTTATGCAAGATATTTTCAATTTCAACATGGTGCGCTACACAGAAGTGGAATGTTTGGCACATGATGTTTTGGAAATTGCTAAAGAAAGGTTTGAGAGGACTTGTCAGAAATTTATGTTGTAAATATTATTCTTCTAAAGGAGCAGAAGGGTTTTTGTAATATGTGGGTTTATATGTGGGCTTTTGTTTAAATTATAGTTGTATAGTTATTGAAAATGATAAACTGTTGGTTAATAACACAAAGGTTACATCATGTTATTGCAAATATTTATATCTAGATTTTCATCTGAAAAAAACATTTTGAATAGCCACGAGTATCGCAGTCACATTTCAGTCCTTCATTTATTTGATGATAACTTTATTGCTTTTTAATCCAGTCTTAGCATTTTTTCAAATAAGAAAAAGTGTGTGGTTACTTAGAAATATTTATTTCTTTATCATGTAAGCACTGAGTTACACTCAGATGCATACAATGGGTGTAGTTGAATATGTCCAAAGCATGTGAAATTTTATTTCAGGTTTAGTTATTATGTTGTTAATGTATATAAAATTAGTTGTATTTAGATTTTTATGGTAATTTTTTATGAATTAAAATGCTCATTTCATTAGTCAGAAAACTGATTCAATTGAATTGCTCTGAACACTAAGATATTTTTATTTGTTCACATAGAGAGAGAGAGAGAAAGCTTTTATCAAGCCACTCTGATCTGAATCATACTTGAACAAAGTATGGTTGTCATAATTTCTTTTATAAAGAAGCCAAAGAAATGAAAAATTTAGGCACATGATAATTTATATTAAAACAAAAAAAAATTTGATGAAGTTTGTCATTTACTTTGTGAGAGAGATAAAATGAGTGATAGTTTTTTGTATCATCTCTGAAGAGGGTGTATAAAAAAACGGAAAGCTCACTATTTTGAAAGTTTAGCCAAGATGAATATTACTTTGATGGAGTTATGGATATGAATTACAAAGTGAATTCTTGATAAGTTATAACATTTAGTGTTGCTGTTAGATTTTTATCAGTATCTGCTTTGATATTATTAGTATCTGTATTTTATATAAAAACCGCAGCAAAATACTAAGACTAGATTTTTGTTTCCAAAGGTATCAGTAACATTGAGGATTTTTATTTATGGAAGAGCTGAATGGATTATTGCTAGATTTTATTTTGAGCTGTGCTTCACTCTCGAACTCACAAACTTTGCATGTAAAAAATTGTTTATTAACTCATATCAATTAGTTCCTTAAATTGGAGAAGTATCTTATCCAGAGATGTGCAGGCTTTTCCTAAAATCAAATATCCATGGGTCTGATTTTCCTAATAGGAATTTTTACTATTTTTTTTTAATATCTGCCAATATGCTGTCAACAAATTCATTGCAACAGCTGCAAGAATGACTAATAAATTGGTATACAGGCTAATTTTGGTCAACATATTCAGCATTCAGGTTAATGCCCATCTTAAGATTGAGGAAGGTTCAGATCCTACACAATCATTCTCTGCAAACATCTAGACTTATGTAATCTATATCTAGTTATCCAGATCTGTTGTAATTATTAAGAGGATATATATGCTTAAGTATGATAAAACCATCTTGGTAATTTCTTGACATTTGCAATTTTGCATATGAGATAACAGCTATGATTATTAATGTTGTCGTAATTATGACAACATTAGCTTTATTAAGTGACTGTTTAAATAAATTTAATGTTTATTAATTATAGCTCTCTTTAAAGAATTGACTGAACAAAAGCAACAAATTGCATTACATTAGTCAAGTCATTGTCAAACTAAAACACAGTTTGACAAATGCTGCCAATTTTCATATAAATTTAAGTTTAACATATTATATGTAAAAGCTTTCTATGTTTATGAAATAATGCATGAATTTATAGAATTCTTAAAGGCAGTTCAATGTTTTATTTATAAATGGCAAAAGTTTAAACTGCCGGCCTGGTTGGCTGAATGATTAGCGCACCACTCTCCAGCCAAAAGGCTGTGGGTTTGAATCCCGTCTTGGGTATGAATGTTTGTGATTGTCTGTGAAAATGCAAGTGGTGAAAAAAACTTCATCAATGCCATTTGTATGGCATTGATGTAATTGTAGTTCGTTGCAGTTGGTGATTTAGTGGTGGAGACAGAGAGTTGTGGAGCAGGTGCTCCTTCCCCCTATGAGTCTTTGGACTCCCCAGAGGTGTCACGTAATAATAATAATAAAAGAACTTATTCATAGCCACAGTAAAATCCTGGTCTCACACCAGGCAACAAAAACTGTCTGTCACTGGAAATGGTTTTCACTTGTCAACCAGGCTACATAATTTTATTAAGAACATTGGGATGGATAATTGTCATGATATGAAAATTAAAAAGTATTTGATTCTGTGACTTGCTTGATGTTATAATGCTTTTTATTGTAATATCTAAAGATAGGGCACATACCATCATTCTCATGAATGTTATACGCACAGTCAAGGAAAACTAATTTTCCGTGAGTATCATAACACATTTAATGACTTAACTATTTTCTGATCCAGTTCTTAAGCATTATAGGTGTCAACCATCATTCAAATTTGAAAAAGTTTAAACTGTCCCAATCCCTTGCTTTATTTAGCTATAAACTTGCTTTTAAGTTATGTATTATTAATGTATATGCATGTGTGTAGTGTGCACATGCACAAAGTGTTTTGCTCCGTGTTTCAAATCTTTGTGGGAAGGGTTGATATTAAAAATAAAATCCCTATTATATAGTTTAAGGCACATTGAAATTCAAATTTATTTAAAACTCACTGTCCATATATAGAAGTTCGTTAGTTGGATGATTAATCATTAAGAATTTTCCATCCATTAGAATGAATAATTAAGTTTTTATCATATAAGAAGATGTATGTTGTAGTTGACTCTCACTATAACATACTATGAAAAGTACCAATCAAAGCTCTATGCATACAATGTTATGCTTAAAAAAATTCGCTATAGCCAACTGTGTGCTATAACTATACTACTCCTGTGATCCCTTTAAGTTTGCTATAGTGAGAGTTGCATCTTATAAATGTATAGTTTTTAAATTTGCTGTGCTTTGTTTCTTTTGAAAATTAAGTTGAAGCCTTGCACTTTTGTATCAGTCTACCTATAACATAACTCTTTTTAGTTTTAAATGATTCTAGTAGAAAAGATGTAAATTTCCACCCAGCACAAAGTTTTATAGATAATGGAACTTTTTTTAATATATTCAAATTAACAAAAACAAATGAAGGAATGCTGCTACAATAATTTTTTATAATTTTTTTATAAACTAAAACAATATGCTAATCAGGCAAAAAATGTAAAAAATATAGTTTTACATTTAAAAAAAAAATTTATTGAAAGATTGTTGAGTTATTATCCTCCATCTTTGTTTAGAAGTCAAAGATTTTGGCTGCTTTTGCAGATTCTGTTTTGAATTAACTTTTAGGAATTATAAATAGTTAATATGCATCTGTGCTTATTTCACATTTTTTTTTTTTTCCTATATTTTTTTCTTTTCCATTCACTATTAGACCATGTAGTAAGTGTTCAGATGCATTTAGCTAAATGCATAAGCATCTGCTAGAGCCATTTCATTTGTCTAGCTGTGCACAAATTATCCTGGTTGGACAGATTTTACTCAAATTTAGTATCTGGAATAATTAAAAATTTTTGTTTTATTCAGAACTTTTTCAGGGGCACAAAAGGACAAAATATCTCAAATTTATATATTTCAATAATTCTGCTTGGGTTGGATTGGATTTAATAAAATTTGAGAAGTAGGATATATTTTATAATAAGATATGGTTAAGTTTTAGTTTCAGATGTGTCACCACCTTTAACCGTGTTGTATTTTCACAAAAAAAGTATCACTGCCGGATAACATTCTTTGAATAACATAACTTTTTTCCTGGATATAATGATAGTTCTCACAATAAATTACAAATATCAACAATTGAAAATTTAGTTTTTTGATCAGTGTAATACTATCCTGTATGTAAACAATTCTAACTAGTGTTAATCCTAAGAACAACATAAGGATATACTATATTAGGTATATCCTTATGTTATATAATAAATACTATTATACAATAATATTAAGAATGAACAGTAGTTTTCATTGTTAAAGTAATTTGATATAACTGGTAATTAATTTATGGAATTAACAACGAATATAAAGCAAATTAATTAAAGATAACTTTAATGAATCACTTCTATATTTCGACAATGTCACATTGTCATCTTCAGGAACATAAAGATATGGTATGTGCACTAAGGAACTAACAAAGCAAATGAGGAAGAAATTAAGACACTAATTTTGTTCCTAAAGTCCTAATGGTGCCCTCTTGCGGGCTAATTTGGTAGTCTTGGCAGTTGGGCTGAAGTTCCTAAAGTCCATTAGGACTTTAGGAACAAAATTAGTGTCTTAATTTCTTCCTCATTTGCTTTGTTAGTTCCTTAGTGCACATGCCATATCTTTATGTTCCTGAAGATGACAATGTGACATTGTCGAAATATAGAAGTGATTCATTAAAGTTATCTTTAATTAATTTGCTTTATATGCGTTGTTAATTCCGTAAATTAATTACCAGTTATGTCCAACCAACGTATAAGTCTTACTACTAAAGTAATTTGAGTAAAAATTATTTCAGGAAAAGGTTATTTCTCTCCTTTTTTTTTTTTTTTTGTCAGAATGATTTTTCAAACTTTTTTTTTTAAATAATTGACCATTTTAATGGTATAGTGTTAGGTAAAACACAATCATCTATAAACAACATACGTTAAATAGTGGCTCTTAAGTTCACTTGTTGTGATGATAAAAAAAAATGTCACCAACAAAAATGCAGCCACAAAATGTTTTTTTTTTTAAGCTGAGTTAAACAGATTTTGTTATCAAGCAAACCAACAAATGAATAATCTTTGGTCATTTTTCTGCATCAATAAACTGCTCCTGCCAGTCATAATGTCTCTGTCTTAGTTTAACTTTTTTTGGGAGGGGAAGAAGTGCTAACAGTGTACATGCCTCATAAAGTTGGGGAGGAAAGAATTTAATAGTTAAGATTGTCTTTGAATACTCATTTGTTGATTTATATAAGTGACACCCAGATGGTGTTTTCAGAAAAATTAAAAGCGATAGTAAAAAAAAAGGCTATAATATTATTTATCCGAATGACAAATTTTGATGAATAATGCTTTTAAAAACAGACTTAAAACATCTCATTATCAGTTCACAAAAAGCCATCTGCATATGTTTCTAGTTGTATGAATAGCATACAACTAGAAAAGATGCTTGTGAATTAATTATTAAAAAGCAGAAAATTCACTTGTTCATATAATATGTAAAATTATTTGGGTAAGGCATGGTATGGAAAAACAAATAAAAACCAGTCTTCCAAAACACAAGTTATTTAGTTGTCTAGTCATATTAGTCAACAGCAAACTGATAGATGATAGAAAGATAATGATAGCTAAGGTGCAAACTGATTTTCAGAAAACTTGCTTTGAGGCTTTTTGGGGGGGGGGGAAGAGAAGAGAAGGAAAAACAGAGAGAGAGAGAGAGTTATATTAAGTAGCATGGATCATTCTGTTCTGCTAAGGTTAATAAAGTTTAGAAGAAATTTGCTTGTGCATTTTATTTTAAAATAATGCTTATTATAAAAGTTATGAAGTGGGAATTGTAATATTTCTGAACCATAAGTTATGTATACCATATTCACCTATTTTCCAGACTGAATTTTATTAAAAATATCATCAAGTCATTGCTTAAATAATTGACTTGAATTCACAGGTTAGTCATCTTTGTGTAGGTGGGTGGGGGAATTAAAAGGTAGGTGTTGAAAAAAGAAATAAGCTGTAAATGCTGAAATGCTGATTGGAAGGTATGAATTGGAAATCAAACATAAGAACATTTTTTTTTTTTTTTTTTTTTCAATCAGGGTTGATAATTACTTACAAAAAAGGTTTCTTCACTTTTGTTGTCTACTCATGAATTATCTAGGAATAATATTCTCAAAAGAGAGAGAAAGAAGAGAATAAAAAGAGAAGGCTTTCTTTTTGCTTATGACTAAAAAACACGTAACTTAGCATCTAGAAATCACAATTACATCTGTTTATTTTCCCTAAAGTACATAAAACTTAGTCTCTTAGAATGGTTTCTACATTTGAAAGTATATTGATTATCATATCTGAATATCTTTGTGATTTATGTGAGAAAGGATGTTGGTGCAAAAAGAAAAATCATTATGATACTTTTGGTCTAAAAATATTTTTTATTTAAATTTTTGACCTCTTAAATATTCTGTTACAGAATAAATCATGTTTTCTTGAATCATGCTGTATATAGTATTTATAGAATTTCTAAGATAGATTATATACAAAATTATGGATTTTTTAAAACATTTTAGTTTAGCATACTTGAAAAGCAGTTATTGCCACCTTATTCCATGGTAATTTACTGAAAAATTTAGTATTCCATTTTCTAATTAATTAGAATGTAATTTTTAAATTGTATTATAAAGAGTACATGTTTTGAAATAGATGTTTAGTTTTATATCTGATATATTTATTTATATTTAGCATATTTTTAAGTATTTGTGGAAGCTCTGCACTCTTGTTCACTTTTTTTTTGCATAAATATGAACATACATTAAACTGATTAAGAAAAATATTATTAATTTTTGACGCTGTTCCTTTTTGAAATGATTTTCTATTAGTGATCATTTATTGACATTTGGTGATATATATAACATGGTGCAAAGCGATGTAGTTTGATTATATGGTTCACTGTTTATGTAGTAATATTTACTACTGTATTAATACTGTTTGCTCATATTGTCATGAATTTGCATTTTCAGTAATACTAATATCATTTTATACATTAAATGCATTTGACTTTTTTTTAAATTTCATTTACTTTAAATCCATAAATGAATAAAGTTTTTTAAAAGTATTTTGTCTGTGTATATTTTGTTCTCTTTTTGTTTTAAAATAAGTTTCTATATAAAGAAATGCCTTGATATTTTATTTTATGATTTCTTCATTTGATAATTCATTCCTTCCATTTTTCTTTCATTTGTGGGATAACTACCTCAGACAGTATGTAACAGAGGGCACATGAGGATTGAGAATCTTGGATTTGATCATTTCATTAGAGGATGTTATTATAAATGAGGTGTCATATCATCCTTGAGTGGTGAGAGTGACCCTAAAGTGATTAGCTAGGTGGTCGCCAGCAGTGTGAGGACTTCTGTGAGAAAAGGTTATATGAAACTACAGGAGAAAGCTGTAACATGGAATGAGGAGTTGGTGCTTGGGTGATATATTTAAGAACTATCTAGTAGAGAAGCAATGTGTAAATGTATTCCAAGGGTCAGAAGGTTAAATAAGGTAGGTGTGAAATGGATGAATGAAGAGAATTAAGCATGCAATACAAAGGAAAACAGCATTATGGAGCCAACATAAGAGGAGTGGTAATAATTAATTCCATGAGGATTACAAAGAACAGGCAAGGAGGGTGACAGTTGGTCAGGTTAGCAAAAGTGAAGTATGAGTAGCAGTTAGCTAATGAAGCCAAAAAAAAAAATAAAAATCCTAGGGAATTCTTTTGATATGTATCCATCAAAAAAAGAATGATTATAGTTGGGTGACATTGACTGGAGAAAATAATATAAGGACAACTGCTGCAGAGGATAGTTGAGATATTTAATGAGCAGTTCATAATCTTTCATTCTTGTGAATATGATGTCATAGAGTTTGAGAGCAGTGGATGATGAGGAGAAGATTGACTGTAAGTGAGCAAGAGGTATATTGTGAATTGATCAAACTTTATGTTTTATCAATTCACAATTGATGCTTAACAAAACTTTGAGTTTTATTAAGCTACTTTTATGCTTAGCTAATTTTGCTTTTTATGTTGTTCTCTGTATTACTTACCAGGAACATTTGATATGGGTTCCTCTTTTACAGAACTGCATCTTTAAATTTTTATGATTTGGGGCCTTGTTTAATCAGATGGCATTCATTTTGTCGTATCATGGAACCATTAATAGTGCAGTTCTGTTTTTTCTATCCTTGCAAACATCATCTACTTATCTGGTTGAGTAAGTCATTTGCTTTGGATTTTTCCACTGTGTCTCAAAGATTTGGTTCTTGTTTTCAAACTTTTGAGTTTAAGTACTAGATTAACAATCTTTTATGTTCATTATTCTCTGAATAATATACTTTTGCAACGACATCAGGTTTGAAAAATCATGTGTATCAAAAATGTGCATTGCAAAGACCAACCATTGATGCCACTGTATCTCCAAGACTTGGTTCTTGTTTTCAAACCATTTCACTTTGGTTCTTTTTAAAGCTTTTGTACACATTTTTTCTTTTAATATGATATTTATTTTTATCTTGCTTCTCATTTCAGATTTCCATGTGTAAACTCTTGTATCTTGAACCAATGTGAAAATATCACTGTTGCAATAATAATCAGTAATGCTTTATTTCTTGTGCATTCTCTCCATATGAATTTAGGTGCATCGTTATGTTGGAACATGGTGTTAGTAATGACTAGTCGTCTGTGTTCTGAACAGAAATTCAGCAGGCGTTTGCCATTATTTTTTTATTTTTTATTTGTCAGCTGCCTTTTCTAATGATTCAAAAAAGTCCTATGTTAACTTCTCTGAGACTACAGGCATAAATAACTTGGACTGAGTTCTCATAAAATTTGCCAGCTTTAAAGTAAAAATCTAATACCAACTCTTCTGGAAATTGCCTATTAATCAAATAGTTTATTTTTGTGTTTAGTGTTAAATACTGTATTTACTTCTTCCTTTGTCTGTCTAATCACTTGTCTGAATAGAACATCTTATTTTCTGTCATTTTAGTCTTTGTCTTGGTAACACTAATTATAGTAGTTCCACTGCTTTTCCATTGATACTTCTTATATTGGTTGATGGTGCTTATCTTCAATTTTCCTGATGATGAGTGGTTGATTTTTCCCTGACAACAGTATTTGAGGACCATTTGATCAAATGGCATTTGTTGTGTTGTATCGTGATAGCTGTCTGTGATTTTAGCCAATACAGAATTCAATTTTATTTTCTAAGTACTAGTTTGTTAACTCATCCTTGTTTGTTCAGTATCCAGATGGATACTTAATAACAGAGTACACCATGAGAATGCTAGGATCAAAAATTGGGTTTGAATACTTGGTCAGCTCTCCATATTCTCTACAGGCTATATGGTCTCCTAGTTATCTGGCTTTTTCCCTTAAACAATAACTGCTAAACCTTTTAGGCTCTTTTGCCTTCAGCAAGGTAATTTACTAACATAATCACTCTCATATGCTTTATGTAGTGTAATATGATTATTATGCTCTAATGTTAACATTTTTAAATTTAGCCTTAGGTGCTGTTTAGAACTTTTTTGGATATTTAACATTTTGAACAGCATCAGTGTTTATGCTGGCTTTTGAGTTTATGCAGGGAAGTGCTGCAGTTTCATAGCAACTTCCCAATATTTTTATATAATTAAATTAAATTGTAATATTTCATTTAAATTTAATTAAAGATTAATAGAATAAAACAGCAGGATTGCATTAAACAATAGTTTAATGCTTCCAACATTTTGTCTCTGTCATGGAGACATTCATCTTTGGTAGAAGAGGTGGGGTGGTATACATTGTAACAAACATACAAGCAACACAAAGTAAAGTGAAATAGTGGATGAAAGTTTTAGCTAGAAAGCAGTATGTATTATGAATGCTAGTAGAAATCACTTTTTCCCTTTTTGGAAATTTATCACATTTGTACTTTATTTTTAAAGGAAGTTGCAGATTCTGAAAAAAACCTCACATGTCAGAACATTCTTCAATAAAATGCTATTTTTCCCCATTTTATTATCTAATGCATGATATTCTAGGCCATACTGTCTATAGTTGTGATTACAAATTTTTTTTTAATGTTCTTCCAAGCAAATGTTGGCTGAACTTCCAATCTGTTCATAGTAAGCCAACTTAGGAAAACAAGGAACACTGCACACAGGAACCAAGAGAAGAAAGAGTTGGGTTTTAGAGGAAATAGATAAGGGCAGCTAGTTTCAAGTGCGATTTGAAGATAGTGCAGAGATTGTAATTGTTCAAAATCTGGGCACATTTGAAATTTCAAATGTGAGAGTTTTTTGGTACCTGTAGCTAGCTGTCCTTAAACCAATCAAAAAATTAAGTATGGATGTGTTACATATTCCAAAATATGAGAAACAGTAATTAATAGGTATCACTGAAATGTTTGTTGCAAAGTAAACTTTCATTCTCCTTTCCTTCATGCTTACATGGTGATCAGAATACATTATGAAACTTATGGAGACAACTACTGTGTTGGAATAAAACTTTAGTTTAATATAAACCAAAATAAATACTCGACGTTTTGACCTTCTTCCAAAATTTCAATTAAAATTTTGATTAACCACACTAATCTTAACAATAATGGTGGCATAAATCCCAAGAATTTGGATGGCACACATTCAGCCCACTTAGTTTCCAGAAAACCCTGACTTTAGGACTAAGTAGATTTTCAGCTTTTATTGGCCACTATACGAGGGTGGTCTGAAAAGTTCTCGGCCTAACAATGAAAAAACGGATTTATAATTCCATAATTATTTTTATTTTTCAACATAATCTCCCTTAAGACTAATACATTTATTTTTAGTGATACTCCAGCACCATTATCCCATCCCTTTTGTGGTTCTCAGTAAGATCCGCAAAATACCTCTCTACAGATTCAATCACCTCTTGATTTGGAGAAAAATGCTGACCAGCGAGGAAGAGTTTTAGTTTTGGGAAGAGATAGAAGTCAGAGGGAGCCAAATCTGGGAAGTAGGGTGGATGTTTCAACAATTCATAGTGCAGATCCTTAATTTTCCCATTGTCAAAACACCTTTGTTGGCAGGTGCATTGTCCTGATGAAAGATAATTTTTTTTCTTCTGTAAACCGAGTCTTTTCTCATGAATTTTTTTGTCTAGTCTGGTTAAAAGATAGGAATAATATTCCCCGGTTATTGTTTTACCCTTTTCAAGATAATTAATAAACAAAATGCCTTTAGCATCCCAAAACACTGATGCCATGACCTTTCCTGCTGATGGAACCAACTTTGTCTTATTTGGTGCTGAACAACCAGTTTCTGTCCACTGTTTTGACTGCTGTTTGGATTCTGATATGTAATGGTGAATCCAAGTCTCTCATCCATAGTAATAAATCGACACACAAAATCAGTTTTATTTTTGTTAAAATGCTCCAAGCACTATTTAGAGATTTTCATGTGAGTGTGTTTTTGATCTGCTGTGAGCAAATGTGACACCCCTCTTGTGCAAAGTTTTTTCATTTGTAATTCTTCATGCAAAATATATCCTACACGTTCTTTTGAAATGTCTATAGTCTCAGTCTCAGCAATTTCACACCCTTTGACTCGCCGGTCATCCAATACCATACTATGCACTTGATCAATGATTTTTGGTGTTGTTACACTTTTGGGACATCCTTCACGTGGATCATCTTCAAGGCTGGTACTGGTACAGCCACATTTAAACTCAGCAGCCCATTTCTTAATTGTCAAAAATGAAGGAGAATAGTGCCCATAAACTTTTATGAAGTTCAAATGAATTTCTTTTGGTGTTAAACCGTCTTTCACAAAGAATTTTATACTCAATATACACGATACTCAATTTTATCCATTTCAAGGGATACAGAACACTTTTGCTTCAGATAGCTATATAAAACAAACTACTTGATAGAATGACTTGCAATTTCACATGGATGCTTATGACAGATGTACCAACTTAGGAAAAGAAATCTTGCCAATAGTGTTGCCATCTGTGGTTGAGGTCGAGAACTTTACAGACTACCCACATATATACACCAGTTGGTTGTAATTATATGTATATTTATATAAGTAAAAATTTTTTATTTTTATTTATTTATTAATTTTTTCCTTTTTATAAGCATGTTGCTCTCCAGCTTAATTTAATTTTGTAACCTAATAGATAATAATAAGAGGAGTCTAGCTTTGATATGGTAAGGTTTTTTTGCCAGAGGTCAGGCCAATAGTTGTAACAGTTGGTCAGCAACTTTAGCATGTCATGTAGATTGTAGTGCAGCTTGTTTCTTTGTATGTATGTGTATACTCCAGATGACCTTAATGTGAAGGTCGAAATATCGAGTGATTATTTTGGTTTATATTAAACTAAAGTTTCACTCTAACACAGTAGTTGTTTCCATAAGTTTCATAATGTAAACTTTCATTCTCATATACAGGAGTGGTACTCCTGGAAAATCGTACTCCTTCCACAAACACATAATAGAAACTAATGAAAAATGCAGTTAACTGAAAAAAGAAAAAAAAAAACATCATAGCTTTAGTTGCCTCAGTTTGCAACTTTAATAAATGCATTGGTAATTCCATTTAAATAAAATCACTTGTTTATGTTTTGAATAAACCAGGTTGTTGATTATTCAGGCAAAGCATTTCGCTTATATTTTCCAAAGCAAAGATAGTGATTAGTTCCTAATCACTATCTTTGCTTTCTGGCTCATTCTTTTTAGTTTATAGACATTGTTAAAACTTAATGCTTGAATTAGATGTTGGAAGTTTTTTTTTTTCCCCACTTGGTTAGACTATAAATTATATGTTTAGTTTAATCCTTTATCCAAGTGTAAGCAAACAAAGTTTTTTCCTGAAGTATCTTCAGGACTGAGGCAACTCGTGGTAAAGGTAGACCAAGCTCTCATCACTCCTTGTCCCAGTCTATCCCATGATGCAAAGCACATCTCCTTGCAGACATGTATAATGCTATGCATTAAGGGAAGGGTCACTACCCAGACTGGTTTCGACCTTTATTGAGGTCTCATCAGTGGGAGCCAGACCCAGAAGTGGTGATACTAAGGCAGAAGCAATGGAGAAGCCATATTTAACTATACAAGTTACCAAAAGGTGTACTACCTTATTGTTAAATTACTCTGAATTTAGAGAAAGATGTTGGAAGTTTTTTTCGACTTGGTGAGACTATAATAAATTTAGTTTAATCCTTTATCCAAGTGTAAGCAAACAAAGTTTGCACCTGAAGTATCCTCAAGACTGAGGCAACTCGTGGTAAAGGTGGACCAAACTCTCATCACTCCTTGTCCCAGTATCTCCCATGATGCAAAGCACATCTCCTTGCAGACATATATAATGCTATGCATTAAGTGAAAGGTCACTACCCAGACATGTTTCGACCTTAATTGAGGTCTCTCTCCACTGCTTTTGCCTTAGTAACACCACTTCTGGGTCTGGCTCCCACTGACGAGACCAGACCTCAATAAAGATCGAAACTGGTCTGGTAGTGACCCTTCCCTTAATGCATAACAATATACATATCCATAAGGAGATGTGCTTTGCATTATGGGAGATACTGGGACACGGAGTGATATGAGCTTGGTCCACCTTTACCACGAGTTGCCTCAGTCCTGAAGATACTTCAGGTGCAAACTTTGTTTGCTTACACTTGGATAAAGGGTTAAACTAAATTTATTATAGTCTAATCAAGTGGGAAAAACTTCAAACATCTTTCTCTAAATCCATAGTAATTTAATAATAAGGTAGTATACCTTTTGGCAACTCGTATAGGTAAATATGACTTCTCCATTGTTTCTGCCTCAGTATCACCACTTCTGGGTCTGTCTCCCACTGACGAGACCTCACTAAAGGTCGAAAACGGTGGAAGCTTGGGTGATGAATGGCAATGCTGCAGCCCATGAAGTTTTAACTGAGGCACGGCTGTTGCTGTTACCCCTCAGATGAGATATAAGCAAATGAGCGGCTCTGTTCGGTGGTGGGGTGAGCCCTCTGCAGTGTAGAGCCAGCTTGTTCTGAGAGTTCTTCTCAGTGGCAGGGTGACCCTGTTACTGAGGGGAACAATGCTGAGTTTTTGGAGTTTGACCTGTATTAACATTCAATAAAAGTCGAAACCGGTCTGGGTAGTGACCCCTTCCCTTAATGCTATGCTTTAAGGGAAGTATCTCCATTATTGGAGATTCAGGGACATGGAGTGATTAGAGCTTGGGCCACCTTTACCACGAGTTGCCTCAGTCCTGAAGATACTTCAGGCGCAAACTATGTTTGCTTACACTTGGATAAAGGATTAAACTAAATTTATTATATTTTCAGGACTGAGGCCCCCTCGTGGCAAAGGTGGACTAAGTTCTCATCACTTTCCTTAGTATCCTATAATGCAAAGCACATCTTGCAGGCATGTATAATGCTATGCATTATGGGAAGGGTCACTACAGACCAGTTTTGACCTTTATTGAGGTCTCTTCAGTGGGAGCCAAACCCAGAGGTGATACCAAGGTTGAAGCAATGCAGAACTCATATTTCCGTATTCCAGTTGCCAAAAGGTGTCACACCTTATTGTTAAATTACTCTGGATTAGAGAAAGATGTTGGAAGTTTTTTCCCACTTGGTTAGACTACAAATTATATATTTAGTTTAATCCTTTATCCAAGTGTAAGCAAACAAAATTTACTCCTGTAGTATCTCCAGGACTGGGGCAACTTGTGGCAAAGGTGGACTAAGTTTTCATCACTTTTCTTAGTATCGCATAATGCAAAGCACATTTCCTTGCGGACATATATAATGCTATGCATTATGGGAAGGGTCACTATCTAGACCAGTAAAGGTTTAAAGTAAATAATTTGCAGACTAATCAAGTGGAAAAAAACTTCCAACATCTTTTTCTAATCCAGAGTTATTTAATAATAAGGTGTGACACCTTTTGCCAACTGGCATATGGAAATATGAGTTCTGCATTACTTCAACCTTGGTATCACCTCTGGGTCTAGCTGCCACTGAAGAGACCTCAATAAAGGTCGAACCTGTCTGAGTAGTGACCCTTCCTATAATGTATAGCATTATACATATCCGTAAGGAGATGTGCTTTGCATTATGGGATACTAAGGAAAGTGATGAGAACTTAGTCCACCTTTGCCACGAGTTGCCCCACTCCTGAAGATACTTAAGATGCAAAATTACACTTGGATAAAGGATTAAACTAAATAAGTCATGTCATACTCGACCAATGGACATGCTTTTCAGGTGAAAATTGTTCTGACTTGCTTCTTGATCAATATGAACAGAGTATTAAAGTTATGTACAGTCTGCATGCTGGTATTCTTCTTGCTCATTACTGAGTTATTGGCAAATTACTGTAATAATAATGTCTTCTTTTGTTTGTTCTCATCCTATAAACTGTCTTTAAAACACACACACAGTACACAGTCCGGCCCATTTCCATTTTAGTTGCTTATGGTGAAGAATGTCAGTGATATGAGTCTGGCTTCTTATCCAGGTGTTTTGCTTCTTATCTTTTAATGTGATGCCTAGTATCAACCTCTCCATTTTTATTTGAGTTGTTGCTAGTTTATTTGCCAGTGTTTTTGTTAGAGACCAGGTTTCACAACTATATGTAATGACTGGAAGTATACACTGGTTAAATGTCTTTCTTTTTAAACAGATTGAGACATCATTGTTTTGAAAAATTCTTTTCAATTTTCTGAATGCACCCAATGCAAGTTGAACTCTTTTTTTTATTTCCTTTCGGAGTCCACAGTATACATCAATGAGATGGCCTAAGTATGTATATGAAGAGACTCTTTCCAAGAAATTGTTTTCTATTATTATGTTTTTTGGTGTTATAAAATGATTAAACACGAATTTAGTGTTTTCTCTGTTTATTTTTAGACCAACTTTTCTGCTTTCATGATATAGGTCTTCTATCATTATATTAAGGTCTTCTGGAGTGTTTGCAAAAATTATATCACCTGCATATCTTAGGTGTGTAAAGTTTCTGTTATTATTTTTATACCAAGGTTTGTCCAGTGTATATTATTAAATATGTCTTGAAGGACTGCTGTAAAGATTTTGGGTGATAGAGAGTCTCCTTGTCTGATACCTTTTTCAATTGATATTTTATTGCTACATGTTTAAAGTTGGGCTGTTGCAGTGTGGTATATTTCCTGAAGGACGTCCATATATTCTCTAGGAACTCCCAGATTCTGGAGTACTTTGATTATTATATTAGTTTTGGTGGAATCAAATGCTTTTTCATAATCAATGAAGGCTAAACAGAGAGGCAATTGGTTTTTTTCTGCTTTTTCTATTATTTGTTTTACTGCATGAATGATCAATTGTGTTAAAGCCTTTACGGAATCCTGCTTGTTCTACTGGTTGATTTGAGTCTAGAGAGGTTAACTTTAGAATAGAATCAGAACAGATTTTATACAGAATAATAATTGGTCTATAGTTTACTTCTTCTTTGTCCTCTTTTTTTTAAATAACAGTATCAGAGTAGCATTTTTCCAGTTTTCTGGTATCTTCCTCTAGATTTAGTAAGTTTGTGACATGGTGAATTACTGTATTTTTCCGTGTATAAGATGAACCTTACTTTTTTGAACCCAAAATTAAGAAATCAATATTTTAAACAGCTCCACTGTCTAATCATACACTCAGTGGAAGGAAGTCCAAACTGTATCTCTGAAGCTTAATTACACATGTTCTTTTGTGTAATTGATGACTTTTAACTTGAATTTTGAAGAATATGACAATCGTTTTTTATTTTCGAACATTTTTATGGGCTAGTGCTCAAAATATTGTTAATGCACTTACCCCGATTACCATTAATGAGTTGAGTTGTAGATGTATGAATGCTTTCAAGTTCTGATTGGTTTATTCAAAATCAGCTGTTAAAGACGTTAATTGATAGAGTTAACAGAGACAAGGTGCTGGCAGTTTCGCCACAGCAGCTGCGTTTCCCTCAACTGGTCCCCCCCCCCCCCCCACGTATAAGATGATCCCCAATTTTTGGTCTAAAAATTTTAGAAAAAAAGTATCATCTTATACATGGAAAATATGGTATGTTGTTTCCTCCCCATTTAATTCTATGTGAATTAGGTCTTCACCAGGACATTTTTCATTTGTTTTAATGCTTGTTTTATTTCATCTGAAGTGAATGGTGGGGAGGGGGATGAATTCCATATGCGATGGAGAAGAGTTATTTATATTCGATTTATCTATTGGAGGATCACTATAGAGTTCTTTAAAAAAATTCTTCTAGCCTGATTAGGATTTGTTCTTGATTCCTTATTGTAGTTCCATTCTTATCTTTTATTGCAGTTATTTGACTTTTGCCAACTGATAAATTTTTTCTTAGTATTTTCAGATTTTTATTGTTTTCAGTTATTTCTTTTATTTTTGTAGTGTTATAAGATCTTATTTAATTTCTCATATTTTTCCTTTTTGCTTTGCATAGTTCTGCATATTCTATTTTAGAAGTTAAGTTTTTGTCTTGTTTCATATTTCATCTTTTTTTTTAGTAGTTCTGAGGTTTCCTCTGAATGTTTATGGTCTTTTTGTTGTTTATTGCTTTTGAATTCATTGGCTGCTGAGATTTACTTCGTTAAATTTTTGCTTATTTTATGTCTTCTTCAAATATGTTTATTAAGTCTAGTTTTTGATTGAGTTTTTCTTCATAATTCTTCTTGTTTTCAATAGATTTTAAGTCAAAACTTGATTTTTTTTGTTGTGTAGCCATTTTATTCTTTCCAAATTGGGGTTTATTTTAATTTTGGCTCTCACCAGAATCTATTTCATTTTTTATTTCTCCATTTGGACTTCTCCATGTCCATTTTCTTTTGAGAGTTTTCTTAAAAAATGTATTCATAATGTAAAGCTTGTTACTGATAGAGAATTTTGTAAGAGCCATTCCTGAGTTTCTGCTTGTACCATAATGTATTGTCCTATTGTGTCTATTCATAATGGTGAATTTGGTGAATGGGATGACCTACTTTGGCATTAAAATTGCCCATTACTATAGTAAAGTTTTGATTGCCATTTCATTTTTTTGTCTAGAGTATGCTGCAATGAGTCATAAAATGCTTCTGTCTCTTCATCAGTGTGAGATGAGGTGAGAGCATATATTTGGATGATCCTGATTTTAAGTTTGAAGTTTAAGTGTGATATCTATTATTCTTTCATCTGTATAATTAAATTCTTCTATGATGTGTGTAATTGTTTTCTTAATTAGAAATCCAACTCCATATTGTCCTTTAATTTCACCATAATAATATAAGTAGTCTCCATTTTTTAGTTTTATTAAATGTTCATCTTGTCTGCAAACTTCACTTAAACCTACATGTCCCATTTAATATGTTTTAGTTCTTGCTGTAAGATGGTAAGGTCTTCCTGTTCTTTAAGTGTTCAATAATTAAATGTTCCTATAATAGAGGAAAAGAGGATTGCATTGATTACTGTTATATTTGTGAATTCTTTGGGCTATTCCAGTATTGCTTGTTATTTTGAAAAACTTCCCCACTGCATCATGCTTTGGCCTCCATAAATGGTTTCAATGAGAGTAGTCACATACAGTGTTTACCCATTTTGGCCATGGGTTTTATGGCCTTTCTTTTTTCTTTTTGGCATTGTAGT
Source organism: Typopeltis vanoorti (assembly GCF_054136105.1). Taxonomy (NCBI): domain Eukaryota; kingdom Metazoa; phylum Arthropoda; class Arachnida; order Uropygi; family Thelyphonidae; genus Typopeltis; species Typopeltis vanoorti. The sequence goes on from NC_143556.1 coordinate 13,156,045, forward strand.
GGAGGGGTTGTAGCCTAATCTTCCATGCTAAAATGCATCTCCCATAACTTCTTGGGAGATGCATTTTATAGCTTTCTGCCAGCTCTTTGCTCAGTATCAACTTTGCCATGGCTCGTTACGACACCATGTTTCCCATGAGGTGGGGGGTTTCCATCTGGAGGCACGATACTAAGACTTCCTTGGTATGTCCCTCTGGACTTCACCGAAATATTGGCACTGCTCTCTATATCAGTTCTATCAGGGTTTTTAACCATGTTGTAGGTTGCCAGCCCACCACGGAAATCCATCCCAGGCTTATCAACATGCTACAAGCATGACTGATGGCTAGTCAGCCAAGATCCTGGTAGGAGAACACAGCTAATCCCCCCCCTTTTAATATTGCAAGCAGTTATTTATTTATTTTTTTTTTTTAAGTATTTATTCTTCAAATGATTTAAATACTTTTTACCCCTAAAGGAGTACATTGATTCATAATTTTTAAAAGTGGTTTGTTATGTGCCATTCAGTCATTTTCTACTCTTGTGATCTTGTGAACAAAGGCTCTCCATCCCACTAGCCCCCTGTCTTTTCTTTCAGCAGTTATGAGTTTAAGTTTGGAAGTTCCTTTATACTGTCCATACAACTCTTTTGCAGTCTTCCTCTCATTGTCATGTCCTCAATCTTCTCCAACATGACTGCCTTTTTCAATGATTCATCTGCTCACATAATATGCCCAATATACATTAACTTCTGTTTAGCAATCATTACCAAAATGGGAACTAACAAAAATATCTTTGTTGTCAGTTGCAGGGAAAGAAATGGTAACAAAGTAAAGGACAATTATTGGCAGATAATGTTATTACTTTGTCTCTAGTTTATTAGATTTATGGGCCTCTTTTCCCAGTTTTTAAACTATTATTCTTATTTTACTTTTGAAATTAATTATCTTATCATTCATTATGTTCAACTTTAGTTAAGACTGTGGGGGGAGGAGTCAAAACAGTTTGTTTTGACTCCTAATAGTCAACTGTTAGTAGTGCTAAGGTCAATAATCTCTGTGGATGTGGGATTAAATGTTGTTAGAAAATAAATTGTGCACAGAGTGGATTAATTAACACACAGGGAGGTTATGGGGGTGAAGAGAGTATTGCAGTTTATGTATACTAATGCCAGAAGTATTCAGAATAAGTGCGAGGAATTTTTGGGATTAGTTGGTACAACTTGGCCCAAAAATTATAGGAATTGTGAGACTTGGTTGATTAAGGATGATATTGTCATAGGTATAGAAGTAAGCAGATACAGTATTTTCAGGAAGGACAGAATTGGGTTGGGATTTTGCTAATGATAGCAGAATTGAAACCAAAAACAGTAGAATGCATGCAGAGGGCAGTTCATTTTAGGCTATTTGTTGTAAGATAGAGATCAACAGGATGAAATATATAATTGGCTGCTGTTATAATCTAGGGAGTATAAGGGAGAATGAAGTTGGTACTCATCATGAACATTTGTCAATGCATACCAACTTCATTTATATAAGGACACTGATTGGGAGAAGGAATGGTCACAAGAATGGAAGGAAATGGAGTTTATACAGTTAAGAGATAATTACTTGAAGCAGTGTGTACTATCTTAGAGGGGACAAGAAGTTCAAGAGTGTTGGATCTAGTCATAGCATCAGGGAACATATCAGTAACCAATTTAGCTGCACCTGAGGAAAATGAAAATCTTTGACCTTTTAGATTTGCCAGATATGCAGAATTTTCTGTTAAGAACTGATATATGTGAAATTACAAAGCTGGTGATTATGACAAGCTGAGAAGTCAGCTTTCAGCAGTGCCATGGCATGAGAATTTGGAGCAGGAGAGATGTTGATTGGTGCATGGATAGTTGTCAAAGGATGTTAAGGAAATCAGACTGTATACCCAGAGTCAGGAGGATAAATCAAGTAGGAGTAAGATGGATGAATAGTATCATTAAGTGGGAGTTGCAGATAAAGAAAAGGTTTGGATGGGAGTATAAAGAAAAAGGTGATCAGAATACCCATAAGCAGTACAAGCTACAAGCAAGGAGGGTGACCTGTATGGTAAGGAAGGCCAAAGCTAATTATGAGATAAAGCTATCTGATGAATTTAAAAAAAAAAAAAAAAAAAAAATCCAAAGAGTTCTTTTGCTATGTTGCAAGTAAAAGGAGGAATGACTGTTCAAGGATAACTTTAAAAAAGTGTTGATGGTAGAGAAGTAACAGAAGCCAATCAAATAGTTGAGTTACTAAGTGATCATTTTGTAAAGGTGTACTATCTTGGTTGTTATATTGCAATGCCAGGATGCACTGACTGATGGAAGAATAGAGGTGCTTAAGATATTGCAGAACCTTAATGCAAACACTGCCATGGGGTTAGATGGCATATCAACCCATGTGCTACAAGATTGTGCAAGAGAATTAGTGCCTCCTCTGACCATGCTGTCTAATTTAAGCCCCACTTCTGGTAAGGTTCCAATAGTGTGGAAAGAAGGAAAAATAATTCCATTGCATGAAGGAGGCTCCAAAACAGAAGTAGAAAATTATAGGCAGTAAGTATATCAGGAGTGGTGGTTAAGGTTTTGGAGAAGTTGGTAAAAATCAGAATTCAGGACTAAGTGGACATAAATATGATACTTTATAAGGAACAGCATAGTTTTGTGAGTGGTAGGGCTTGCCTTAGTAATTTAATTACTTTCTATAATGAAGTAACAGTGGAGTTTGATAAAGAAAATGCTTACTCAGTGATTCTGCTAGACTTTGCAAAGTCATTTGACATGATTACACTTTATTGCATAAATTGGAGCAAGTTGGAATGGATTATGAAGCTGTGATTTCGATTAGAGGATGGCTGATGTCAGAATGGTTTATGGAGGAGTTGAGTCCAGAAAAAGGCAGGTGAGTAGTGGTGTACCTCAATGCTCACTGCGTGGTTCTCTGTTGTTTAATTTATACATTAATGATGATATTGGATATAATTTGACGGGAAATATCCACTTGTTTGTTGATGATCCAAAACTGGTAAGAGCTAGTCAATGAAGGTGATGTAGAGATCTAGTAGGATGACTTAAATATGTGGCACTATGGACAAAGGTAAATGGCTGCCAGTTTAATGATCGCAAGCATAAGGTGATGCACTTTAGGAGGATGTGATCACATGCTATGTACTATATTCATGGAATTGAATTGCAAGAGGTTGATGAGGCAAGGGACTTTGGGGGGAGAGTGGATAAGGAATTGAGGTTTAGGAAGCATATTGCAAAGGTGGCTAAAACAGCACATCAAATTACATGGTTGTACAGAACACACTGAAAAACAGAGATATGGAAGTTATTGTTACACTTTAATGGGGTTATGATGCTATAATGCCTTATAAGACATTAATAAGGTCACAGTCAGACTACTGCACACAGATCTGGTCACCTGGATTCCTTGCTGATGAAGTGGTGGAGAGGATTCAGAAGTGAGTGACAAAGATTATGGCAGATATGTGCAATGCTTCTTATGAGAGTAGATTGAAGGTCTGTGAGTTCCAAAAACTAGCTGACAGGTATAAGAGAGGAGATGTAGGTGCATATAAGTTATTAAAGGAGGTTTTATAGGATTGACACTGACTTTTTTTTTTGGTACAGTGTAGGGGCAAAGAGAACAAAGAGCCACCCCTGGAATAGTCTGGTTAACAAGACTGCTGAGTCTGGATTTTTGCTGGGAGGGTGGTGAATAGGTGGAATGTGTTGTCAGAGGTAGTTTTGGGTACTTCATCTGTGAATGAGTTTAAGTAGAGGTAGATACATATTGTGTGAATAATGAGGTTTCTGACTCTGGAGACACCCTTGTATAATAGTGATGATAATAATCAATTAATATCAGATCTTCATTTATAATTTCTTGAATACATTTGTACAGATTTTCAAGGTGTTGGTAATAGATATTCCCTCAATAAAATCCCTCTAATTATTTGGATTTATTTAATTTTTTTTTTTTTTTTAATATTGGCACTGCAGTAATTTTTTCTCCAATCATATGGTATTTTTTTTTTTTTTTTAAGAAAACAGTTTAATAGTTTAATTAACTGAAATATCATGTTTTCTTTCTCCATATATTTGGGCTGTTTTTATATTTCTGATTTTTCTTAAAATGTTTTCCATTTTTGATATTATTTTGAAATCTTTATAATTTTTCAGTGTTTACAGGTAGAGTTATTTTTTCTTCATTTTCATACAGTTTAGTAATGTATTCTTCTCAGCATTTTGAATTGTATGTTTATACACATAATTCAGTACTTTAATTTCCAATCAATCTTCGTATTTTCTTCTTTGTGGCATAAGTCATGTTTGAATTGTTTTGAAGTATAGCAGTTATTCCAGAATTCTCATTTTACTCCCAGATTTTGTTTCTAATTTTATTTCTTAAGCTTTTGTATATGTTATACTTCATTAGATTTATTTTGTAGATCATCATCATCATCAAATTCCTGACATGTACCCTCAAAGGGTGTAAGGATATTATAGTACTACATGAAAAATTTACGTCATTACTAACTTCCTATCTAAAATTTTCCTCCAAGTCAGTCTGTTACTTGTCAAGACTCCAATATTATCAGCTCTTATATTTCTGTCGTCTAAGGCACTTTTTACTGTATCAATTCACCTATATCTTGGTCTTCCTCTGGGTCGTTTTCCTGCCAACCTGGCAGAGAACACTTGTTTTGCTAATCTTTCCTTGTCCATTCTGTTTAAGTGACCATACCACCTGAGATTAGCTCTGCTAATGCACTCCTGGATGCCGACAATGTCAACTTCTTTCCTAATATCCTTGTTTTTAATATGATATTGCCATTCATGCCTCTAATCTTTCTCAGGACTCTCATCTACTGAATAGCAGAGTAGGAAATGATTGTCAGACATACAAAAATATTTTGGGAAAATTTGGAGAAAAGAGCAAAGCTAATAATAATGGCAAATACCTGTTGGATTTCTGCTCAGGACATGGACTGGTTGTTATTAACACCATGTTCCAACATAAAAATGTGCACAAATTCACATGGAGAGAAGAGGCAAGGAATAAGAAAACTCTCATTGACTATGTTATTGTTGATAGCAATGTTTTCTCCCTGGTGCAGGACACCAGAGTGTACAGAGGATTTGAAATCGGAAGCAATCACTTTAGTCTTGAGCAGGATAAAATTGAATTTCATATTGAAAAGAATAACATGTAAGAAAGTTTTAAAGCGAATAAAAGTTAAGCAGCTCTCAGATGTGAACTGTAGACTAACATACACAAAGATTATTGAAGAAAAAATGAAAGAGTTTGAAAACAGGAACCAAATCTTGGAGATTCAATGGCAAGCCTTGAAGAAAACCCTGATTGATTCAGCTAGAGAGGCATGTGGTGTGGTTGTCTGCAGTGATAGAAAAATCAGGACTCCATGGTGGACACAGGAAGTTAAAGAAGCAGTGAAGGAAAAGAAGAAATCATATCAAAATAAGTCAGCTTTTGCTCTTAGAGAATACAGAGACAAATGTAAGAAAGCAAAACATTGTGTAAAACTAGCTAAACAACAAAAGTCATTGGAGGACTTTGGCAAGAACATAGAAAATAAATATCAAGAAGGTGGTAAGATATTCTGGAGGTTGTTGAAGTAGCTTAGAAATGGAGGATAGATATGCTAAAAGGCTTTTTATTTTGTGCCAGTTAACTTCCTCTGAGTACAAAGGAGTTTATCCTTCCCTTTTATACTCAGCTGTTTTCTGTCTTAAGACTAATATGTTTTTTTTTTAAATATTAGGTTTTTATAAAGACTAATAATAAGTTTAATATTATTTTAAAAATTTCCCAATTTGGATTTTGTTCAGTAACAGAAAAAGCTCTTTAATTGTTGAATTTAAACTACCTCTCCCCTCAAATTTTATTAATCTATATGTTGCATTCTTGAATTTGTTTTTAAATCATCATTTTTTAAAAAAGTACTACATGGTCAGTTCCTATATCAGTTAATGTTAGATGCTTAGATACCAATTATCAGTAATATTAATGTTTCTATTTGTCATTATATAACAAACACTTGACCAGTCAGACTGAGTGGTTAACATAAATGCTCTCTAACAGGCTGCGAGTTTGAATCCCAGTGTGGGCATGCTTGTTTGTAATTGTTTTTTGGTGAGAGATTAACTTCATTGTGCTGTGTGAGACCGCTGTCCTGCTTATTGGAGACGTGATGTGACTTCCAGAAATTCCATGTTTGGTCTCTGTAGCAAGGTTTCTAGACTGTGTAAAAAATTAATTAAAAATTGCAAAAAACATAAAATTACTTCATTTTCTATATATGTGTTCCAAATTTTTAATGTTCTTTTTAATATTTTTTCTTTCCAAATACTTCAGATGCTGCCTTATGAATTATCTTTATTAAAGTTTTCCATTTTTTTTCTTCTATATCTTCATTAATTTTGGCTTCTTTTATGTAAGTAATCAGTTGATTATAATTGATATAGCATTCTAATGCTTTCTTCTCATAATAGATATACTTTGTATATTCATTCTATTTCTTGTTTTTTCTTATTTACTTCTTTTTTCAAATTAATTTTTTTCCCCCATAAATGGAAAACTGTTTAAATTGATCAATGAAATTTACACAACTGGAAACATTCGAAAAGATTTTGAGCACAGCATTATGTTGGCCCCCCAAAAAAGTCTGAGCACAAGCATGTGAAGATCACAGATGTTGAGACTATTATTCTACAGTCTTAAAATCCTAACTAGAATTATCCATTGCCATATGGAAATGAAAAAAAATCTTTATGATGACCAGAACCCCATGGTGGACATAGGAAGAGGCAGTGGATGAAAAGAAGAAAGCATATCAAAAGGAGAGAAGCTATATTAACTCTTCAACTGATCGTAGAAAAAGTGCTAAAATAAACACATCCAGGTATTCTAGCATTCGTTGATATAGAAAAAGCTTTTGACAATACTGACTGGAATATCATGTTAAATCAAAGCCTTCAAAAAGCTGAAGATAATTTTAATCTAGAAGATTTAAGCTAGAAGACAATTTTAATCATCTATATATAAAAAAGAAATCAGACTGCAGTCATAACAAAAAAAAGGAAAAGATAAAATAAGAAAGAATGTTAGACAAGGTTAATATCTACATTGAAGAGGCTATAAAAGAATCCACTCAAAAAATCAATAATGGAATAAATATTAATGGTGGGCTCTAAACTACGATAAAATTTTCAGATATGATATTAATAGCAGAAAATAAAAAAAAAAAAAAACAACTATAAAAATCATTTATAGAGATGAATAAACTTCTACATGAAAGATGCAGAATGAAAATCAATGAGGGAAAAAAATCCTGATAAACACCTAGAAGAAAAATTAATTAATTTTGTCTTATGTGTATATCTGAAAAAACCCTTTTTGCTCTAGGTGTTTATCAGAACTTTCCAGACCTCCTTGTATATATACATACACACACACACACACACACACAAGCAAATTGCATCGTGCCATGTAACGAGTCGTGTTTCTAGCCAGTATAAATTGGAGGAATAGTTGAAATATGATGCTTCCAAGTCAGTGCAACTCCGTCTGCGTGAAATGGCTGCAAGAAGAGAACTGAAAAAGTTTGTAAAAGGCATTGTGATAGGATGCCATTTTGCAGACCTATTTGTAGACAATTGTTGACAAATTGGGCCATCCCAGGTCAATAATTATATATACTATACTGAGATGGAAGTACAGGGAATCACCTGCAAGTGCTACTCACAGTGGATGATCCACTACACTCACCTAACATGACTAGGGGTGCTGCAAAGGATAATATGTAAAAACTGTGCCATTTGTTGGTTGACATGTTAAATGTGAAGTCCTGGGCATCGACTGGAACACAAATCTGCATAAAATCATTCAGAATCAAGGCTCACAATGTGGGTTTCCACAATATGCAAGCTCCATATTACCGAACCAACATGCAATATTGTTTATAGTGCAAAGAGCCTGGAACAGTGGGACTTTAACACTTGGAAAGCTGTGTTACGAAGTGACAAATCATGCTACATCCTCTACCAAGCAGATGGGTGTGGCAGATGCCAGAATGCATAACCCAAACTATGAAATTCAGAGATGGTAGTGTGATGGTATGGTCCTGTTTGGCCTCGAACCACTGTATATGGTGCCACAAACATTGAATGCCAAGAGGTATTTGAACATTCTGAACAGTAATGCTTTCTACTTTGTGGTGTTTCTATGGAACTGACCATAGTTGCTTTCAACAAGACAATGTACCTTGTCATAAGGCTGCTGTTGTAATTGCATGGCTTGTGAATGTGAACATCACCACACTTAACTTGCCTTCACAGAGCACTGATCTCAACATCTGTGGGATGAACTGGAGCACCAGGTGAGGTCAAGAAACATCCACCACACAACAGTTCAGGACCTCATTACATGCCTACAGGAAGAATGATCCAAAATTCCTATTGAATGGCATTGTATGTTTGAGGAAAATATGCCCTGTAGGATCTCTACAGTCATCACAGGGAAAGGAAATACCATCTTACATCTTATTATGGTAGATGGCATGGCTGTTTGTTCCTCTCACTGTGGCATCTGTTGACTTCTTTCCAAGCAGTTTGTGTGTGTGGCCTCTTGTGCATAAATTTCCTAAGGTATTTCTTCATGTCATTTTATCATTTTCTCTGTGTGGGTGGAAGTTATTAATTCTCAGTTGTGTGTACAAAACTATAATCTAATTACATTTTTATTTTGCACTGATTCATTAAATCTTTGGCATATTCATTTGTATTATCTGGTTCTCAGTTTGTGCATTTAAATTTTCCACTGTAATAATTTCTGTTTGTTTTATTTTATCTAAAGTTTCTTGTAATTCTTTGTAAAATGCATTTATTTCAGTTTGTTTTCTCTCTTCAGGACTGTAAACATTTATGAAATTTATCATATACCCTTTTATCTTTAATGTTTTATGTTACATATGAATGATTCTTTCTGATTTGTAGTTCCATTCTTTTATATTTAATTGATATTGCTCATGTAGTATTATTTCTATTTCAGGTGTTTCCTTTTCTTATTTCATTATATGCTGTTACATAGCTTTCTGTTTCATAATTCCTTTTCCTTTCTTTTGTTGCAGATAACATTAATATTTCTTTCATTAATTTTTTAATTACTTCATTTTTTAAAATTAATTTAATGATCTTGCATTTTAGGTTGCTATGTTTAAATCATATTGTTTCCTTGAGCACAAAAGTCTACATCTAGAAGCATGCTGCTAACTTAGTCTCTGTGGTCTTCATCACCTAACATGGCCCTTCCAGTAGTATGACATGCTTCACTCATATTTCCTGCATACCTTCTCTACTTACCATGGTGATGTGCAGGAGAAATTAAAAAGAGGAATAAATTATTATTATTATTATTATTATGTGACACCTCCAGAGAGTCCAAAGACTCATCGAGGGAGAGTGTGCCAACAGCATCGAATGATTGACCCCTTTCACCTACTAACTATGCTCAAACTTGCTTAACTTTTGCGAGCCATTAGTAGCAGAGGGTCTACCAATTGACCAACCTTTGCTGGCTGCACATAAAGTATTTATTTTAATTTTTCACATCCTTGTATTTTATCCCATGATTTGAAAAAGTCAATCATATGTTCTCTTATATAATTGTGCATCAATTGGCATCATGCAGTTGCCAGAAAAATTACTTTCCTTATTAATTAATTAATGCTTGAATTTAGGGTAATTATTCTCTGATAACGCATATCATGAACACTTATTAATGAGCATCTTAATAAATAAGTATTTGATGTTATAATTTTACCATTTTCTAATCTTTTCACTTTAGCTTCATCCTTTGAAGTAAGCCAAGTGTAATGCAGGTTTATGCCAACTACCTATCCATGGTTTGCAGAACTGAGTATTCTGTAAAACATGCTTATACTTTCCCACATTTGTGCTTTCTGTGCTTACTTACTATATGACAACAGTAAATAATTCATTATAGATCAGTTATGATTATGTAACATCATTTTGGGTAATTAATTCATATTTAGTCAAAAGTTAACTGCATATATGTTCTTTAAGAATAATGATTTTGCAAACTTTTTGACTTCAAAAGTGAAACATGTTTACTTATACTGATTTGGAAAATAGTAATAATAAGCAATATGAAAATGGCTGCTGTAATATTAACATCTATTGTTCTGTACCATTCCTCTCCATCCCCTTTACTACTTGCACTACTGGTATTTCTGAGATTGTAATTGACTTATAATTTGCTGAAATGGACAAATGCAATGAAGCAGATAAATAAAATTTCTCTTTAAAGATACTTTTAAAGTATGTTCCATAGTTTATAGTAACTGCAATACTTAATATTGTAGTTATGGTGAAGTTAATAGAAGTTCATGATAATTTCCAGATAAATTCTTATGAATGATTTTTTTCTGCCATTAAGCAAAATGTCCTAAAAGACTAGAATTTATTTAAAAAAAAAAAAAAAAGTATTATTATTTGATACCAAGTAGGCAGACAGTGTTGGAAATTATCACTTCCCTTTTCTGCACTTTTTTTTTTTAAATTGTATAATGTTGAAGTATTTCTTGATAAGTACAACTGCCATGTTGTTACTTTTTTTTACTTTTTTTTTTAATGGAATATGAAATTTTAAAATCTTAAAATTCATATATAAAAGAAACAGGCATATTGCTTCCATCTTCCATGGTTGTTACATTATGAAATGGGAAGTTTTCCCTTATAGCACACAAATGACACACATTACTGGTTACTCATGCTGTGTTTGTGCTCAGTTCCTTTTTTTTCCTGCATATTAAATGCAATTTTAACCTGTGCAACTTTATTCATTTATTTTTTCAAAATAAACAGTTTAACTGTGTAGTTAAAAGTTTATAAAAGAAGAACAAATATTCTTAATCAAATTTGAACAAACTATATTTGGTACTTAATAAAAACAGAATTCTGATTGTAGAAATGAACATTGTTAATGGTTTATTTATGTCCCACCCCCCCCCCCCCCCACCCCCCCCCCCCCCCACCCCCCCCCCCCCCCACCCCCCCCCCCCCCCACCCCCCCCCCCCCCCACCCCCCCCCCCCCCCACCCCCCCCCCCCCCCACCCCCCCCCCCCCCCACCCCCCCCCCCCCCCACCCCCCCCCCCCCCCACCCCCCCCCCCCCCCACCCCCCCCCCCCCCCACCCCCCCCCCCCCCCACCCCCCCCCCCCCCCACCCCCCCCCCCCCCCACCCCCCCCCCCCCCCACCCCCCCCCCCCCCCACCCCCCCCCCCCCCCACCCCCCCCCCCCCCCACCCCCCCCCCCCCCCACCCCCCCCCCCCCCCACCCCCCCCCCCCCCCACCCCCCCCCCCCCCCACCCCCCCCCCCCCCCACCCCCCCCCCCCCCCACCCCCCCCCCCCCCCACCCCCCCCCCCCCCCACCCCCCCCCCCCCCCACCCCCCCCCCCCCCCACCCCCCCCCCCCCCCACCCCCCCCCCCCCCCAACTGTTTACCATGGATGTACTGCTGTAACCTGTGTCCTGGAGTACTATGACTTTTTTGATGTCTTTGCGTCATAAAAATCAAACTAAAATCTCTCTTTGACAAGCTTTTCGTTTTTCATCCGTTTCTTCTCCCTTTTTTTTTTCTTGCTTTCTTTTATTTTCTTTCATAATTCGAGACATATTACATGGCCTAATTTTTAATAGATTATCAATAGAATGACGGAATCTTTTGATGTGAATTTTGGAACACTACCTCCAGCACGAACAGCTAGAAGGCGTAGTAGTTGAAGAACATGGTACGAAGAAGACTTTTCCAAAGAAAAGAGATAGATGGAATGAAAGAGAACGACAATGAGAAGTTGCTTCGATAAGTTTGAGATTGAACTGTGTATGGATATCCACCAGCATCTGTTGCAATTATGACATGTTTACAGAAAAGCTAGAAATCGTAATTGCCATTTTAAAATTGCTTATGAAAATACTTACTGAAAAGTCATAAAAGAAACCGCGTCTGTGAGAAAGAGACTGGTGTGGAATCTGTGAGAAAGGAGATTAGTTCGTAAACGGATCGCCCTCTTCTGGATAACACTAATTCGTGTTATGGTTTACTCGTAAGTAGCTTAAGTATGGAATTTAAAAAAAAAATAGCTTTCGGTAGAAAACGCCAAATATCGACTAAATGAGAAGACGGCTGCACTTTGTCAAGAGTATGTATTTAGAACTCCATCAAGCACTGTAGACATTAAAAAGCTCACACAAGACAGGATGACTTTTGTTGTGCATGATGGCCTGTCATAATTACTCAATTAAGAGTTTTCAAATGTCCAAAAAAAAAAAAAAAAACACCTACAAAAAATATATTTCCCAGACCATGATCATGATATTGAAAACCACAACTGTAACGAAATCAAAAGCTGCTGCCTGCGAGATTCTTGCTGGAACATCCAGTACGATTCGTTATTAAAATTTCCTTTCACAACTGAGACCAAAGTCATATCGTCTGTCTATGATGTGATAATCATTCAGGGAAGCGACGGTTTACACTTAAAAGTAACTGCCAAAGAATTTTTTTTTTTTAAATTGCGGATTGGATTCGTGAGGAGAAAGTTACTTTTAACAGCACCAAGTCTAAAGTGCTCTACATCTCACGCAAAAAATCGAAACAATCAACAGTCTTCCTATACGGAAAAGTTCTCTAATTTTCCAGTGAGTTAAAATATCTGGGAACAGCAAGAGACAACAAATTTAACTTCAACAAGCACGTCTGATATATTGGTGGGAAAAACTTACATATTGTAAACTTTCTAGCTAAGTCGGCAAGGATAAACTGGACTAGGCTAACGAGCGCTAAAAACAATGTATACCGGAGACATACTCTTATTGACATCGTACGCTGTACCCACGTGGAAATGCACTAAAACCTAAAAACAACAACAAAAGTTAAACAGAGTTCAACGCCTTACAGCCATACGAATAATTAAAGGATACAGGACAATATCTTTCGAGGCAGCTTGCATTATTGCTGGTCTAACACCGATCTGCCTGATTTTTTAACGATACTTGTGACATAACGATTAGAAATATATACACGTTTGCACAAGAATAATGTTTAATTTGACAAATATTTCGGTCTGAATATTACGGACCATCTTCAGTGGCTACATAGCAAATATTTGGCAAATTAAACAATATTCTTTTGCAAACGTGTATATATTTCTAACCGATCTGCCTGAAAACACAAGAAATACGCATACTTTCTGCCATATTAACAAAAAACGTAGCACTTAGTATCAAGAACTAGCTAATGCTAATCCAACAACTCATTATGCTGCCACCAGACTTATAATCGACTATTATACTGGATTAAAAAAAAAATCGCAGAACTTCCCTAACTGGTTTGTGTTTAAAGAGTGATATATTAATAAAATCATTTGATAATATCATTAATGAATTTGCACGTGTAGAATCTAGAAAGAAAAATGTTTTCATATATCATTTTTGTTATAATTAACGGTAATTCAATAAACTACCTTTGCCTAGTACGAATTCTCAATGTCGGTAAAGATCGGAAAAAAAACAAACTTGGCAGTTATGCGCATGACAAGCTAGGTGCCTAGTTTAGAAATAATCCATATTAATTTCGGGACATTTCCGGACTAGTTTTTTTAAAAAAAATAACATGTAAATTATAAATGAAATTATTTATATAACATTCAGCAAAGCCGTGCCTGTTGGAAGACGGTCTTCATCGTTACTAGGTGGCGTGACTTACCAGTATTACGGTGCACTGAAAGAGTTAATATTACTGTAATTATTTAGTAAATTTATTTATCGATACGAGTGAACAGCTTAAGTGAGATTTCTTTTTAAAACAACAGAAGTTTTTTTGAATGTTTTCGTTACAATATTTTGTATATAACTGCTCATTGTCATAATTTCTTGTCCGATAATTTTTTTGCAAAAAGTTGCATAGGGGTTCCGCCGCAAAGAAATAGTTTTATAGTAAGATTTTTCACTTGGTTAAGAAGTTGAAGGTGACAAAAATTATATTATTGTTTAATCCTTTATTCAAATGTAAGCGAACAACGTGTGCGTGTGAAATATTTTTTCGACTAGACTACTTGCATATAGAGGCTATTGACTTCACATCAATTGCCTTGCTATCCCATAATGCAAAGCACCCTTCTCATCAGAATTTTTTTATATTGCTTCCACGCACGAAAGATTATTTTCAAATCTATTTTATAGTGTGGATTTTTTTTGTTTCTATTTTTATCAATTTTATTATTTTTTTGTATTTTTTAATTTATTATTATTATTTACATAGTCGGGAAACCCTGCTGTAGAGAACAAACACGGAACTTTTTCAAGCCACTTCAAGCCTCCAATAAGCTGGGAGATGGTCTCACACCGGGCGGTGAAACTCATCTCCCACTTAAAGACAATCACAGAGTCCATGCCAACCAAGGGATTCTAACCACTCGGCAAACTAGGCCGGCAAAGAATAAGGAAAAGGTGCACAACCTAGACCGATTTCGACATTTACTGAGGATTCATCAGTATGAGCAAGACCCAGGAAGAATACTTTTAAACTGATGTATAATAATACAAGTTCCCATATACGAGTACAAGTAGTGAATAGGTATATCAACTTATTGTTAAAATACTCTGGGTCAGAGACAGTCATAGACTGATTTTTCACTTGATTACGAAGATAAAGTTTACAAGAAATTATATTCTTCTATATTCCTTTATTCAAGTATAAACAAAGTTTGGGCGTTAATTATCTTCATGACTAAACAAAAACTATTACAGCCATCTCTGATCTGGAGTATTTTAATGATAAGGTGATACACCTTTTCACTACTTGTATATGGGAAATATATCAGTTCTATATTACTTCAACTATGGTATCCCCTCTGGGTCTGGCTACCACTGATGACGTTCGTCTTTGGGTTGGCTTGCTTCCTGGAGAATAGAGAGGTTCTTCTCGGTGGTGGAATTTTGCCTGCCACCGAGTGACACCACAGCTGAGTTTCCTGTCCAGGAGTGATTCAGATCAGAAGTGATGAGTTTAATAACGATCCTTTGGGATCGCTCAGTGAGATTTGGTGTGATCACGCAGAGTTTTGAGAAATATCCCAGCACTTTAACATACCTTAATAAAGCTCGAAACCGGTCTGGATAATAGTCTTTCCCATTATGTGCATAGCATTATACACTTCTGAAAGGAAACGTGCTTTGCATTATGGGATACCAAGACCACTGATGTGACGTCAACAACTTCTATATACAAGCGGTCTAGCTGTGAAGATACTTTACATGCAAATGCAAACTTTCACTTGGATAAAGGATGAAGCATGAATAGAATTTGTTGTCAACTTTAAAATAGTTTTATGTAGAGCTCCGTAGTTTCAAAATGGTTAAGAAATACTGGGATATATTGTCGGTGCTTCCCGTGTTTGTGTGTTGCATTTAATACAGAACAAAGTTATTATATTTCTATTTCTTTCCTGGTAAGTGAGATAATAATGTATACAATGAAAGTATCAAAATACTGATGGTAGGTCTAAGGATGGCGATGTGTTATTATTACTCCTATTCGCAATCACCTATTATTATATTATAACCTATTCTGTTGTAGTCGATTCTGTGAGTGAGACAAATTTGCGAGAAATGTTAAGACGTTTAGACTGGGTGCGATAATATTTGATATGAGACAGTTGACTTTTTTTTGACATTATTTTTTTCAATTTGAATGCTTTCTGCATGTTCTGGTTTATGGATCATCTCGTTTTAGTACTAATTTTTGTTTTCTAAATATAATTATTCGATTTCACGTTTTGCTTGTCGTAGTGTTTTTGTTGTTTAACATTGTCAGTGATGAATCAAATTGGATCCCGTTGAACATCACGAACTTTCCCCATGTAGAGGAATGTTTTACGATCACCACATGAAATCAGATGGGATATTTCCCGTCACTATCTGATGAGAAATATCCGGATGCCTGCTCATCAAAGCTCTCACTGTAATATGAAAAACGTTAATGTGGAGTTGGTTGGTCCACCGTTGGCTCCTATAACAGCCTTCAATCTTCTGAGGATTTCCACAAGATTTTGGTAAGTTGCTGCAGTAATTCCGTTCAATTCTCTCTTCTTCCGGAAGAGCATTTGTGAGGTCGGTCACTGATGTCGAGGTATTTGTCTTGACTCGCAATCTGATCTCAATACCATCTCACAGGTTTCGATGGGATTGAGATCAGAGCTCTGTGCAGACCAATCAAATTTTTTCAACATGAAAAAACTTGTGATGAAACTCATGAAACCATTTCATGAGAAATGGTTGACTGGGGGGGGGGGGGGTATTGTCGCGTTGCTGCAAGAAAGAGCGTTCACCGAACGGAGCGTTTCCTGTTAATGATGCCTCCTCCGTGAGACTTCACCGTTGGCACAACGCATTCGAGCAGATAGCATTCTCCTGGCATCTGCAAAACCCAGAATCATCTGTCAGACTGCCAGATAGTGAAGCGTGACTCATCACGGTAGATCCACTGCTCCAAAGTCAAAAGGTGGTGAGCCACCACTCCATCCGACGCTTGACGTTTCCCTTGCTGTTGTTAAGTTTGAGTGCGGCTAACGAAGATCATAGAAACCCATAGTCTTCATCTACCAACGTACGGTTATGGCGTTATCTGCAGGGTCACTTCGGAAATCGGCACAATTTGGGTCACGCGCTTAAGCACTCAGTGGCCCGCTCTGTGATGTGGCCTACCAGGTCGCAATTTTGTTGTTGCTCCATTTTCGCTTCACATTAACACCACTTACAGTTAATCGGGGCTTCTACAGCGTGGCAGAAATTTTTTGAACTAATTTATTACAATGTTCCCAAAGTGGCATCCCATGATAGTGCAATATCAAAAGCCACTAAACTCTTTAGTAAGACCTACTTTACTATTAATATTTGTGTACGAAGATTGCCAGACGGCGTGCTTCCTCTTATGACTATATGAGCTATGGTTATGATGTGTATATATCCATATCCACTGTTACAAAGATGTGTCCCGATATTTTTGATCAGATAGCAACTGGAAAATAGAACACACCACACGTCAAAATCAACTTGCAGCAAAAATTTACCAATAATTTGTGACATCTGCGGAGATCTTTCTTTCTTAACACTTTAAGATAAATCTTCATTATTTATCTAATGACAGAAGATTGTAATTGCCTCTCATCTGAACAGATGAATAGGCCAAAATGGCCTGTTCTCTGTGCTACTAAAATTACAGACAACCTGCGTTGATGAAGAGAATCCATTATTGAAACAAAAATGAATCAGTTCGGAAAGAAGAACTACCCGTTGGAGCTTCAGTGGCAAACTCTAAAGGAAATATGACCGAGTCTGCTAGGGTAGTATGTGGTGAAGTCGTCTGCAATTATAGCAAATTAAGAACAAACACCATAGTGGACACAAGATGTTAAGGAAGCAGCCCTGCTTTTGTACTCTGGGGTAGTTCACCAGCGCTCTCGATGGCCACGCTTCTGTTTTAATGGTTCTTATGTGGCGTCCAAAAAGGCTTCCCTTGTACTGTTGTTATTGGTCTGGATTTCTCGCACACAAACATTTCAATTCCTTGGGTACTAAATCTTGAAGGAATTGAAACCATTATCAATTTGAGAGTAAAGAGTAAAATTAAGAACATTTTTATGAAATATGTATGAAAGGTCTACGTAGTGATGAATCTGTTACTAGAGAACTGACATATACTATGTCAGTAATGCTGTTTTCAACATCTGGTTTATTCTCATTCGATGCATGGCAATTATTTATTTAGAAATCTCCCTCTCTGTTAATACGTTTTCTTTTCTTTTTTTTTTTTTTTAATTTGAATTTATTATGAAGATGTACATGACATGAGCCGGCCTGGTTGGCCAAGTGGTTAGCGCATCCGCTTCCCAACCAAGAGGCCGCAGGTTCGAATCTGCGCCTAGGGCATGGATGTTCGTGATTGTCTTTCACCTTCATACATTCATCCAGACAAGTATGAATTCATCTCCCAAGATGGAGTGGGTCATCATGGAAGAAATACACCCCACCCTCCCGCAATGGGAGAGGCCTTTACTAAGCAGTGGGGAAGATACAGGCTGTTAAAAAACATGACACAAACGTAGATTAAAAAAAAAATATATATATATATATGTGTATATACATATATATATATATGTGTGTGTGTGTGTGTATATATATATATATGTGTGTATGTGTGTATATATATATATATACAGTATATATATATATATATATATATATATGTATGTGTGTGTGTGTGTGTGTGTATATATATATATATATGTGTGTGTGTGTATATATATATATATATATATATATATATATATATATATATATATATATATATATATATATATATATATATATATATATATATATATATATATATATGTGTGTGTGTGTATATATATATATATATATTTCTACTAAGATATATATATATATATGTGATGGCCAAACAAAATAACTATATAGAAGTGCTGAAAAAAGCCATCATTTCTATTTAATTTGAATATTCCAAGTAATGAAAAATAAAGCAAAGCGAAGATAAATACAAGCATCTGAATGAAGTTTTCAAGAAACTACACCGTGAAGGTTTCCCAAATATTTTCTGATTCGCAACGAAAGCAAAATTTGTTTACCATAGCAATAAAGTAGAATTCATTCTCACTGCGATACAAATAAGCTGATTTATTCGATGTCAACAGAAGAAAGTTTTTTAATAGTTACTTCGTTGTTGGAAGAATTTTTTTAACAGCATCTTTTTAGGTGCTGTTATACGTAATAAAATCATGACAAAAATGGTAACACTGTGTTGTAATGAATCAGCTAATAGTTTGTTTAATTCCGAATTCGATGTAGTTCCATCCCTTATCAGTTTGGGATACTAGAAGGCAGGACCAGTAAAGTTCTTTGGCATCTTGGTTATTCAAATGGTTTCTGGGGTAACGTTGCACGAGGTATCATACTCTGTTTTGGTATAGGTGGAGATAACTTTGATCATTTATTCAATACTTGAAGGTAAAAAGCAGATTTGTATTTACATTGTCCCATTAGTCGTATGATTGAGTCATGCTAACCATGTAACAGTTCCAATTCATTCCACAAAGCTTAACGTCTCTGTGTTGAGGCATCGGATCTGTGAATCATTTGCGATTCACACGATACCTAGTGAGTATACTTGATGATAGCTGAGGCCTCGCTTATTTGGTATCTCTATATCGTAAGTCTTCAAAAGATAGAAACTTTTCATTTACCCGATTCTTTAGTCAGCTTTAGATCTAGAAACAAAAGTAAACCATCAGAATCATTTTAGGAAAATTTATTGTCAGGATGTTGGTTTTTGAGGAAATCATAAACTTAAGATGTCCATGGCTTCATTAAGAGATCATCAACATACTCTTCTAATGTTATTATTATTGGTTTGGAACGGTATGCTTGTAGTCCTTTCTTTCTTTTTTTAATTTCGGGCTCATACTCAGAACACCACGTTTCGTCACCAGTAACGATCGTTTCAAGGAAGTTTGAGTCCTTACGAGCGGTTTTAATGAGGTCCTTGCAGTGTTCATTTCGATACAATTTTGGTCGTCGGTCAACTTGTGGGGAACAAATCGCGAATTCAATTTACGAAGGCCCAAACTCTCTCAAAATGTTGTGCACAGTTGATTTTGCAATCCCCTATTCATCTTCAATCAATCTCACGGAAGATTTCGAGTTTCCTTTGAAGAAATCAGGTCCTTTTTGGATGTTAACTTCGCTCAGTCCAGTTTTTGGACGGCCCACTTTGAAATCACTTAAACCACTCGTAAACTTGAGTATGGGATAAGCATTCATCACCGTATGCTTCTTGAAGCATGTGATGCGCTTCAGTAAAACTTTTACCAAGTTGAACAAAAGTACAATCGCAGCTCTCTGTTTGAAACTCATTTTCCGATCGTTCGTCAAAAGACACTGTCACTCTTGGCACTATAACTTGGCTTCTAATGAAACAAATGTCATAAGCAGTTGAAACAATACTAATGAAGGTTGTCCCTTTCGACAACAAAGAGATGCAACAGGTGGCGCCACTAGTTTTTGCTATTTTCGAAAACTTTGGTTTCTTTTTGGACAGAGGGTGTATAACGTAAATATGTAGGTATACACCCTCTGTTCCAAAAAGAAACCGAATTTGTATTTCTTTGCAATCTGCAGTTGTTTCTTCAGCTATAGATGTTGATATTTGTCTACGTTTTAGAAAGTCTATTCGATACATTCATAATATAAAACAATTTACATGTATGCAACAAAAAAGACAATTCAATACTGTTAGTTGTTTTTTTTTTAATTAAACATTCCTAACTTGACGACTTTTACTGCTGCAGTAAAAGTCGTGAATGGTAATGCTACAATAGTAACAATACTAGAAAGTGATAATTTCAACGGAAGGTAAAGCAAAAAGCTAACTCTCAATGCTATTCAGAATAAAAGACTACTTATTCAGAAGTCACATTAAATAGCCTCAAGCAGTAACCCATAATAAATCCGCATCGTGCTATTTTGTTTTCAGTTATATCCAAAATAGCAATACCGATATTTCTTTTACAGGCTGATACAATATTTGTGTGAAAACAATTTCTGTAATTACAAAAATCAAAATTTCACTTTTATAATCGAAAACTTGTAAATTGTTTGATGGAATTATTTAACAGACATAGAAATATTTCATTAAAAAAATAGTTGTGTATGTGATAAATAGGTGTTTCGATTTTGTATGATTGCAGAGGCCCCTGTTGATATTTCAAATAATTTATTTCCAACAGGGTTCGCAAAACAATTGTTGCTGCTTCAAAAATGCCATTGATCTAAATTAGCAGGATATGTCTTTTCCAAATACGGCATCATTTATTCCTTGTAATAAAAGAAAATACAGGATAATGACGATAATAAGATTAATAATAAGAAATTATATATTCTTTTATTTTTCATTGAGTGGTGATTTAAGCAAGAAGTGCGACTTTTTATTATGCACTTTCGTTAAGTGTTTTTGGGAAAAAAAAGTCCGATATTTTTGTCTACTTGACATCGGAAATGAGAATGAGATAATTGTGTAAAGTAAAGTTGACCCTCTTAACTTAGAACAGTTAATAAATGTCACAGCTCACGTCAACATTTTGGTTGTTTATAATATATATATATATATATATATATATATATCTACCCTATAATATAAAATGATAAGCCTTTTTTTGTAACGATTTTGTGTCACGTTTTTTGTCAAGTTATTTGAAACATTTTGAAACTCAGGGCTACCCTGAGTGTCGAGCGTTCAAAATTCGAGTCATTAGAATTCAAGGAGAACCGACCTACCAGTCCGAAACACAAGGGGTTGGGCGTCGTAGGCGCCAGGTGGGGTGGGGTGGGGGGGAAGAACCCCCTTCCGAGTCTTCAAAATTCGAGTCATAAGAATTCAAGAACCGGCTTACCAGTCCGGAACTCGAGGGGGGGGGGGCGTAGGCATCGGGGGGGGGCCCTAGTACATATACTGTATATATATATATATACAGGGTGTTCGGGATAAATTTGACAGTTTCGTAAGGAAAAAGAAAATCTTCTTTGTATCTATTAAATTTAATGAATTGACAAAAAAACATTACAGGCAGAGTTAATTACAATACTATCAACAAGATTTACTCAAAATAACCACCATTAGCATCGATCACAGCTTCAATTCTGCTTCGGAACCTCGAACAAGCTGATGCTACAGTCTCCCTGGGAAGGGCCGCAAAAACTGTTTTAATTTTATCCATTAACTGGGCTTTTGTATTACTGGAAGTGCGATTGGTGTCTTTTTCAACTGCGCCCCATACAAAATAATCCATGGGGTTAAGGTCTGGGGAGTTTGGAGGCCAAACATTTGGACTGGTGAAGTCGTAGAAATTTTCAGACAACCATTTTTGACTTTTCCCAGAGGTGTGGCAAGGGGCCGAATCCTGCTGCCATACATACGGCCTACCATTGGCTACCCTTGTTATCCAGGGCTTGACTACAGTTAGCAACTCCACGAACAAAGCCCGAATTCCAATGCCAGGGTTCTTCAACACCTGTTCCTGCAGATTTGCGAGGAATTCTGCTGTACGAACGCAATCAGATCGTCTGCTAGGGATCTTTCTTCTTGCTACATCCTCGTAGTCACCATTGCAAGTCTCTAGTTCATGCCTGATTGTTTTTACTGTATTCAGGGAGCATTGGGCAGCAGTCGTAATATCCTTATTTTGATGGCGGGCACGAATCATCATGATACAAGTTATTCTCTTCCATGATTCAGGTGGGTTCCAGCTATCCATCCTTTCTGACATCTTGTATATGAATGAAGAAGGGTCCAAACTTTTAAATGAAGAGAAGTGTGTGTTAATACATGTAACTTACGGAAAAATATAATTAATTATAAATATGTCAAATTTATCCCGAACACCCTGTATATATTTGCTTTTTATTTGACACTACTGCAATGTATGGAACATGCATATCACGTTTTTCAGCTTACAGAGTGAGATATGCTGCTGCTGTTTTATAATAACTCTTTTATAATACACAAAAAAAGTATATTCATTAGTATTTCGAACGAACTGAGAGTTGAAAAACGAAAGAAATAATAATAAAATTTAAAATAATAATAATAATTATTATTATTACACAGCGCCCTCTGCATCGTACTCATTTCAATAATAATAATGCTGTTTCTTACAATAGTACCTTTATTGGATTTCCGGAAACACGTACATAAATATATATATATATATATATATATATATATATATATATATATATATATATATATTTCAAAAAATAGATTTAATGACTCCAAGACCGAGATAACATATAAAGATTTTAATGATAAATACTACTAGTTTCGGCATATAGCAGCCTTCTTCAGGTATTTATAAAGGAAAGGAATACTAATAAACATTGAATTATTTAAATAAACAAACTGGAAATTACAGGTACAAATTGCCTCACATAATCGATACATAAAAACGTTGTATTTTTCAAGTTGTTCCAACTGGCGTGCCATTGTTTGTTGCAATTGTGCGTGCAAGTTCACGTGAACGCCAATATTGAATAACTGCAGCATGGCTATCTGGGATGTTATAACTTAAATTATTATTTAAGTGGACCGGGTTCAGTAGGATTTCCCGTGATTCTACGATTTTTCTTTCAAACTCATCTTCACAGCGAAAAATATTTTCTGATCTATTCCAGCATACAGAGTGGCTTTGTTGGTCATCATTAGGATTATTTGAAAAAAGAACATGACTGGATAAAGCAGTTGCATGAGATCTTTTGTATGAGATGTCTCTCTTATGCTCTTCTATGCGTTGTTCAATAGATTTGTTAGTTTGACCAAAGTATGGGATATTGCAATCACACCACAATTTATATACTCCAGGGTACTTAAGGTTGTGATGAGTAGGTTTTGGATGGCTGATTAGAGAGCGGATTTTTGGAAGTGTGGTGAAGAAGGTCCTGATATTATATTTTTTAAGGACTTTAGCTATTTTCTTAGAGACTGTGCTAATGTATGGAATAGAGATGCTACCTTTAAAATTAATAGTCTCTGTTGTGCACTGCTTAGGAGGGTTCAGAAGAAGTTTCTTAATTGTTTTTTCAGAGTATCCATTTTGTTTAAAAATAAGAGTGAGGTGATTCATTTCTTTTTGTAGTTCATCTTGTTCATTTAAGAGAGAACGTGCTCTGTGTCCTAAGGTAGATATAATTCCAAGTTTTTGTGGTGGAAAATGATGAGAAAGATTATGCAGATATCTATTGGTATGCGTAGGTTTTCTGTACATAGAGATTTTTAATCTTTCAGAGTATCGTGTAAGCATAACATCCAAAAAAGGTAAAGAGTTATTATTTTCTATATCAGCAGTAAATTTTATATTAGGATGTTGGATGTTTAGATGACGAAGAAAATCTGTGAGAGCTGTGTGCCCGTGATTCCAAATAATGAATATATCATCAACATATCTTTTCCAAACTTTTGGTTTAAATGAGAAGGAAGATATGGCTTTCTTTTCAAAGTCTTCAAGGAAGATGTTAGCTAGCACAGGGGACAAAGGGTTGCCCATTGCCAGGCCTTGTTTTTGTTGGTAAATGGAGTCCTTATATCTGAAGTAACCAGAATGAATGCAATGTTTTAATAAAGTGAACATTTTTTTGGATAATTTATCCTGTAGTAATGTAAGTACCTCGTCCGTAGGAACGTTAGTAAATAAAGATATAATGTCCAAACTAGCTAGAATATCATTATCATCGATGGGAATATCTTTAATATTAAACTAACAAATCTATTGAACAACGCATAGAAGAGCATAAGAGAGACATCTCATACAAAAGATCTCATGCAACTGCTTTATCCAGTCATGTTCTTTTTTCAAATAATCCTAATGATGACCAACAAAGCCACTCTGTATGCTGGAATAGATCAGAAAATATTTTTCGCTGTGAAGATGAGTTTGAAAGAAAAATCGTAGAATCACGGGAAATCCTACTGAACCCGGTCCACTTAAATAATAATTTAAGTTATAACATCCCAGATAGCCATGCTGCAGTTATTCAATATTGGCGTTCACGTGAACTTGCACGCACAATTGCAACAAACAATGGCACGCCAGTTGGAACAACTTGAAAAATACAACGTTTTTATGTATCGATTATGTGAGGCAATTTGTACCTGTAATTTCCAGTTTGTTTATTTAAATAATTCAATGTTTATTAGTATTCCTTTCCTTTATAAATACCTGAAGAAGGCTGCTATATGCCGAAACTAGTAGTATTTATCATTAAAATCTTTATATGTTATCTCGGTCTTGGAGTCATTAAATCTATTTTTTGAAATGTATAACAACCGAGTAAAAACTAATCGCCACATATATATATATATATATGATGAAATTATCTGAGACACTTCTATACGGAATTGTTTATAATTTTATGTTTGTTTTGATGCATTCCAACCCCTCTCTTCTCTCTCTCCGGAGCGACTGCTCTTAGAAACTATATTATAAATATGTACTTTCTTCTAATATCGGATTTCATACTTTCCCAGTATTTACTTCTCATCTGATATGATTAAAGCTTTACATATTATTATCTGTAAAGGAAAATCATCACCACGCTCCTTCAGGCAATCTCTGAATTATTCTACGAAATATAATTTTGTACACACAAAATTTACAATCTGGAACGTCGGCAGCCAATTTCACGATTATCACAACTTTTTATTGGAAATGTCACCAGAATGGAAGTTCTCATCCACGTTCTTTCGAAGAGAGCGTGCATCGTACCCAGATTTTGTTTGACATGTGTATACATCCACTTCAGTTGGGGGGTTGAACGAATGAGATGATGGGCCCCCATTGCATTGGCTACAATCGAAAACAACACTACCACTGCTCGGGGTCCTCGGAAAGTAAAGGGAGCTGCGAAACGTACCGAATGGTATTGTCCACATTGTAGTGAGAAAATGAAGGACAAAGAACAGACAATAATGAATTCCACATTGGCCAAATTATAAGATATGAAAGGGAAATGCATTACATAACAAATAACAGTACTGTTGCCTAAATATCGTAAAATATATATGTTATTTCTCGGAGAAATAATAAGAAGTGAAAAGTAAAGTGAAACACGTTATTCGGTGCAGTATTGTCCGCTACAGGATTGAAAAGTTGTAAAATTGTAAAGTTTCTTTGTACATAAGATTACAATGCCTTATAATAAAGTACTTGATTCTGATATGGAAACAGTTATATAATGTAAATAAGTAGGTGAGAATAATAAAGTGTGATTTTTTTTTTAAATATCAGCTAAATAGCTCTTCTCCAAGTACTCTTTGATAAGAATAACGAAGAATAACAAAAAAAAAAAAAAAAATAGCGAAAAAAAATTAAAAAAATATTTTTATTTTTTAACTTCCGGTGGCGTGTTTTTCTTGCATTGTTTGTTGTTTCTGGGGGGGGGGGGGGGAAGAAGCAAAAGAGCTTCTTAACGACGGTAGATGATGTGCTCGAATTGGGCACCTTGTCTTTCAAGACAGGCTTCGTAGCGCATGGGAAGGTTTCCAGTCATATTGGAGAACAAGGGTTGGGACATCTGCTGGACATATCGTGTCATTTTATCCCTTAATTTTGTTCCAACCCTTATTCTCCAATATGACAGAGATCAGGAGATCGTGAAGGGTATGGGAATTCTGTGAACCTCGAAATGAGCTCCCCACGTGGAAATATGCACTTAAACCTAAAATTTTTTCTTTTGACTTTTCAGTTTTTCTCATAAACTTCATTTCTGCTGTTGTTAATCTTCGTTTGTCTTTTTGTTTTATTGTCCAGATTTCACTTCCATGCAATGTACTGGTAGGGCTGATGTATTGTATACTTTTAGCCTGGTTTGTTTTTGAACTAAGTGACGTTTAACTATAGAGCTAATTACAGCTGTCATTTTTAAATATTTCGCAATTGTTTGGTTTATATCTTTTTCATTTTCATATCTACTCATACATCCTGCGTAATTAAATGAATTCACCTGTTCGAAAAGCTTGTTATCTCTTTAAAGGCCATGTTGTTTTATTTTTCTCTTGCCAACGGGGAGGTTGGCAACCATGTCAAGGAACTTTTTTTCTTTCTTTTGCTGCTCTGGAACATTTATGGTAATTCAAGCCAGTCCAGTCCTTAATGCCTTCAAACCACATTCTCCTGCGTCTACATCTCCCTCTTTTTCCATCCAATTTCCCTTCTAGTATTAATTTCTGAATGCCTTCTTGTCTGGTTAGATGTCCAAAATATTTAAGTTTTCGTTCTTTAATTATTCTCATTAATGTTCCTTTCATTTCTACTTCCTTTAAAAACATCTTCGTTTCTCATTTTCTCTGTCCATGGTATTTTCAACATTCTTCTGATGGTCCACATTTCGAAAACTTCTAATTTTTTCTGTGCTTCTTTATTTAGAGTCCAAGTTTCACTGTTGTAGACAAGACGATACCAGATATCGCATTTTATTAATCTTTTTCTCGTGTCTATATTAATGTGTCTGGATGTTAGAACATTTTCATATCAATAAAGGCTTTTCTTGCTATCTCTGTTCTTCTTTTTATTTCTTTAAGGGAATTTCCTCTGTCTGTAAACATTTGTCCCAAATATATAGAAGACTGAACCTGTTCGTTTTTCTTTTTGTTAAGGGTTATGTTTAGTTTCTATTTATTTATTTATTTATTTTTGATATAATCATGCACTTTGTTTTCTTTCGATTAATCCAAAAGTTAGATAGAGCTAAACGGCCTCGCCTGCTTCTTCTACGGGAAAAAAAAGGCGTTAGTTTTTTTTTTCAAATTATTTTATTTTATAAATATATGTTTTAAAATTTTTATCTGTTCTTGTTATTTATAGCCATTTAGTTGGTAATCTTAATTTTATTTTAACGACGAAGTGGTCACTACTTATTTCATATCCTCTGTGAACTCTAACATCTGAAGAGAACGGTGTTATAAATGAAGGTAATAATTGGTAAAAAAACAGTGAGCGATAAGCAACTTCTCGGTTACTCTCGAATGCAAGATCATTTCGAGAAGGGGGGGGGGGGGAGAGGTCAAGACTTGCCATTATTACTATTACTTACCAGGTAACTAATGACGTTACAATTACTTTGTAAAAGAGCCTGCTTCTTATATGTGAGAAACTTCTTTGAAATTAGCCTTCAGAACTGAAAGTCTTCACAGCCTGAACCAACATTTCAGGCTGTGAATAGAACAACGTCGAAATAATGCTAAATCAGAGTCGGTTTCGACTGATCTAACTAGAACGTATCGGTTTGCTACGGATAATCTGCTGAATACAGTCCCATTTGGGATCTATTAAAAATCTTTTTTATTTATTATTTATTTATTATTATTATTATTATTATTATTATTATTATTATTCACAAAGCACAGAACCTAAAACCACAACCATCACACAGGCGAAAACAACACGCTATCTCGGACTTCACTTCGATGCTGATCAAAGTTGGAATAGCCATAGAAACTACCTACATACCAAGCTTAGGATAAACCAAGCAAACTATGCCGATTAAAAGACAGCCCAGACACACATAGAAATACTAATCTATAAAGATTAGTATTTACTATAAATTTACTAATAAATTTACTATTTAGTATTTTATTATTATAAAATACTAATCTAACGCCTCCGTAGCGCAATTGGAAGAACGACGGTACATTCTTAAAGTTGTCATTCTCGGTATACAGTCATTTAATTTCCTTATATATATATATATATATATATATATATATATATATATATATATATATATATATATATATATATATATATATATATATATATATATATATATATCTATCTATGTATGTAATTTATGTGCGACATAATAAAACGTTTTAAAAATTTATTATTATTTGTCTCTTCACTCAGGGGCTCACTTAAGTGAGTATACGGGTGAAAGACTAGTGTTATTTTTTTATTAAAAATAACACTAGTCTTTCACCCGTATAGTCTTTCAATGATTTAATATTTAATTCATAAGTGAATAATAAATTCTCAACAGTAAAACGGGACAAAAATTATTCACATTATTCTTTGTTGACGCCTTCAGAGCTATGCAAATAATAGTGCTCGGGATTTACATTGTTGTTGATCATAGCGAGTGATCAACCACATTTTGGGATACAAGTAGTTATTTAACATGGATGAAAATCATAATGGCCACGAGAACTGGAGTTTGCTACCTTCGGTAGTTTTGAGCAAGATATACCAACATTTATCTGACAGCGACAAAAATAGTTGTTCGAAAACCTGCAAAACTTGGCGTAATGCTTTTGATATAGCAGAAATCTGGAAGAGTAAAACCTTCATTTGGGTGGCCTATCCACTCACGTCACTTCGTAATGCCGAAAAATTCGGGAAGAAGTAAGTAAACCAGTTTTAAGTTCAAAAGTTAGGAGATCCTCTACCCCAGAATTGAGTGATTTTCAATTTTCGGAATTAATTGGAAGGAGAGAAATCTTAATTTCGTTTTTAATTTAATTTTAATTTCGAAATCAGTATTAGCACATTATTGTGCGTTTCCTGAGATTCATTTGACTGAATTGTTTTATGATTTTTAATTTATCGATGAAATGTGAATTTTTAATATAACTGGCCTACAGATTTAATCAAAAAGCTAAAATTCATGCATCCACTGACTGCTAGACTGTATGGCGCTCCAAAAGTGCATAAGGATGGTACCCCATTATGCCCAATCGTTGATGAAATCAATTCACCAACCTATTTACTGTTTAAACATCTAGCCAAAATTCTACAACATCATATTCATAACTCAGATACTTATATTAAAAATATTCACAACATTTTATCTTTTCCAACTATTTCGTACGGAAAAAAACTATCTACAAACAATTAATCGATTTATCCATAGGTAGCCCACTCTCTCCTTCTTGTGCAGACCTATTTATGGAAGATCTGGAAACTAAAATCTTATCTCGGATTACACCCAAACCTACAACTTGGTTCAGATATGTGGATTTATCATTTGGAAGCACAAAAAAGATGAGCTATTTGATTACCTCAACAAAATCAATTCCTTCCACCATACTATTAAATTCACAGTAGAACTAGGTTTTCCTAGTTATTTTATCCTTTTGGATAAACAACTTCCATTCGTAGACATCATATTAAAGAAACAAGCCAACAACATCAACTTATCTGTTTATAGAAAGCCTACAAATACTGGACGTACCTTCACTTCAGCTCATCACACCACATATCCCAAAATCTTAGCATTATCTATATGCTAAAGAGAAGAGCTATACAGTTTAACACAGATCCAAATGGCAATAAATACAATATCCAGAGGCTTATCCTTAAATGGTTACCCTAGAAAACTCATCAACAAGATTCTCTTCACAGATATACCACAAAGACAACGTGACGATACCCAATATATATGCATTATAACTATTCCATACGTTGGTTTTATTTTAAAAAAAAATTAGTTCTCCTTCTAAAACCGCACAATATTAGAGTGAACTTCAAGCCAGTCGACACTATTCAAAAATTTTTGAGATCGCCAAAAGACTTCCGTCCTTTCTACGAGTTCTCTGGAGTCTACCACATCCCGTGTTCCTGTGGCCTTAGTTCCATTGAACAGACCTCTAGAAGCTTCGAAATGAGAAAGAAAGAACACAAGATATATCTGGTCTTTCTTCCCACTTCAGTACAACCAACCATATCATTGAATGGGATAAAAGTTATATGCTCTATATAGAAGAAAACCACCTTTCCAGAATGTTCAAAGAAGCTGCTACAGTTGCTCGTTCCACAGGAAACGTCAATAGGATTCAGGGCTTAATCCTACCTGATATATGGAAGACCTTTATCAGATTCCTAAACACGCAGGAAATGAACTTTAACGCGAAGTACAAAATGTTCCTCGACAAGTAAATCGGCGACACGTGTATTGATTCTCGCTCTGTTTCATTTTGTAATGAATTAGAATTGTCAGTACCCTGAAGAAGCTGACAGAAAAGTCAGTGAAACGAGGTGGTTATTAAATATTTTTCGACACTTGACGAATATTGTAAAAGAGGTTTAGTCAGTTATTAAATATTATTAGTCTGTTGGTTGCTTTGTATCGACTTAAATGCTCGTTAATTGTCAGACGACATGACTATAATTCAGAGACAGTTTCCATTTTAAAAAATCTTTTACTTGATGAGAATACTTTGTTAAGAACTTTTCTCGACTCTACTAATCGATGAATAAATTCTCTTTCTTAGATTTGGAAAGGTTTTACAGCATGTGAACATCTTATTTAGGAATAGTGGCCGTTACAAACGTCCGGAAGTGCATTATCATATGAAAGCCTTCTTTGAATCTATTAAAAATGCCCGCCTTAAGTCTCTGAGCATTGAAAATATAAATATTCCGTTACTGGAATGCCGTAGATATTCCAAGAGCACTCTGCAAAGCAACATCGTTAAGCTGATAATGAACCAAAGATGTCTGAAGACAGTGAAATTTAAACGCTCTGGATTCACGCCACTTGAAGGATGTAGCATTCTGAGTGTGATAGCCCGCAGAAATTCTAAAAGTGTAAAAGAGCTTCAATTAAAGGAATATTTTACATCAGGAGAAGACATTAGCAAGTAAGTTGTAACCATGCTGTCTCCAAAGGCCATTTCTAACTTTAAATGCTCATTTCAGTTCCATATGTGTCGACGTGATCTGTTTCTTGCTTGTAAACAATTTCGAATGACGATATTATTCCTTTAAAGTAATAAAATATGAAGTGCGTGTTAACCATTGCTCAATTTACGAATTTTGAAATATCTTCGCAGATTGCAGGGGTTCAGATCCAACTTGTCCACATTTTCGCAGCTACAGACTCTCGCCATCAATTGTAGTTACCTGTCAAAAGCATGCATGAAAGATCTTGGGGACTCCTGCCGTATGTTAACTTTAATGAAGCTCAAACATGTGCAATACGAGTATCATTCAGAAGAGATTTCTGAAGCAACCTGGCTAGAGTTGACCAAAAAAATACCAGCGTTAAGGGTGAGAATATCCTTAGGTGAGTATAAACAATTCTTATTGTTAATCGAAAGAGCTTTCAGCATTTTAGCTTCTAAGACTCGTTTAGTTTTTTGGTTGTTCGAAGCTATAATTTTCTAAAATGCGCAAATATCATCTTGGGTGATGAAATCTTCAAAATCGATCAATTCGTTCTCGACTTATAAGCGAACATTGAAAATGGACTTTGCTTTATATATATTCTAGTCTAGATAGTCCAAAGCGTTTCCCAAATGGTGGGTCACGATCCGGCACCGGGTCACGAAAACTAAATGCAGGTCGCCTAAAAAATCTCTCGAAAAGTGTTTCGTTTTGGGGTTTTCTGTTTTTCACGAAACTCGAAAATACGAGTTTATATTTTTTTTATTTCGTATGGGGGTTTTCCTCCCTTGCCTCCACCGTCCCTTAGGAGGCCTCCTACTAATCAAGAATGTATATTATGACTGTAGATCTGTGTGTGTTCACGGAGACGGTTGGCCTGATTTAAAGTTAGAAATGGCCTGTTCTGAAGAACGAAAAACCCGAGTTTCCAGTTGAAAAAACTCTCTAAACTCCGTATGAGATCAGCTAACTCACCTTTCGTCGAAAGATACCAGATGAAGGTTCCGACGGGAATCGAACCCAGATCTTTCTGACCAAAGGGCTTCGTCTATACCGACTGAGTTACGGAGGTGCCTTTAATTGGGACTAATCAATAAATAATTTAATTAATAGACACGAAAAACGCGCTCCATCCACGTCGCCATTGCAGTCTCTTTTTGTTCGCGGTGAAGTAGCTCAACTAATGGCGGGGCCACCAGCCGAATCGTTTGAAGGTCTGGCGTTTGTTTTACCAGCCCGTCACGTTAAGCAATCGAGAGAGAGAGAGAGAGAGAGAGAGAGAGAGAGAGTATTTTTTTGTGAACGCAGAATCTAAGACAGAATTGCCGGATTCAGATATTGAATCCATAATTGAACTGTCGTGTGACTCAAAGACCTCTTCAACACAATACCACTGATGGATTTTTGGCCGTCAGGAGTGCTCAGTGTTAGCAGAAAAAAACGATAAAATTTCAAATGCCTTTTGTCACAACTGATAAGTGGGAAACAGGCTTTTCAATGCTGGTTTTTCTAAAAAAATAAATAAATATAGAAACCGATTGGAAATCGAACCGGATTTAAGAATAACGTTTGTAAAATTTTTGAATTTTTCGTTTATATTTTATTAATTGTTTAAATCCTTTCTTATTTAAAACTCCAATTAAAATCTTATCTACTGCGCCTATGTTATGACTCGTGTGGCCTCTCCTTCAATCGAAAACGTGCGCAAATCCTTTAAACAAACAGAAGTGCCTCAGGGTAGAGCCAAATTCTCCCTGATTGAGAATCTGAAGTCGAATCCTTTTCGGAATTAAGAAAAATTTATTTGTTTTGCTGCGCCATCTTAATTCCTTTACAAGAAAATTAATCTTGTCAGAGAGTTTACTTAAAAGACTATAATGGTTTCAAAATCTAACAATATAAATAAAGCCTTACTATACTTATTTCAGACTAGATTGAAGTCGCATCCCGTTCTTATCTTAAACTCCGCCCTTTAACTTATTCAGATTCTAATTTTAAGCAAGAGGTGCATTGACTTGAAATATCAGACACATATTTTTGATAAATAAAAATATTTACCAATATTTTTATTGGTGCATGTTAATCAAACTAAATGCTAGGTCATAAAATACAATACTACACAAGCAGACAAAGTCTATTTTACAATCAGCATATCATGTTTAGATATTAAAATATGGCACTCTATAGATTAGACTATTAACAATCCTGAACAACTTACTTCTAGAACTAACTCAATTCCTTACTGGAGGATTGATCTCTAAAGTCCTAAGATATATCAACAGGTCCGATTATTAGAAATTTAGTACTTTCATTCACAGCAGTCTAATACAAGCTTAACATTACCGACCGGCTTAGACATGAGCTTAGAGATTCTTCTTATCTGATCCTATTTCAGGCTTTGTTCGAGTAGGTGCCTTGCTTGTCTTGAGTTCGACTTTCCTGTGAATACAGTCACGATTCACTTAAACCTCTCGTGCTCGGAACTCTTCTAACGGAGCGGTACAGCTGGAGCTCCGCGAACTTTGGCTATCTCTTTGCATTGAAGAAAATGCTCGGATGGAACCGCTACTAGACCATATCGTCGCCTCTGACCATTTTCGCCCACTCTACGACCCACACTCGAACCCGAATTTAAAAAAAAAAAAAAAAAAACTAGAGAGAGAGCTCTGCTGAATCATAACATTGCTGGCTGGGTGAAGCAAAGATGCTTCTCGTTTTCTCCTTTGTCTGTTAGGAAGTATTTTGAGTGGATTGTTTAATGAGCTTTAAGCTCTCCACGTGATGGCTGTGAGTTTAGCTGGGCGTAGGATGGACTTTGGCCTTTTGTGTTTGTATCTTACCTCTTCGTTATATTCTGAAGCTTCCTGGATCAACGGGTTTGGGTCGTTGCTTGTTGTGGCGAAGAACTTCTCAGCAAGATCTAGGAGTAGGGAGGAGATGTTGATTTCTCTATGGATTTGTGAGTTTCTGATGTACCAAGGGGCGTCTAAGATCATCCTCAGGCATTTGTTCTGTGTTCTCTGTAGTTTTTGGATGTTTGTATTCGTGGTATGACTCCACGCGGGGGATGCGTATGTGATAACCGGGCGTATTGTAGATGAATAGCTTGGTTTGTGTGTCCAGTTTGCTTTTCCTGTTGATCATCATAGGGCAGGGCTGAGAGAGCTCTGCTGATAACTGATAACTTCTGTGGCTTGATGGATATCAATCCCATGGATTCTGATCCCTTCATCGCTATGAAATAGACTTATATTAGAGGTTAGCGAGCACTTGGCTCACCCTGTTTAGGGCAGCTTTCGGGCGCTTAGAAGACTCCTGAATGAGTTGCTTGGAATGAAAAACTGCTTAGGTGAAAATGTAGCGGTAGTGTTACGAAGCAATGTGGAAATATCTGGGATATCAGCATCGAGATGCAGGAGACCATGTCATTTGTTGATCATGGAGAAGATGACTAGAGTATTTTAGTGTCGGCTGGGCTGGGGTTCATGTTGCTAAAGGCCATTAGCATCTCCTCTAGTGAGGCAGCAAGAATCAGTGCAGAGTTTTCGCTGTAAGCTGTCGAGGCTACTGGTAAAATCCGCAGAGAGACCGCAGAAGCGTATGTTTTATCGGCGGGAACACTCCGCACTGTGACTTCCGGCGAGTGGGCGGAGCCAACGCCGCTCTTGTCTTCCGTAGGTTAGAAGGGTGAATTGAGTAGCCTTTATAATTGGCTGGATGGGGCCCGCCATAATTCGCGCATTTAGCAGGTGTAGACCGTGATTTTGTGCAAGTGTGCGAGGGATGGCTGTCACCACACTTTACGCACTTGTAATCTGCTTTACATAATTTTTGGCAGCGGTGGCATTGACCGGCGGATGCCTTTCTTCTGAGTGGTTCGGTCTTGATGACTAAGACTATAGTAAGGTCGTAAATTGCTCTGTGGTATTTACTGATCTCCACTAAGACCAGAGGCATGGGGTGCTTGTCTGCGCGAGATCTTAATTGGTTCAAGACCTTGTGATCTGAGGTCAGTAGCTATTTCATCAGCTGTTATGGTTTCTGCCAGACCTCTAATGACTACCTTAAGGTTTTTTTCACTTTTCAGTTGGTATGTGTGATATGGGACTTTCTTTTCATCCATAAGTCTGGTGAGCTGGCAGTAGTCCGTTGCTCCTTCGGGCTGTATGCGGACTCCATCGTCGGTGTTTTTAGCTGATGAGAACTTGATGTTATTGTAAGAACAATCATCGTCTGTGCAAGTGACGACCAGTTTTCTTTAGCTCTCGAGATTACTGGTGGAATTCTCTCTTTGGGCTGTGTCAATGTATCTGTCTCTGTTCTTTCATCAGCTAGTGCTGATGTGTCCATTGGAGTTGTAGTTTCCAACGTCTGAGGTATTATTTCAGGATCTGCTGCAAGGGTTTTTTTCTTTCTCTTCTTCCGTCTGACCTCCTGAAAGCCACTGGAGTTTGAAAGAGAGATGCCTTCAGTTGTTATTGCTGGCTCGCTGGCGTTGTCATGTGAAGAGTGAGGAAGTTCAGAGGGATGGGGATCGCCTGTCTCCACTTCAAGGATCTGGTGTGCTCCGATTTTATCTGGCCATTTTTTGTGTAGTAAGTTGCCTAAATTCCTGAATAGTGTCAAAGGCTCCTGAAAATTTAGATCGTCGAAAGGCTTGTCCATGGCTAGGCTTACGAAAAAGAAACAGAAACTAAAAAAGCCCTCTGCTGATCGAGCACGAACGCCTTATCGAGAGAGCTCTGCTCGTGCTGCCACTTCCTTTTATACTCCCCCGCGTCTGCTCTCCCTATTACGTCATCGCCTGCAGACGTCACCTAATTCCTTTTCTGCACACAGCACCTCTCCGTTCGATAGCGTCACCAGGTGGGTATAATGCACTTGTCCCAACTTCGCATTGCGACCGCCTGGGGTTATGTTTACAATTCGATTACATTTTTATGTATACTTTGCTCTGACTTTTGTAATACAACACAATCTAAACAATGTTTTGTTTCCTGCCCGCTGTTTCTAGGGCCATTTCATAGAAAAAAATCAAATTTATTATTAGCATATTTACAATTACTATCACGCCTATTTACAAGCATTTTTTCTTTTGAAATTTTGCAACTCAGTTAAACCCTGTGTGAAATGTTTAAGAATAAATTAAGCCTTTCATTCCAGATTTAACACGTTATCATCTTTTCCTCCAAACAGCATCACACTCCTCATTAATCAATTACTTGGCTTTAGGTTTAATTTCCTTATATTTTTTTAAGAGTAAATGCTTCCTTATTATAATAATAATAATAAATGAAAACTCCATGAACATTCTAATCTGCTTTATTTTACCATAAAAATTTTAGTGGGTCACGAAGTTTAAGTATTAAAATAACCGGGCCACGGAAAAAAAGTTTGAGAAACCTTGGTCTATAATAGTATCTCATTTTAATTTTAAAAAAGATTTATCTGTCTTTATTCGCCTATCGGAACTTCGAGAACTTACAGCGTGTTCCTTTTTCTGTTTCTTTTCCTTTCAGAGGATGTGGTCACAGAGGAAAAACTGGCAAAGTTATTACTAAAGGGAATGCCCATAGAGGCAATCAAATATGATACGAAATTTAAGCATCCAAAGGCACAGACAGTGATCAATCACGTTTTAGATGCGATTAACAATTTCAGTAACAGTGTTGGTAAGTACTGATCACAACTGCTTTATATTTTTTGTTACATTTTCTGGTATTAATAAGCAATTTAAACATCTCTTGCATTAAAATTTCTCGCACCTTTTTTTTTCTTCTGAAAATATAGCAGCTCTTGCGATAAATTTAATTCTTCTTCTTATTATTTTTTTCTATAGAAACCATTACTGTCATAAATCGAGGAGGCGCATTTCTGGATATACAATATCTTCAAAATACGCTTCCCGGATTGGTAAATCTGAAATCGATTTCTTTGGACAGTGGCATGACATCAAATGATGTGTACACTTTATGTTTCAGCATAGTACCAACTCTAAGAGGTGAGTTAAAAGCCAAAATATTCTTATTTTTTATCATTATTTTGTTCATCTTGTCCCTCTCCAGTTTATATAATTACGTAAATTTCGTATGTACACTATTATTTTATATCACACCCACCCATGAATGATTATTAGTAAACCTATAGTACATTTTGTTACTGTGGACGGGTTGGCATATTTTCCCCTATATATTTTTATATATTTATGTATATTTTATACATTTATTAAAATAAATATTTTATTTATTTTTACTAAAAATATTTTATATTTTTATGTAGAAATATATTTTATATAAACATATAAAACATATTTTTATATATTTTTCTCAGGAGACCAAACCTGGAACCTTTTCAAGCCACTTCAGGCCTCCAATAAACGGGGAGGTGGACTCACGCCAGCCAATGAAATTCACTCCTGCACTTATGCAAATGTTTTAATTACGAATTCTTTATCTAAATAATGTTTTCGGAAATATCATATATCGTAACCAATTAAGGTATTAATTTACAAATTGGTTCATTCAATTAGGTATTAAAATATCAACATGTACATTGTTATAACTGGTAATGGAGCCCTCTTAGATGCGGTCTCCGGACTCTCAGTGTGTGTTTTGAGCTAATAACTTTTCTAGTAACCAATATGAGAGAAACAATTAAGTTGCTTAAAAGGATTTTATAGAATAAATGCGGAGGGAAATGTTTCAGCATTTGGCTAGAGGGACCAGAACAAGGGGTCGTCTCTGGAAGTTGAATAAAGATGTGGTCAGCAGAGGTGTGAGGCGTAGATGCTTGGAGAATGGTGAATGAGTGGAACGAGTTGCCAGAGTCAATTGTGAGTGATTCTCTGTTAATGGATGGAAGGAGAGGTATGATAGATGGTGTGGATAGATTGGTTCTCCATGGAGGTGCCTGTATAATAATAATGATATTTCGACAAAGTTTAAAATCACGTCTCATAATCACTGTTTTTCGGACGTGATATTTTATTCTATTTCGTTATTTCCCCCTTCATTTTTATAAGCAGTATTATGAAGAAACTTTGCAGTTATCAAAGTCGACGTTTGTGTTGTGCGTATCGCTTCATCAAATTGTGTTTCTTGTAATAGCTCATATTGCAGAATATAAGCTAATATATTCTAGAAATATAATAAATAAATTATCTTGCCTTCTGTGATAATCAAAGATGAAAATCACTTTAGCTAGTTATCTGGATTCTCTGTTCGGGAAAGACATCTTTCGAAACATACCACTGTGGGAAAAAAAAAAAAAAAAAAAAAAAAAAAGAATCCTGTTTCTTTAACGATATCAAAACAACTTGATTCCTGAAACGTAACCGGTCATGCTACATTTCGGCCGATTGATCATCAAACAATCTCAATGATTATTATCGAATCTCACTTGTTTGTGCGCGCGCGCGCATTTCTCATTTGTCGTATTATCGACTTGACTTCTTTATAGACACTATTCATGAGTCATTTCATATTTACGCTGTTATTAACGAATGTCTTGTTTCCTTCCAGCGCTCAATAAAGTACATGTGAAAATACATGCATTACCAAATTCACGTGATGAAATGAAGCATTTGTGCAACATCGCGGAGCAGGAGTTGAGGTCGTCGAAAATTGATGCTTGTTTGCCGATGATGTAGTATGAGCAATTCACAGCTCAAAGAGAAAAAAAAATTTTGGATTCTAGGCATTTCAGTGTTCTTGTTAATGCGCCATTATTCTTGTTTACTTCTAGGCTAATACGCTAATTTAAATTCACGCAAAATGTTAATAATTGTTCCCCTGACATATTTTTAACTGAAAAATAATCATTACATTTGTATTAATAAAAATAAAAAAAAATAAAAATAAATCAGCTAACGCCTTTTTATTCCGGATACGGGAGTAGGCGAGGCCAGTTAGCCCTATCTAACTTTTGGAGACTGAGTGGGCAGTTCAATCTCCACTGGTACCAATCAGAGACAGATGGCCCAAGGCTGTCACTAATTAAGCGGTACGCAGTGAAGAGAGACGGCTCAAATGTGCCGCCATCTCGTGGTCCCTAACCCTAACACAATATATTTAATGTCTGAAATAATGTGGGTTCTACGGTCGATTTTCTTGAGTTTACGGGACGAAAAACCCGAGTTTCCTGGAGGAAAAACCCGTTTGCCCGTGCCAGAGATCGACTAACTCGGGAACCGGTAGAAAAAAGGCTTAGAAAAATTTCCTGTAGTGGCCGACTAGACTAGAAACCAAGTCTTCCTTCGTGCGGCCAAGCGCCGTGGTATGCAAACGCCACATGCAAAATGAAAAATGAAAAAAATTCAATTTTGTTTATAAATAATAACAGTGCTTACAACATTACATAAATGCAATACAACATGTTAAAGGTTATGTTTTGACATTGATTGAATAGTTAATAATTGGAATTGTTCAATTACCGCTTTAGATCAGCACTTCCCAAACTGTGGGCCGTGACCCCCCCTTGGGGCCGTAGGTTTTGTTGAGAGGGGCCGTAAAATAACGAAAACCATTTTAAAATGTTTTAAGACTAAGTAGATTTTTTTTATCTTAAAAGAAACGTATTTAATTTTTATTACTTCTGTTTTGTTATTTTTTATATTTAATGGAAAAAATCGCCCATTGGTGCAGGTTCATTAATTTTGCTTCCTGCATATTTCGGCGCTTAATGCATATAAGTAAAGTAAATATCTGCTTATTCATATAAGTTTCATTTCAAAGCAGAAATCTAAAAGAATTGCAGTTTCAAATCTTTCACCTGATATTGGTGTAGCAGTATTGAAACACATTCATCACATTAAATTATTATTA
Organism: Typopeltis vanoorti; assembly: GCF_054136105.1. Taxonomy (NCBI): domain Eukaryota; kingdom Metazoa; phylum Arthropoda; class Arachnida; order Uropygi; family Thelyphonidae; genus Typopeltis; species Typopeltis vanoorti. Next base: position 13,196,198 of record NC_143556.1, read on the forward strand.
ACTTTTATGTTTTTAATTCTTTCTCCGTTACTAATCGTTTTACGTTTCATGTGCTTGTACTGCAAAAGTACAATAACAATATATCTGTCTATATAAAATATGATGAGAAAAAATATGATGAAATATGGCATGTCAAATGCGTATGTAAGATGCTAAAAATGTAATATTTGCATTTGATTTTTGCAATATTCGCTGTATGTTTTGTATTTGAATATAAATACAATAAATGTTATAATAATATATTTATATTACGATTTTTTTTCGAGGGGGCCGTGGACTATTTTAATTTTTCGAGGGGGCCCCTGACATTCAGAAGTTTGGGAAGCACTGGCTTATGCAACTAGCGCTACAAAATTCACGCCAGTTTGATCGCATGATGCAATTTTTATTGATGTATGAAAGCTTTAAGAGTGCACAGCGCATATCTTAATTGGTCCAATGCAATTAATTGTAGGGTAACTCCGAATATTCTAATTTATCAATCAATACAGGCCAAATGAACAATAGCTTGCTTCACGCACGCTGTTAATGTGAGAAGCACAAAGGGTTGACGCTCCTTGCTGAGATTAGATTATCATCGGCAAATACTAAAGTGAGACAAGGACAATTTTAATTTTGATTCGATTTTTAAACACAGCCAGATAATACGCACAGAAACTGGAAAAAGTAATCATTTGGGAAATTAGACTGAACCAAAGAAAGGCTGAATTAACTCGATTTACTTATTTATACACAAGTTCCAACCTCGTTCGACTGTAATCATTCAATCCGCGAAAGCTCTGGCAGAAAACGGGACATTCGGTACATCGTCAGAATTGCTTTCCATGGTAAATATGAGCAAAAAATATAAATTATTTATAGAAAACGACTTGTTTATATCGGTGTCCTACACACGTCAGTTCACGTTTCACGGACGCAAAACGTGAAACTCAGAAAACAAAAACCGCAATTCGTGACAACAACGTTCAATTGGATTGGTTGACAAAATAACCAATCACAGCCACTGATTTCTGGGTGCTATTTTCTCAGCGCGCGCGCGCGCGCACACACACACACACACACACACACACACACACACACCAGACTGCCTTGCTTTCTGGAGGTGGTTTAAAACTACTGGAACGCTAATAATTTGACCCGCTGCGCCATCTGTGCGTCTGTTTAAAAGGCTCGAAAGTGTCCGCATCTGTGTCTGCACACGTGGGCTGTTAACGCGAATGTGATGCAATGTTTACGCGTCGAAATGTGTCCTCTTCATGGAGCATTAATATATTGTGTTTATTTTTAGGAATCACGCGAAGTCTGAAAACAATTAGGGGAGTCTTTAACTGGAATAAATGCATAATATAATATCGGTGATATCACTTAAACTTAAATATAATTTAAATATAAACTTAAAACTTAAATATAACTTAAAGATCTTTGCCAAATTATTCTCTGCACTAATAGAATCGTTTGGGTATAGTACAATATACAAACACCATTTATGATTAATATTATTATTACATAATTCCTTATGCTTTTTACGTAAGATATTTGTTTTGTTTTGTTCAGTTTTTAAGATTATTTTCTGCACTTTATTGACATATACATTTGAGAAAATAATAAATTCTGATTTAAGTACTATATCAATATAATTAAAGTGGAAATAAATATCCGTTTCGAAATTTATTCCATAGCTGTATTTATCACCAATGTTGAGAAAAAAGTTCTTTATTTCGTCACAAGATGGAGGCACAACACACACTGTGCCTCCATCTTGTGAATTATCTAATACAAACACTGATATTGCATTTGTGATACCAAATAAGTCTTTTAAAGCTATTTTCTTCTGAAGCAGATTTCGATTTTACTAAGCTGAGCGGAAATTTACATAAAATAACCCCATTGGAATAAATACGATTTGCTGAGGGAAAGACTATCTGTTATTAGCTCCCTTCCTATGTAAGATGTCAAAGAATTCTTTGGCACATTATTTATGATATTTATAAAGTTTAATCATATTTTCTATGGCAGAAAGCACGAAATATGTGAAATAGATGCAAGTAGTGTTCACCAGAAGGCATCTTCGGGTTCCATGAATAACAGGCACATACCAACTAAAAATAGCCCAAGTATGAAGGCAGAAGGCTTGAAGTACCTCTTGCATCTTCTTTACCTAAAGAATAAATTATAATATCGATTTAGTATTTTATCAGCAGCGTCTATGTAATACTATCAATGTAGTATTACATAGACGTAATACTACATACTCCAAAATAATTTCACACACTATCACAAGATAGCAGCATAGCACACGTTCCACAGATTATGCAACATTTTACTAGCACTGATGTATCATTGTTTGAAAAATATGCTCACCATGTGAGAACCATTCCAAGAAGAAAATAAATAATAAAAATAGGAGACAGAGAGAGGAAGCAGGAAGAAGTTATTCTGTTTTCTAAATTTTTTGCTAATTTATTTTGGGCAGATTGATGAGGCAACTACTCTCCACTTAGCCATTGAAGACAGCTAAGTTCAAAACCTGGTGATTCCATAAAGCATCAGGAGAGAGAATACAGCATTCAACTGATGCCATCTCGTGGTGGGTCTATTCCCTAATGTATCTCATTGTCTGAAATAGTGTCATTCTATGGTCGATGCAACGATCGATATGGTCGATAATGGACTCTAAAGTTTTTTGCATGTGAAAAGGACAGAAACAATAATTAATACCCCGACTGTGTGTATTTATATTTTTGAACAGAGGATTCCATTGAGTCAAACAGTCATATTTATAATTTTCAATGAAGTAGCATCTAAAAATTTGTGACGTGTTTTGAGGGCGATTTTGTGTTGCGTGCTAAGGGTTCTATCGATCAGTACCATCATTAACCTTATATCGATAGGATCATTCCGATTCTGCTGCCAGCAGTCATTCAGCCAAGCCAAACCCTGATCAATCAACGGCTTGTCTACAGCATGCCTGAAGTAGCTTCAAAAATTCTCTGCTTGATTTGTAGAGCATTTTTATGGGGAAAAGGGATTTTCAAGAAGTGTATCGATTTCCACAACCGAATTGACGGATATCCACAGCGCGTGGATGACTTTCGCCTAACTTTCGCCTAGTCGGTAGGTACAGTGAGTTCTCCAGTTTTGTAATGTTTTTACTGGAATAATCTTTGGAATTTACTACGTTCACTGATTATGGAATAGTCTCGAATCTCATTAAAACAATCTCGCTGGTGATTCAATATTTTCAAATGAAAAAGTTCAAAGATGTCGATGGGGGGTGTAACTCAATGGTGGTAGAGCGTTCGCTTTCCATGTGAAAGGCCCCGGGTTCGATCCCTGGCACCTCCAGTATTTTAAAATTCATATTTTTCTAATTCATTTCATTAAAGAACTACTTTTTAATGCCCCCCTGAGAAGATTCCTTTAAAAAAAAAAAAATGGCCTCACTGGCCGAGTGGTTAGCGTATCTTTGCTGTCCAGCCAAAAGGCTGAGGATTCGAATCCTGCCGTCGGCATGGATGTTCGTAATTGTTTGTAAATAAGCATTTTTTCCATTAATCAATGCTTAAATTTGCGAAGTAATTTAAACGCTGACTGTTACAAAGCGAAATGCACGTGTGCCTAAATATAACACCGATCTGATGATTTGTAAAATAAATAAATAAGCAGATATTTATTTATTTATTTACACTCATAAATAAGCATTTGCAATGTTTATTTATGAGTGTAAATAAACATTGCAAATGCAACTGTAAATGCAATTTGTAAATTACGAATGCCAATATTATTTAAAGTATAATTGTAGTAGTATTTCATTATACAGTACATAATATGTTTTATACGTGATATTCCTTTGCGAGTAAAGACATTGTTTAGGATTATACAAAACTTTAAGCTTTTAGAAAAGAAATTGGTATTTACTGAGTTCATCCATGAAACGACAATATGAAGCATACATCGCTTCGGTAGCAAATCGATTTCCAGCCTTAGTAGTTCGGACAGATAAAAATCACTGGCTACAAAATCAGGATGTGCCATCCGTGGTTCAGAACTTTCCAGTGATAGAGCCATAGTCGTTCTCATGTGTAGTGTTAGTGTGGGGCACGATGATATTGTGTTGCAGGATGGCATCCTCACGCAGCTTGTCTAAGCATGAGAGACGAATGGCCAGACATATTTGATACGGTGTCAGCCCAGAAGTGCTTATGATTTGAACTGTCACCTCGCTTATGAAATTCAAAGAGTAAACTCTCCTTATGATATAAATTCTCGTGGATCCAGGCGAGAGTAATGGGATTTCCTCTGATCTTCTAAGGCGACCAGGGATTTCAACGGCTTGCGCTGTCATTACGCTTGATACGAGGCGAAATGTATTTAGCAGGTTGCGGAGGCGGTGTGCGGTCCAACCGCATAATAATGTGCGCCATTGGACTTGACATCCGCAACAGCGGAAATGAGCGGTGCTCTCGCTAAATGTCAAATAGCGAAGAGTCCGTTGACAGTAATGGCAGATGGGCAAAGCAAATTCTTTTCTGCTGACTAAATATTTACTGGCAAAGGACTTGGCGAGTGACATTTGCAGAACAAACAGAACGAAAAGTTGATTTTTGTATCCGTCGGTGAGGCAGGCGAAAAACATGCTGCCGACTATCACAAGCCGTATTTTACAGGCACACAACGCAACGTGCTAAAAGAATCGATCGATATGAGAATAACAGCGGATTTATTATTTCGTTTATTTATGGGGACAAACTTTCTGAAAGAATGTTGGTGTGGGGAGACTTAACGAACATTTCCACCGCATATTCATCTGTTGTCAGACACTGTTGTTTAGTTGCTTTCTAGTTCGTTGGCGATTTTATTTAAAAAAAAAAAAAACGCATTTTATAATAAAAGTATAAAATCTTCAGTACAGCTATAATACAGTCTGAACTAATGCCAAGAAATTATATACTTAGTTTAATCCTTTATCGAAGTGTAAGCAAACAAAGTTTGCACCTGAAGTATCTTCAGGACTGGGCAACTCATATATTGAACCGGATGACTTCATATCACATGCCTTAGTATCCTATAATGCAAATCACATCTCCTTGCGGACATGTATAATGCTATGCATTATGGGAAGCTCACTGCCTAGACCGGTTTCAACCTTTATTGAGGTCTCATCAGTGGGAGCTAGACCCAAAAGTGATATCAAGGTTGATGAGGTCATATTTCCATATACGAGTAGTCAAAAGGTGTACCACCTTATTATTAAAATACTCTCGATTAGAAATAGTTTAGAAATTATTCCACTTGGTTATGCTATAAATTAACGATGCCAAGAAACTATATTCTTGGTTTAATCTTTTATCCAAGTGTGAGCACTTAAATAAAGGATTACACTTGGATAAAGGATCAAACCAAGCATGTAATTTCTTGGCATCTTTAATTTATACTATAACCAAGTGGAACAACTTCCAACAATAATACAGTTTGATTGTAAATCGGGGGGAATTTTTTAAGGGAAGGTCACTACCAGTGGTGTTATAATCATATTCTAACAAGGTGAGTTCTATTCTAGATACCCATTTAATGTCACCTAAAACAAGCAAACAAAGATTCTGCGTTACTGGCTTACATTAGTTTTCATTACGCTATTATTTTTAATGTCATACCCTTCGAATTTCACACAGAAAACGCATCCGAATTACAAAATAAACGATTAAAAGGAGAACACAGACCTCATCATTATTGAAGAGCTGACATCTTTCTTTAAATGAATTTTTCTTTAATTTTAAATTAATTCCAGCAATATTTTGTTCAACTAATTCAATGATCAAGGCGCAGGGATAAAATTAACCAAATTCGTTTCTGTGTAAGGGTGTAGGGAATAATGATTTCGAAAAATCATTTTCCCAAAGAGGTTTTCCAGTTGACATCGCCAACATCCGATTCAAACGATGGTTCAGCGTAAGCTCTCCAACAAGAACCGAGAAGCGACATTCATTCCAAACCAAATGAGAAACCCAAGAAACTAAATACGAAACAAATCAATTTTTTAAACCACTTCGGGTTTCTATTAAGTGTGATGTGGGTTCACACTTGGCGATGAAGTTCGTCTATTAGCTACCAACATCAACACTCACAATCAGATTCGAATTCATAGCTTAGGTCTGAGTTCGAGCCTGTCTAGAAGGCAAAGAACCTTTATCAGGGCTTTTCCAGTGATGGTGAGTTAACCAGTCTCATACGAAGGTCGAAATATTTTTCCGCAACCAGGTCAGGAGAATTTTTGTCTGTCACACGCAATTGATACACAAAAATTGTCTGGTTCCTACTAAATGGGATGATGTTCATTGGAAATCAAAGGAATATAAGGATGTCATCGGAGTAAAGTTGAAAAAAAAAACGAAGGGTTAGCACAGGATAAGTCCTCATAACAAAAAATAGATTGGGACATGTGGACTTGGAGAGGTAGATAACTCGCATGTAGATCGCGAACCACGTATCCAAGGGATTTTTCTCGTACATCTATCTACAGAACAATTTTTGATTCATCATCAATTGCACCAGTTTTGGGACTGGTAGCTCAATAGCAATTTCCTCCATTCCTCTCTGTCATTGGCTTTCTTCTTAATCTCTTGGTAACTTCTCCAACCCGTGATTTCTTTGACTTGGTCAACAAAGCTTTTCCTTGGTCTACCTCTTCTTCTTTTCCCCTCTATTTTGCCTTCCGTTATTCTTTTCAATCCATCATGCCCAAGTATATGTTCATACCACTTTTTTTTTTTAATTAGTACGATATATAAGAAATAATTATATATGAATGATTAACTCTATTTGTGATTATCACATCTCTGAGTAGCTCGTGGCAAATGCATATCCAATCACATAATGGGATATTGAGTGCAGCTCTATACACTTCAACATACATTTCCTTCTCCGAAAAGTATAACACAAATGTAGAAGACCCCTGAAGTCCAAATTTTATTCACCCTGAAGAGCAGTTTAGCTTGTGATTAAGCAGAATGCATTTAAGACTCGTGATTGTATATGACTTTTTCGAGGTGATTCATTTGCATAAATTCCTTGTAATGTAAGGGGATAGAATTTCTGTTTTTTTTTCTTTCCGGTTAGTGTAGATACGTAATATATCAAGATCTGATCTGATTTTCCGTTTTAGTCGTTTCCGACCGTAGGTGACTTTGCAGGCATTGCCCACAAAGTATTCCTGGTGAGAATTTTACAGGATAATTCACCATTGCTTTCCCTAACCGCCACAATTTTATCCGGGCTCGGGGCCGTCATATTGGTGGGACGTATTCATGACTATAATCCATGTGTGTTCACGGGGCTGGTTTGCCTGTTCTGGGGGACGAAAAAACCGAGTTTCTAGGTGAAAAAGAACCCCTCCCCCTACCTCCATATGAGACCGGTTAACTCACTTTTCGTCGAAAGAGACCGGATAAAGGTTCCTCACGTCACTGACGGGAATCGAACCCAGGTCTTTCTGACCAAAGGGCTTCATCTATACTGATGGAGCTATGGAAGCTCTAAAGAAAGACAAGAATTGCAGATGTATAACACTTAAGTTGCGACTTGAAACATAAAATAAACGTAAATGAAAAAATTAAACTGAAATATTGACATAACTGTGAATATGTAAACGAAAATTCACTTGTTTACAATTCTTGTTGTGCTTGTAAGAAGTCAATGAAATTTAGTTGGCTTTTTAATCAACTTTTACTGACATCTGTAACAGATAGAAGATGCGTGATCAAAGGATCAGATATCTTATAATTATTACCTTTTACGATCGATTCTTGAACTTAGAAGATTAACGAAACTTACCGGATAAGAATCTGTTTTTTGCACAGCCTCTTTAGCTCAAAACGAAGTATCTTCTGTGGATACCTTGACCTTGTTAACAGACGCATCGCGCTTCGACTGAAAAATAAATCATTTAATAAATAAATAAAAAAAAAAGATAGATAAAGAATCATGGTATTGTGAAAAGCGTGGTTGAGAAAGTTTAATCAAACTGATATTAGAAGTTCAAATTGAGCTTTACAAGAAGACCATTTCCGGTCGTTGGTTTGAGAAATAATTGTTAGATTAAAAAAAAAACTGAAAAAATCCAGTAACTGACCTGCAACGCAACCACCCAGATCATCATGGACTCGTGACTGTCAGCTGCCAGGGCGTAATCTTTGCCATTAGAACTAGAATACACCAAACAATGTTCATTAGATATTGTAGACAGCGTTAAAGTTTTATCAGTGTAATCGCTAATCTCCAAACATGGCGACATGAAAAACAAAAACCTTTTACTATATGCAGTAATCCATATGTTAATAGCGCAGACTGCCAGCTTTTCTCTAATAAAAGTTAATTGAATGTAGTGCTTATTAGGGGACTCTTACAGTTAATGAAGTGACATTAAAGATTGTCGAGGGCAAACATCTGTTCTAATAAGGAGTTACAGGACTTGGCTGATTAAGAATAAGAAAATCATTTCTTGGAGATAAGTTTAGTTGAAAAGTACTTAGTGCGAGAATAATTTCGGTAATGATGTACAAGACGTTGCTGCATCAAGTTCACCAGACTTAAGAATCGTGTTCCTTCTAGCAAATTACGCTAAAATAAACATTTAGTTGCAACATTTATCACCAGTAGGCGCCACCATTAATTGCAATCTTATGATGAGTACATCAAGCGCAACTCACTAATAATCCTTCATCATACCTCTATCCGCCTCTACGAGTGTGTTATAATTTAGCACCAGACGTAGAAAAGCAAACGCTTCTGTGTTTCAAGTGTTTGTGAAAATGGCTTCATTACTCATCATGTAATGGCCAATTTTATGCTAATATAGAAGTCTAAAATGCATCTATTAATCACCAGCAAGTACTTTCCAGTTTTCGGTGGATAATATTAATATTTTACCCATTTCAAGAACTAGCAAATGTAAAGAAGTTTCTTGTATTTTTATTTCCCTGTTCTAAAGAGGAGGCAACTAAATACAAACTCGTTTAATGTAATATATGGGCCATTAAGTACATGAAATTACACCAGTCGGCCAATTCAAACTCTGATATTTATTTTATAACGTTTTTAAAGCCAATTCAAACTCTAATAGAGATGATTACTTTATAACATTTAAAAAATAAATAAAATCAGCCTCACAAAACGTCTCTCTGAAATTTTAGTTTTAACCCACTTACTTTAGATCATATAAATACGGAAGTAATAGCCCAATGTTTGATAGCCCAATTACAGTTTTTATTACAGTAATTATAACATTAACCATAGCTACAACATAATGCGATTTTTTTTTCTTTTTTTGTGAAACACAATTATCTTTTGCTTGTTGCATTCTAGAGATATTTATATAATTCCAGAGAGGGCGCTGCTAATGAATTATTATTATAGCCAAGAAACTGACAATCGGAAATAAAAATTGAATCAAATTCAACATAATTTATGGATGAGTAGCTATTCATTTTATGGTTTGTATTTTGATTAAATATTTTGCTCTCTTTGTCGCTATAGCTATAAATACAAATTTAATAACTTTCTTAAGTGTGAATTTCACATAAAAATTTTTTTTTCGCTGTAAAGGGAAATGAAACCGCCTTTTTATGATTTACAAAAATTGTAGTCGATTTTATTATACATACCTTTGCTTCTTTCAAAGTTTGCAAATTGTTAATAAACCTGTTCTTGTTTTCGTACCTAGAATTGCTGCTGAATACACAAGAATTACAATTTTGTCACTGTGGTTATGATGAAAGTAAAATTTGTCTCTTATCCGAGGCAAAGAACTTCTCTCTCTCTCTCTCTCTCTCTCTCTCTCTCTCTGTAAGTGTTAGGAAAAATTAATTTAAAATTCGCACAGAGTATGTGAGTTTGAGACTTCATATTGTGGCGAGTCGGAAATAGACTAACAGTAACATTTTCATTGCTGCCAGGGAGACTGAAGATGCGTTTCTATAGCAACCAAGGATTTCTTGCTCGTAATCGAAACTTTCTTAAAGCGCACAATAAATATCCAATCCTCTGGGGACAGTCACCATTTCCTGAGAGAATTTCTCTGCTGACATACGGCGATGACGCGAAAAAGAATGGAAAAATTATTTTGTTGGTTGGATGGCTGTCGAAGTTGGCAAAGAAAATATTTTGCAGCATTATGAATATAGATGTATATTCTAGGGTTCTTAGTTTAGAATTTCATACCATTATTATTTAATTCAACTTACTGGATCACAAACTGGTTACTCTCTTCAAGGGTAAGAGAGGTGACCGCCCCTCTGATGTTGATAACGCCCAGGGGATGCTTGCTTCTGGAATCCGTTTCTGTTTTATAGTACAACAGTTGACATCTACTTTCATCAAAAACGTACCATTGCCGCTTCCTGGCTTTCAGACGACTCAGAGCTGCAAGGAGAGATTACATAAAACCATGAAAAAATGGCTTTCAAAATATAGCTTTGTAAAATAGCTGCTGTTAAAAAATAAAACAGGGCGAGAAACCCATTTTATATGTCAAATATACTCTAACAGTGTGCTTAATTATTCAAGTAAAGTATGTAGAACTTGACACTTGAATTACCGATGATTTTCTTTATTTGGTAGTGGAGATTCTTCTATGATCTGTAAAATTATCAAATCTTTCCACCTGGTGGCAAAGTGATAATTTGTTATTTATCATTATTTGGATGCAGGACCTGTCAGGATCAACTCTTGGGTGAGGACAGATTTTAGTTTTTGGATTTGACAGGTTTTTCGATTTCCTTTTTACCTCGGTGTAACAATTATTATAGGTTCATGAAAATTAATAATTTTTTTCTTCATGCAGTACAGTTTTAAGAGCCTTATAAATACTGATTTATCACGAGCTGAATCCTCCTTTAACAGTGTGCAAGTTGGTGACCTGAAAACACTCTGGAAGGGAGGAGTCGGTTCGAATTCCACTCAGGAGGGGAGGGTTTAATGGGAATTTCGACTGAAGGTGGATAATACTTATAATAGATTATATCTTATATTTAATTATACAATGAATTATAACCGCAATAACTTCTATATACAAGTAGGATAGTCGTGAAGAAACTTTGTTTGCAAGTTTAGTTCGACTGGAGGTGAATTGAGTTAACGGATATTTTATGCAGGAGAAGGCAGTTTTTGCTCCAGAAACCTCTCATTCCTATCCTCGTGTTTTATAACCGAAAAGGCGGAAACAAAAACAAACAGACAAACCAACCATAGAATCACGCACCAACCAACTCAGCAAACAACGAAGAGAGAATCAAAAGCTCTATTATTTACAAAGATGAGTTGTGTATAAGTCTAATTACTTGGCTGTAACTTGCGCTGGGTACATGAAGATGTGGTCAGATGTGCGAGACATTAAGATTTACTTTGCAGCTGCTTATCTTTCGAATCCTAGACCAAGGGAAGGAGAGAGGTCATATAAAACGTTTCAATGGATGCTTTCTAAATATCCAAGATAATTTTCCCATTATATGAAAATTGTTTATGTTCCACTAGGATGCAGTAAAGGATGTCACGGCAAGATCCAACTACTCCGTACACCCTGTCTTCTTATCATTCTTGTTTTCCACGTGTATGATGTAACTCAATTTAAGGCGAATACTCCTTTTCTGGGGAAGTAGCTAGGTGTTCTCGAGTCTCCGGTAGAGAGCAGAGATGAATTTTATCGAATTTGCAACCTCATTATGTAAAGGAAGTTTTCGCGTGCGTTTACAATACACCAAAGCAATTAGCAATCCCACTTGCTTCTGTACAGCACACTTAACACGTGTCTACGTTTTCTCAAGAGAGAGCTTTATGAGTTGGCGGGAGAGATTCAATTAATTTGAGAAATGGGGTTCGTCTTAAGAGACCCATTTCTTGAAAGAGTCATTTTTGTTTGTCTCCTTCACACAATTCTCCCCTTAAATACGTCTGCGCACGTTGGTTGTTTGTTAATTGGATGTATTTCGTTGATAAATAAACTTATCTGGATACTTCATTTAAATACGGAAGACATTTCTTCCGTATTTTATTTCTAATTCGACCGTGACATCCATAGAATGTGCTATCGAAAATTAATTGCACAAAATGCAATTTTTGACAAACTTTTAGGTGTTATTACACAACAGGAAACGCTGACTTAATCGTCCATTTCCAACGGTTCTGTTTGGCAATTATGATCAACAACTCTTCGAGTAGAAGGAGGGAAATTTAACAACTGTTTAAAGAGAAAACTATTTTGCTATTTTGTAAAGATTAAGTCCTGAACATTATGTTGCCATCTATTTTGGAACACGGGAGAAATACAAACGAATATGAAATCATTATCTTCTTCACAAGGCCTGTCATTGGCCTGTATTGCAGCATTTAGTCTATGAAGTCAACTATCCACGTATGTCAGATAAGGTTCATGGGAAATTGATCTTCATTCACGGCAGATGACTCTTTGTGAGGCTCGCCATTAAAATTCCGATCTAAACCAGACCGAACACTTGTGGGATGAACTGGAACGAATGCAAAGGTGTTGCGAAAGTCTTCAGAGAGATATTGCTATCCTCAAGCCAAGCCACAGTGAACGTCTTCTGTCTTACAGGAGATATTGTCTTGCTGGAATTAAGAAGGCATTTACACTGTCGAATTCCAGCAATTTATCGTAATCTAGAACTGGGAGATACACCTATCATAATATCGACACAAATCAGGAGACTTGGATATCATGACCACTCTCTCCCCGCACATACACTTTACACTTCAAAAACTACTCTTATATAGTATGACGAAAAGACAAAAAAACCAGCACTGACAAACTACAACGATATATGCTATGAGTCGAAATTCAGTAGTTTTTTTTTTCTTTTTTCGTCATACCGTAGTTGAGACAATATATACCTGCAGATGGCAACACTATCGGCAAGATTTTTTTTTTCTAAGTTGATACATCTGGTACAAGCATCCATGTGAAATTGCACATTATTCTATCAAGTAGTTTGTTTTATATAGCTGTCTGAAGCTAACATGTTGTCTGTATCCCTTGAAATGGATAAAATTGAGTATCGGGTGGTTATAAAATTCTTTGTAAAAGAAGGCTTAACGCCAAAAGAAATTCATTCGAAGTTCATAAAAGTTTATGGGGCACCCTTCTCTTTCGTTTTGACAATTAAGAAATGGGCTGCCGAGTTTAACCTTGACCGTTTAACCTTCAAGATGATCCACGTGAAGAACGTCCAAAAAGTGTAGCAAGACCAGAAATCATTGATCAAGTGCACAATATGGAATTGAATGACCGGTTAGTCAAATGCGTGAAATTGCTGAGACTACAAGCATTTCAAAAGAACGTGTACGATATATTATTATTATTATTATTATTATTATTATTATTATTATTATGTGACACCTCCAGGGAGTCGAAACACACACTCTACATCACTCTATCTCCACCAACTATAAATAACCGCAAATACACCAATACCATCTACCTCCCGCCACCACCACTGGTATTTCCACAGACAATCACAAACATCCATGCTCACGGTGGGATTCGAACCAGCAGCCTTGTGGTTGGAGAGCAGATACACTAACCACTTCTGCCAACCAGGCCGGCAATTTTGCATGAAGAATTGCAAAAGAAAAAGCTCTGCGCAAGATGGGTACCGCACTTGCTTTCAGCAGATCGAAAATGCACTCGCATGAAAATCTGTGAACAGTGCTTGGAGCATTTTAACAAGAATAAAACCGATTTTATGCGTCGCTTTATTACTATTGATGAGACTTAGATTCAGAATTATACACAACAGTGAAAACAGCGGACAAAAGCTGGTTGTTCACAAAACGATAACAGAAGCCTGTTATCTCGAAAAGAGTAAAACAATAACCAGGGAATATTGTTCCGATCTTTACACCAGACTAGACGAAATAATTCGTGAGAAAAGACCCGGTTTTCAGAAAAAAAAATCATCTTTCATTGGAAATGGGAAAATTAAGGGATCTGCACTATGAATTGTTGGAACATCCAACCTGTTCCCCAAATTTGGCTCCCTCTGACTTCTCTCTCTTCCCAAAACTAAAACTCTTCCTCGCTCGTCAGCGTTTTTCTTCGAATCAAGAGGAGATTGCAGCTGTAGAGGGGTATTTTGCAGATCTTACTGAGAACCACTACAGACACAGGATAATGGAATAAATGTATTAATCTTAAGAGAGATTACGTTGATAAATACAAATAATTTTGAAATACAGAGAGAAAGAGAGAGAGAGAGAGTTTGCTGCAAAGTATCCATTTCCAGTTGTCCAGAATCCACTTTTTAAGGTTTAAGTACAACCACCATTGAAAGCGAACTGTTTTTATCATATTCAAAGTTGTCAACTAAGGCCTGTGTTCCTCAATGGAAGTGGCACTTGCTCCCTCTGCACCTGGTCTCTCGAAGTCAGACTTAAGTTCAAGTCTAGTCTCCGAATGATGGAACTTTTTCTAAGCCTTTCTTCGACCGATTTCCGAGTTATTCGATGTCTGGTGCAGGCAAGGGAGTTTTTCCTTCCGGAAACTCAGGTTTTTCATCCTGTAAACTCAAGAAAATCGACCGTAGTACCCACATTATTTCAGACAGTAACATATCTTGTTAGGTTAGGTACCATGAGAAGGCAGCAATTGTGATAGATATCGGCCAGCTATCCCTGATTGGCTACCGGTGGAGATTGAACTGCCCACTCAGTCTCCAAATGGTAGATAGGGTATAAAGGCTTCACCTACTCCCTATAGGGCAATAAAAGGCATTAGCTGATTTATTTTATTTTTTATTTATATAAGTTGTCAGCTCTGCTGCACATGCCGTTTTTGTTCCTAAGTGAATGTGGTACTTACTCGCATCTTCGTAAAACTACATAATTTATATAAGTTCTATAGTCCTGTTGTTTTTTAATTTTTAACTTGGGTATAATATGTTAAAGATACCAAGTAATTTATTAACCTTGGTTTTAATCCTCTTTTTCCCAAGTAAGCAAACAGACAAGTAAGTCAAGTTTGCAACTGCATGTTGTGCAAGGCTGAGGCAACTCTTGTACCTAGTGCAAGATTGAGGTGACTCGTGGTACAGGTGGAGTTACCTCCGATCACTTTCCTTAGTATTTCTCCCCTAATGCAAAGCACATCCCCTTGCAGAGATGTGTGGTGCTATGCATTAAAGACAAGCGCCACTACCCAGACCGGTTTTGACCTTTATTGAGATCTGTCAGTGGGAACCAGGCCAAAACAATGTCAAGGTTTAAGCGATACAGAGCTTATAGACTTTACCTAAACAAGTTGCTGAAAGGTGCTTAGACCTTATTAAATAAAAATCTCCGGATGAGAGTAAGATGTAGAAAGTTTTTAAACTTGGGTATAATATGTTAAAGTTACCAAGTACCAAGCAATTTTATAAGCTAGGTTTTAATCCTTTTTCCCCAAGTGAGCAAACTGACAAGTAAGTCAAGTTTGTGCCTAAACATTGTGCAAGACTGAGGAAACTCTTGTATGTAGTGTAAAACTGAGGCAAATCGTAGTAAAGGTGGAGTAAACTCTGATCACTTTCCTTAGTATTTTTCAAATAATGCAAAGCACATCCCCTTGCAGAGACATATGATGCTATGCATTAAACGCAAGGGTCACTATCCAGACCAGTTTCGAACTTTCTTGAGGTATTGTCAGTGGTAGCCAGACATAGCCAGAAAAAAAATAAAAAACCGCATTTTTTTATTTTTTTTCCTCCAAAGTTATCAGTATTAGTTGGAGGTGACATCACTAAAAGATATTTGCAAATGAGGAGCTCACTCATCTCCACTAGCCTGAGCAGACATCTTCTGGAATAGAAGGGGAGAAGAGGGGATGATGGGATTAGGGGGTGAGGTGGGGTAGTATTGCAGGGAAGACCTCTGCCACCCTCTTGATGACACTTCCACCACCTAATGCTATTTTCCCCCATCCCAACAATTTCGGACATATGGGTGAGAGAACTAGTCACAGGGTCTAACATCAAAAACACTTTTTGATGATAATATTCTTAATATAATAAGGACAAATATTACAGAATACCTTTCATGTCACAGAGAAAAGATTTGCCCTGTGATGTCTCAAAGTAAGATAATCTCACATCAACTTCATATCCAACAGCATGTAGAAACATGTCTGTGAATCATCTGTGCAAAAGTTTCATTTTGGAAGGAGCAGTCAGGATTAAGGGTCAGATAAACAGTACTATAAGGATAAACAAATGAGTCAAGTGTCTTTGCAGTTACAGCAATTCGTTCATCCTGTGCAGCTATTGTATTGTGTTTTGGTGTTTTGTATCCAGGAAAATAAAGTAAACTAATGGGTGAGCCACAAAAGTCATTGAAATTTTCTTTCTTCAGGAAAATAGCATGAGACAAAACTCTTCACATAGCTCTAAAATAATGGAAAACGATTATTATTTTAGAAGACACATACATTGTGATGTATTTATCCAGGACCACCTGGGAAAAGTTATGCAGGAAGTGGTCTGATATCCTCGGCTACTTGCAAAGAAGAGTTGACTACGAAATGGACCTCACTGAGTGTTATATTCTGAAATGCCAAGATGAGGAACTAATACTTGATGATACAGGAGCTGATGGAAGTAAAGTTTTTTGTATTAGTTGTGAAGAAGCTGAGAGATTTTCACCAAAAATGTATGACATTGATAAATCATTTACTATTTTTGGAAACTGAATTACCAGCTATTTGTATCATGTGGAAAATCATCACTAATCATTTAAATTCATCAATGGTAAAATTAGACTTTCAAGATTTTATCCAATTTGATAAAGATTCTTTATTTTGGGACATTTACGAAAATTTTACGAAAACTGTTTGTGTATATTTGCTGACAAAAGAATACATAAAATGTTTAGGGAAGCATGGTGTCATTTCCAGACTGACACAATATCTAATGTATGGAAGTGTGGTTACCATGGTATCTGATTTAAAAACTCTTTTGCAAGACCAGCTATTCTGATGTAATGTAACCAAGAAACAGTGAGTAACAAAAATTTTATTCATTGAACTCTTTGGAAAATGTTAAGAGTCTAAACTAAATATTACAAAATATTTTTAGGTAATTACATGTTTCGAATTTTTCTCAGTGAATATACTTGTAAATAGTATTTCAGCAAAATAATACGCATTTGTAAAATTAAATGAACCAAGATATGCGCTTTTGTTGTTTTTTTCCACAGTGAATTTTTTACTCAATTATTCTGATT
The DNA here is from genome assembly GCF_054136105.1 of Typopeltis vanoorti. Taxonomy (NCBI): domain Eukaryota; kingdom Metazoa; phylum Arthropoda; class Arachnida; order Uropygi; family Thelyphonidae; genus Typopeltis; species Typopeltis vanoorti. Next base: position 13,213,457 of record NC_143556.1, read on the forward strand.
AGAACTTGATATTTAAATCCACAACTTTATATCTTAATGCAATTCTGTTTAATGATATTTTAAAGAAATCACTACTGTGAAATTAATGCCAGGAACAGGGAAAAAAGTGTTGAAAACTAATATCCATGTAATTGATTATTTTAGAAATTGTCTAATGCTACCTATTGACATTGTTTGAGTTATCTGAAAACAATTCGTTCACATAATCGAAAATCCGAACTGTTAGAATTTGGTTGTTTTACAGAGAGAGGACAGACAATTAACCCAAAATGTGAAATGTGACTTTGGTATTTTTCTATACCAAACTCTTAAAGTTTGGTATAGAAAAAATGTTTGTACTCTCAGATAACACATATACAAATTTTACCTTTCCCCACACAAAGTAAGATAAAAACACACCAACAGTATATCCAACAGTATGCAAAAAAATATCATTCAGTCATCTGCATAAAAGGTTCATTTTTGAAAGAATGGCCAGAGTAGGGCATATATAGTAAGGGTAAACAGTACTATAAGAAAAAACCATAGAGTTGAGTGACTTTGGACTTAAGGTTATCGTTCATCCACTGCAGCTGGTGTTTTGTGTTTGATAATGTAAAAATAATGGGTGAGCCAAACTTTGAAAGTTTCTTTGTGAAAAGTTCTAATTGTTTAGAATTTTGTAACAGAAAGTTAACATAAAATATAAGATCAGAGCTAATAATCAGTGAAATAATAATAATAATAATAATAATAAATAACTATTTATTTGTGGTGCCATATGAAGTAATCTAAGAAGAAGAAGAATGAAGGAAAACGATTATGAAAAATCGACAGTAAGTGAAAAATACGAATTTTCGGTTATCATTGCTATAATTAATGTACAATTTCTTTTGAATAAGAGTTCAAATTTATTTCCTAAAGAAATTTGTATTTCTAATTGAATTAGTGTAAGATATGCCTTGACAAAATCACCTTGCAGTTGGAAAGAATTACCTGAAAGAGTTAAAAAACAGAATTCTTAGTTAATAAAATATAACCATCAGCTGAAGTGGGAAATTGGTTCACTATCTTTGGACAAACTAAGAAATTGGATGATAGAATCAACATGCAAATATCAAATATTACTCGCCAAAGGAAGAGAAAAATCAAAAACATTAACGAGATTAATAGGGAAATCTGTTCTTGATTTAAATGAAATTGGATGCCCAAAAACGTGAAAACATAACGTGTACTTTTAAATGCTTTTGAAAACATAACGAAAGATTCTCTGCTTTTAATAATTCTCTGAAGTATACGTTGGATTCAAAGAAATAAATATACAACCCTTAAGTTTACTACAGTAATAAATTCCCAACGATCACCAAATGAAAATTAACTTTCAGATGAGAGTCACATTGTCAAAAACCACATGATGGTAATTCCACAAGCATGAGAAGAACAACGGTGCAAATTTAATTTGTAAGAAGATTAAGGAACAAAAAAAAATCGATTGCATTTTTCACTTTATTTATTTTCTGTATGTTAGATTCAGTAAATACAATTTGTAAATAATATTTCATTCAAATAAAATGCATAAATTTAAATGAACAAATTGGGTGTCATTGATGTCTTATACAAATTTAAGTAAGACCATAACATTTTTTTTCCTTGTGAAATTTCATTCCACAAACTAACCAGAGACTTTTTTTTGACCTCAGTGAATTAAAAGTCTTATTTGTTCATGGAAGCCCTCAAATATTTCAAGAAACTGTCAACTCTTGGAAGCAAAAGGAATAATTGGGTATTAAATTAATAGCCAGAATTTTAGTGGAGAAGATTTCACCTGAAAAGTTATAATACTGTAAGAATTTGGTTATTTTATAGAGCCATTAGATATTTTAAACCAACACGTTACTAAAACTCTTAAAAAGATTGCTGTCGAAAAAAAGGTATTGTAGTGTGCAGATAAAATCAAATGAATCAACATGCATATATCAAATAATATTCGCCATTGGAAGAGAAAAAAAACATTAACGAACTTAATAGCCATATAGTTAAACTTGTTTTGAAATATCACATGGAGAAAAATCACATGAATTACACGTAAGCACCAATGGCAAATCATACACTATGAATATCAGCGCAAACGTTAAAGCAGAAGAATAAGAAAAAAAATACTCTCTTTTTCACTTTATTTAATTTCTGTATGTTAGATTCAGTAAATACAATTTGTTAATAATATTGCAGTCAAATAAAAAGTAACATAGAAATTAACAAAGTATATATTACAGAGCCAATATTCATTTGAAATTAAGAAATAACTATTTATTTGTTATGCTGGCAAAATAAGTTTCTAAAAGAAAATGCTACGGCGAGTTCAAAACCTTGTTTGTAGCATATCTATTACTTAAAATTACTAATGCTAAAGAAAAAAATAAATAAAATAAATAAATTTCAGTTATTACAGAAATAGGTTAAGAACACAAAGAATCACAGGTAAAATTAATAGTCAATATTGCTTTTAAAAAATAAATGTAAGCATTGATTTACTACAGCAATAATTTCCCATGGGAACGAAGAGTTCCAACCTAAACACACGATTTCTCACCTAAGTACAACAAAATTGGTGACCCAATAAGAGAGATTACAGAGCTAATATTCAATTGAAATAAATTCCAGTTTCCAAGCTACACAAAATGTAATCAAACAAACAACCATCTATTTGAAAACAATAACTGTATAAAATCCTTTAATCAGGAATGAATAATTTTAGGATATGTGTCATCACAATCATGCGAATGCTAATCACTTAGTCATATGTAAGTATCTGAGAAACATCCAACCTTGGGAAAATGATACCTTTTGAAGAATACCACAATTTACGGATATGACTCAGTCATCCTCATGAAAAGACACCTTTGAAGAAAACCGCTCGCTGGGGGGATATTACTCATGACGATGACATAGCATGATTCCATGGACTGAAATTCCTTTAGATTTCAAGTGCTCATCTATTTCAGGTTACAGTATTTATAGAAATGTCGTTCTTTCTGGTTTTTGTGTTTGTGTTGTGGTGTGGATATAAAATTCAACTATTTTGGAATATTTACATTTAGAAGAGCAATTCTGGAAAACTGTAAGTAATTTAAATTATCATTAGAATTTCTAGAATACATACAAAAGGTTTTGTAATCCATTTAACTGTCCGTTTATTTTAATTTATCACATGAATTACACGTAAGCACCAGTGACAAATCATACACTATGATTTGGTGATATCTGTAAATTCCTATTTCTGCATATTGCATTGTAAATAATATCTGTGAAATAAATATCTAAACTTAAAAGAACAAACAGTGTCGTTGATGTATTATGTATGTTTAAGTAAGATCACTTTGGAAATCGCAGTGAATTCGCACACGATTTGTTTATTTATTGAACTTTAAGATCTTAATTTTAGACAAATCAAAATATTCGGATGAGTTATGAATAAAATATGAATTAGAATTAGAATATGAATATGAATATAGAAGAAAATACAGATCAGCTATGGAAAAAAGTGTGTTTGAGGGACACCAGCATATAATTAAATTATTCAAAAAAGCTCGAAACACTGCCGCCATCACGACTTACTCTAAGAATTCCCACCTTTAACAGGAAAGAAAACCCCAAAATGTATTGGAAAATTAGTACAGCCATCTATAGAAGAAAAAAAAGTGTTTGTTTGAGTGACATTAACATATAATTAAATTATTCAGAAAACCCTAAACAGAGCCGCCAGTACACTCTACTCTACTCTAAGAATTCCCACCCTTTAACAGGAAAGAAATATCCTCAAAATGTATTAGAAAATTAGTACAGCCATCTATAGACAACCAAACAGAAAACATGATGACAATGATGGATATGTGTCACCCTGGGAAAATTCCAAGATATCTTATCTCAAAAACATCGCCCACAATTCCATAGCCAAACCAAAATACCATGTGATATCACAGAGAGACATATGTCCCCCCAGAAATTACCAAACACATAACGTCACGATTCTTATCTCTAAATATCACCCACAAGGCAATAAATGAACCAAGCACACTACGTGATGTCCCTGACAGACGACGGGCCCCAGCGAAATTCCAAACTCTATGACAACACACATCCACGTCACGATTCGTTATCTTATCTTGATCTTGATCTGGTTAAAAGTGTCCCACCAATGAAGACACGATTCCTTATACACTAATATATCTCCCTTTCCATTCAAAACAATAACGTCACTTATTTACAAGTAACAAATGACGTGACTTATCTACATCTCATAACAACACACACCCACGTCACGATTCCTTATCTTATCTTGATCTTGTCAGAAGTGCACCACCAATCACAACACGAATCCTTATCTCTACCATCACCCATAATTCCATACTCGAACCAAAACACAAGACACACGTCAATGACACATATGCCCCCAGGGAAATTCCTAACATTCCAATCTCATGACGTCACGCCCACAATGACGTCATCGAATGAAAACCAAAAACGTCATGATTCCTTATCTTATCTTGATCTTGATCTGGTTCAGAGTGGCCGGGCTAATACTAACACTGTAAGCACTGTACATTAGTTCTTCCTTAGGAAATTTGCAAATTTTGTCGAACCTATTGCAATTTAATTTGTACGCAATTTATAACACTTTTTGTGATATAATTTATTAATAAGATGGAAATAAATTTATGCCTGCATTTGGCTGTAGTAGTGAATTTTTTTTCAGATGTAGGTGAAAGATAATTCGTCCTTAGCTTTTGCACACCAGTGTAGTACATTGACGAGTGTTTCAAAGAAGACCTCGTGGAAAATGCTAGATATTTTTTATTCTGTTCATAAGTTACACGGATTTCAAAACTTAAGTATACACATTTTACATGTAAGTTTAAGATCGTAAATTAGTTAACTCATTTTCTGAATAAGTGCTTTCAGGTTTTAAATCAAATCCATAAAGAACTTTTCTCTTTTCCAGAATAGTAAACAACCTGTTTTTCTTTTTTTACTCGAATTCTTTGATTTCTATGTTTATAAATCTTGCGATTATTCACACAGTCCAAACATTGGTTGTGTTTTAACCGCATACTTTTCTTAATCCCTTTAGCCACTGCTTCTCCACTATCAGATAAGACAGAATACACATTCATACACAGAATACAAAACGCTTGGTTTAAAAATATACAGGGTGTCCACATTGTATATTCCTCCCTGGTTTGAAAGAACGGTAAAAAACCGAAATGCAGAAATAGCAAGGCTTGGGTTGTTCAAGCATTCCAGAGACTCTACAAGTTTCTACAGATTTTTTTTTTTTTTAACAAAAACTTGATGGGTTTTCCTTCTATAATTTCGACAGCATGGTCCATACACTTAAGTAGTAGTAATACGTTGAAACTAGGGAGATTCAATGTGGCGACCCTGTATTTTGCAGCGTGTGTGATAATAAGTACATTTTTTTCATCCGTATGCTTTCCAACATTTTCGATTATTTTCTCATATATATTGTTATTAAATAATTTGAAATAAGACTTTAGAAAATGCGTTATATGTTTGTTCTTTTACGAGTGTTACAATCTATGTAACCTATTAAGAATGCTGTTTTTTAAGTCGACTACCTTATGTATTTTTGGAACTCGTAAACCAGCTTCTATACAGGGAAAAATAAATAATAAAATATGAAAGAAAAAAAAACGTTTAGAAATTATAATTGGTTTAAATTAAAAATCTGTTAAACTATAAAAATAACTGTCTCACAGAATTAAAAGAAATGAGAGAAGGGGAAAATTGTCTTTTCTTTATGCTTTATTTCTTCTTCAAACTTCCAGAACGTATTCAATTTATTCATAATTTCTAATCAAAACACCGTTCCGTTCTTTCTCAGTGTCCCTGTTAATCAAACTTCCTGTTCGGAAGTACATCATTTTTGCGCAAACGCACTACTGACCAGCGCGACGAAAACAATATGGCGGTGAAAACGAAACCAGAATCTTCGCCTGTTCTAAACAAGGCATTCTTAGTCGGTAAGTTCATCACTTTACTCTCCTGTCAAGAGTTTTTAAGTTATAGAATTAAAAGAAATTCAGAAATCCTTTTTGTTTTTCATGATACCAATAAATATCTTAAACAAATAGTTCCGATATAGTATTTATGAAAAGATTTCTTTATGTTAGCTAAACACTAACACTAACATTATATTTGTATTTGTTTAGTTTTATAAAAATAAATATTAATTAAAATGGATAAATATTATACTTTTCATTAAATTCTTGCATATATAATGAAACTAAAATTTTCCTTTCCTTTTCATTCCATTTTTTATGAAAGAAAAATCGGCCGTCACTAAATTTACAAATGTTTGTTATTTCTAAATAACAGACATTCTATGCATTAAACCAACGTGGTGCCATCTGGTGCTTTGAAGAGAACATATTTTGTAGTGAGACATCTTTCCTGATATATTTCACAAAACCACGGCATGTATCAGTTGATTGAGTGTAATAACTGAAATCATATACTTGATATATTTTCACTGTTTGTTCATAGAATTAATTTTACGGTATTAATTAATGAAATAGGCGTTCTGCATTTTGACGGTGGTATCGAATTTTTTAATTAAATACTTGATATATTTTCACTGTTTGTTCATAGAATTAATTTTACGGTATTAATTAATGAATTAGGCGTTCTGCATTTTGACGGTGGTATCGAATTTTTTAATTAAATAATAGAAAATCTGCAGATGGTCTGTCATATATTGTTTTCAAATGGCGAGATTGAAAATATACTGACAACATGGTTGCAGAATAATAATACGTGTAAATGGAAGAAGGCACTATTATTCGTCGAGTTTGTGAAAAATTAATCATACAAACTCGTGTGTACTAAGAGGGCTTCTTCGAAGCAATGTTTGGCTATGCACCAAAGGTAGGTTTGTCTACATCAATATTACCTAAAAATATATTTGAAAGCACGAAAGATGAAGATTTAAGCAAAGTTTTACAAAGCATTTAGCATAGAAATAATTTTTCGATTTTTTTTTAACTTTTTGTAGAAATAGAGGCTGATGAAAGTTCTAAAATATGGTATTTCGTTCCTAATTTCATGAGTATGTTGAAAGTTCTGCACAATTATTCGTCGAGTTTGTGAAAAATTAATCATACAAACTCGTGTGTACTAAGAGGGCTTCTTCGAAGCAATGTTTGGCTATGCACCAAAGGTAGGTTTGTCTACATCAATATTACCTAAAAATATATTTGAAAGCACGAAAGATGAAGATTTAAGCAAAGTTTTACAAAGCATTTAGCATAGAAATAATTTTTCGATTTTTTTTTAACTTTTTGTAGAAATAGAGGCTGATGAAAGTTCTAAAATATGGTATTTCGTTCCTAATTTCATGAGTATGTTGAAAGTTCTGCACACATTTGCGCCGAGGGCAAATTGTCCGTATATGTAATATGCGCATTAGATGTAGATAATGGAATTGATAGGTTTGCATCAAGTGCCATCAGCAAATCTGTCTCTTCGATCGGTATCTACACGCATAATACTAGTACGGGTCAGGATTTTGTGAAATAAGCAAAGATGGCAAACAACAAAATGTTCAGATGTTGTCTGAACATTTTGTTAGGTACAAAATATAACATTTTAGGCGGGAGACGAAATTCATTGTCAAGTATGAGACCAGCGCCCTGCTTACCGGAGGCCTGAAGTGGCTTGAAAAAGTTCCACGTTTGGTCTCTAAATCAGAGTTTCCTGACCATGTAAAATATAAATAAAAAATCACACACACATATACTCTCCTAAACATTTGCAACGCCTGACGCAAGAATACAAATAGAGATCCACAAAACAAGTATTATCCTCAATTCTGAATTAATTTAGGCAGTAAGTCACGGAGCGTACACGAGGATCGAGGGCAGTGCCGTAACGAGGGCGTGGCGAAAGAGGCACCTGCCACGGACGCAACTAAGTTTGGGGCGCAAAAAGTAAAAAATAAAAATAAATAAATAGATATCAAAGTCCGCTATTTTATATTGTATTTTTAAATTTCGGCAATACGCCGCTTTAGACACACAAATTATGCAACACACTGCAACTCATTTTGATGGGGTTAATATAAGTATTTAACATATTGCATTTAGTAAAATTTAACTTGTTACATTTAAAATTTTCAAACTTTTTTGTCATTTTTGGGTTAGGGGGAGGCAAGTTAAACACTTGCCACAGGCGCTTCATACCCTCGTCACTGCACTGATCGAGGATACTGGATTTGATCACCTCATCAGGTGATGTTATTATAAAAGTTGCGTCAAATCTTCCGCCAGTTACTGAGAGTGATCATCAGGTGATCACTTGTAGGATGACCAGTCATTCGCGGGTGTCTGTTAGAAAGGGATCCACGATGTGGAATTATAAGACTGGTAATTATGGAAAACTCAGGAAAGAGCTTGCGGCAATAAATTGGAAGGAGGAACTGGATAGAAAGGATATCAATGTTGCTTGGGCCTTACTCAAGAACTGTGCAACTAGGATGAGAGGTTATAACAACCAGTTGCATGAAAAGTATAAAGAACAGGCGAGGAAGGTGACTCGCTTGATAAGGGTAGCGAAGTGCAGTATGAGCAGCGGTTAGCTAATGTGGCTAAAAAAAAAAAAAAAAAAACCTAGGGAATTTTTTCTATATGTAGCCAGTAGAAGAAAGAATGATTATGGAAGGATGGGATTGATTGGTGAAAATGGAGGAATGGTAACCGCTGCGGAGGATATAGTTGAGGTATTTAATGAACACTTTATAAAGGTGTTTCATTCTTGTGAATGTGACATCATGCAGAACTTAAAGCGGTGGGAAAGAAGGAGGAAGTGTTAGTAAGTGAGGAGGTATATGAGCAACTGAGTAGCAATATCACCGATATTATATTATGCATTTATTCCAGATTTCGCGTGATTCCTAAAAATAAACACAATATATTAATGCTCCATGAAGAGGACACATTTCGACGCGTAAACATTGCATCACATTCGCGTTAACAGCCCACGTGTGCAGACACAGATGCGGACACTTTCAAGCCTTTTAAACAGACGCACAGATGGCGCAGCGGGTCAAATTATTAGCGTTCCAGTGGTTTTTAACCACCCCCAGAAAGCAAGGTAGTCTCTGTGTGTGTGTGTGTGTGTGTGTGTGTGTGTGTGTGTGTGTGTGTGTGTGTGTGTGTGTGTGTGTGCGATTTGTTTTCTTTTTCCCACTTTTTCAATACGTATTGAGCACTTCAACTCCTTCCCCTGTCACTTCCAAATTCATGCTATCTATGTTTGCCATGACAAGTATAGTTTTTTATTGCGCAAGACAGACAAATCTGCAGCTTACACATCCATCGACAACACGATACACTACCTTATAATCTTCGTTTGTTACTGAACATTCCAAACATTTAGCCCAACCCATTCTCATCCAAAATTCTCGCGTTTTTCAATATGTAGTAAAAATAAGAATAAAAATATCTAGTAATGCATTGATCGAACAAATAGCTTTCAATATTTTCAGCGCAAAGAGAATAATTTTACATTTAGTCACAAGTGGATATTTTCCTGCCAATCTGCTCCCATATCATTAATGTATAAATTAAACGATATCGAACCACGAACAGTGTCCATAGATAATATCATGCCTCTTCCTATATGCCCATCTATCTTCCGTATTCTAGCCTTAACCAAATTTTCCAAAATGTTAATCGCGCTTTGGAGATATTTTAATTTTTTTTTTTAATTTTTCAAATTTTTTATTTAAGCACTTTTTAATTTTTTATTTGCAATTTTAAAATAATTCTTTAAAAATATTTTATATGATTGTATTTAAGAATCGAAGTAGATCTACAGAAAACAGATGTAAATAAAATAAAAATGAATTAGCGTTGTGGACGTTCTCGCAATAATGTACGGAAATTTCATTTTTAATTATTTTTTGTAATATTATTATTATTACTATTGTTATTATAATTATGTTATATTATATTATATTATAATTTTATTTTTATTTATTATTATTTTTTTTTTTTTAGCTTATGTTCGATTCTAGTCCCAGGGGACTTTTTTCGACCGCTAGTCCATCTCTGGCACAGGAAAGATTTTCTTGAATGAAACTTGGGGTTTTAATTCCCCATCTCCAGAAGACTGACCGTAGAATTTACACTGTTTCTGAGAGTATAGTTTTAGGGTTAGTGACCTTGAGATATCGGCTGTTATTTACCGTACTCTCTTCTCCGAATGCAATCGACCATCGACCCTCCTGAGCCAGCTATCTGCGATTGACTAAGAATAAATTTGGCTGTATATCAGTTTCCAAAAGTTAGTTAGGACTGGGCCTTGCCTACTCCAGAAACATAGGAACGTTATGAGATATAAAACCATATTTTAGAATTATCGAAATACCACACTAAAAAAAAAAAAAAAAAAGAAGAAGAAGAAGAAGCATTATTAGGGATCTTATGGTGCACCATCCAAAATCGTGAAGACAGTATTCAGGCGTTGGACGAATCCGTGATTTTTATAGAATAAATTGTTTTACAGAAGTGAAGTTACACTTTGAGTAAAATATATAACTTAATTTCTTAGAAGCAAGCAAAGCAATATTTGTAATAGAAATCAAATTTTTTCACGTAAACATGCAAGATTAGAGTTTGGTGTTATCCAAGAAGAGAAATTTGGTTTTGTCAAAACTAAATGACTCTCTTTTGAAGAAATCAAAGAATGTCGATTTTTCTAAATCAAGTTAACAAGGTTATAAGAACTGGCAGAGAAATATGGTTTGAAGATCAGAATTTAGGGTTTGCGAATTTGGAATTCTGGAAGGTTTATAAGGTAAAGTTAGTAGAAAGAAAAAGAGGATTGCAGTATATTGTGATCAGGAGAATTAGGTATTGTATTTGCAATAAACAGGAAGACATATACAAATACGCAAATGATAAAGAGAAGATTATACAACGAAGACATGTGCTCCAGTATTAGATTCAATGAGTGAGGACAAAGATTCACCCAGCATTACAAATAAGTGAGACTACAGAGGAAGATAGACTCATTTGTATAAGGCGAGAAAGAAAAGACGCCATATCATGGGAGCTTACTTAATAAGCCTTTTCGCCAAACATGATCAGACTCCTTAGAAATATCTTTAATTAAGACCCAGTTAAGCTTTTCATGCTGTTGGTCATTAAACAATAAGACCCCTTCGAAGAAGTTACTGATTATATCATCATCATCAGTACTATATGATTAAGTTTACATTATTTAATGCTGATCTCCTATCAACAATTTTCCTCAGCTCCTTCCTCATTACTTGTCAGCTCCAATATTGTTGTATCAACATTTCGTTCTTCTAAGGCATTTCTGACTGAATCCATTCACCTGGATTCTTTCCTATCATCTTGGTATCAAACACCTCTTTCGCTAACCTATCCTCACTCATTCTATCTAATAATGTCAAGTTCCTTTCTAATATCTTCATTTTTAATAATTATGCCATTGATGCCATCGCTTCACTCCTCTAATTTTTCTCAGGATATTCATATCTGTGGTCTGTGGACTTTGATGAATGCTTTATTTCTAACCCAACTCTCAGATCCGTAACTTAAAATTGGTTCGAACTGTCTTGTATACTGCTAGTTTGGTGTTTTGGCTAATTTATCTCTTATTCCATATTTATGGAATATATTCCAAAAATGTATTCCTTTGATTCTCTACCATGTTAACTTTTGTTATTCTGTTGTCTATCTCCAGATTTAACCTGCCATTTTCACTAAAAACTGTGCTTAAATAGCTGAAATATTTTACTTGTTCTAGTATGCTTGTATAAATCTTAACAGGAACTTCCGTACGGAAATTCCTCTGTAATCCGCACATTCAGCTTCATTCCTCTTTTTTTTTAATATATGTGAACTGTGAGAGCCGATTATAATTACTATTTTATTCCTGATTTTTTTTATTTTTATTTATTTATTATTTTTTTTTTTTTTTGTTTTATTACGATATTTAGTAACTACAGGTTAACTTACTGGAATATAAACGTCAAGTAATCTACTTAAGTAATTCTGATATGCTCGGTGGGAGTAGCTTCAGTAGAATGTAGAATGTAGCTTCAGTAGTTTTATTTTAGACTACTAAAATATTATTTTGATTAAAATGCAGTTTATTGAGAACCTCTTGCAAAACTCATCTTGTTTAGTTTTAAAGTTATGAACCCCGGTCATAATATGGGTTGTGCATCTTAGGCATGACTTAAGTCAATACTGTACGCCTACAGATTCGAGACCCTTCGACACTTCTGCGCATGTCAGAAGAAGGAGAATCCAGTCCGATAATAGGGTAATCAATCCGTCTTCTGGATGAGTTTGTTTATTATTACAGGTCGCAAAATTTACCTTTTCTATTATGAAAATTCTAGTTCTTAAAGTGGTAACTATTTTGCTTGTATAACAGTTGGGAAAATTTACCTATAAGCACGTGATTTCGCGTGGTAGTGACCAATTCGTACATCCTTTATTTCTTTCTCCCCTTCAGCATGAATTGACTATTCTTGGCAATCTGCCAGAGCAGGTTCTATGAAGTATGGGCGTACAATACATTATTCATACCAGTCAATTAAATCAGTCAGAAGCTGTGAAAACAAACATGCTGGGAGAGAGAGAGAGAGAGAGAGAGAGAGAGAGAGAGAGAGAGAGAGAGAGAGAGAGAGAGAAGAGGGAGAGAGAGAGAGAGAGAGAGAGAGAGAGAGAGAGAGAGAGAGAGAGAGAGAGAGAGAGAGAGAGTTTTAAAGCTTGTATTCTATAACTGAAACTGATTTATTTCGTCTCTACCCTCATATTCATTTTGCATCTGTTCCATGGATTAAAAAACAAGATTATGTTCAGGCCATTCAAGATGAAGGGCAATGAAAGTCTGCCACCAATCGTCTCGTCTCAACATCTTCACCACAGTTCTCTCTAAAACGATGCAAAAGCTCATTAACTCCCATTAATCTGGGAGTCCATCAGTTCACTAGCGACCAAGAGAATGGATTCCACCAGCTCACTCCGTGTTGGATTTTCTAGCTCAGAGATTGTTGTGAGAATGCACGCCATTCAAAAGGAGATTCACTTTTCACGGCTAATGCACAATTCACTGTAAATTTAATTCTACGTTCTTTTGCAAGTAAGACGGACATAATGATGGAGATGGGATCTTATAATAGTTCATTGATCGTAAGGTGAATGTCTCTCTAGGCAGCATGATGGATTGGAAGTTGGCATGTGCGATTATTACGCTTGTGTATCATGATATTTGCACGAATTTTGTTGATGATTATTGTGGTTTTTTCTCGTAGAGTAGTGTGTGTGTGTGTGGATGTTTAAATCCATATGATTAAAACCATCAATTCCTCTGTTAATACTTTCATGCAGTGAAAATTTAAGTAATATTGACAAGAAATTGATTTAAAGGTTTTTATTTATTTATTTTCAGAATAGGGATAAAAGTAGCTTGTACAAGGATGTACGGGTTACTTTTTCACAAACATGAACAGCAAAGTAATGAACAACCAGGTTTACTCCACTAAAGACGATATTGAAAATAATTTAACCTCCGAGACAACTAGGTAGATTATTAGACAGACGACGAGGGAACTACAGAAAATCGAGCGGAGTTTACAGGAAGAATAAAAAAATTTCAGCAGCAAAATGGAAAACCAAGCACGGAATCAGGTAAGTTAGTGCGTAATAACAAAAATCTAGTAAGTAAAGATGATTATAAAAAGAAAGGATGTTATTTCGTATGTTGACTATCATAAAGCATGCCATGATGAAGGCCTATAACTTCAAGTTTTCCTGGAACAAAAATTAAAAATATAACGCAAGTCATTGAGAAATAGAAAAAAAAAATGAGATGGTAGTTGTAGTAGGTACAAGAGAGAGAGAACATGGAAGGGTTGTTGGAACAGGCGAGAGTGAAAATCGTCAGTATATCACACTGGTGTTCTGATTTTTGGTCGATCTCTTGTTTATTCCTCCTTACTTACAAATTTAATTAAAACTGAAAACATAATATTTTATTTCGTATTATTTTTTAATTTTCTTTAAGTGTATTGCTATTGTTTATTTATTTTTCGTTAAAATTGTCAAATCAGGATAATTTGGATCAGTGGAAGTCAAACAGCGAGCCGAGTGAATAGGATTATAAGCAAAGTGACTATAGTTACTTGGGGTCATATTCCTCTTTATATGCGAAACGTAGCATATCAGGCAATTTCTTACCTTTCGATAATAACAACGCAACTCATAAAAATTGGCGCTCATTGTTGATTTTTTCCAAAAATCCATTTCCAAAATCAGACTCTTTCCCTTCCAACGGGCGGTTCGTTAACATGGCAGTCTACGGGAGACCGGTGTGGACGCATTTTTACGTGAGAGATATTCCATTTTCCCGCCAGCGACTGTTAGGTTAGGTTGGTTAGGTTAGTTTTTTAATTAATTGATATTTTGATAGGAACTCTTTCCTGGTCGTTCCATTGCGGACTTACCGATGTGTGAACAGGCACCCCGTGAATGACTTCAAGTAAATTATAACCAGAAAAGCAAAAGAGCCTCTTACTGATGGAGAGTTAATAAAAGAATCGTTTCTTGCAGCAGCAGAATCTTTATTTTCTGATTTAAATGAAATCATTTCGAATATTAAAGATTTACAACTTTTCAGAACAACAGTTACGAGAAAAGTTAAAAATTTAAGTGCCGATCTGAATACTCAGTTAATGTCACCAGTGTGTTGCGTTTTCATTGCAATTTGATGGATCAAACGACTTCACTGATATTGCTCAGTTAATGGTATTTATTCGCATGGTATTTCAAGATTATTCAAGTAAAGAAGAACTTGAGTAGATCGCCGTAAAGAAGAGAGTAGATCGCCGAATAACTTAGTATAGAAAAGTAGCTCGCATAGTAAAAAAGGTTGAACACCACTGGTATAATTACCTCGATATCATTGAATTGAATGCAAACGATTTGATGCGAAAGCTGTGTAGAAGGAATAGTTGCGAGTTTTTGCATGTGTGGAGTGAGTTTGAGGGAAGATTGGATTTGTATAAGAGGGACGGAGTACACTTGAATGCCTGTGGCATAAGAAATTTTGAAGAATTATTTGATATAATAATTTTTCAAGACTTCTGATGCCAAAGTCTTGAAAAAGTCCGAGTATGAAAAGAAACTGGCTCTGTGTGCTAAAGATAATCCACAAGAATTCTATCGATATGCTCAGTAGCGGATTAAGGATAGTTGGGGCCCCTAGGCAAATTGTATTTGGGGCTCCCAAAATGGGGGGCCCGCTGACATTGGTAATGCTGTTTAATTTAAAGCGTAGATAGTGCGCGCTGTTCAAAATACGTATCAAAACGTAATAATTGGTTTGAAAAAAATTTCGCTTAAAATAATCAACATTTTTATGATGTTTACTGAAAACATTCTTTTTTTATTTAAAACACTATAGGAAAACGTCTTGGCTTGGGGGCGTCCCAGACCCTGGGTCCCCTAGGCACGTGCCTCATTGCCTTAATGGGTAATCCGCCACTGGATATGCTGCAAGTAAAAGAAAGAATGAATATGAAAGAATAACTCTATTGAATGCGGGTGATTGATGCAGAAGTGATTGTTCAACTAACGAGTGCCCATTTTGCTAAAAACTGGTGAACGAAACATTGAGCTGACCTCTTCACTGGATGAAGAAACTCAGGTGTATGAGGATGAGATATTAGAGCTGTTGCACAAACTGAATAAGAATTCCGCAATAGGGACTGATGGAATATCAGCACGTGTGCTGAAAGAAAGTGTTCAGCTCAAATGACTATTCCTTTGAACAGGCTGCTTAATTTGAGTCTCAGAACAGGGAAGATTCCACAGCAGTGGAAGGAATGTATGGTAATCTCATTGTATAAGGTGATGCAAAGACCGATATATCCAACTAATGACCAATCCAGATTTCAGGAGTGGTGGCGAAAATGTTTTTGGAAAGTTGGTTGGTCAGAGCTCGCATTCAGAAATAGGATGTTAGGAAATCTCTACTTTCCAATGAACAACATCGGTTTACTAAAGGAAGGTCGTGTTTTAGCAACTTTCTCACAATGTTACCACTGAGTTCGACAGGAGGAATGGATACACCGTGATACGTTTGGATTTTGCTAAGGAATGCTGTTGCTAAAATTGGAGGATATGGGATTGGATTATAAATTATTGGCATGGATAAAAGGACTGACTGACAGATATCAGAAAGTGGTATATGGGGGCGGTAAATCTGCAAGATGCAGGGTAACCACTGGTATGTACCTCAAGAATCAGTCCTTGGTTCATTGTTATTCAATCAATACATTAATGCTATTGGGAAGAATTTTACAAGCGAATTACAGCTATTTGCTGATGTTGCAAAGATAGGTAGGGTAACTAGGAATGTGACTGATATGCAGTATTTGCTGAATGATTTGAATAGGCTGGAATTATGGGAAGGGCAAAATAGGTGTCAGTTCAATGTCAGTAAACGTGAAGTCATTCACTTCGGTATGATTAGATATCCAATGTCGTATTATATTATATTAGTGCAATTATGCTTGAAGAAGCTGATGAGGCTAGGGATCCTGGAGTGTTAGTAGATGGGAAGTTGAAGTTCAGGGGTATCTAGCAAAGATTGCAAATACAACTCAAAAGATAATCGCAATTCTCAAACGAACCTTGAAATGTAAAGATAAGAAAGTCATTTTGCCTTTTTACAAGGATTTGATAATACATCTCTTGGACTATTGCTCGCAGGTGTGGTCTCCTGGTTTCCGTTGTCATTCTGATACAGTGGAGAAAATGCAAAGGAGAGTGTCAAAATGATATCAGTATTGTGAAATACTGATCATTTGTAGGCTGCATACACGCAAACAGGAGAAAGAGGGGGGGG
Organism: Typopeltis vanoorti; assembly: GCF_054136105.1. Taxonomy (NCBI): domain Eukaryota; kingdom Metazoa; phylum Arthropoda; class Arachnida; order Uropygi; family Thelyphonidae; genus Typopeltis; species Typopeltis vanoorti. The sequence continues at coordinate 13,230,404 of NC_143556.1, forward strand.
TGATATGATTGAGACTTACAAACTTATGAAAGGGTTATACATAATATCAGTAGATGGAATTTTTCATTTCATGGAGGGTGGGGAAAGGAAAAGAAGGCATCTATGGAAGTTGAGAATGAATGTCAAGATCGGTGGGGAGTGCTAGGGCTAGATTATTCTCTCACACAGTAGTGCGTGATTGGAAAGGACTGCCCTTGGATGTTGCGTGTGCAAGTAGGTAGAACAGTATGACAGCTGGTGCGAACAGTGTGGCCTCTCTCAATGTGTTCCTGACTCCCTGGAGGTCCCTTCAAAATAGTACGAAAGCACATCGCTTTCCTGCTTCAAAGTATGGGTTCGACTTTTCTTTAGTAAATCAAAAACAGTACTCATCAAATTTTATATAGTTTGATTTTAATTTTGTCAACTGTATGAAATCTTGGTTCTTTTAGTTTTCAAAGATTTCTTATCATTTGTAACTGCCTAAATATAGACGATACTGTGTGTGTGTGTGTGTGTGTGTGTGTGTGTGTGTGTTCGCGCGCGGGCGCGCCATCTTTGTTCAATTTTTTTTAAAATTTATTGAAACGAGTCTTTGTGTAAACTTGAATTTTTCTCTACAATGTGTGGTATAGATAAGCGACTAACTAGATAAACCAAATTTCTTATTTTTTCAACATTTTAAAATTCCAGTCGCTAGTAGTACTTCGTTTCTTATGTATAAAATAAGATTTTCATACATAATATGGTAAATCTGGAGCCTCCGTAGCCTGTCAGTATAGACGAATTTTATTATTTTAAACTTTTGAATCATGTAGTTCATGCCATATATTTAATTTCTCATATTTTATCCAATTTTCAATTCTAAAGAACAGACCACATAGCCTGAGGAACTAGCTTATGTAAATAGATTAATTTTTTACCGTCTATCCTATTCCCTATCATATTTTAAACACTTTATTATGTCTTGCATACATATAATAATATATATATATATATATATATTTTTTTTTTCTTTCTGTTGATATCGGTTGGGATATAATGTCTCAGCTTGCATCCTCGAAGCTTTTTAATAAGCTTACCTGAGGATGACACTGGTTAGATATTTTTTATTGATTTATTTGATTGCTGTGTTGGAAGCAGGCTGATGTTTGGCAGGTCAAATGAAACTATGTCTCTAAGGTTTTCTGTAGGTGCAGTTTCGGGAAGACCGTTTATGAAAAGATCTTCTTTATGTTGTTGCTGATTTAAACGTTTGTATTGTAGTTTTAGAGAATGAAGTTCTTGACGGTGTTCGGATGTCTCTTTTATCAAATTGTGTTGTTTGTCATTTAGTGCGTTAATGCTGATTTTAAAATCTTTTACCGTTTGCAACACTTCTATGACTGTTAAATTATTATGTTTGACCAAATATTCATAATCGCTAGATTTTTTTGTTAAGTATATTTAAGGAGTTCAAATTATAGGGCTCACCTGTATTTTTTTTGTCTGTTGAGTTCATCGTGTTATTTTGCCTCTGGTATAATCGGCTGCGTCGTAGATGTAGAAAACAAAGAAAGGCGCCTTAAGTGCGTTTCTTTGTTTTCCCTGTAGAGAGGCACTTCCATTCCTCGCGTATTGCATTGGATTTATGTTGCCAGGTTCTTTCTGAAAGGCCGGCACAAGTAAAGTGTAGAGTCCAACTGCATTTCCTACAGGTTATATGATTTCCGTCAGACGATAAATCCTTCAGGCATTTGATGCAGTTCATGACTCACCTTTCTTCCCTTGAGGAACTGTAGTGTAATGATTGTAAAGTTGACGACGTCCTTTTTTCTTCGCTCGTTGTTGACCACGATCCTCTCTGTTCGCTTTTCAGCACTTCAAAATTTGGTTTCTTCTTAGCCGATTTCGGTGAATTTTATATCAATGTCTTCGGTGCGACAAGTAGAGTTACTACTTGGGAACACTTTCAAATTAAAAGAGGAGTTGGAACCACTTTAAAACTCTGTGTGGTTATCTCCAGCGCCCTCTGAATATTAATAATAATAACATTCCTTCAGGTGAAACACAATACTTTCATATGTACAATGTCAGACGTGAGTGTCAAGTTTAACTGCATTATGACAGAAGACCGTATATGGATGAGAATTAAACCCTTGATTCTTATAGCACAGTGTGAAGGAATGCATTATTTCTGCAGCTTCCTTGAACACATGAATCTAACTACAAACATGAACCCAAGCATTATGATCATACAGCCTGTTGCTGGCAAGCAGACTGCTAGAAACAGACTGGTGGTGAGGAATCCTGGTACAGAGTTATTCTCGTGGACATCACCAGGTTCTCTCATCCTCATGGAACATTATCTTTACCGCTAATTCTTACTTCAGGATTGTTCTGAACCAAGTTTTCACCTACATGGTGACAATGTCTCCCGATGGATCGAGATTCGTCCAGCAATAAAACGCCCCTGTCACAAGCTCACATTTTGCAAGCATGGTTCAAAGAGTATTTTCAAGCATTCCCTGTGTTCCCATGGCCGCCTAATTTTCCTGATCTATATCACATCGAAAATTTGTGTGATCGTGTGGTACACAATATCAGCCAGTGCCTCGCTCGGTTATCACCTCTGGGACGTTATTCTGTCTAGTTGGTCTAGCATATCTCAGAATGTCTTTCATAGGCGAGTGGAGTCAATGTGAAGACTGATACAAGTGGTTATCTCCACCACCCAGAGAACCGACAAGCTACTAAGGAGATGGTCATAATGTTTCGGGTCACGAGTGTATTATATGAGATGTAAGACATTTTGTTTGCTGTTATGTTTTTGTCTTTGTGGAAAACTATACGTGTTTTATGTGTTTTTTTTTTCTGTATTCCATAAACACAATTATGTAAACTCTTTAATGGCGAATGACATGGCTTCAGTGATTACAGAATGATGGATACTTTGCTTGGGGTGATGAAGAAAACCTTGAAGATTTTATCTAGAAAGTAAAGCCGCTCTGACATCTGACACTCATATTTTTATGTAAGATAGAAATTGGTTTCCATCTATGTAGCAGTAACAATTTTCAACTGGAATATAAATAATTTCGCATTGCAACAATTTTTAATTAGACTAACTATTGGTTATTCACTCTTCTTGTTTTTCTTTTAATCATCACTCGATATACTCTAACATCACTGATCCTTCAAATACACATTAGAGTAGAGTAATAAGATCAATAGTGGTAGGACTGTGTGTGTGCGTGCGTGCGTGCGTGCGTGCGTGCGTGCGAATAGTCTCTACATGCGCTGTATCACTTCCGGTGTTCGCTTACATTCAGAAATCTGCGGCGTCCACAGATTTCTGAAACTTCCTACTTTTCTTCTTAATCGAAGTTCATAGGAAAACCTAATCCACTGCACTACGAAACAAAGAGTGCTCAAAGTTATTCCAATGAAAAGAATAAAAAATGTTCCCTGAACATCTGCAAGATTCAAAGTCCTTTCATTAGCTTCTTCTGGTATGCTGTAATCCCGCACCGACTGGATTAAATTCTGAGTCCACCAGTTTACTAATCCAGCCTCCAGTAAACGAAGGATGCTGTAAGAAAAACAAAACAGTAGTATTAAAGGACATTCAAGAAATTTGTGTGTGTGTGTGTGTGTGCGTGCGTGCGTGCGTGCGTGCGTGCGTGCGTGTGGGTGCGTGTATGAATTATATTATATATATATATATATATATATATAATCCATTAAGAAACCATTTAAAATGCTTAGTTTATGGGATGCGTCAATATTTCTCAGTAATATAATACAGTGGATTCTTTGCTGCTTAAATAAGAAATAAGGAGTATTAATGTATCAAAATTGTGTACAGTTTCCGATAATCAGCAGTTAAATTTCATGTGGTAATCCTTTCATTTTGGAAGTTTACACTAACATGTGAATAATTCGAGTATGTCGGTTGAAACATTGCTAGGCCAAAAGGAATAAACTAAATTGCAATTTTTTAGTGGGGGGGGGGAACGCTGACCATTATTTTTTACTTGTTCTAGTAAAACTGATATACTCCCTTCAATAATTATAATTATTGAAGTATTAATTAACATGTTACTAATAACAATAAAAAGAAACAACGCAGAAAATGGAGTAAGACAAGGTAGCAAGCAAGTATTGACTGTGACTGTTATAAAAGTAAAATGTGTTAGCATTTACTCAGAATGCTTTTATATATATTTATATATATATAAGCATTCTGAGTTGTTGTGATACATTTTTAAAAATAGATTTAATGACTTAGAAACCGAGATTACTTATAAAGATTTAATAAGATTAATACAACTAGTTTCGGCTTTTTTTTTTTTTTTTTAACATGTTAACATATTTTTGTTTCGGCTTATAAAAAAAAAAAAAAAAAAAAACCGAAACTGGTTGTATTAATCTTATTAAATCTTTATAAGTAATCTCAGTTTTTAAGTCATTAAATCTATTTTAAAAAAAAACTATATATATATATATTATTTCATATATTTTATTATTATTATATATATATATATATATATATATAATAAAATGATAAATATATAAATGATAAATAAATAAATATAATCAATGATAAAGCGATTGAAAAAAATATCATAGTATTCACTGCGTTTACAATTTATGAAGCATTTATATATATCCGTTATCAGAAGTATTCGTATACTCCACACGTGATCTACAAAAAATTTTTAAATAAAGAATTACAGAAACAGACAGTATAGAATACTAATCAGAGGAGAGCAAAGACGATCTGATATTCTTTTAGAGATATAAAGAGCGTGACCCTCCATGAATATTTCACAGTTACAATTGTATTTGATCGTCCGTATGCGATTAATACATCACTGTCTGTTCAAAACTTCCTACCTGTATATAGTGCATGCATGTGTGTGTGTGTGTGTGTGTGTGTGTGTGTGTGTGTGTGTGTGTGTGTGTGTGTGTGTGTGTGTGTCCCTTTCTAACTATTTCATTCAAATGCATACCTCATATAGGTCAACAGCATACATAATTAAGATTCAAACTGCAGTTGCATAGTCAATCATTAAAAAAAAAAGCGCATTTTGGTATATAATTCTGGTATAGTGAACACCAATCATCAAAATAACTTAACCTAAAGTTATTATTTAGTTAGTAATGCATGCCGTTTAGTTATTATTTATTTAGTTAGTTATTATTTAGCCATAATTTCGAAAAGCACAATGATTTGAATACAGGACAGTATAAGAGAAGTTTCAGGCAAGAAGTCCATGGAAAAGTAAACTGCAAAGAATATCTAATGCCAAAATAATTCAAAGGAAACTTAAGCTTTTTAGACACAACTGTAGGATGGATAACAACAGAAAGATCAAATCCTCGATGTTTGCAATGGATTGTGACTCAAATCCTACGAACTCTTTAGTTTGTAGGATTTGAGTCACCTGGCAAAGGACAGTGGAGAATGGTAAAGGATTAGCACAATCTTAATCTCCATAGCAACATCAGCATCAATCAAAACCTATCTTAAAATTAGTAACGTGAAACTAATCTGACCTAACCCTAATCTAGCTTAACAACTTGTATATAAAGGCTTCACATTAATTGCCTTAGTATCCCATGATGCATCGAGTAATGGCTTAGTATTTCCTTAAAGATGACAACATTAACAAATTCATAAAAGGATAAAATTTATGAAATGAATAAAAAATGTTTAATTAGCAAACAGTAATTTTCAGTAAGCTTCTCAACTTACGCCTGATTTAGTTGCTCCTGGTACCAAGCACCCTTTACGAGGGCAATGCCGTATCCCGACAGTTGGAAACTATCGCTGGCAAAACGAAACAATTTTTCATTTTTAATATCTGCATCTACCGTTAATTGTCCTGCAATGTACGCATAGTTTTCCGAAAGACATTTCCTCAATCCATCTTTATCATTTCTAACAAAATTCCGTGCATCTGATTCCATTGATTTAAGAATCGTTTTGAAGTTCTCCGTGTCAGCTATCTGTATAAAAAGAAAGAAATCATTTCAACGGTTTTATTACGCTACAATGTCTTCAACATTAACACGCTTTTAGACACGTGACATATTTACACGAACTTAAAATGTATATAAGAAATAGACATTAATTTCTAACAACAAAAATTGATAAAAGATTTGCTACTTTCTCTTTATGATAAATTATTTTAATTTTTTCGTATCCTGATAGGTAGAGAACATTAATTAGACAGATATTCCACACGCAAAATATGAGATTTTTGATATTTGAACAGTGAGACTTCCTCAAATATTATTAATGTAATTTCATGTGAAAAATCTGCAGCAAAAACCGATCGATGTAAAAAAAACCGGCTCGTAAAAAAGTATAGTTTTTTCCATAATATTCATTATTTTCTCATTTTTCTGTTTCTTTTCTTTTTTAATTTTTATTATTTTTTTCTTTCTTTATTCTTTTTAAATAATTTTTTTCTTTATTTATTTTTTAAAATTTTCTTTTATATCCTTTTGTCTTTAGTTATCTTTCTTTATTTAATACTTTTTTTATCTTTTCCTTTTTTGCTTTATTTCCTTTATTTATTTATTTTTAAAAATGTTCTCTCTTTTTTTTTTTCTTTCTCTATTTATTTTATCTATTTCTTTATTTTCTTTCAAACATAGGGTATACTCTCCGACTACAGATGCCCTCTCGACACTTCTGCGCATGGCAGAAGACGAATCCATTCCGATAATAGGGTAATCAATGATGAGTGTTTATTATTATAAAGCTAAAATAAAATAAAATAATATTTTTCCTAACCAAATGTATCCACTCCTTTGTGACATGACAATTTTAATCGTATCCCCCTGGTGATAGGTAATAACATATTTTCGTATATAAAGTATAGACACATGCATGCACGCACAGACAAGTATAAACAATAAAAATTAACAAAGACCAGAAACAACGGAGGTCACATTTTATTGATGTACATGTATTGCAAACACATCGCAAGCCCACGTCATTCATAAAACAACAGCTCATTAATATGCTTCAGCATAAATATAAACGCATTATCTACCAGATGACATTTTATAGCAACAGCAGAAATAATAGAGATAAGGATGATATTGTAAACAATAGCCTAGTCAGTCTTATTGATGACATTCTGTTTTTGTCGCTCACTTAATATGCAATACATCATTATGATTGAGAGCAGGCATTGTTTTCGTTAAAGCAGTTAGTCATTTTAGGTGAGTATTTCATCAGTAGGACATTATGCAATGATTTTAACAAAGTTTATACGTTTCCTTTAAACATATACTTCTGTGAACACTTTGAGTAATCAGGTTTGCTCATTTTTAGTAAATTTCTTGAATTTTTCAAAGTATTTTGTCTGTCAGAGGGCGCTCGCATTATTTGTTAAACACCAAACGATCAGAGTGTGAAATTTGAATGTATTTTCACCTGTGAATTAAGTTGTTTACTAAAGACAAAAATAATAATAATAATAAAGTAAAAAAATAATAAAAATTAAATAATAAAAATAAAATAAATAAATAAAAAGATAATTTTGATATGCATGTACTGATCTGGAAAACATACAACTTGTAGCAACGACAAAAAAGCGTTTCTTGGAAAATCTCAACTTTTTTGTTTTTAAATATACATCTTACTTCAGCTTATTTTTAAGAATAGTTCGCAACTTGCTGCAGTCCTTCTTAATAAATAAATAAATCATTAAATAAATTTTATCTGAATAAATAAGTAAATATGTTTTTGTCTCTTTCCGAGCCCATTTTGTTTAATTTTTAAACTATTTAACAACATGAATTATGTTGGGCGGTAGATGGCGCAGTGTGTTGATGGTAGTAATGTCGTGTAGTTGGAGGATTAAGTAAGTGTACCTCCAACGAAGAGTCCTTGGACTCCTTGGAGGTGGAATAATAATAATAATAATAATAATAATAATAATAATAATAATAATAATAATAATAATAATAATAATAATAATAATAATAATAATAATAATAATAATAATAATAATAATAATAATAATAATAATAATAAAGTGAAATAACGCACCACAAAATTGGGGAGAAAGAAAAAGAAAAATCTTTTTCTTTCTCTTCCAATACTGACAGTTCGTTGACATACTATTATTATTATTATAGTTATATTACATATTATTATTAACTATTATTATTATTACACTTTACATTTGCAGGAAGTTAAATATCTGCTAATTCCACTACAGCCCTATATTCCACATAGGGCAAAGTGTAATTCAATGAAAGCATGTCTATATCCAGGTGCGCACTAAGCGTGGACAGTCTTTTACAGTGGTAAACTAGTTGAACTTTTTCTGCCCTTTTTCAGACATTTTTCGAGTTAGTCGCTTTTTTGATATGCAGGGAGGTAGCTTATTTATTTATTTTTACAAGTAGAGAGGTGGGGGGGGTTAACTTCGCAAATCAGAAAAATTAGCACTGTACAACTAAGACACTTTCAAACAATAAAGCAGTTAGGGTTTAGAAACATGGGATGGCGCCAGTTATATGCAGTATTCTTTCTGCCACCGATTGTTCAAGGTCATCACGATGTCGGTTCTAATGCCACACCATTGTGTCATAGATGACTACAACTGTCTTTAGATAGCAGATGATTTTCATTGCCCGATGTGACTACCGTAACACTTATTGGACGCCAGAAATGGTTGAAAAAATTCGACGTGCAATCAATAAAAAGGATTGAAGAATTATGTAACCTTTACAACGCCCATGATAATATCGTGCTTAGGTCACTAATATTTCGTGGATGGAATTATCAATAATAATAATGCTTGCAAAGAACATTGAGTGAAAATTGCAGTAGGTCTCGGAATTGCTGTTTTATTACTATATATGAGAATTGTCTTTTCATGTACTGCAGCTCTAAGTTTTCGAAGCAAGCCAGGTCAAAATAGTCTTAAAGTGTTATTATTATTATTAATTGGAAAGTCTTGCCTTACCTTAAAAATGTTGTGATCAGAGGAATCTTTGATGGTTCCGCATTTAAATTTTCTTGTTTTAATCGCAGTGACAAGGTCCTTAATTGTGTCTATGGGTGCTTCCAGCCCAGGATGAGTCATGAAGGACACCAAAGTTCCGCCGTATCCACTAATCACAGTGATCACAAATAACCACCAGAAGGCGACCAGAATTCTTGAAGAAAGAGAGCGTGGATTGTAACAATCTAGAAATAACAAAAGAAATAATAAAAGTTCATTATTTCTTACGATGTTTGGAAAACTATTCTCAGTTTTTTTCTAATCGATGAGACGAGATTTGTTGTGTGAGTTGCGCCTGATCTCTCAGTGATGAGGAAGGTCCCCACCGCCCAAATGGGAAGGGTTGCGTATTCTTCTCCCTTGGTGATCCAGTTCGCATCTTGGAAGATTACACATATTGTACATATGAATGTGCATAAATAAATGAAATCACAAACATCCATTGTCAAGGCGGGACTCGAACCCTCAGCCCTTCGGCTGGAGAGCAGATACTTCAATCACTCGACCAACCAAGCTGGAATTATTGCTTATTCTATCAGTTCATTTCAGTTCGCAGACCTGAATGAATGATAAATGTCTCTCGCGATATATTTTCCAATTAAAAACGCCTGGGTAAATTTCTTTACTTAATTTTAGTATATTTAGTAGTATATCTCTATCATGCGAAATTTTAAACCAGGAATATTACTTACGGGAGACAGAAAATATACAGCAGACAATATACTGGTCACATAACCATTTCCAAGTTCAGTGAATATGGCGAAGAGCTTGTGACAATACATTTTGTCAAATTTCTTCTATAGAGAGTGTACTTTGCAAATGTTCGCATGACTTTTATCATTAAAAACAAGTCCGGTCAGGATTTAAATATTCTAATCCGACTAGAAGCAAATTTATCTAGAGTACAGTATATTTTCCTCTCATCATGATGCTGCAATAAAATATATTTTGCCCATTTTGACCAGAAGGCGAGTGAGGGTGAGCTCTGAGACAATAGCACATCGAGGTTGTGATTGGTTATTGTGTCAACCAACCAACTGAATGTTGTCATTAGTCATGAGATGCTGTTTTGTTCTGAGTTTCATCTGTTTTGCGTGCGTGGTGTGAAATGACTGGTAGGAAGGTTTTTAATATATAATTTTCGATAAATTTGAACTTTTTTGTCCATATTTACAATGGGAAACAGTACTGTAGTCGAAGGAGGTAAGCCTCGTCCTTCACTTCCAAATTTTACACCTTTGAGGAATTCAAATATAGCAACCAAATATAGCGTATTCCTTCATTGTTTTCTAATATACAGGATCTCAAATAAACACATTGTTCCCCCACTCTGCGCAGATTTTTACATTTGGTTACAATTAATTGATAAATTAAAGTATTGAAAGTTATCCTACAATTAACTTCATCAGACCAATTAAGATGAGCACTGATGTGCTATTCACTCTTAAAACTTTCATACATCGATAAAAATTCAATCATACAGTCAAACTGATTTGAATTTTGTATCGCGGGTTGCATAAGCCACGACAGCACACCCAATCGAAATGGGCACGCGACGTCACTGATATTATTTACATATACTGTATATATAAAATGTCTTGGTCACTTATTTATTTATTTATTTATTTATTTTTTGGGGGGGGGGGATATTTGGCCTTGAATCCATTTTTATGAGTTCCAACTAGATCAACATTCAGCAACATAAATTATCGTTTAGCAGGAAAGCTGAACGTATCCAAGATGTGTTTGCATCCATTATCAAATTCTTCACGATAGTTAAAGGATTAAAATACAGTATAGCGTTCAGACGAGATACACCTACGTTACTTCAGTCGGTGAAATGAAACACAAAAGTTTGATAAAGCAGAAATAACATAAACTATTTTTCAAAATAAAAAGGGGGGGGAGCGAAATTACTGATCATTTGTCCCGAGGAGTGTTTGGCAAAAAAAAAAATAAATAAAATAAAATAACTGACAATTTCTCCCTATTGGTTAAGATTTTTAATTTTTTTAAATATGATTTTGTAGCATTTTTTAAATCTATGTTGCGTTTCTTCTTCCGTTCATCGTGACGTCACGCCGTCGATGATACGTTAAAGATGGAGTCAAAAATATTCAATATTCCTGTCACAGAACGTGATATTTTCAAAACCCCTCCCACGCCACAAAATGGGAAATTGTGTATCGGTAATCCACTGTAAAACATCGGTTAATTACCACCGACCAATGAGAAAAATGAAGATGAAGTTATAAACAAATAACGAAACCCCTGAATACTGAGACTTTCTGGTCATCTCGACAATACTGCCGAAGTGAAGTGGAAGTTCACTTCTTTGTATTATGGAGAGTGTCCGTACAAGTTATATTATGCGCAGAGTATTACGGAAAAAAGACAGAAATACTAATAGAATTGGTGGGACAGTGAATTATTATTATTCTACAGTACTACAAATGAAACTCGACAGAAAGTTTCCATCCAGCATGGCACATCACTGTTATAATTAACAGTGACATTTTCGTCGTTGACATGCCTATAAACATAGGCTTAACTAACAATAAAAAAAAAAAAATCGATCTTTTTCTTTGAAATAAACAAGTCGTGTTCCAAAAGGCCACTCCAGGGGGCAGCATAATTCTCTCATTAACCCAAATAAAAACACAGTTCCACAGTTGTTCGATCTTTCTCTCCGCCAGTAGGAATGGTCAATGGTACGTATGTATATTGAATTACAGAATTTATTTACCGATCAAAGGTAAATAAAAAGGCTGCACGCTTACGATTGGGGTTAACGAGGAAATCATGTTTGAGATTAACAATGTAGTGTGCAAATGTGTCTTACTTTCTAGAATACGCTCTTGCTTTGGGTCAAAGTAAATTAGATCTGTTTTGTTCAGCTAGTAACAGCTAGCAATATTGGAGGTTTTATTGAAGTGGTTTAAAAAAGTTTCATGTTTGATCTTTACAGCAAGGTTCCCGGACTATGATGTTTGAACATTTTATTACCCTCCTTAATGGTATCTCCACCTTGACGCGGTAAGGAGGATTGCGCGTACCAATGACCTCAAGAGCTATGTCAGCGGTAACTAAGCTGCTGGTAGGGTCTCCTAGCTGGACAGGTCGAGAGGCGGGGACCAGACTAAGAGAGATACCCTGGTCCTCCAGGTTGGAGTTTTGTGTAAGGCTGTTTACCTTACCAAGTAAAAAATTTCTACAACTCAGAAGCTTGAAAAATTTATCGGACAGAAACAACGGAAAACGACCAAGAAAGAATAAAGTAACCAGGGCCGAGCCGTGCGGTTGTGCAGATTGTGCTCCGCATAAGGGCGCTTGAAGATAGGGGCGCCATTTCACCACTGGAAATAATTTTAAAAAATATAAATTTTTTTATTCTTGAATTATATCGTTTGAAGTGAAACGTTATCATTATTACCACAGATTTTATTTCACAGAGTAAGCATCGACTCAGCGAAAATTTTAGAAATATTCTCGATTGTTTCTTATATTTTTAGTGGGAATTGTTAGTTTAAGACAGACCGTGAATTCATTCTTACGCGGTGCTTTGCCCAGTACCGTCGACAGGATGTAGCATAGAGGCAGCCTGCCTCACGGTGCTGCTTAATAAGGGCGCTCGCTTAGCCGTATTACGGCAACAAAAATACAGCGTTTAGTTAACAAATAAAAAGGCGCCATTTCCCATTGACAGTTAAATATCTGCTTATTATATTTTATTAATAAAAAAAATACAGTCATACATACTAAAACTAAACATTTTCGAACCCACTTATTAGATACTTAAGGAAACAACCCATAAAGTATCATACGATGTGAATTTCATAAACTTTTATAGTCTATATATAAATATATATCTATTAAATTATATTATGCATGAATTCTCCTACTCGAACTGCGGGTTTCTGTCTCCTCGAATTTCACATTTGAGCGATAATTCGCTCCCTGCAATAAACAATACGCTATCACCAACAGCCATTATACTGCAGAAACACGAAAACCAATTAGTTTTATCATGTCACTGGATAAGGTTCACAGACATCATTTGCAGACTAATATATATTTCTCAAAATATATTTCTCAACAAATAGTGGAATTGCAGAAAACTGGAAGTATAAACACTAACTAATGAATCACATCTTCCCTCCAACAGAAACTGCTATATACAGCAGGTGCAACATATGGTTTTGCTTGACACTACCCCGTCATGAACGTGTTAAAACTAAGAAATATATAGTGAATGCATTTCAGAGATTATGGAAATCGGTTTAAGAGAATTAGCATTTCAATTCAATTGTCAGTTTGTTTTGTTTGGGTAGCTGATCTTTTGTTAATACCGCACCAATCATATGCACTTCTTAATAGTGGCTTTTTCTCTATTATGCTGGCCTAGAATCGCGGACATCTTTCACTTCTCATTAGTAATTTGTCAAGGATTGTTCATTACGTATCTCAAGTGTTAAATTACTGGTAATTTTTGCTTGATATAATGGGAAAGAAGATTACTCTATTTGGGTAGATAACTGATTGCACACAAGGAAACCGCTCTTGAGGACAGAAGTGATGGAGAATAGAAGATTCTTGGTAAGTCATACCCATTTTCAGTTTTTTTTTTTTTTTTCTGAAAACTTTAGTTTCCGAAAATCCCCACATATATTTCGCATCACAATTTTTTAGCTTTAATTTTGGGAAAAAAGTGCGAGTTATAGTCGAGTAAATACTGTAATTTTTTTAGATTTCAAATTGTTAAGTATGGATCATTGGTTAAAGACTGGATTTTTAAAACGCACAAAAGAGAGCAATACAGCAGATATAGAAATAAGCAATTTCACTCCTCTCATTGATGATAAATTATTTATATTAAGTAAAAATGATTAGTATCTTTATAAATTTTTTTCTATTAAAAATAAATGATGTTTTTTTTGTTTAAATGTACATCTAAATTCAAATAAAACAGTTACAATGAAACATTTTTATTTATTTATTATTATTATTATTATTATTATTATTATTATTATTATTATTATTATTATTATTATTATTATTTTGATAAGGGTATTTTGAAAAGGTACTTGGCTATTACCAAATAAAAATTAAAGAAGGGTACACGGATATCTGAAGTTTCAGAAACACTGATCTATCCGAAAATATTTAATCTGAAACATTTACATTACGATGTTCGTTTTCTTAAATTTCGCTTCGAATTTGAATAGACGAAATAGCCTCTATCCAAATACGCACTTACATTTTTTTCGGAGTCATTTCAATTTTGAATGTGAAACATATGAGTGTATTGTGTATTCTGTGTTTAAGTGACTTTGGACAATTTGACTTTGAATTTAATTGTGTACTTATTTTTAGATTTTTGATAGACAAATAAAATTTTAAAGATAATAGTTTATAAATTATAAACATATTAATCAGCTGAGGGACGTTAGTTAAAAATCCCGTATATATGCGGGATAGACTATCGGCGCATCAGGCTGACGCGGCTCGAATTAAATTAATAAACATGGGTTATTTATGAGCTATGAAACCCTTTATGAGCTTTGTTTACACATACTGCAATTGGCCCTTTCTTAATAATTTTGGTGGATTTTTGCATCATTTCATTTTGTGCGTTACACTAACAGTGTTACTGTGCAGTTGCCTTTTGTTTTATAAAATATATTTATGGTTGTTTAGTAAATTTTGTTGTGAATTTGGATTATTATTCGCGTAAAGTAAGTACATCTATTATATTTTTTCTAACTTTGAAAATCAGTTAAATTGTTTAATTTTAGTTAATTATCTTATTTTGAAAACAAAATATTTTTATGTTATGTTGAGTAGACGTCTAGAAAATAAATAATTTTCAATAAGAGATTTATTTATATATTTGTTCTTGTTCTTGTTCTTGTTCTGGTTGGAAGACATTGGGGTTGGGGTCCTTTTACTGATTTCTTTAATAAATAATTTTAATATTCTAGAAATTTCTTAATTATTAAACAATTACCAGAATGTAAAAAATATTAAATAAATATCACTGAGAAATCAATCAGTGGCTAATATTTCACCTTCGATTTCAATCGAAGGTGAGTTAGTCGATCTCATACGGAGGTAGCAGGGTTTTTTCTCCCGGAAACTCGGGTTTTTCATCCCGCATACAGACAAATCGGCCCTTCAGAACACACGCAATTTACAGACAAAAAATACTAGTTGTGGTAGTGGTGAAGGTGGGCGGTAGATGGCGTTGCTGGAGATGATTCGTAGTGGAGGTTCGGTGTAGTGGTTGAGGCAGTTGTAGGTGTCCTCCGGCGATGAGTCTTCGGACTCCTTGGAGGTGCCACGAATAATAATAATAATAATAATAATAATAATAATAATAATAATAATAATAATAATATCTCTACATGTTAATTTTCAAAAAATACCTAAAATGTAAGCATATTTATTATTCAAAACATCTGAAAAATCAAATTCTGTAATTAAAAAAAAAAATAGTCAATCTTGGGCCATTCACCTTAAAAATAACAGTCGGTTAAGGGGTTAAAAAATAAGTTGAAGGGAAAATTTCAGAAATTATTATTTATTTTGGTGGACAACTTTTAACGCTCTTCTTATTTTAAACTCTAACCAAGTGTGTTAACTCTTAGATGTCGGGAAAAAAGCCAAAGAAGTTATCTTGTGCACAAAACAGGAAACGACAATTGCAGCGAGTACAACTGGAACATAAACTGGCTTGATCGCTGAATAAATTTTTAACTTCAGGACCACATAAAAAACGAAGAAGAGAAAGTTCTGACGAAGCAAGTACTCCATGTAACTCTACTCCAGAGAAAGAGAGGATACAAGGTAACTATGAAGAAACAAATGTTACATGCGAAAATGAAACTGGACTGTCTACAGAAGTTGCAGCAGAAAAAATATTGGATTCCGATTCAGCGAAACACGAAACTTCAAATTTTAATGTTAATGATCCAGGCACTTGGCCAAATCATATAACTACCAAAGTTAGTGATTGTTTAGTTGAGCATTGCCCGCGTCAAGTAGTTAATAAAGAATTTCCCAAAGATGAATCTGGCAGCAAGTTTTCCGATTCATACTATTATCGAACTTTAGCAAATGGAGAAAAACTTTTACGAAGTTATTTAGTTTATTCAGAATCGCGAAATTCGGTTTTCTGTTATTATTGTAAAATAGGTAGGGCTTTAGGGCTTGTAAAATAGGTAGGGCTAAGTTAGATAGGGCTAAATGGCCTCGCCTATCCCCGTATACGGGAATAAAAAAGGTGTTAGCTGATTGTAAAATATTTGGTAGTCAAAATTCCCAACTTACTAATGAATACGGTTAATGATTGGCAACATTTGAGTCATATACTAAAAATACAGGAGACAAGCTCCGCGCACATTAAAAACTGTTCAAAATACAGCGAACTTAAAATGTCGTTGATTAAGAAATGCACTATTGATTGCACACAACAAAGATTATACGAAACTGAGAAAAAATATTGGCAATCTGTTATAGAACGGTTAATCTACATAATACAATATTTATCAAGACAGTGTATAGCTTTTAGAGGTTCTTCACAAAAACTTTTTGAAAATGATAACGGCAATTTTTTAAAGTTAGTAGAAACTGTCGCTAAATTTGATTCGATAATGGCAGAACACTTGCATCGCATCCAAACATCACAAAAAAGGAACATTGCTCATTATTTAGGTGATAAAATACAAAATGAAATCATCCGTATAATTTCTGAAGCTATAAAACAAAAAATTTTAGAAATGGTTAAAGAAGCGAAATATTATTCATTAATTCTTGACACTACTCCGATATAAGCCACACAGAACAATTATCTATTGTTATTAGATTTGTTAATCAAAATAAATATACAAATATAGCAGAAATTCATGAACATTTTTTGGGTTTTCAATATGTAGAAGATACCACTGGGCAAGGATTATTTCAATTTATAAAAAATTATTTAAAATTATTGAATATTAACACTTCAGATTTACGCGGCCAAGCTTATGATAACGGTTCAAATATGCGAGGCAAACATAATGGACTGTAGAAAAAAAACCTTGAAATAAAGTCAAGGGCTTTTTTTATTCCGTGTGCTGCTCATTCATTAAATTTGGTAGTTAATGATGCAGCTAAGATATCCTGTGAAACTGTAAATTTTTTGGGGGTAATACAGGAATTATATAATTTTTTTTCAATATCTGTGAAACGTTGGGCTATATTAAAAAAAAAACATATTCGTGTTTTAAATTTGAAACCACTTTCTGCTACTAGGTGGGAAAGTAGAGTAGAAGCAATAAAGCCACTTAAAATAATATCAAGGAAATTTACCAGGCTCTTTTTGATATTACAGAAGATGAAACTAAAGATATCGATTCTAGAGTTCAGGCAGACAACTTAATTTCAAAGATTTATTCGTTTAAATTTATTTGCTCTGTTAATGTTTGGTACGAAATCTGTCTCGTAAATGTTGCAAGCAAAATAATGCAGAATCCGACATTTGATATAGGAAAAATTAAGAAAATCTTGATTACATTATACAAGAATTAAATACTCGCCGAACAGACCAATAGTTTGAAAATATTATTAGAACTGCAAAAGAAGTAGCAAGCAATCTTAATATTGATCCTATTTTTCCAGGCATTCGCAAAGGAACAAAAACAAAAATGTTTGGTTACGAAGCATCAGATGAGACAATGCATGATCCTAAACAAAATTTTAAAATAATTTTTTATTCGCAATTTTAAACACGACAATAATTACAGTCACGGAAAGATTCATACTCTTAAAACAACATAGCGAAGACTTTAAAGTTATAAGAGACATTAGCAAATTAAAAGATTGAAGCGATGAAGATTTAATGAAACACTGTAAAGATTTGCACTTAAAACTGAGCGACAATCGCGATATTGATGGTATGACTTTATTTGAGGAATTAAAAACTTTGCAATGTTTTATTAAACAAGAGTCGGCTCCTCAGGATGTTTTAAATTATATATACGAAAATAAATTAACCGACACGTTTCCAAATACTGCGATTGTGATGCGTATTTATTTAACATTACCAATATCCATAGCATCAGGGGAAAGAAGTTTTTCAAAACTGAAACTAATAAAAAATTATTTGCGGTCAACAATGTCTGGAGAGCGTCTACCGGATTTATCAATTATATCAATTGAAAATAATATTATGGATTCATTAGACATTAAAGATATTATTAAAAATTTTGTGGCGGCCAAAGGAAGACGGATAAATATGTAAAATAAATCTATATTTACACTAATTGTTATATAGTTAAAAGCATGAATCCAAATTATCTTCGTTATGTAATATTTCTTTTTATATTAACAAAAAAGTAATTTTTGTTTGTATATATATATATACAGAATATATACAGAATATTATATATATATATATATATATATAAATTTTAATAATAAACATTTTTAAAAATGTTTATTATTAAAATTTTCTTATTTATGAATTTCAGTGATTACAATGTTCTACTACTGTTAAATAAAATTTATTTTTATATATGAGTATAAACTGTTTTGTACTTTTAACAAAATAAAATTTTTCGCAAAAATTTTTCATGGAAACTTATTTTAGGGGGCGCTGAAAAACGTTTTGCACAAGAGCGCCTCCTACCCACGGCGCGGCACTGAAAGTAACCGATTAGGAATCTCGGACATTTTAAAAATAGACACGTGCAGTGTGAGAAGCATAACAACAAAGGAATTAGAATTACTAAAATCACTAAAAAATAAAAATATTAATACAGTCGTGATAACAGAAACAAAAAAGAAATTAAAGAAAACAAAAGATAATTTACTATGCTGTATAGTGGATGGACCAACATGTCAGAGCTTCCAGTGGTGTAGCCATTTTAATCGACAATGAATTGAAAAATAGAATACAAAAGTACGGTTTGTAAATGATCGAATTATGACAGTTGAATTGAAAACAAACAGAAGCTGCTTAAATATCAGAGGAGTATATGCTGAGCTACGGAGGCTGTCAGTGTAGACGAAGCCCTTTGGTCGAAAAGACCTGGGTTTGATTTCCGTCAATGACGTGAGGAACAATTATCTGGTGTCCTTTCGACGAAAAACCTATCCCTTCATACGAAGGGATGGGTTTTTTTTCACCAAGAAACTCGGGTTTTTCGTCCCCCCCAGACACACCGGCCCCATGAACACATATGGATTACAATTATGAATACGCCCTAGCCATATGGAGGTCCCGATCCCGGATAAAACTGGGGGGGGGGGAGGAGCAATGGTGAACTACCTTGTAAAAATCTCACCAGGAACACTTTGTGGGCAATGCCGCCACCTCTAAAGAAGGTAGAAAAGAAGATTCCGAAAAATTTTATGAGGAACTACAAAAACGGTTAAATAAATGTCATAAATTGTGTTAAAAGCAGATCTTAATGCTAGAGTCAGAAATAATCGAATTCCAAATGTCTTAGGGAAATATGGAGAAATTTGCATGAAATTTCAAAAAACAGAAACAAAAGTCATGGTATTTAAAGGCCGAGATCATGTTAGATACAAAATATTTATATCAAATAAAATAACAGAACAGATGACAGAGTTTAATGATTTAGGCTGCATAATGACATATGTAAAAGATAAAGATATAGATTAAAAAAATGAAGAAATTTCAGTAAATCTGTGGAATCTTTTATTTGTTCAAAAGGACACGGGATTAAAAAAAAAAGAAGAAGAAGAAGATGAGAAACTGAACTAAAATTTTACAAACTAATGGTCACTCCCATTCTGTTATATAGTTCACAAACATAGACTGTTAAAAAGAAAGATGAAAGTAGAATACAAGCTGCAGACATGAGGTTTTTAAGATTAATTAAAGAATGCACAAAATTAGATCGTATAATAAATGAAGACATCAGAAAAGAACTAGATATTTAACTGGATATCACTAGAGAGAAATGGAAAAAAAACATCTGTTTAGGACGGAAAGATATCGACTACCAAATGAGATGGATAGATATGGACCAAAGAGAAAGAAACAGAGAAAGAGAGACTAGTTGCAAGATGGAAAGACCAGTGAAGCCGGAACAGGCAAATGCCTAGTCCTTGAAGTGAAGTAGAAGAAGAGGAAGAAGGCATTTTATTACAGTTTAATTTTCTTTCTTTCTTTTCTGTAGTGGGCATTCATGATGATAATAATATCTAAAACCCAAGTGCCTCGAATGCTGCTCTCCTTGGACAATACAGTAACTTTGAAGCTGGATGATGTCCATCCGCTTTTCTTAATGTCATTTTTTTGTCATTTGCCAAATGCGTACGAACACGTACTGATTTTTTTTCTATCCATCGAGCTCTATGCAAATAACGTCTCTCTTGGATGGATTCTATTGCAATCGGCCATTTTAGTGACGGACAGAAGAGGACAAAACCTTTGAAAAATTATTGAAAATAAGAACACTCCATTGACCGAATGGGGAAAAAAAATAAAATTTTATAATTTTATGAATCTCAACTAAAAGCATCACATTCATATCTTCCAAGTGTTCATTAGTACAAGTAAACACATATCTCATCAAATAACACAAAGCACACATCATACAGTTAAGCAATCCCATGCTCGACTATGTGCAGATACTCCTTGATGCTTTATTGGACGGCATAGAAATAGATTGGACCATTTGTATATCTATTAGAACATACAAATAATATTAGAATCAGGAACATCTGAAACATCATAACAATATACTCAGTGGACCAATGACTAGAGACAGACCTTGTTCTACAGACGTCCAGAAAAACGTAAGTTTTGAAAAGATTGCCTTCAACTCCTCTTAGAAAATCATAACACGTTGTGGAATTTATTAATGTTTTGTCTTTTATTTCGTGCTATGCACGTCAGGTTATATTTCGTGCAGTTCCTGTGAACTACCACGAATACTAGGAAGTAATGACATGTTTTTTCCTTACTAGGATTTTTTGTTTGTTTGTTTGTTAGTTCGTTTCAAATCGTAGTTCAGTCTTTGTGAAGTGAATATTTTACTTGATGAGAGTAGGGTTCCAAATGAATGAATTATAAATGAAGCATCGATTGCTCTTCCCATGTTATTTTTTCCTATAAATATAATTTATTTATTATTTTCTATAAATAAAGAACCAAAAAAAAAACGCAAGGGACATATTGACTGACTATAATTCCGTACTTTTATTTCATAACATGAGATAAAAAGTACCATTTCTATCGGTCACACTTCAACTCACCCTCCCTTAATTCCTGACTCTTCGATGTTTACCAAGTGGTTGTCATTGATTTTACCTTAGCTGTTGTAGATTTTTTTTTATTAGACTGACACAGGGCAACAATCACTTAGGCTCACAGCCCACATCACCAGTTATTATTATTATTATTATTATTATTATTATTATTATTATTATTATTATTAGAGACCTCTAGGGAGTCAGAGACTCATCGAGGGAGGCCACATACTACACACACCAGTGTGGCCTCATTCTTGAATTCATTCACGCTGCTTGCACTCACAACATCCAATGGCAATCCATTCCAAGCACGCGCCATCCTCAGAGTGAAAAATCTAGCCCTCACCCGAGCTCTTAGCGGCATTAATTCTCATCTTCCAAGGATGCCCTCTCGTTCTTTCCCTACCCTCCATAAATTGAAAATTTTCATCAATTGAAATCTTGTATGATCCTTTCAAGAGTTTGTAAGTCTCAATCATATCACCCCTCTTTCTCCTGTTTCTTAGTGTCTGCAGTCTACAAATTCTCAATCTGTCTTCATAATCAGTATTTCACAATCCTGATATTCGGAAACCAGGAGACCAGACCTGCGCACAATAGTCCAAGTGAGGTCTTATCAAGGCTTTGTAAAGAGGAAAAATAACATCTTTACATGTGAACGTAAGTTTCAGCATTGCAATTATCTTTTGAGTTTTATTTGCAATCTTTGCAAGATGCCCCTGAACTTCAACTTCCAACACTCCAGGATCCCTAGCTTCATCAGTTTCTTCAAGCATAATCCCACCAATATAATACGACATTGGATATCCAATTACACCGAAGTGAATGACTTTACATTTACTGACATTGAACTGACACCCATTTTCCCATACCCACAATTCCAGCTTATTCAAATAATTCTGCAAGTACTGCATATCAACAGCATTCCTGATTACCCTGCCTGTCTTTGCATCATCAGCAAATAGCAGTATGTCGCTTGTTAAATCATTCCTAATATCATTAATGTACAGATTGAATAACAGTGGACCAAGCACTGATCCTTGTAGTACACCACTTGTTACCTTAAACTTAAATAGCAGACTCAGTTATCCCTTAATAATAATAATAATAATAATATATTGATTGCTAAAATATTTATACATACAATAAACATCTTGTGTGACATTGCACCTTATAATTTTACAGAGTTCAGCACTAAGTGCTGCATTTTCTTCATTGGATTTCAATTAAAATTTTTAATAATACATTTTTACCTTTATATTATGTATTTACAACACATGTTCTTCAAAAATTATACAGAATTTTTTGTATAATTTTTTATTATTTTTTTTTCAAAGTTTGAGAAAGAGTGATTATACAAAGAAATTTCTGCATTTGTTTATAATGATTACTTGTAGATGAGTGAGGCAAGTTAATCCCACCTATTTCGAAGCTTGATTTAGCTTTTATGAAGAGAGTGGGATTTAGCCTTCGCTATTTATGTTGTTGCTACTGTTTATTATGTATGGGATGTAGGCATTGGCTGCTAGTGATGTGTGATGTGTATATTAGTGTTAATGGTATCTTAAATTTGTTGGTATGTTTTCCAGAGTTCGTTTTTTAATGTTCTGTAGTTATCGACGTGTTTTAAATTTCTTGGTAGGTTGTTGAGTTGCGTGGGTATCTCATGTGATCTCACAAAAGAACCGTATGAGTTGATAAAGGATGTGGGGATGTAGAGAGTTGTTGTAGGTCGTGTTATACGATATGTGTCTCTGTTGTTTCGATAGGTCATGATGAAGTAATTCCTTGTTAATGTCATGTAGTGTTTCAGGTTTTTAATGCTCAGAATTCTGCGTATCGCCATGTGCTTGTCGGATATTGGTTGTTGCGTGTAAGGTGTCCAGATCACTGTTGTCACGATTTTCCTGTGTTGTGTTTCTAATTTTGTTAGGTGGCTGTTTGATGTATTTGTATAGATATTTTTCCGTATCTGAGTAGGGATTCGCAGATACCATGATATAGGAGTTTTTTTTATGTTGGATGGAATAATGTCTTTAACTTGGAAGAGTTTTGCTGCGATGATCCGGAGTTTGGTATGTAGGTATTCTATATGTTTTGTCCATTTAAGGTGGGAATCTATATAGAGACCGAGGTATTTGCGTGTATTGCAGGTTTGATTTCTGAACATTGGCAGGAAGTAAATTGCATTTGGGTGAAATTATGTTGTGATTTCATTTAGGTCTTGTTGTACTTTGCAGAGAGTTGTGTTAATGTCTGTGTGGATTGCTAGTAGTGCAGTGTCATTCATCTGCGTATTGAAATATTTGACTTCTTATGGATATGTTATGAACATCGTTAATGTATATGTTGAATAGAGTGGGTGATAATATGGCACCTTGAGGTACATCGTGTTTTATTTGTATACTCCGAATGTGACATGTACCTGTTTTTGTTACTTGTCTTCTGTTTGAGAGGTAGTTCTTAAACCATGTATGCAGTGTTCCTCTTATACTTATTGAGTATAGTTTGGTGAGTAGTATGACATATTCAAGTGTATCAAATGCTTTGGTTAGGTCCAGCAGTATAAGGACGGCGTACTTGTTTTTGTCGAGAGCTTTGTTTATTGTGTCGGCGATGTCTTCTAATAAAGTAATGGTGCTTTTTGTTTTCTGAAAGCCGTATTGTTTTTGTGAGATGATGTTGTACTTCTGTAAATAGTTCTGTAGTCTGGTGTGTGTTATTTTTCCAAAGATTTTTGAAATGACTGGTAGTGTAGCTATTGGTCTGTAGTTCTGAGTATCGTTTCTTTTGCCGTGTTTGTATATTGGTGTAATTACTGCAGTTTTTAGTTGTTGTGGAATAATGCCTGTGTCGAATATTATGTTCACGAGTTTAAAAATTATAGGATTTATTTGTTCAAAGTGTGTTATAAGGTCTGTGAGTCTTATTTTGTCTATTCCTGGAGTGGTCTTTGCTTTTAGTAGTAGGATTGCTTCTTTCAGTTCCTGTTTTGTTACGGGTGGAAAATACATCGTTTGTTGTTGACTTTGTGTCGATAGTTTTTTTTTGATTGTTTGTAGTTTGTCTTTTTTGAGTTGTGTGATGTTGTTTGTGAAAGCATGGTTGAATGAGTCTGCTAGTTCCTTTTGGTTTGTGTCCTGACCGAAGCTTTTTGCAATAAAATTTTGTGCTGAAGTTTTCTTTTTTCGAGTTACTAATTCGTTGAGTGTAGCCCATGATTGCTTAATGTTGTCGTTATATTCCATAAATTTTTGGAAGTAGTAGCGTCTTTTTGCCCTACGAATTTTTGTTGTTAGTTGATTAATTATAGTTATAATAATAATAATAATAATAATAATAATAATAATAATAATAATAATAATAATAATAATAATAATAATAATAATAATAATAATAAATTAATTAATAATAAATAAATTAATAATTAATAAATAAATTAATAAATAAATAATAAACATTTGCGCAGTTCAAATTTTATCATAATAGGATGAAGTAAATATTCATTGTATTTGGAAAATTTTACATTCTTGGGGAGTACTGTACTTCAAAATGCTTTTTTTTTAATTTTTATAAAAACGTTTTTTTACATTTATTGACATTTTGTTGGACTAATCTTTTAATTACATTTTTCTAATTCTAGATGTCGCTTTTACATTGTAGTAACACGACGATAAACCGTTATAATATTTATTAATAATTATATTATAACTCTGTCGGCTCCAGTGGCCATTAGAGGAGGCTTTTTCTAGGTGTTTTTCACACGTTTCCTGGATAAACGTTTGGCTCAGGAAAGTAAGGTTTTATAGTCACAGAAAGTCTTATAATAATTGATTTCTAAAAGTAGGTTAATTGGAGCTTAATTAGTTCCCACTGCTCCCTTTAGGGAAAAACATGCCTTAGAGAAATCTTTTTTATATCATTTATACATACGCATTTAAATTTTGTTTGAACAAGAAACTAAATAAATAAATAAATAAATAAATACAGAGGAGCTTCCTGTCATGTAAATTGCATTATATATATTTATTTTTTCCCTCTTAAAGAGAACTTCTACTTTACAAATAAAATTGCGTGGATATATTCAAAGAAAATCGTAGTACGATCTATTCTAAATAGAATCGACCTGAAGATTTCATCATCATTTATACGAGACTCGTATTAAGAATGTAACACCAGGGAATTTAGTTGTAAATGATCTAATTAACTGCGCAAACACTGCACGGAAGGGGAATTGAATAACAACATCAAGCAGCAGATGGTAATGCCACCGTGCTGCTTCCTTCTAGTAACAGA
Organism: Typopeltis vanoorti; assembly: GCF_054136105.1. Taxonomy (NCBI): domain Eukaryota; kingdom Metazoa; phylum Arthropoda; class Arachnida; order Uropygi; family Thelyphonidae; genus Typopeltis; species Typopeltis vanoorti. The sequence continues at coordinate 13,255,963 of NC_143556.1, forward strand.
AAACGATTTTCATCGCAGTTAGTAGGGTGTAAAGTCCATTCCTTTCATCGATTTCTGCAAGTTAATGTCTTTTGTAAATAACACACTCTTCAATCAGCCAGGAATGGCAAGCTTAAAAGCATTCATTTCACTGGAACCGTCATTATAACAAGCGTTTAATGCATAAAATTGCCCGGATTGTTCTCGATTACAGAGAACCCGGATCTTCGTCTGCTGCAGTGTATACGCCTTCGTAAGTTGCGAAATGGATAATTAGAGATTCTGGCAAATATTAAACATGTGTTTACTACGGAGAAAGTGTTTATTTATTTAATTTTATATAATTGTAGGCAGCTTTCCAAGTTTCTCTATTCGTTTTTGTTGATAAATTCATATATATTTTTGTTGACAAAATCTTGAAAAACTAAATAATAAAACCTAAATTGTAGCATATTGCGAGAAAAATATTTCATTTTATTTTATTTTCACTTCATGTAAATAATAAAATTATTAACTGTGTTTATTGCTAGAATGATGTGATTGCAAAGTACTCTCAGCCTTCTATTAAAAATATTTTTCAAAAAAAAAAAAAAATACAATTATTTTGTTTGATGACACTAAGTTGTCCCCTGTTCTCTGTAGCACATAATCTCGAAGGTAAACAGCCTGTTTTCATCTTCCTTTAGCACTGTCCAACTGTCACATCCCCATAGTAAGACAGAGCTAAGGGGAGATGAGGTAAAGTCTTGTAGTTAGCTGTATTTTATTATCCTTCCAAAGTGGCTATGTCTTCTGAAGGATAATAGCTGCTTTAGCAATGCGTGCTTTAATATCATGTTTAGACCAGCCATCTCTGTGTTGTACACTTCCCAAATATGCGATTATTGTACTTTTTCCAATTTTTCATCATGAACTGAAATTTTCATAGGCTTTTTATCTGAAGACATCGTTTTTAATTTGTGAATGCTAATCTTTAATTCACAATCACTAAGTGCCTTAGAAACCCTGTCTGTAACTGATTCTCATTCTCTGTTGTTAGATCAATGTCATCAACGAATCTAAAATTACCGATTTTTTGGCCACCAAGTGTGATTCCAACAGCACTGTTTTCCAAGGCTAAGTTTATTATATATTCCCAATAAAGATTGAAAAGCATGGCGAGGATATGTACCTCTTTCCATTTTGAAAGCTAGCTTTGGTTGACATTGATTTCTATTAACATTTCCGAGAAACGGTAAAGATAACGTAAAAAAAAAAACATTTAAACTACTGATTGAAAATTAATTCTTTATAATATACAATACGATGACGTGAAAAGTTACGCATGCAAGCAGAGTGGTGCAGCAGAAATATGAAACCTTCTGTAAAGTCCACCATGCTTGGCTACCATCCAAGATGCGGATAGTTGCTAAAGGTATACCTTTCGAAGGGCATGCAACATGTCAATTTTTCCCAGAACCGGAAACACTATACCACCTAATGATATATTGTAAACAAGCAGAAGAAACTTGGAAAGCGGTTAAAAGATGGTTTCTTAACCAAAGAAGAATTATTATTCTGGTTAAAAAGAAAACACATAAACAGGATGCAAATAATCGTTCTCTCCTAACGATGCATGCATTTGGGCTCACAGGTGTGACGAACGTATGGAAGAGAAGATAGTCCGGGCACCATATCGAAACTACATCACTACGTCCAGAAAGCAATAACAAATTGAGCCCAAGCAAAAAAAAAAAAAAAAATACTACAGCGAAATGGGCCCACTTATCCTGCCACCTCACATCAGACGAACCCTCCAACCAATAACAGAACGACAACATCATCACTTCAGTGGAGATAAAGCATACCTGAAGTATAATCAGAAGAAACGATTCTCTTCACTTCAATCAGAAAAAACACCTCGATCACATGAAATAGGTCGACGCAAAAGGGAAAAGCTTGACTCCCTACCTCAACGGAAACAGCGAACTCAGATCCTGTACCCAAAGTAATGTGACATCCAAGACTCCAGCGGATATTAATTGAAATTATTACTATCTGAGTTAAATAAAATGTAACCTCAGTAATTTCTCTGACAACAGTGTCACTCTTACAGTTTTAGTGAATATCAGCGTGACTACCTACTTAATATAACGACAACACCTCAAGAGGACAGTCATGCGAATTGCACGCCTTAAATAAAAAGTAGCGCCTAATATTTAAGTGAAAAATAAACTATCAGGTAAAACCAAAAGACACATAATGCAATTCAATACACATGAAAGCTCTGAATATGATTATTGTTAACAATAATGCAGGGGCGAATGCTGGTCTTGAAATTCACGCTTGCTCTTGTTATCATTCAGGGAGTGAGAGGTGTGATTGAAGTCTGATTAGCGGAATAATGAATTACTGACCATTTAAAACTAAATATTTAGAAATTTATGTATATTTAATCATACAAATACAACATTTATTTTACAAATGATATTCTATGTTTTTCAATTTAGCTACTTGAATACAAATTCTACCCTACGGTTCTTCTTTATGAAGTAGTCAATAACATCGTCATAAAAAGTTGGTTGTAAGTTAATTTTCCCAAGCAACACGCACACTTGTAAAGGCTGGCTGAAGCTCACTGGCTAGAGCTACGTTGACTGCGTATGGCCTGTGTTTAAGCAACAGAGTGAGGCGACGTGAAATGGCTATGCGGGCGCATAGGACCTGGAAGCTGCTACAACCGAGCAAGCCAAGGTAGCGTTGACTAGACGAGCAAGCATCGGCCTTCAATACACAACCCAAAGCTCAATTATTGCCGTGCAAGCTTAAGACGTCTTCTGTCTACAAAAATAAAAGCCTTAATGGAATGCTTATAAATGCATGCATCTATTAACAAATAAATATTACTTCTTTCCCAATTAATGAGCTTGCGCAGCAAGCATCGAGAATTCGCCACTGCAATAATGTTAACAACCACATTGTAATATAAAAGATAAAATTTATCTATATATGGCGGTATAACAATCTTATTTCGATGTACATATTGTAAATATATAATTCATGACGACGTAAATAATTGTTACAGTTGTTAATTAAGAAAACAGTAGCTCAGCTGGGAGAGCGTTAGACTAAAGATCTATAATAAAAATAATAATAAAATAAATAAAAGTGGAGCAATCCCTTGTAGGACGAGTAGAACCATTATAGTAATTTTCAGCTGGAGATGGGTTAGCCAATCTCTGGTGGGCTGGAAGTTGTGCTTTGTCATCCATCAAAAACAAGCAAAGATAGACTAACTGATAAACCTAATATAGTTAAACCCAATTTTGCCATATATTAGATTTCTTTAAAACCAAGTTATTTGGCTACTGACCATTGAGCCAACATGTTAAGGTGAAAATATGCAGTTGAGATGAAGAAAAAGCACTAACTCATATCTGGCTTAATGGAAAGTCAAAAATCGGAGTAATAACGTGTCTGAAATCGAAGTTCCAGTGATTTCTTTTAAAAGCTTAAGATAGAATAGAAGTACAAAAATTTTTGTACAACTACGAAATCTTAAAAAAAAAAAATAAAGTGAGATGAAAGTTTTCAAACAAAATGAGAAAAAGTCAATAATGATGTGAATATTTAAAAACCGACATAGCATTAAAATATACATAAACCAAAGAATCTTTTTTTTTTTTTTGGTTTTTAATATTCAGATAGTTATTGGTTTTTATTAATTTTCTTTCAAATTTAACCTCACCATATTTTTTGAGAGGTCATACAAAAAAAAAAAAAGGAAAAAATCTTGGCACATCTAAAGCGTTTAAAAGAAACGATAGAATACTCAGATTTCAGTTGTAATTGCTTATATTTTGTACTAGTAAACAAGATATAAATAAGGTACTTTGTAGTAATCATATTTATTAAAATTTTTAAATTAAAAAATTTGGACATCTCTAGACAATTACGCAACCAATAGGGGTTTACTACAGTGATTTTTCTTTATATTCTTTTAATAAAAATGAGTAATTATGAAAAAATAAAGTAATTCTTTTGCGATTATAAAAATTACATAAAATATACCATGAACAGGATAGTAATATGGGTACCATCCTGATATAAATATGAAATTGGGTAACGCGCGATGTTAATGCCGTTATTATCCTAAATAAGCTTATTATATCTGCTGATAGAAGGCCGAAAGTAGTAGTAATAATAATAACCTTCGTCATCTTCTTTTCCAGTATCTTTGTATAATAATAAGATGACATACCAAAAATAATATTTTTCATGCTTAAGGCGCTTAATATACAGGGTGTTCGGGATAAATTTGACATATTTATAATTAATTATATTTTTCCGTAAGTTACATGTATTAACACACACTTCTCTTCATTTAAAAGTTTGGACCCTTCTTCATTCATATACAAGATGTCAGAAAGGATGGATAGCTGGAACCCACCTGAATCATGGAAGAGAATAACTTGTATCATGATGATTCGTGCCCGCCATCAAAATAAGGATATTACGACTGCTGCCCAATGCTCCCTGAATACAGTAAAAACAATCAGGCATGAACTAGAGACTTGCAATGGTGACTACGAGGATGTAGCAAGAAGAAAGATCCCTAGCAGACGATCTGATTGCGTTCGTACAGCAGAATTCCTCGCAAATCTGCAGGAACAGGTGTTGAAGAACCCTGGCATTGGAATTCGGGCTTTGTTCGTGGAGTTGCTAACTGTAGTCAAGCCCTGGATAACAAGGGTAGCCAATGGTAGGCCGTATGTATGGCAGCAGGATTCGGCCCCTTGCCACACCTCTGGGAAAAGTCAAAAATGGTTGTCTGAAAATTTCTACGACTTCACCAGTCCAAATGTTTGGCCTCCAAACTCCCCAGACCTTAACCCCATGGATTATTTTGTATGGGGCGCAGTTGAAAAAGACACCAATCGCACTTCCAGTAATACAAAAGCCCAGTTAATGGATAAAATTAAAACAGTTTTTGCGGCCCTTCCCAGGGAGACTGTAGCATCAGCTTGTTCGAGGTTCCGAAGCAGAATTGAAGCTGTGATCGATGCTAATGGTGGTTATTTTGAGTAAATCTTGTTGATAGTATTGTAATTAACTCTGCCTGTAATGTTTTTTTGTCAATTCATTAAATTTAATAGATACAAAGAAGATTTTCTTTTTCCTTACGAAACTGTCAAATTTATCCCGAACACCCTGTATAATCACTTAAATTTATTTATTTATTTATTTTTAAATATCCCAACCAACTCAGGGCATCAGTTACTACAAAAACTAACACCCTATTTAGAGCAGAAAAAAATTAAATTAATCAGGTAATTAATCATGGCGAAGCTGTAATGAAAGCTAACGTATATAAAGCACTTCTCATTGTTCTGACCAGATTTGTAGCTTCCTATACTAACACTTTCAAACATTAACAGCGAATTCTTTCTTCGTAAAGAAGTACTTCATTCTCTGAATAAACCAACCAGGAAAGCAAACAGCCTGCACTGCATATTTTATGAGTACAGAGAAATCAACGGTCTGTTATTCTACTAATAAGATTATAGTTATGTGTTCATTGCGTTATACTATGAACACGTAGAGAATTAGCAAACTTATTTGCTGTGGACAAAATCGATGAAATCAGCGCCATCTATGGATCTGATGAGAAATACAACGCACTCTACTTAACGACCGTTTAGCAAGGGGTTGGGGTGGGAGAATTACAATAGAGTTATATTAGAATTACAATAGATTTACAAAGATCATTGGGGGGGGGAATTACAATAGAAGAGAGAGAAAGGGGGGGATATATATAACCTAGCAGAGCATGGTTTCGATTTAAATTCTAAGGAATTTTCTGACGAATATTACTTCGGAAATTTTTCCAAGGAAGTGTGTCGTTGATTTTAACAAAACAATGCCCTGACTAAAACACAAGGTCGCTTTACGAAATAATTAATAAGAAAAATAAAAGTAAAGTGAAATATAAACATTATATTTCACTGTACTTTTTGTTTATATATTATATAAATATAATATATAAACATTATATTTCACTTTATTATTTTTCTTTAGGCGTATAAATTGAGTAAAAAGCCAATAACATTATACAAGGGGTACTCTTTAAAAAAAAAAAAAGAAGACAAAATAGCCATAAAATTCGCCAAGTGAAATTACTAATAAAATCGAAGCAGACACACAATTTTATTTCGTTAGGAAAAAAATTCTTTTTTTTTTCAACGTTTCTTTTAAAAACAAAAGAAAAAAATATATACTATACTTTAAAAGAGAAGTTTGATTAATAGTACATAGACTAGTTCTCAAGTTACACAGCAGTGAGTTTATACGGTAAATTACGTAATTAAATTAAAAATAATTTAATTACGTTTATGCATGTGTGTGTGCGTACTGTATATTTAGTTATATATACAGTATATATATTGATTTTAAAAATTGAATTCATTATTGATTTAAAAAATTGATTTAAAAAAGTTTTAAACGAACAATATATATGGAAAGAAAAAATTTGTCAGGAGTGGGATTCGAACCCACGCCCACATTCGTGGACCAGAATTCACAGTCGCGCTGTGCGAAAGGCGTTATACCTTGAGTCTGGCGCCTTAGACCGCTCGGCCATCCTGACAGCTATCAGTAATCTCTTAAAAAGTGCTTCTGTATGGATACGAGTGATTTTTCGATCAATTTGAATGTTTTTGAACCATTTTATGAATAAATATGATATATGAAGTGTGCGCTGTTATTATATTCTTACTTGATTTGTTAACATAGTAATGTGAAACTATGCTTAGAAATATCGATACATATAAGTTAAACTCCCTGCGTCATAGTTGTGTATACGAGAGCAGCGCCTCTCACTCAGAAATGTAGCTGAATGTTTGGGCTGTTCCAACTGCAAATAAAGGGAGTTAAATCCGCTAAAACAAGTAAAAGTTTTTTTTTTTTTTTTCTGATATGGAAATATTTTATTATTATTATTACACACTCCATGGATGTTTGCTTAACAAAGAATTGCTTATTTCCATAAACATTTTTTAAAAATCTTAATAGCAGTTATTATTTTTATATTATATATGTTTATTTTAATATAATATATGACATATATGACATATAATATAAAATAATATATTATTTTATATAAAAACATTACATTATATATGCTTATTGGAATAAACAACTTTTATGTTGTCCTATTAGAGACAACATATAATTATTAATAATTACTATATAATAATGATTATAATATCGCGTTAAATAATAAGAAACAATAAAATTATTTCTTATTTTTAACAATTTGTGGAATAATTTTAGAGACCTTAAAAGCTAATTATTTATCCATGAAGATATCTATGCCGATGACATAAGATCCTATTATAAGTCTGCAGATTATGTAACACGTGGTAAGGTTTAATTAATTAATTATTATTATAGTAATATTTTCTCTTCGTTTTCTAAATATCAATTTAGATTAATGATGTGCTCAAAATTCTCGGTAGACAAAATGAAATATATGCATATTAACGCCATCTTCCATACTTCTTGTCATAGCGATTTTTAAAATCTCATCGGAAATTTCAGATGCCCTGTTTCTCTTTAACCGAAGCAAATTTGGTTTCAACTACATTACTAGCGAGACAATAGCTGCTCATGAGGGAATTAGTACACAGACAACTCTGACGTATTCCTATTAAATGGCATGTACCGGTATCTCTAAGCTTGGCGTCACAGCGTCTTTGATAGGTGCAAATTCAAAAAATTATTCAAACGTACAGAATGTGGGTGGGTTCCAATCCCACTCCTGACATGATTTTTATTCTTCTTACATTATTTAATTTTTTTTTAAATTTCTCTCTTACATTATTTAATTTCATTTAATTTATATTATTATTATTTTTTTTAAATTCTACTTCATTTCCCATTAATTAAGTAAACTCTAATAGTTAATTCAATTTCTATTCCAATTTTTTAAATATACACAATCAAAGGGCCGTTAATGGAATTAATTTTATTATTACGTTACCTTGATTTTGATGTTTTTTTTTTTTTTTGTGGTTGTTGTTGTTGTTTACGTCTGAAGACTACCAAAAAAAAATTCAGTAAAGTAAAAAACTGAAGATATGGGATGATACAATCAAAGAAATAATCAAAATGAAAAAAGAAGCCTATCATAAATGGATAAGCGGTAAAAGATTAGAAAATGAAATAGAATATAAATAAGTCGGCCGAGTGGTTAACGTATCTGCTCTCCAGCTAAAAGGAGGCTGCGGGTTCGAATCCCGCCGTGGGCATGGATGTTTGTGATTGTCTGTGAAAGTACTAACGATGGTAGTCGTTAGTACTTTCACAGGTGTTAGATGATGAAGGTTGGTGGAGTAGTGAGATAAAGAGTTGTAGAGTAGATGCCCTCCCTTGATGAGTCCTTGGACTCCCTGGAAGTGTGATGTAATAATAAGAGAATAAGAGCCAGAGCTAAAAGAGAAGTCAGAAAAAGACACAGAGTATCATGGAACAAGTTTGTTTCCAATTTAGAACATGATTTATATAAAATAAAACCCAGTGTATATGATTTTGAAATACTTAAGTACAGATACTAAAGAAAACATAAAATTAAACACCGAATTGAAATTAGAGGTATTTCTAAAATACTACACAGAATTGTGGACAGACAAATATTTAAAAAAAGACAACTGGCAAACATTTAATGAAAATGAAAAGGAAATAAATATAGAATTAGAAATCAGCCTGAAAGAAACAAGAAATGGAAAATCACCTGTAGAAGATAAGTTATGTTCAGAATTATATAAATATGCATTATGAAGTGGTTTACACAGTTTCTTTCTTTTATCAGTATATTTCTCCAAGAATGGAAAGACAAACAACGAGAAATTATTTCAATGTCCTAGATATCTGGCAATTTGAAATTTTATTTTTAATTAATTTTAGGTAACAGATTATTAAAAATATGTTTTTATGAGTTTTGTTTTCTAGAATATATTTTTATTTAAAACTTTAATAAAAAGTAATGAATTTACTTTATAATAAATAAATAAATAATATTGTGTAAAATTTATTCTCTGTACATAAAATCAACTAAAGAGGCTCCCCCCCCCCCTAATTAATTCTTATTATAGAAGATGAGTACATTTTGAAAACGCTTTTTTCTTTCTTCATTTTCTTTTCTTTAAATGCCTCTTTATCTAAAAGTTCTTTTAACTTTGTATCTGCGATCATTAAGGACAAAAATTCCCCATTTAACGAGACTGCCCTAGATTTTTTTAATATTTTCTTTATCATCAGAAGTTCTTATTTAGCTGTTCTCTTTACAATGTGATACAAACTATTTTTTCTGGCCAAACACAAGAGAAAAAAAATTGGCACACAACATACAAAAGTTAAAACCAGACTATTTTACACCATAAAAGCTTCCAATATGTTCTTAATGATTTTCTAGCCACAGTTAATTAAAAATAAATTCAAATCGAAGCACAGTTATTAAATTTAATTCTTCCTATCATGCCAGATATTCTGGGCACTTTGTATTCAAATATTTATCATCGCCTTTTCATTATTGAAGAATGAAATACAATAATTTAAATAAAATATATGTACAATGTAATGGAAACAATATTCAGACATTTATTAATTATTCAGTGGGTAACATTCGTTGCACTTAAAATCAAGCTGTTTCGTGTATCGCATTTGTATAATTGAAGCTAAATGCGTGTAATTTTTTAGAATATACAGCAGACGAAATCACAAATTATATCGTTTGGCAGATGTATATACTTCATGTTAAGGACACTTGAAGGAATTTGTATTTCAACAGCATACTAAAATATCTGTTGATTTTTTGCAATTGCTTTTTCCAATTGAAGGTGAGTTAGTTGAACTCATACGGTGGTGATGACAACCGGAAACTCGAATTTTTCATCCAGCATACAGAAACATCGGCCTTGAGAACCAGAACGTGTAGATGATGATGATAGTACTGCGTCAACAAATGCGAGACCCTTCGACACTTGTGCGCATGTCAGAAGAAAGAGAATCCATTCCGATATTAGGATAATCAATGCGTATGGTAACTATTTTGCTTGTATAACAGTTGGAAAATTTACTTATAAAGCTCGTGATTTCGCTTGTTGGTGGCCAATTCATGTATTCTTTATTTCTTTCTTCCCTTCAGCATGAATTGACTATTCTTGGCACAAAGCCAAGGTCGGTTCTACGAAGTGTGGGTGTGCAATAGTGGCGTGTAGTTTTGTGTAGTTGGTTGAGTTGATTAATTATTATTATTATATTATTATTATAAAAACCTCCATGGAGTCAAAGACTCATCGTGGGAGGTTCACTGTTATAACACAGTTTATCATACTGCCTTAAATATATTCACTGTCTCTGCACACACCACACTCTCGGACAAAGCATTCCAATCACTCACCACTCTTCATGCAAAAAACCTGCTCCTCACTCCCTTGCTCATACCCTCCCTATATAGCTTCCAGGAATGACCTCTGGTTCTCCTGCTATCCTCACCCATTCTGTGCAAAACCTCCCCGACATTAATCTGGTAACAACCTCTTAACAGCTTACATGTCTCAATCATACCCCTCCTCCTTCTATCCACCAATTTCTGCAAAATGCATTTTGATTAAGCGGTGGAGTAGGGTAGAGTGCCCTTCCTCGATGAGTCCTAGAGGTGTCATGTAATAATAACAAAATAAATAATTGACACGTGTTGAATATATAATCAAATTTTTCGGTAAAGTAATTTATTTATTTACTTGGTGTCTTGGTGTCTATGATGTAAATTGATATTTAGATCAACATTCACTTAAGCTAATTTTCAAGTCCTGTAAATCTGATTCGTATTTTTATTGATCCTGTGATTCCCAAGTTCTAATGTGGGTGTCATTTGTAGCGGAAAAAAAAAGTTATTTAATGAAATCATATATTACGTGTTTACCAATGTGTTTTTAGTGATTTTCTTAATAATTTTTAGGAGTATCATTTAAACTTACCCTGATTGATAAGTGATCCATAAATGCAAGTCAAAGAGTTGTAAAAGGTAAGATGTGTTCTTCGTTCTACAGGCTTTTCTTGTTCTTCTGGGGCCGCCTCATCGAAAGAAGACGTTATCTTCTCCATTAGAAACAACAAGATGGATATGACAATCACAAGTCCATACAATGCAAGCCAAGTCTACGAATATCATAGGGGAAATATTAACAATGAATCTCTGTTTAAAGTGTACTTAAATTCTAAGTTAATTTCATAAGATTTATATATATATATATATATATATAAGCCCTACCGGCCCTCCTCCCCCCATTGTTTGAAGTACGGCCCTGAAGTTGTCCTCTGATTCAATCGTAACCTCATTAGATGCATTTAGCCAACCTTCTTAGCTAAATATATTATATTTCCGTTTTCCAAACAACAAGATGTCGGTTCTAAATTTACTGCCGGATTGGATGTTTGTCAATGCTTAATAGCCTACCGTGAAACTACCCCACTGCTTACTGGAGGTTTGAAATAGCTTGAAAAGAAAAATGTTCATGCTTTTTAGTAGAAATATTTAGTCCGTAGTCCAACTACGAAACTACTGCGTACAATAGACGGGTTTCAATCTCTCATTGGTGGAATTCACAAAAAACAAAAACAAAAAAAAGTGTCAGTATTATATGCGCGAAATTCAACCATTTCAACCTTAAAGGGCCCAGGAAGATTCATTAAAACGACTCCAAGATTTTTCATTGTATTAAGTTTTTGTTGTAAGTTGGTGACATATTGGAAGACGATAGTAGAAAAAGTCCAAGCAATTCATCCAAATAACTTTCCCCTCGAATACTTCCATTTCCGTAAACCACAGTAGTTTATTCAAGATTAAATAATTCCCAGCAATTACTTCAAAAGAAAATTAGTGCCGTGTGATGAACAAAAATTCTAAGAATATCTGGGAATTCCATGTAATCCTCTGCTCCGTTAAAAGAATTAAGTTACCAATCAAAAGAATAAAGGACGCAGTGTTGCGTGTGACGCAGCCAAATGAAGCCGCTGTAATTGGAGTTTTCCTTCATGCAGCAACAGGATTACAAAATTCTACAGTCTCCCAGGAGGATCTCATCTAAGTTTATCCTGCTTAGAAATTTTTATGGAAAAAATTCCTAACAGAATTCTAGAATTACCACACACACACACACACACACACACACACACACACACACACACACACACACACACACACACACACACACACACACACACACACACACACACACACACACACACAGAGAGAGAGAGAGAGAGAGAGAGAGAGTGCATTCTGAAATCCACCTCTTCCATTGCAAGACAGAAAGAAAAATCTAGGATATACGGAGATCATGTTGCATCTCGTGCCTCTGTGTATACAATGTATACATCGCATTGAAATGGTGTTAAAAAAAAACAACATTCGGTACTTATCAAAAATGCTAAGAACGTTGTGCAAAAATTAACAATATTAGCAACGAAGCAAGAAGAAATGTGGTCAGATGACTGTTTTTCTTGTGAGCCCAAGTGTTATCTTTTTCGTTCTTCTCAAATAGTCTTCCTCGCCATGAGCGTTCCGCACAGGGGACAAACGGAGCCCTTGGCCTCCCTCCGGATCCAGTAAAAAATTCCACAAATTATAATGGTAGAAATGATCGAGTGTGTAACGTTACACTCTTAATCTTTTCATTACTTAATCTTTTCAGTTGAATCCGCTTCAAATGAAGCGGGTTCAACTGAAATATCAACTGAAATATATATATAATATATATATATATATATATATATATATATATATATATATATATATATATATATATATATATATATATATATATATATATATTATTCCTTTATATTGTAAATTTATATACATTATGTATGTTTTTGTATTGATGCAATGCTTTATTCTACAGGGTGTCCCAAAATTCACGCAAGATTTAAATTTAGCGCCATTTGTGCGGTAAAGTGTTGCCAACGAGAAAAAAAAGACAGCGTGGCAGCTGACAGTTCAGGGTTATTAAAAATGGAGCGCTACACGAAAGAACAACGCATTTTCATTGTTGAGCAATATTTTAAAAATAATGAAGGTTTGGCAGCTACAGTTCGCAATTTTCGTACAAAATATGGTCGGAATAGTGATTTAACTTCATCAACTGTGAAAAGATTAATTTAAAAATTCAAGGAAACTGGATCAATTAGTGATCTTATACACTCTGGCCGTCCTTCAACAAGTCGTTCAACTGAAAACATCGAAGCAGTTCGTGAGAGTGTTGCTGAGAGTCCAGGAACATCAATTCGGCATCCTGGTCTTGAATTTGGCATTTCGAGAAGCTCTCTACAGCGTATTCTCACGAAAGATTCGCATCTTTATGCTAACAAAGTTCAATTGACTCAAGAACAGAAGCCTACTGACCACACACAGCGAAGAGAGTTCGTTGAATAGATTATGGAACAACAAAACAGTGGATGCTTATTTTTCGAACAAAATCATCTTCAGCGATGAGGCTCATTTTCATCTTGATGGCTTCGTTAATCGATAAAATTGTCGCATTTGGAGTTCAGAAAATCCACGAGTGATTGTTAAGAAACAAATGCATCCACAACGTGTCACTGTTTGGTGCGGAGTTTGGGCTGGAGGCATCATCGATCCATTCTTCTTCGAAAATGCGGCTGGTAAGGCAATAACAGTTAATGGTGCTCGCTATCGCGACATGATAATCCAGTTTTTTGTGCCTAAATTGCAAGATATGGATATGGACGACATGTGGTTTCAACAAGACGGTGCCACATGCCATACAGCCCGAGAAACAATTCAATTACTGCACGAGTCATTTCCTGGTCGTGTAATTTCCCGTTTTGGTGATCAGAATTGGCCGCCCAGATCATGTGACTTAACGCCGTTGGACTTTTTTCTTTGGGGTTTTTTGAAGTCTAAGGTTTATGCCAACAGGCCCACGACCACGCACGCCTTGAAGAAGGAAATTGAGCGCTGTATAAACGAAATTCAGCCACATTTATGTAAAACGGTCATGGAAAATTTCGACAATTTGTGCCAGCAAAGCCGTGGAGGCCATTTACCCGATATGCTATTCCATGCATAACCCTATACTGTATACTTTATGAATCAATAAGAAATTACAATTTTTAATTAAAAATCTGTGTTTTCTATCAAAATTACTTCTTGCGTGAATTTTGGGGGACAGCCTGTATAATCTACTTGTGAAAAAAAAAAAAAACATAAAATAATTAAATAAAAATTTATTAATGTAATTATTTGTCTCCAATCTCCCCTTCCCCCCGGGAAATTTTCTGCGCACGCCCATGCTCCCGTCCCTTTCCATTGCTCTTGTTTGTCCTAATTCTGTGTACATTACTGTGCTAACGAAAAAAAATCAACCTTCTTATTATTATGCATCAGTACATGTCGCTGTTAAAGAGCAGATGTTTTCTTTAACCCCTGTTATTTTTTAATACTCGTCTAATGTATATAACTTAAAACCTGGATAGTCCAATCCTAATTTTTATTTCACGTAAGGGATTTTCACAAGAGGTTTATATTCTGCTAATCTATTGACTTAACCTCCATTCTTACCTGCCATTCATAAGGTCTTAGTATGACCCACGCCTTTGTCGCTTCGGATGGAGCCCTGGTGACGAAGGTCTTGCGGTCGTGACAATAAGCTTGGCTGAAAGTCACTGCTTCCAGTCGGGATTGGGTGATGCTCATCCCTCCTAAAGCTGCATCCACTTCCTGTATGGCAAAGAAAGAAAATTTTAATTTTAGTGTTTGGCGATTCATTTGGTAAAGAGTTGAAATTCTTTGGAAAGTTTTTAATTTATTTAGTTAGTTAGTTTAGTTTGCTTATTAGGCATTATTTAAATTAAGGGGATATTTGGAATCAGAGAGTTTCATGCCGAATATAGTAAACTATAAAAGTATCGGCGACCACTAGCGTGAGCTGATGCAAGTAACCCTAGTACGTAGTACAATACCGGAGAACTCGCAGCAAAGTCAGTAAAGTTCGTGGTCGCCGATACTTTATAGTTTACTATATTCAGCATGAAACTCTCTGATTCTAATCTTTGAGTTTCTTATTCGGTTTTAAAACAATGTGGGATTTAATATCCCCTTAACTTAAATAATGTTTATATCGCCGAAATGAAGCCTATTGGCTCTTTATATTTAAGTTATTAGGCATATTTCACAAAATGGTTATAGGCACCTATTATTTAAGTTGTCTGAGAGTTTGTATTTTAGTTCGGATGGAATTTTTTATTTGGATGCCATAGTTTTACTTGTTTCTTTTTTTTTATTAAATTTATTTCTTGACAGACTGACATATATTGTTTTTTTTTTTTTTTTTTTTTTATTAAATTCGGTTTGTATACAACTTTTTGTAGACTGCTCAATTTATGAATATCGCTTGATCGTCTGCTACTGAAGACAATGGACATTCTTGTCTAAGTCCTCCTGTTACTTCAAGTATGTTTTAGTTCTAAATAAAGAAATAAAGATTATAAATGACAATAACAAGCAGTCTATAGTACATGTGACCGAAACACTCTATGTGCAGCTTTGTGTAATGGTGCGTTCAATTATTATGTAATTGAACTGGTAAATGTAGGAATACCAGGGAGAAGTATTTTAATGTCGACATTGGGAAAAAAAATCACATTAAAAAAAAAAAAAACTCGAAGAGTTTGTTTACATAATAATAATAAACTACATATCTAACCATCCAATTATATTTGTAATCGGCGCCTATATAACAATACGATCTTTAAGAAATGCACGCAGTTTTTTTTTTTTTTTAAATTAGTTATTTCGGTTTTTACCATTATTTGTAACATAATTATGATTTCTAACACGTCTGGAATAATTTTTTTCAATAATTTTGCCACTAAAATTAGCAGAAATAGGCGCCGATTACAAATATAATTGGATGGTCAGATACGTAATTTATTATTATTATGTAAACAAACTCTTAGAGTTTTTTTTTTTTAATGTGATTTTTTTTTTCCAATGTCGACATTAAAATACTTCTCTCTGGTACTCATACATTTACCAGTTCAATTACATAATAATTGATACTCTTGATAATCTCGAATATAATAGCGACAAATACCAGACTAGTTTGGGGAAGGGCGAATTAAAATATCAGAAAAACCACATAAGATATTGGAATTGGCTGAGCGAGAAATATTTATTAAATTTTAAAGATCTATTTCGCTATATTTAAGTAATATATATATATATATATATATATATATATATATATATATATATATATATATATATATATATATATATATATATATATATATATATATATATACAGGGTGTTCGGGATAAATTTGACAGTTTCGTAAGGAAAAAGAAAATCTTCTTTGTATCTATTAAATTTAATGAATTGACAAAAAACATTACAGGCAGAGTTAATTACAATACTATCAACAAGATTTACTCAAAATAACCACCATTAGCATCGATCACAGCTTCAATCCTGCTTCGGAACCTCGAACAAGCTGATGCTACAGTCTCCCTGGGAAGGGCCGCAAAAACTGTTTTAATTTTATCCATTAACTGGGCTTTTGTATTACTGGAAGTGCGATTGGTGTCTTTTTCAACTGCGCCCCATACAAAATAATCCATGGGGTTAAGGTCTGGGGAGTTTGGAGGCCAAACATTTGGACTGGTGAAGTCGTAGAAATTTTCAGACAACCATTTTTGACTTTTCCCAGAGGTGTGGCAAGGGGCCGAATCCTGCTGCCATACATACGGCCTACCATTGGCTACCCTTGTTATCCAGGGCTTGACTACAGTGTTTAGCAACTCCACGTAGCCATCTGAAGTCAACCTGAGGCCCTCTTGGAGAAAATGCGGAGGCATCACATTGCCTTCAGAGGATACACATCCGAAAACCATCACAGTTTGGGGAAATTTAGTCTGCATTACACGAGGAATGTCCTTTGTACTGTATGCAAGCCATCTGTTATTCTGCGTGTTGTGTTTTTGATCCTGGCAAAAGTTTTTCTCATCGGAAAAGAACCAGATTGTTTGTGGTTCCGCAGGATGTTTCACTTTGCTTAGAAGTTTCTTCGCGTTTATCAAACGTTTTTCACGGGCCTTTTCTGTAAGCAGCTGACCTTTGCGGCGCTTGTATGAGTAGTAGCGGAGGTCTTCATTGAGTGCAAGCTTCATAGTAGAGGCTGCAACATTCATTTCACGTGACAAAGCCCGAATTCCAATGCCAGGGATCTTCAACACCTGTTCCTGCAGATTTGCGAGGAATTCTGCTGTACGAACGCAATCAGATCGTCTGCTAGGGATCTTTCTTCTTGCTACATCCTCGTAGTCACCATTGCAAGTCTATAGTTCATGCCTGATTGTTTTTACTGTATTCAGGGAGCATTGGGCAGCAGTCGAAATATCCTTATTTTGATGGCCGGCACGAATCATCATGATACAAGTTATTCTCTTCCATGATTCAGGTCGTTCCAGCTATCCATCCTTTCTGACATCTTGTATATGAATGAAGAAGGGTCCAACCTTTTAAATGAAGAGAAGTGTGTGTTAATACATGTAACTTACGGAAAAATATAATTAATTATAAATATGTCAAATTTATCCCGAACACCCTGTATATATATATATATATATATATATATGTGTTATTTTATGTCTTATGTTTTTATTTCTCACCTGAAGAAGTCGGATCACCGATGAAACTAGTTGTGATGTATTAAAGGTTTTTGTTATACTTTCTCGGGTTCTAGTCAGTTAAATTTATTTTTATAAATATATATATATATATATATATATATATTATTTAATATATATATAACGTAATAATATATATATTAATATATATATATTATTACGTTCTCTCTTAAATGAACAAGATGAACTACAAAAAGAAATGAATCACCTCACTCTTATTTTTAAACAAAATGGATACTCTGAAAAAACAATTAAGAAATTTCTTCTGAACCCTCCTAAGCAGTGCACAACAGAGACTATTAATTTTAAAGGTAGCATCTCCATTCCATACATTAGCACAGTCTCTAAGAAAATAGCTAAAGTCCTTAAAAAATATAATATCAGGACCTTCTTCACCACATTTCCAAAAATCCGCTCTCTAATCAGCCATCCAAAACCTACTCATCACAACCTTAAGTACCCTGGAGTATATAAATTGTGGTGCGATTGCAATATCCCATACTTTGGTCAAACTAACAAATCTATTGAACAACGCATAGAAGAGCATAAGAGAGACATCTCTTACAAAAGATCTCATGCAACAGCGTTATCCAGTCATGTTCTTTTTTCAAATAATCCTAATGATGACCAACAAAGCCACTCTGTATGTTGGAATAGATCAGAAAATATTTTTCGCTGTGAAGATGAGTTTGAAAGGAAAATCGTAGAATCAAGGGAAATCCTACTGAACCCGGTCCACTTAAATAATAATTTAAGTTATAACATCCCAGATAGCCATGCTGCAGTTATTCAATATTGGCGTTCACGTGAACTTGCATGCACAATTGCAACAAACAATGGCACGCCAGTTGGAACAACTTGAAAAATACAACGTTTTTATGTATCGATTATGTGAGGCAATTTGTACCTTTAATTTCCAGTTTGTTTAAATAATTCAATGTTTATTAGTATTCCTTTCCTTTATAAATACCTGAAGAAGGCTGCTATATGCCGAAACTAGTAGTATTTATCATTAAAATCTTTATATGTTATATATATATATATGTATATATATATATATATATATATATATAATATAATATAAATAAATATAATATAATAAATAATATAAATAAATAAACAATAAATAATATAAATAAACATCTGTGTAGCTCACTGGAAGTGGATTTCGAACCACTGTGCTAGCCTGCCTGAAGAAAGAGTTAAGTCCGTCTAGTCGTCAGTTAAGGAACGTTTTCAAAGCCTTTCTTCGACCGGTTCCTGAATTAGTCGATCCCTGGCATGGACAAGCGGTTTTTTCTTCCCATAAACTCAAGAAAATCGACCGTGGAGCCCACACCATTTCAGACAATAACATATTGCGTTAGGGATAAGGACCACGAGATATTCCGGTCCAATGCCGCTTAAAATTAGTGATAGTCTTAGGCCAGCTATCTCTGACTTCTAGTGAATATTGAACTGCCCACTCAGCATTCAAAAGTTAGGGAATGAAAAGGGTTAGCGGATTTTTTAAAATATAAATAATAAAAAGCATTTTCTAACTCACTTTTATTTCCCAAACGGAGTAGGTGAAACTCCTTAAGTTCCAATTAACTTTTAGGAAATCAGCAGATAGCCAATCTCCACTGCTACTTTTGCTGATAGCAGAGAATAGAGATACCGACAATTTAAAATTTTTGGGAAGAGAGAGAGAGAGAGAGAATGGCAATTGTTGCTGCCGTCTCTTATCCCTAAACTTTAAATGGTGTTCTATGTCTGAAGTAATGTGAGCACATCGGATTCTTAAGTGGTTACCCCTATACCTTCCGGTGTGTCCTATGTCTGTAAATGCGTGTGTTCACAGGCCGGCTTGCTTGTTCTGGAGGTATGAAGAACCCAAGTTTCCGGGCAGGAAAAAAAAAAAACATCTCCGTATGAGACCAGCTAACTCACCTCTTAATCGAAAGAGACCAGGTAAAGGTTCGTCGCGTCACTAACGGGAATCGAACCCCGGTCTTTACAACTATAGGGTTTCATCTATACTGACTGAGCTACAGAGACTCGTAGATACTAACCTACGAAGTTAATAAATAGTGAATTTTTTGCATCCGCTCTTCAGTGTATGTTCTGTCTTATCTGTGTGTGTTCCAACTGGCTCATGTTCAGAGATAACTCGCTACACTTACCTGCCTGAATACCATTCCGATCATTCCTACCCAGCTGCCATTTCTGATGCTTCCCCAATTTCTATCTGGTGGGCGAAGAATTTTGTATCTAAAATGAATGATATTAAATATCAGTGGTTCATAAAACATGCCCACAATATTAGGACATTTTTCAAGCATTTAAAAAAGAGTCGTTAAATTTAGACACATTGTAGTACCCTCTAAAATAAAGCATTAGAGAAATAAGTCCCCCCCCCCCGATTTAAGTCATTTTTTTACAGAAAAAAAATACACATTTGAGGTGTTGGGAAAAAAATTAAATATTTAAATTTCAACTTCGCCTTCTGGACAATTTATATCACTTAAGTAACTGATTTTATTTTATTTTATTTTATTTTATTTTATTTTTTGCTAGTTATACAGATCCCATACTTACTGGAAATTCAATCTATCCTTGAGTGCATTCAAGAGTAAGATATCTACACCTTGCGGTTCTGAAGTCTTTGTTTCTGATGTCGGCAAAAAGAATGGAAAATGCTAAATGAAGAAAACAACCTGTGTGTATACACGTGCAAAATTGTACACCAAAAGACATTTCAAGAATCGATTACATGCGTACTACCTGATCAAAAATATCCAGCTATTCTATGCCATGTTTTCCACCAAATCAGGAATCAGACCTCTAATATAGCGCATATGGCTTGTACATCGCAAGCTTGGCTTCTATAAAAGGAAGCCCACAGTCTTGAAATCTTCACAGATAGATATTGACAGTGAAATGGTCCATACTGAAGAGTTCAGTTTCTTTTTGACACGGCATTATCATAGGATGTCACTTTCTCAACAACCATGTTCCGGAATTTTCTGACCGGCTGCAGATTCCCTGATCACTTATAGTGAAACGGGAATGTTTAGGAGCGCAATTGCGACCTGATAGGCCCATGAATCCCGGAAAGGGTCTGTTGTGTTTTGAAGCACGCGGCGATTAAAAATCTCCTGTCCTCGCTTGAGAAACTCCCCACCAAGTTTCGAAATACCTCTGCAATCAACGCAAGCACTACAGCTGTTCGTCGGAACAATTGTAGTGCTTGGAACATGGCGATGAAACCTCTGAAGAACAGAGGTTCCATGGCCGTGCAGCTGCACACATATGCATAACATTAACAAAGCCGCTATTCGATTCTGGAGGAGTGGAATGGAGTACTCCGGTTTGACGGACGTCCAGCTGGCAGTTTGACGGACGTCCGAGTCTGGATGTGGTGGATGCCAATAGAATGCAACCTTTCCGAATGCACTGTACCAACAGTGAAGTTTGGTCTGGAGATATTTTTCATGGTTACGGCTGGATCTCCTAGTTCCAATGATGCAGAATCTTGACGCTGTGGCCTATAATGACATTGTCGACAATTACATGCTTTCAACTTTTTGGGCAACAGATCAGTGAAGACCCTTTCTGTATCAAAACGACAATGTCCCAGTTCACAAAGCGAGGTCCGTGCAAGAATGGCTTGATAAGATGTTGAAAAACTTGACCGGTCCACACAGAACCCTGATATCCAATTCAGCCCACAACACCTGTGGGATGAATTGGAATTCCAATTGCGAGCCAGGCCGAATCACTTGATGTCAGTAACCGACCTCACCAATGTTCTTCCAGGAGAATGACCAAAATCTTGTGGAAAACCTTCTCAAAAGAGCTGGTTATTTTTGATCAGATAGTGTATTTTTAACATAGTCTAGCACATACATTGTATGATTACCTTTGCAAACTGTTATATATTTCGGTAAACCCACTCTTCATTTTTACGCTCACATAATGTATTAATATAACCAGTGAAGATTATTGCTGTGCTTTCTTATATGCTTTCCTAATTCATCTCAGGAATCGTCAGTTGGATTGAAAATAGGACTTTGATTCAGATTGTGCAATTATAGCACATTGTTTGTGAAAGTCGCACATCTGGATCTTTGATAAGAGCTGATATCAAAGATCCAGATTTAAAATCCTTTTCATTAGGATCGTTGCAATACATACTGACGTTACTATGTTAACCAGACTTCCGGTTATTCAAATAATTGGAAATGATGATCAGAACTGGTTCCAGATCTACATTCTTTTATGGTGAAAACATTGGAAACATTATCTTTAAGATGGAATCTTAAAATATCAAGATTATGGGATGAAAATGTCTTTATTTGTTATTTCATGGTATCCTGTTTAATCCTGTTTAGAGTGGAGCAGTGCCAAACTGAATTTTAAATAAACAAAATTAAAAGAAAGCCCCCATTATCCAAGATTTGTGCAGCAATGAAGGTACAGAACAGCAATCTAACGTTTGCCAGGAATTCACACACCACACACACACACACACACACGCACACGCACACACACAGAGAGAGAGAGAGATTATCGGAATAGGAAATTTAATATCAACTACTGTAACATCATTCAACTAATGAACTTCAAAAGAGCAATATTTATATTTTGCTCATTGTTCCTTCTCCAAAAATAAGGTTTTAACATCTGTAGGTTTAAAAAACTGCTGGCATTTGAAATGAAATGCTTAAGAAAAATAAATAGAACAAGTCAGATAGAAAAGAAAACAAACATCACAGTCAGACAAGAATTATTGTATAAAAAAGACAATAATAGAAAAAATTAGAAAACAACAACTGAGATGGTTTGGACACACTGTACGCATGGACGCAGACAGACGTCTTAACGTCCTAATCAATACTTTTCCAACTGAAAAAAGAAGACTCGGAAGACCAAGAATTACCTGGCTGAAATTAATAAAGAACATTTCGGGATGCAGAACATATAAGTTCTGTATTCCGACTTTTTCGAACAGCAAGGAATAGAGAAGACTTGAAGATCCTGCTCAAGAGAAGACTCAACCCGTCTTAGAAAGAGAAGAAGAAGAAGAATTATGTGATAGATTTGCTTAGGGATCCCAGATACATTGGAAAAAAAATACGGGACACTTATGACTGAGGGTGAAAGTTTAGTATGCGCATCCATCACATATGTCAGTCTTACAAAATGATTCTAACTTCCCAAGTGTGTGCGTGGTAAGGTTTACTATGCACACACTTTACTAAGCATAAGTAAATAAATAGTAAATCCAATTGGTAGGCTGCATATTTTCATTAAGCCACTTTAAGTTGCCTTCAAGTGGATTTTTACTTACTATTATAGATACAAAATGGATTGTTAATACAGTAATGCTCTTCTCACCTCATCGATTTTGTTATTCAGTCTTGAACTCTAAAATACAGGACAAAAAGCCGGCACAGAAGGGTTTTCTGGGGACAACAGGACGTATTACCCAAAAAACGTGACGATCCCGTATTTTACGGGACGTCTGGGATCCCTACATTTACTCAGCTGGAAGTCTGATGTGTCTGTCGATGACGTCCTTTAGTTGAAAAGATCTGGGTTCGAATCCTGTCTAGGATTCCAAAGAACCTTTATGGTTATTTTCTTTTTCTTTCCTTTCATCTGAAGTGGAACCATATCTAATAAGAAGGCGTCGAGTTTTTCCACCAGGAAACACTCGGGTTTTATCATCCTGCAGAACAGCCATACTGGTCAGAAGAACAAACACAATTAGTAGAGATAATATATTGCTGCATGCATCAGCCTTCGTGGCGTCACTCGTAATTCTTGAAAGAACTGCAATTTCGAATTTTTCGGTTATATCTCAAGAATGGTGGCTGCTCTCACACCACCGTATGCTTTGGAAGTGGACTATGAATTGAACCCGAACTTTGTTTGAAGTTTAATTTTTTTATTGCCACAGAGTAGTTAACCTTTTATTTATTTTATTTATTTTTACATAGGTTACTGGATTATATCGTTTTGCATGTACCACCAGTAAATTTTGGATCAATATCCATTTGAACAACTGGAAGACAGGGAAGATCATGAAGTTTGCACCCAAAATTTTGATATTTCTGGATACTTTACGTATAATTCTTCATCCTTCGCTTGTATAAAGACAATCTTTTGCAATAGAAATATGTTTTTACTTTAGCAGTGCTATGGTTACAAAGTAATTTCAGTTTGCCAAGAAATATTCTTGTTTAATCCTTTATCGAATTGGCAATAAGTTTGCATGTGAAGCGTCTTCATGACAGCCTCCTTGTATACAGCAACAGCATCTGTTGACTTCACATCAGTTGCCTTGGTATCCCATAATGCAGAGTACACTTCCTTTTGTTTGTTTGTTTTTCTTTGGGTTTTCTTTTTCAATATTTTTCAAGTGAAGGATGTGGAGATGGCAAGAAAATAGAAATGTTGTTTACTGTATAGCTATTTCCATTTCAAAGTGCAATAAATTTGTGCAACGCAAGGTAAGTTGGCACTATTTTAGTAATTCATTTTATTTATATATTAAAAACTATTTTCTATATTTGAAGCTTTAAAAATTGCATACAACGCTAGTTTGTAATCATGGTGGAAATCTCTTGTATTGTTTCTACTATATGAAACTCATATAGTCGAAATGACACGAGAGATGTTATGACGTACGATTTCGTAAAATAATTATACAGCTCCATCTCTTCTACTTCGTTAAATTCATATATTTAGCCTGCATTGTTTTTCCCATAGTTCGTAATTGCAATGCAGGCATGCAACAGATGTTATGCAACTCCTACAGCAAGACCGTGCATAATAATTACTTTTACACAACTCGTTCGCACGCAAAGCAAGTCACCACGCAAATTTCCCATTACGTTTGTTTTCTATTGCCGTTAATACTCTCCATTCATGCACTTGATTTTTTTTAGTTTGATATGTAATTTCAGAAGCATCCTGCTAGGTTCAGTGCCGAAATCGAATTATTATGAATAGATCCAGTATATATATATAATTGTATGTTTGAACAAGAGATTGAGTAACTTGATTCAGATCCCAGGTATTTGGATTTGTTCATTTGTTCGATTTTATTGCCATTTAAATGAAGCCAACTGTTATCGAAGGGTTGTTGCTTATTATCATAAGTTTGTGTGTGTGTGTGTGTGTGTGTGTTAATTTTAGGCCCCTTTCTGTGCTTTCTTTGTTGCCGCCTTCTAGGAGTAGTTGAAGATCTTGAATGTTTATTGTAATTCACGCAGTATCATCTGTATAGCGTAATTTATTTATTAATTAGCTCTTTATGATTACTATTTCTAAGGCAGTGAGAAATAAGACTTCTAAGTAGATGTTAAACAGAAGTGGATATAGTAAACATTCTTATCTCACTCCCTTTCAATTTTCATATTGCTTATCCTGATGTTGTCCGTTGAGACAGATGCAATCTGGCCGTAGACATTTTTAATGATTCTAACACTCTTATCATCGAGGCCTAGTTGTTCTAAGTTACTTATGAGTTTATTATGCTGCACCTTACAAAAACCTTTTCGAAATAAAAAAAAATATATATAAGTCAGTTATTGTTGTTCTCTGCATCTTTGTGCTAAGATACGCGAGCGGTAAAGTGCTTCTCGTGATCCTGGGCCATTTCTGAAACCAAACTGAATTTCACTAATGAGATCATCACATTTTTGGTATATTCTGTTATGGATAATTTTTAGGAATATTTTGAGTCTGGCTCATTAGGCTAATCAGTCTAAAATCACAAGTTTTTGTGTTAGGTTTTTCAGGCAATACATAGAAGATTGAGTTCATCCAGTCAGATGTTAATTTACCAGTATCATAAATTCTGTTGAATAATTTTACAATTTTATCAATATTACTGTCATTGATTAGTTTAATCATTTCTGCTGGTAGTTCACCAGGTCCACATTCTTTACCATTTCTTGATAATTTGATCATCTTTACTACTTCAGACTTCAAGAGAGGTGAGCCTGTAACTATATTCCTTGAATTTGTTAAGTCTTGTCTATTATCAGAAAGTGGTGACTTATGTATTCAGTCCAAACTTGTTCTTTTTTAGATGTATCTAGGATTATCTCTCTTTGCTAGTCGAAATAGCATAGGATGTCGTATTTTAATCGATCCCGAGAATTGTTTATTTTATTTTATTTTATTTTTTTTTTTTGTGAAGTTGCAGTCATCGTGTTTATTTATTTATTTTTGTAGATCCTCAATTTCATTACATTTACTTTCAACAGTTTTATTTATCCTCTCCACAGGTACGCGGATAACTCGACAAACTGTGGCAAGACATCTGCGACAAGTAGGCCTATATTCCAGAAGGCCTGTAGTTTGCGTTCTCTTTACCATAGCTCATCATCCAGCAGGTTTTCAGTGGTGTTATAGCCATTGAAGTCATAAAAATTGGACAAGCCACCAATAAACTAATGCATTCTTTAGAGATGAGAGTCGTTTTTAGTCTTTCTTCCTATTCTAGACTTGATGGAGTGAAAGTGATACTGCTTACCATCGTCGCGAGAATGTTATTGAAAGGGACAGATACGGAAATGTTAGGGTGATGGTGTGGGGAGTCATGATGCTCAATGGATGCACCGAGCTACAAGTGCTGGATTGGTGTATTGATATTGATACGATATTGCAACGAAGTTCTTCAACGTCATGTTCGATTGTTCCTTCCACACAACACCGTACACGAGCGGTGGAGATACTTCTGGAGACCGAGTATTTTAATCAAATTGAACCCGAACGCTCCCCAGATCTTAACCCCATAAAAAAACTTTTCAGATGCTATTGAAATTCCTCTCCAGAAAACAAACAAGGCCTTATCCTTGTTCTGCAGGAGAAGTGGGCCAGTTTGCCTCAAGAACTCCTGAGTCAGTTGGTGCTAAGCTTGGCACGACGTTGTGAGATCTCCTCGAAGTTCGGGGTGGACATTTTTCATTCTGAAAATGTCTCTTCGCATAGATGTCTGGAAGCAGTGTACATTAATTCCTTAACTACGTCCTTAGGTAATTTGTAACGTTTGCCAAAATTATATGTAAATTTACAGCACATTTTTTGCGTCATATAATTTATTAGAATGCCGGCAGTAAATTAATGCCCGCATTTGGCTGCAATCATGAGATTTTTTCATATATAGGTAAAAATGTAGTTCGTCTTAGTTTTTGAATACCAGTGTATTTAGCCTGCACATTTTTTTTTTTTTTTTTTTTTCAGAGTTCGTAATTGCATTCCAGGAGTACAACGGACATGTGAGTTACACAACTCCTACAGTATTAAGTCAATACATACAATTACTTTTGCTGAACTTGTTGACATGTTAAAAGCGAACACGCAATTTTCCCATTACGTTTTGTTTTCTAAGCAGTTAATCATTAACACTCACACACGTTTCTTGAATTTTTTTAGAGTTTGATATGTAATTTCTTCTTCAAATAACTTCCAGCGTTGTGTATAATTAGAAATGTTTCTATAAGAGTAAAATATAAGCACGTATTTATTTAATGTTTACATTAGTTGCGCTGCAGTTATTCATAGATCGATATTTCGTCACGTGATAAACGACATGAGTTAGAGGGCGATATGGTCGATTATGAGAACGCGATTAACTTCAGTAACTTGAAAGCATTTTACTGTTTAACTCTGTGAATTAAATTATCCTTTAACGATTGGATTAGCTTCTTAAAGAATATTAAGTTGTTGTTAGTAACATTTATTTGATAAAAAAGAACTAAAGAAACATAAATAATTTACTTCGTAAAAATTCTCTAAATAATGGCGAATTGCTGATGAATAGAGGAGTGAATAGTGTATTTTTCATACAGAGGCTGCAAATTGGAATTCTATGATTTAATTATATTATATGATTAAATATATATTTAAGATTTAGGTAGTAGATAACATTCATCGGCTTGTTTGAGACTATCAAACCCTTTTGTGGAGGCTTAAAAATTGTTGAAAATGTTCCATGCTTGTTGTTTAGATCGAATTTCCGTATTGTGTTAAAAATAAATTAAAAATAAACGAAAACACATAATAATAAAAAGTTAGCCTACCCCAGGCAGTGGTTAAATAACATGTATATACATTCGTGAACTATAACATTGCACACAGGCAATTTCCGGCCAATCAGACCGCACGGATGGCCAGAAATAGGCTGGGTGGAACGTTCACCTGGTAGGAAAACGCTTTTCTGATCTTTTCAAATTTTCAGCAAAGTTGAATAATTCACTTTATGCTCGTTTCAGAGAACATGGCATACAGCGAAGTTTAGCAACAACTGTTCACAGTATTGATCATTCCAAACAGCTTAACGTATGGTCTTGCTTTTATAGGCTTGTATACAGGAGACATAATTTTGTGTCCTCTAATTTGACGATTAAAATAGTCAAAGCCTTCAAAAAAGTCAAAAAAAAATGGAATTATTCCCTTATAATAACTTCCGTCGGTATATAACTTGGAGAAAGAATAGCATGAGCATGAAACATGGAACATGTTATAAAATTTTATTTATAATATTTATTTCATTTATTTTTATAATATAAAAATTTGAAAAGATCCATTAAAAAAGTTCATTCCTTCCAACTGCGTTTATGTGTATGTCAAAATCTAAGATTTGCTCTGATTAATAAAACCATTTCTTTTATAGATTTTCCTAAAATTTTGTTACAGTTTGATGGCCTTTTCAACTGATTATGCATTATTCGGTATCCTACGGATGTGGCAAAGTTTTTCATCCGTAAAATTCGAGTTCTTATTCCACAAAAGAGACAAACCTGTCTTAGAACACTCGAGGTTAAGGACATAATACACTGGCCTAACACAATAATTGCTTGGATTGTAATTCAAGCCGAGCCAACGTACAACTGTCGTCGCATTTTTTTCCAGAGGGCAGCGCCAAATTCTGGTATCGATCCTAATTCCAGGATTTATCGTCTGTTTATTTTAGCACTAATCTCACTTGCTCTTGAAATTAGAGAGATTCCATTGAGTGAAACTTTCCAATGTTGCAGTAAAAGAAAGAATAATTCTGAGGAATGACTGAATACTGACGGTATGTTAGAAGAGATTGCTGAACTACTGAGTGCTCAGAAATCTCAGAGCTATCAACCTTGTGCATGCAACATAAGCACAGGGATGCTGCTGCTGCTACAATGAACGAAGAAGCTGAATAAAGAATTCGGCGATAGGATCCGATCTTCTGGCTGCATACTTTGAGTCTCAGCACAGGAAGATTTCACATAAGTGGAAAGAATGTATGGTAATCCCATTGCACAATATTAGTGAAAAGACTGATGAATCTAATTACAGATCTATCACAATCTCTGAATTGATAGTGAAAATTTTAGAAAAATTGGCAAAATCCCACATGCAGAAATGGGTTGACTGAGATTCTATGCTTTGCAATGTACAGCATGGATTGATTAAAATAAGCTTATGTTTACGTAGCTCACAGTTTATAATAATGCTACAGTTTTGGTAGACAAGGGAAATAGTCGAATGATACTTTCGAACTCTGTCTAAGCTTTTGACAGGATGTTGTTGTCATGGAAGGATGTTGAATTAGTTACAGGATATAGGACTGGATTAAAAGGATGGCTAACTGAAGATATTAAAATGTGCTGTGGGGAGGATGTGGGTCTGCAAGATTTAAGATGGCGAGTGATGTGACGTAGGAGCCCTTCGTTCATTGTTATTTAGTCTTTATGCACTGGTTTCTTTAAGCTAAGAAAGAACTGCGTTTTTACCTGAATCTGAAAAAGTCTTCATGCATGCAGCCAAATGTGGTCATAAATTTATTGCCGGCATATAATAAATTATTTTATACAAAAAATGTATTAGAAATTTTATACAAATTAAATTGCATTTTTGGCAAAAACTACGAATTTTCTCAGGACGTAGTTAAGGAATGGATGTGCAGTGCTTATAGAAAAGTATGCAGAGAGACATTTCAGACTGAAATATGTCCACCCGAGCTACAATGCAGCTTTCACAACCTCGTACCATGCTTAGTACCAAGCGATTCAGGTGTTTTCCAGACAAACTGGCCCTCATCGAGAGAAAGGATAAGGCCCAACACCCGTATCTGTCCATTTCCGATACATTCTCGCCATCGTAAGCAGAACCACTTTCACGCCAGATCAGGTGTCATCAAGAATCGGAGGAAAAGCTAAAACGACTCTCATCTGTAAAGAATACATTAGTTCATTGGTGTTTTGTCCAATTTTTATGGACACACCACCACTGATGAGCTGTGGATAAAGGGATGCAAGGCCTTCATGCATATAGTCATACTTGTCGCAGACATCTTGCACATATATATCCGCGTACCTCTGTTTGGGAGCCGACTTGCAAACTGACCTGCGGTGGTGCGTCGATTACGTTTGCTGTTATAACCAGAAATCTATCTTCATGCTTCGTGGTAAAGTGAGGGTGACTTCCTGGCAATATCAGTAATTCTGCATCCTTCTTCAAGCTTTCCAATAATTCTTCCCTGCATGAAATCATCTAGATTATGTCTTTAAGACGTTACAAGTCATTCAACTTTGCTACTGGATTCCTTCACGAAAAGAGCTTCCTTCAAACACAAAAGCCTTTAGCCTTTGATCCTGTTGAGTGCCACCAGGTGATCCCTTTGCTTGCGATTTCACAATCTGAATGTGTACTCGTTTTCTGCTTGAAATTGTCAGTTGCACAATTGGCACAAGTTGATTCTTTTGAATTTGCCGTTGTAATCTTCAAAAATAGCATTCGCCCTTAGGTTTTGGGAATCAGTGTATTAATGACATAATAATAATAATAATAATAATAATAATAATTATTATTATTATTATTATTATTATTATTATTATTATTATTATTATTATTATTATTATTATTATTATTATTATTATTATTATTATTATTATTAATGATAGTCTCCGGCCAGCTATCTCTGATGATTGGCCTAAAACGGCCACATGTGCTCCCTATAAGGAAATAGAAAGCATTAGCCGATGATTTATTAAAACTCGCATTTCAGACAATAATACATAGTATTAAAAGTTAAGGGGCACAAGGTGTATTTAGTTGTCTACTGTGCTCTCTTTCTCAGATGCCAATTGAAATCATTGATAGTCTTGAGCTAGGTATGTGTGATTGGCTAAGGATGGAGTCAATTGCCCCTCTCCTGCAGAATCTAAAATTTAGTTAAGACTAAACTGCATTGCCAATACCCTTTAGGTAAAAAAGGCATTAGTTGATTTATTTTATTTATATAATTATAAGAAATCTTCCAAGTTTATGTTCACAAGTGACAATCAGGCATTGTATTATTGCTTTCACACACATTAACAACCACTTTGAAGTTTTCCGAAAACGACTTTTATAGTTTTTTTTTTTCTATTTCCCGAATAACCATAAGAATACCTTTACTCAAACCCTACTCATGTAATAAATTATAACAATCATAATTCTCACCCTTTCTAAAGCAATCTTCAGCATCCTTCCTCGAAGATGGATACGTGAAGAAAATATTTGCCGAGTAGTATCGAATCCTCCTTTCAAAGTCCAACTGTTAACTTCTGCAAGAACGAAACTGGAAGAGGTGCTGTTAAAGATGACGATATACACGTCATATCCCTCTGTGATGTTGTTTTTCTTCGCAACAGCCAAATTCAATTCTCTGTGGATTGTTAAAGCAGTTGGGACCGACGCTCTTGGCTGCTCCATGACAAGTAACCAATAGACATTAGGAGCCCATAGATTAGGAAAATCTCTTATCTGGAAATAAAGATGGCTGATAAACATATATCATTATCATTATTATTTATATTATTGTTTAATTGATATTATTTATATTAAAATTTTATTTAACTCCGCTCCCTTTCAGATATTTGTTTTCAATGTCTGTTACTACTTTGTAAAGTGAAATTCGGAATTTTCAAAATTCAGAAAGTTAATTGGTCTGCTCGCACTGAGTCAGGGTCAACACAAAAAGTAAACAACCAACTGAGAAATTGCATTCTTTATCAAACAACCTACAGTTATCTCATGTCTCCATCCCTCTTTTTACATCGCGATTTCGATCTTGTTTTCAGTCTTTTCTCCGCCACTTCGTTCCTTTAGGCATAGACAAGCTAGTTTCTCATTAGCACTTCTTTCTACTGCAGTCACTTTCCAGCTATCTACACTCACGAAGGCTTTTTTTTAATAAACATTTTTCCTTTTAGTTGTCACATCACGAAAGTACTTCGTAACATTTCTCTCAGTCTGCTCAGCTAGCTTCCTCTCATAACCCGATTTTATTTTCCCTTTCTAATGTCTGTTAGTCCGTTCCTAATACTGCTCACATAAACATCTAAACTCTAAATCACTAAACGACTCATTTTGTGCATGTCTTTGTTCTTTCCATCACCTGTACATACATACTCGACGAACCCCAACTCTGTGAATAGTCTAACATTGCTCACAGAAATATTCATACTTTTCGCTCTTTTCCCATGTGCTATTTATGTCTTTCCTGGAAAAATATTGCTGTCAAAGTTTGACATAATTTCCTGCTCTGTATTTCTACATGCAACCTTTCCTAACCTCCACACGTCCATCTGCCGCATTCGACTGCATGGTCGCTTTAACTGCAGGTTCGATGGGTACCTAATTTACAGTTACACCCTTCTATGTTTGCACCAAATTAATTTTGCACATACCTTTTGACCTCGTTGGCAGAATGAATAGTAGCATCACTTCTCTCCAAGGCAACAAATTATGGGTTCTAATCCCGTGTATGTGGAGAAGGGAAGGGTTGTTTTGTAAAGATCTTTAGGTGGAAGATGATTTTCATCGGCCGGTTATGAGTCCACCACCCTTATTATTGGAGACAAAGTGGTTTGAAAAATTTTCATGTCTGGTCAGAGCCCCCTTTCAGTTTATGATACCCCAGCCAGTAAACAGTGCACTATAGATTATTTATTACTTTCATAGCTGGGATTTCCATAAAAAAAATGATCAAAATGACTCCCTTCTTTTATTCATGTAAGTTTGATAATTATTAATTATTTAATGTCTTATTAATAATACAAATTAAATTTTAATAAAAAGGCATTAACGGATTTATTTATTTAATAATATTTAAACATATTATTTAATTATCCGTTAAAAATGATCAATATTTTTTAAAATTTCTGCAATTATTATTATTATTATTATTATTATTATTATTATTATTATTATTATTATTATTATTATTATTATTTTATATTCAGTTGACAGAGTTCACAGTCAAAAGTAACAAGAAACTGAAACAGCATAATGAAATCTCTAACTGGCAAATGAGTCCAATTCGGGTCTTATCCAAAGGCCTAGAATTTGACTAGATATCATTGTAAATGTGAGATGTACTTAAAAGAATCACAAAAAAAAGAAAAGTCCAAGTCACAACAGCTTAATATCAAGAAGTAGAGTAAACATCAATAAGCCTGATAAGAAATGTCATGTGATATGCAAACCTAAAACAAGTCTCGGTAGCATTAAAATTGGCAGACCAAGGGACAGAACAAAGTGAACGAACGTTAAAGTCTGGCACTGCTCGTAGGCAAAGAATATTAAGGATATAATATAATAAATACACAGTGAATCTATTCAACTATATAATTAAAATATATAATTTTCCCAATACACAGAACATCGGGATTTAAATGAAAATCGGTAATTTCCTAATTGCTATTTCCGTCTTTAAGTAAATACACAATGCTAGCGCAATGTCCACAAATTCTCCAGTCTCAAAATACTAATATTGATAAGTTCATTGTCACTAACACAGACAACGAAAAGCTTTAGAATTAAAAGATATAATGTCTAACGTACCTGAGAAGTTAGCTGGGAAGATTTATTATTCTTGTATTACCCACATATGTCCAGATATGTCGCCCTGCTTTGTAAGAGATGAGCCTCTTATATGTATGTCTACTCTGATTTTAAAGTCCCATGATATCTTGGCATTGCCATTTTCAAAAACGTTTGCAACTTTTTTGTAACTGTGTTCTCAAAAGATTTTGCAAGTTGGAAAATCATATTTATTGCAGAAGCTTCGGTGTGCAGCTTTTGCTGCCCGATCCTACCTTTACTCATAGTCTGTATCGGCAATCTTGCTGCAAGACCTAATTAGATGGACCACCATGTCTTCTAAATTACAGATTCGGCATTTGCTATCTTTACATATCTTTTCAATCTTCGCCTTTATTCTATTCGTTTGTAGTGCTTGGTCTTTAAGCAGCTAGAAGCAGACCTTCGGATTTTTTCCCTGCTGCCCTGCTGAAGCCATTACCAAATTAAGCGATTTTTTTACAGAAGGAAACACCGGAAAACGCAGGTTTTTCCTTCTGTAAATTGACCGTAGAACCTATACTGTTGAAAACAATAACATACTATGTTAGGGGGGTTATGAACCACGAGATGGCGGCACTTGTTTTCCGTCTTTAAACCGGATGCCACTTAAAATTAATGATAGTCTTAGGCCAGCTGTCTGTGACTGGCTACGAGTAAACACTGAACTTCCCATTCGATCTTCAAAATTAGATAAAGCTATTTTTTCATTTATTTATATTGTATTCAATTATTTTGCATTGATAATTGCACATTGAAACCCAATTTGTGTGTAAATTCTACGACTAAAGCTAACAGAAATGATTTTCAAATCATGTTGATGCATTGCCGCATATAGGGCCACCCTGTCTGTAAGAGGCGCTTTTGTTCAAAGTTATATTTCAACGCCCCGATAAAATAAAACTTGCAAATTAAAATGAAATGAATTTCAAGAAATTTTATTTATTCAGTATAGAAATATAAGAAGATGTAAACATAAAAATAGAGAATCTCAAAAAAAAATTTTTTTTTCAATTATTACAAAAAAAAATCACAACATAATTCAAACCTGCTGGTTGTTGTTGAGTTTATTGTACATTTTTTATCGCCTTACTGTTTATTTTAAGCCGTGCAATCTATGAAGTAAAGTTTTACTTAATGAATAAAGGCATTGTATAAAAAATTACTATTATTTATCGTCTTGAAATTGCGCTTCTTCTGATCAGGTGCCTATGTACGGGCATAACCTGCACACTGGGCAATCCTGGCCGCATACATGTACTGCAAACACATGAGTAACAGAGCGTGATTAATGGGTGAAGAGATGAAAGTCGATTTATGTGATATTCGAGTTACTTGAAGTTTGAACGTAACACTTACGTAAGTCAGAGACTGTTTATATATATATATATATATATATATATATATATATATTTTTTTTTTTTACTGAATGGTACTCTGTTAGATAACCGATTTCTTTTGTAATCGCCAAGAAATTAATTTTGGTGTAATCCTTCAACCATAATGCATGCTCAAAAGGAAGTGCGTTTTGTATTATGGGATATTATGGCAATTGAGGTGAAGTCATTAGCCTCCCTGTTGTGAAGATACTTCAAGCTCAAACTTGTTTGCTTCCACTTATATAAAGGATTAAGCAAGAATAAAGTTTCATAGCAGCCATAATTTACTTTGTAAGAAAGTGAAAAAAATTCAACAAATTTGTTGACACACTCTCTCTCTCTCTCTCTCTCTCTCTCTCTCTCTCTCTCTCTCTCTCTCTCTTCGTATTTTTAATTTCAGTATGATATTACATAAAGCAATTTTGACGATCGCTGTGTGATACATCGTCCCTGTTTTCAGCATGCTTCTCAATATTTTAAGTAAAACACTGAAATCATGTAGATAAAAATAACTCAATATTATTACCGTTTCTGTAAAAACTTTGAGATTTAGTTTCAGCTTGCAGACGACAGCTGTACGGAAATAATGCTTTGGAAGATTTTTTGCAATCGTCTGCTTAATAGCAGACTGGAGTAATAATTGCCGACTGTAAGTATTCCTTTGATTATCAAAAAATAAGGTGATGGCGATGTTTTTATTATGAAATGCGTCGAGAGTTTCGTCTTCCAGTCCTGTAAATAGACAAAAAAAAAGTTGTAATATTATCTTTATCAATCGCTTCCTCCCCCCATAAGTTTTAACGCAAAATCATTAAAATAGCAGCTTATTATTTATTTATTTGTGTATTATTATTATTTATTATTATTATTTATTTATTTATTTATTTATTTATTTATTATTATTTATTTATTTATTTATTTATTTATTTATTTATTTATTTATTTATTTATTTATTATTATTATTATTTTTTTTTTTAATTTAGGACGACAAAATAGTGCTTGCCTAGGGGTGGCACATACCCTAACAACGGTCCTGCGAAGAAATATTCTAGGGGAAATGAAATCCGGAGAACTAGGTCATACTTGCGATCATCAAGAGCATGGATGAAGAGTGGGTGCCCACTATTGGGAGGTAGCCTGTCTCAAGGCGGGGTTTAATAAAGGTGCTCGTTCAGCCATATTGCGGTAGGTTACGTCGCTACGCTAACAATTCCTGTTAGCGTAGAAAGTGAGGAAAAACGTTTTCCAAAGCTTAAACGGATTAAAAATTATCTGCGAACAGCAATGACCCAAGAAATATTGGTTGGTCTAGCAACTATATCGATAGAGACAGACACAGCTTATAATTTAAATTTAGAAGAGCTTAAAAACTGTTTTATTGTGCGATATCCCCATAGAATAAATATTTAATTAATATTATTATGTAATTATTTTGCATTAATGTTTCTCTTGTAATAAAAAGGAAACAGCAACTGGAGACTTTCTTATATTTTTGTCTTATAATCCATCAGGGGCGATATTTAATTGTTTGGCTCAGGACGCGACTAATCTGCAACAGCCTTGCCTGTGTCTATTATTTTTCCCCGTATCTTTCCACTTTTAGAGCACTAACTCGCCAACTGAGGTGGGGGAAGGGATATCTTCAACCTCTATCTCGCAGATGTAATGTTTCAGCCTTGTGTCTCTTCTGTAGGAATTTCCATGGTCAGTGCTCCAGTGAATTGGCAAACATCATTCCTCCACTTGCTGTCAGGCCTATTTAAATAAGAGCAGCTGCTATCCAACATCCCTTTCCAGTACAACTGCACAGTCATAGAACCTGCTTCTCCTCTTCCTCATTTATTCCACCTACTTCTGTCTTATGGAACAGCCTTCCTCGTAATTCCTTTCACAACAATTTCGATCTACAGCTCTTTAAAGAGAATGTCAATAGATTTCTTCTTTCTCAACCCTCATCTGCACCTCACACACGGCACTGATGTGTTATAGGTTTTTGTACCCTTGTGTATGGGATAACTATTTAAAAAATACTGTTTGATATGTTGTTTGATAGCTTTTTGGTCTACTGTAGTGTGTTGTATCACAATCGAACCATGGGAGGGATATCCCAGGAGTGAACTTACTGTTTGAAGATTCCAACGAGTCGGATAGCACTGGAGAGTCTAAAATATCAGCTAACGCCTTTTATTCCCTTATAGGGAGTAGGCGATGCCGTTTTAGCCCTATCTCACTTTTGGAGACTGCATAGGCAGTTCAATCTCCACTGGTAGCCAATCAGAGATTGATGGTCCAAGGCTATCACTAATATAAGGGGAAGGTGGTGAAGAGATGGCTAATAAGTGCCGCCATCTCGTGGTCCATAACCCTACCACGATGTATTTGTAAAGTCTGAAATAGTGTGGGTTCTATGGTCGATTTGGTTGGTTTACAGGACGAAAAACATGAGTTTCCGGAGAAAATATCCGCTTGTCCGTACAAGAGATTGACTAATTCGTCGGTCGTAAAAAGACTTAGAAAAACTTCCTCTCTGCGACTAGACTTGAACTCACAACGCTCTTTCTTCAGGCGACTGCCTAGCTCTGAGGAGTGCAGATATTTTTCTCATACTCGCTTTGTATCAGTATATTAGTAAGAAACTGAAGTGTTGTGTCTATCTTATCTTCATCATTAATAAGATAGTCAGCATTGGCTCAAGAATTGAAATTATGCCTAATTTCAGAAGTTCGTAATTGTATATGAAACAGAGTAACGTATTGATTTCTTATAGATCGAAATTCCTATATTTTATAGATTTTTTTTTTTTAGTTTTACGAAATATGTTGATGAAAGTCAGGGATAGAATTTAATTTAGTAGTAATTTTTTTGAACCATCTCAACAACTAATACAGTTGTTTGGATACTGGTTGTTGAGATGGCTCAGGCAATGTTTAGGAGAATGCTGACCATGGCGCCGCATTTAAAATCTATTTCTTAATGTGGTTTAAATGTCTTCGTATGGATGTTATCACACGTTTCAGAACCAGGAGTTTCTGTTTTAGTCACTTTAGTAAAGTCAAAAATTGGTACATTGGTAAATAGCAGACCAAATTAAATCTTGTTACAATGTCTTGAGGAGAGAGAGATATAGTTCAATGAAAACACGAAGGATTTCAATTTTTTTTTTTTAATTAATGAGTATGTCTTTCCTGTTAGACCATCAATAACGTTTTTAAGTGGTCTGATAGTTTATGATTGATCCTTTCCACGACTGACATTAAGGTTTTTTAATAAGTTATTTAATTGGACAACCTGATCTCCTTAAATTCTTAAATATAGTTGACACAAGTGAATAAATAAAGTAAATGAATAAATGAAATAAATATTCCGATAATGTTGATATTTACCTTCGTTCTCATCAATGATAATCACCCAGTTCCATTTCTTTTCGTGGTCTAACAGATCTCTCAAGAATAAGTGGTCTATATCTCTGGACTGATTAAGGCAGTGTATTGTGTCTGAAATGGAATCAAACAAGTGAATAGAGCTTCCTAAAATTCTTAGCACAGTAAATACCAGCACACGGCATCACACTTTGTTTTAGAATCATCAATTACAACGTTAACACGCGGGATACATTGCATGATATGCATTATTATACACTGCAAACTATGTAAAGATTCAAATTATATACAAGGAAAATCGAACCCCTTTTGCGAATTTTTACACTTTTTTATCCTAAAAATTCATAAAATTGCAATCGTAGTTAAAACCTTTCTTGAACAATTAGAACATTAACCAATAAAACATTTCTTAACAGCAAGCAATTCGATCTCTTGCGATACTGTGCCTCGATATGTTCTTGATTCTTGATAGCGACAAAATTCAAGATGGCACTGATTTGCTCCTGTTTGCTTGCTCAAGAAGGCGCTGTTTCTTATTTTTACTTAATACTGGACTGATATGTCTGATCTGGCTCTTGATGGATGAACATCTGTTTCTTGCAGGACAGCATACACTCGCTCTACTTATTGGGAAGAGGATTGACAGCACAGCGTTCTGTAACCATCTCAAAATTCCAGGCTAATATGGCTTTGTTCTGAATCGATTTCTTACTGTGTAGCGAACTGCTGCTAAACTGAGATGAAGCAGATCTGCTTTTCAAATCAGTTCATTTAAGGAAATGTTTGTCCTAAAAAGTACCAAATAATTTCTACAATCATGAAGATGACTGCATAATTTGGAAGACTGAGATCGGCCACCAATCTACTGGGATTTGTGGTTCAGTTGACTCTTCCTAATTGTATAAGAATAGTATAATAATCTAGAATAATGAGATTTATACTAATACTTTGAATACACAACTGTTCGTTAATGATTGTCCAGCGAAAGTTATCTGCCATGTTTTAAAGTGAGGCAAATCCCTGATATGCCTATCTTTTTTATGCAGTCATCATTGTATGTAAAGAAATTATGACAACAATAAATATCCTGTACACATACCGGTTATTGAATTAGAAACCGTTATGCAGATGTAGGTAAACTTAACTCACGCAGCGTAGAAGCAAAATACTTGATCACTACGTGTTCTAGACAAGTATATAAGAATGCTGCTAATCAGTAATCGTCAATTGTGTTGATCACAATGGGAAAAACAAAGGATCTTTCGGAGTTTGCTGAAAGGCTTATTGTGGATTCCCGTCTAGCTGGAGGCGCGATTTTGAAATCAGGAGACCTGATTAGTTTCTCAAAAAAGGTGAGATATCTCCAGTGCTTAATCAGTGGGAAAATAACCCGCATTGCTCGTCTAAGAGGCATGTCTATGGTCCTAAGACAGTCTGTCAAAATGTGACAATCACTAAGTGATTGTCACTTAGCACTAAGTGACAATCACTTAGTGCTAAGTAGGATAAAAGTGGATATCGAATTGAACAGAACCCTATGTCAAAAGTTTCAAAGTTGAGCAGGTTTTACAGACAAACTGTAGACTCAATTATACAAACATTATTAAAGAAAGAATGAAACAGTTCGAAAACAAGAAATAAACTTTGGAGTCTCGGTTGCAAACTCCGAAGAAAGCATTGATTTATTCAGCTAGGAAGGCATGTGATGAAGTTATCTGCAAGGATACAAAAAAAAAAAAAAAAGAAGAAGAAGAACGCCATGGTGGACATAAGAAGTTAAAGAAGAAAGCATACCGAAAGTTCCTAGCAAATAATTAGGCAGATGCCCTAAAAGAATACAGAGAAGAAAAAATGTAAGGGAGCTAAGGTATGTGTAAAAGTAGCTAAACAAAAGTCATGGGAAGACTAGTAAGAGTATGGAAAATAAATATCACGAAGATGGCAAAATGTTCTGAAGACCATTGAAAAAACTTAGAAATCGAGGAATGAGTACTAAAAAGGAATCAAAGATGATAATAGTGACATAAAAACTGAAGATAAGGATTCGGCAGATGCCCTAAAAGAATACAGAGAAGAAAAAATGTAAGGGAGCTAAGGTTTGTGTAAAATACGCTGTCAATTCCTTAAATATTAGTTATCATGTTTAACCAGCGTATAAGCCTCTCAACAAGAAGAATGAAGATAAGGATATTTTAGATCTCTGGAGTAATTACTTTTAAAGACAGTTAAACGAACCAAGAAGTGATAGAACTATACTAGAAAATTTTCAAGAGTAATGCAAAGAGGATTACATATCAATACTTGAGGTAGAAAAAGCCATCAAAACGTTAAAATGTAGAAAAGCAGCTGAAATAGATAATATTCGACCAGAAATGCTAAAGTATGGACATAGAAAAGTTTGCGGT
Source organism: Typopeltis vanoorti (assembly GCF_054136105.1). Lineage (NCBI taxonomy): Eukaryota > Metazoa > Arthropoda > Arachnida > Uropygi > Thelyphonidae > Typopeltis > Typopeltis vanoorti. The sequence continues at coordinate 13,296,747 of NC_143556.1, forward strand.
TGCTACAGTACATAATTCAGAGGGCCCAGTCAGAAGGTCGAATTTCCGATGAATGGAATCGAGCTCTCATAATACCCATCTATAAATGAGGGAATAAAGCTGAATGTGAGAATTGCAAAGGAATTTCTCTGCTGAATGTTCCAAGCAAGATAGCATACTTGAAAAGAGGTTGACAAAGACGGTGGAGAAAATAGGAGAAAAGCAAGCTGGATTCAGGACAAATAGTAGCTGTCAGAATCAGATTATTAATTTAAGAGAAATAGTTGAGAAATTGTGCGAATATGATAAGTATCTGTACTTAAGTTTTGTCGATCTGGAAAAGGCATACGATACTTAAGGTGCCTAGAGAAAAACTTTCAAAACACTACAATTCTATGGGGTGAATGGAACATTATAAAGAGCAATACATAGTTAATTAAAGTTGTCAGTCAGTAGTTAGAATGGAAGGAAATAGAAGACAGTTTGATGTGAAATAAGGGGTAAGAAAAGGATGCTCATTATCGCCATTCTTATTCATCATCTATATGGATCATTATGAAAGAAAGTGGCATCAAGCCTGATATTAGAATTGGAGATGTCAAACGTAGCTCTTCGCTTCATGCAGATGATGTACTCTTAAACTCATCTAGTGCACGCCTTCAGGATTCTCTAACTAAATTGAATAGTAGCTATAACAAATTTGGCATGAAAATCCGCAATAAAAAGACCAAAGCTGTGAAAATAAGCAAGAATATAGAAAACTTCAGCTGCATTCTGATTGGAGATCCTGTAGAACGAGTAAAATATTTCAGTTATTTAAACAGAGTTTTTAGTGAAGATGACAGGTTAAATCTGAAAACAGACAGCAGAATAAGCACAGCTGGTATTTAGTTGACTTTCCACATATGTTGGGAAACCAGCTAAAGAAATTAATTTGGAATAAGAGAGAAATTAGTCAAACCACTTAAATAGCAGCGTACCAGAATTTATTTATGAATATTAGGTTAGAAAGAAAACACTTGTTCAACGTAGCTACCACTTGGATCTAAAAGCAGAAGTGCATGACAACAATGTTCGAAAACAGTTGCATGGCCGCATTCTGAATGGAGTACCTACATAACAAGTATAGTTCACCCACCGTTTGTAGGTCCCTGCTTCGCGTCTTTCCAAGAATAGTCGATTCATGCTGAATGGGAGAAAGAAATGAAGGACGTCCGCATTGGTCGCCAACACACGAAATCACGTGCTTTATAGGTAAAATTTTCCAACTGTTATAGAAGCAACATAGTTAACTACAATAATTATAAAAGAGAAGTTAATTTTCCGACCGGTAATAATAAACAACTCATCCCACATACGGACTGATTACCTTAATATCGGAATGGATTCTCCTTTTTCTGAGATGCGCAGAAGTGTCGAAGGATCTCTAATCGGTGGGCGAACTATAAAACATTTCAGCTGTTTAGGCACAGTGTTTAGTAAAGATGGCAAATTAAAATTTAGAATAGAGAACAGAATAAGCAAATCTGGTAAGGTGGGGAGCTAGTTGGATAAATTCATATGGAATAAGAGAGAAATTAGTCAAAACAATAAATTAGCTGTATACAAGACTGTGTTCAAACCAGTTTTAACTTGTGGATCTGAGTGCTGGGTCAGAGGTAAAGCACTTGACCAAAGACCACAGATATGAGAAAAATTCTGAGAAAAATTAGGGGCGTGAACAGATGGCATTAATAGCAGAATCACATTACAAATGAAGATATTAGAAAGGAACTTGATGTTATTAGCCTTCAAGAATGCGTCAGCAGAGCTAATCTAAAGTGGTATGGCCACTTCAATAGTATGTGTGAGGAAAGGTTAGCAAACTCACAACATTTTGTCCAAGTATCACTTAGCACTTCTGAAGATATACTGATCCTTGGTTGAAGGAGGAAAACCTCAATAAAAATCAATAAAACAACAAGCAATTGGTTGAAATGTGGACGACACATTTTTGCTTCAACTGACAAAAATAGCAAGGAAAGTAGAAGCAATAAAACTATTGTTGTTCACTTCACCTTTTATTACTGGTCATTCTGCCGCTAAAAAAAATTATCGTGGCAGCAGAATGCTCATGGAAGGAACATTCTGCCACCATTTGTTAGTTTTTTAAGGTATTCATTTTATTTCAATAATTTTTACTTTCTTATTCAATTTTAATTTGTTTTGTTTAGATAATTAAAAAATATATAATTATATTCGTTAATTTAAGTCTGTCTGGGGACCACCTGTCCCATGATCGCGGACCACAGGTTATGAAACATTGCTATTTTTCACTTTCTGCTTGGGAATCCTGATTCGTTATTATCAGGTGCGGTTTCGTATACTATTCAGCAGCCGGCCTACGGAGATCGGCTTTACTACTATAATTTTCGAATAGAGAAATTTATAAGTACTTGCATCGTAAGTGGCATGTCCTTTAAGAGAAATAACCTGCACTGCATATGAAAAGAGGAAGGGAACAGACTTACTTTTACGTGGACTAAATATTTTATATGTAATTGTTGATTTTATTCATTTAAAAATATATAAAAACGTCTTGGTTAATATCATTAAATGACGAGCAGAATAACCTGCCATTCGAAGAATCATGATACGGATATCGATTCTCTTCAATTCCCTAAGCATAGTTCGGTGAATTATGGGTCGGAAACATCATTGTCATCATCATCATCATCAATTTCCTGGTATGTATCCTCAAAGGGTGCTCAGTCTATTATGACAGCACGACATGAATAACCCCAGTATTCATATATTTTTGGAGAACGTTTTTCAATAATGGAAAAGTGGCTTAGAACTAGGACTTTGAAAAGAAAGGCAAATGAAACAGGTGCTGCTAACCCTAATTGTGATGTACGTGTTGTAACGGAGAGTTAATCTGATACTATTAAAGTAGAAGAAACGAGCAGTTCAAAGAAAAATACAGCAGGAAATATAACAGTTCATATTTGGAATTCGGGTTTACTTGGTGTGGAGATGAAAGTGAACAGAAACCTCAATGGGTTTTGTGTTATGAAGTTTGTCGAACGAGTGCATGAGACCTGCGAAATTCCGACGACATTTAGAAACTACACATTGTGATGTGAAAAATAAGCCAATTGGATTTTTTTCAGCGATGCTTAGGGACATTAAATCATATGAAAGATATTGTTTCGGCCATGGTTTCGATTAATAGCAAGGCACTAGAAGCATCCTATCTCTTAGTTTGCGCATAGCGAAAACAGGGAAACCTCATTCTATCGGGGAAAATTTGCTACTTCCAGCTGTAAAAGATGTGGTAAAAACGATGTTCGGCAACAAGTTACTAAAAGATCTTGATCTGATTCCTCTTTCAATGACACTGTCGGTCGCAGAATTAATCATATGACAGGTGACATAGAATCTCAATCAAAAGAGTTAAGAAGAGCCCTTATTACGCTTTACAAATAAACTACTGATGTTACAGATGATGCGCAGTTAATGTGCTACGTAAGATATGCGCGTGATAACAAGATTCATGATGATATCCTGTTTTGTAGAACTTTGCCATCCCGAACAATTGGAGAAGAAATATTTCATACTCTCAACAATTACCTAATACAAAAAGGGATCCAGTGGGGAAAATGTATGGGCTTCTGTTCGGATGGAACTCGCGCCCTTACAGGCAGGCACAGTGAGTTTGTTTCTAAGGCAAGGAAGTAGCTCCGGATATGAATCGGGTATATTGTTTCATACATAGGGAAAGGTTGACCTCCAAAGGAATGCCACCAGAATTTAAAACTGGGATATACAACGCTGTAAAGCTAGTTAATTTTATTGACGCTCGAACGTTAAATAACAGGTTATTTTCACCACTCTGCGATGAAATGGGCAGTGAATATGTAAACTTTTGTTTCATTCTGAAATTCCCTGGCTTTCCAGGGTAAAAGTACTAACAAGTTTATTTCAATTAGGGCACGAAGTTTTATTGTTTGTAAATGAATGTAATTCTCATTTTGCATCACTCCTTGTTGAGGAAGCATGGTTATCAACACTATCCTATCTTTCAGACATTTTTTTCGAAATTAAATGAACTAAATATCTCCCTTCAGGGAAATTCTTTAACTGTTCTTGATACCTACGACAAAATAAATTCATTCGAGAAAAAATTGGTCTTATGGATTAGTTATGTAAAAGACAGACAATTTGCACCTTTTCCAACATTAGAATCCTTTTTACTGGAAAATGATATTTTTGTTTGTTCTGAGTTTCTGGAAAGAGTTTGTGACCACCTCAAAACTCTGAAACAGAATTTTGAAACATATTTTCTGAATAACTTTTATGAGGAATTTCTGTGGGTTCTCGATCCATTTCAGGCTTGCAGTCACGAGAACGACCTTCCGTTATCGAAAATAGAACAGTTAATTGAGTTTTCAAGTGACAGCGGACTTAAACTGCAGTTCCGTGATCTTGGTTTGGCTCGATTTTGGATCTCGCCTTCAGTGAGAAGTGAATTTCCAGAATTATCTGAAGAAGCACTGAAAATCGTCATGCAGTTTTCTACAACCTATCCTTGTGAGAAAGGATTTCCATTGCTCCTTCAAATAAAAATAAAATACAGAATTCGTCTTAGTGTGTGTGCCGATCGATCTTCTACTGACGTTGACCAATATTCAGCCAGATATCCAGCAATTCTGCAAGGATCGAGAAGCTCGACCATCTCATTAAAAGCAAGTTGGAGTTAACAAGGAGATAGTGGACTCAAACCTGGAGATAACAAGGAATCGCCTTACAATACAAACCAGAAATGCAAAAAGAAGCTACTACAGAGACAAACTAACCTCTGCACAAAACAACATGAAACAAACCTGGCATCTGATCAATGAGATGCTAGATGGTGTTCCCAACACCACCGTCTCCGAAACCATAAAACACAGCTTCATGAAAGATTCAAAACCTATCCAACAACTACCAAATCACTTTAACCAATACTTTGCAGACTCCAACCAAGAACTGCACAGAAATATTCCGCCAATCACAAAACGTGACCCTCGACTTGGACCACAATCAAAAGAGACATTATGGTTCTCAACCATAAAAGAAGCAGAACTTCTCTATGTAATACATCAAATCAGACCAAACAAAGCGCAGGGATTGATGGTATAAGACCTAAAGATATAAAGCAACATGCAACTAGTTTAAGTCCTATCCTACTAAAATTAATAAATAAAATATTTTAAACAGGGACAGATACCAAGTATGCTAAAGATCGCCATAATCACACCCATATACAAACATGGAAAAAGAAATTTAATCAGCAATTATAGACACATAGCAACATTACCAATTATCAATCAAATTATGGAGCGGATCATACTGAAGAAACTCACAGCATACACAGAGACCTTTCACATTATCCCCAAAACACAATATGGTTTTCAGAAAAAGAAGGGAACAACATCTCTCTTGGAAGACTTTACAGACGTAATTAATACCGCCTTAGACAAAAACAAAATTGCCATGGTAGTCTTTATTGATCTAACTAAAGCATTCGATACACTCACACATCAAACCTTGTTAGAAAAGCTGAGGCATGTTGGAATAGACGGGCCTCTTCACAGGTGGTTTACAAACTACCTTCAAAATAGAAAGCATATCACATGTATCGTGTCAAACCGAAGCAGAGAGCTACCAGTAACCTGTGGAGTACCACAAGGAGCTGTACTCTCCCCAACTCTATTCAACATTTACACGCACGATATTAATCAGCTACCACTCAAAGGTAAGATATTCCAATACGCAGAAGATACAGCTATAATATCCATCCATAATAACGCAAGCATAGCCCAAACAAATATGCAACATGACATAAATCTGATCATAGACTGGCTCACGAAAAACTCCATACACCTAAACTCAGAAAAGACAAAATTAATGATATTCAGAAATCCACTGACTCGACCAGTTGATAACAAATATATAACCATCCAACATCCACTTTCCAACATAAAAAACACAGAGAACAGCAAAACCACTACAATCACTCAGGTTGAAACAATACGATACCTTGGAATTTACTTCGATGCAGATATGAACTGGAATAGCCACATAAACCATCTACACAACAAACTCTGAACAATAAGCGGCAAACTCTACAGGTTAAAAGACATAGTTCCCATACTCCTAAAAACACTAATATACAAAGCACTATGCCAACATATACTAAGATACGCTATAACAACATATGATTTCTGTGCACCCTACATATTAAATAGATTAATGTGGCTACAATACAAAATGATAAAACTGATCTTTTGGGAACAAAGAGAAAATAACAACTTTATATATACTGCAATGTCAGAACACAAAATACTGACAGCAAAACATTTATGTCACTATGCAGCTTTGCTAAAACATTATTTCGATGACAACTACAGGACAGTCAGAAATACATACCATATAACAAGACCTCAGACTACTAATAATATCACATATAAAACAATAATCACTACGGAAAGGCCACGCGAAACTTCTACATCCCAGACATGATAAACAAATTACCTTTTGAATACAGAAACCTTACAAACTACAATAGCCTGAAAAGAGCTCTAAGGGCATACTATGAACAAGAAACACGTACCCAAAATACCATACAAACTTAATGAAACACAATATATTCGCTCAGGCTTCCAGTTCAGCGACGCGCGCGCGCGCGCGCGCGTGTGTGTGTGTGTGTGTGTGTGTGTGTGTGTGTGTGTGTGTGTGTGTGTGTGTGTGTGTGTGTGTGTGTGTGTGTGTGTGTGTGTGTGTGTGTGTGTGTGTGTGTGTGTGTGTGTGTGTGTGTGTGCGCGTGCGTGCGTGCGTGTGCGGGCGTGCTGGCAGGCGGGCGAGCGGGCGGGCGTGCATGCGTGCGAATTTCTCAATCATAGATTTCCTAGCTTCCCAACAGCAAAAAAAAAAAAAACCAATAAATAATAACCAACTGGTGTCATCCTCAGATAAGCTTACATATAAGCTTCGAGGATGAAAGCAAAGAAATTAGTTCTCATCCAAGATGTATCATATGTAATCAAATGCATGGAATGTACATATCACATGTAAACCAATGTATGTAATGTAAGTATCATATGTAAACAAATGTATGTAATGTATGTAATAACTGTAACAAAAGTATGCAATAAAGAGTGATTATATCCATTGATATTGTATATATAGAGTGTAAAATTGTAAAGAAACATCTGTAATAATCATCATTATGAATATTATAATAATGTAAATAGTTATTGTTATTATTATTATTTAAAAAAAACTTTATCTACGAGAAAGAATTTGTTATGCATAATTGTGTTCCTATAATGTACGTAATTTATCTGAGAAATAATGAAAATGTTAAAAAAAAATTATTATTATTATTATCGTGTAGTTCAATGGAAGTGCCGCTTGAGTCCTCTGTGCTTGGTCGCTCTAGACTTAAGTTCAGGTCTAGTCGCCGACTAGGGGAACTTTTTCTAAGCCTTTCTTCGACTGTTTCCCGAGTTAGTCGATCTCTGCCAAGGGCAAGCGGGTTCTTCTTCTTGGAAACTCGGGTTTTTCTTGTGTTCTTGGTGGAACGCAATACACCTGACTGCACGATTATCAAACACCGACAGGTTTGGATTAGAAAATAAGGGGATAAACATCCTTTGTTGTTTTATAGCCAGTAAGCGAAACTAAAAATCGATAACTACGATCTATAAGTTTCATGCCGAAAAACTATCGGCGAAGGCAATTCGAAGTAAAGGTGGAGCAAGCTCCCTCACTATTCTTGATATTTTCTCATAATGTAAAACACAGCTCCTAGGAGATGTAATACTGTCATTACGTTATGAGGAGAGGTCACTACCCAGACCGGTTTCAACCTTTTTTGTGGTCTCATCAGTGAATAGGTAGACCTGGAAGATATCAAAGCTTAGTGAACAGAACTTACATACCTTCACTATACGAATGCCATAAAGGTGTAATTATCTTTTACATTATGAGAAAATATCAAGAATAGTGAGGGAGCTTGCTCCACCTTTACTTCGAATTGCCTTCGCCGATAGTTTTTCGGCATGAAACTTATAGATCGTAGTTATCGATCTTTAGTTTCGCTTACTGGCTATAAAACAACAAAGGATGTTTATCCCCTTATTTTCTATATTAAGGTGCCAGAAAACTAGCCGTTTGGCTTTTTATCTTAACTAGGTTTGGATTATTTATATCGATGTTCGACAAAGCTCTCCAACTATTTACAACAACAACAACAACAACAACAAATAATAATAATAATAATAATAATAATAATAATAATAATAATAATAATAATAATAATAATAATAATAATAATAATAATAATTATTATTATTATTATTATTATTATTATTATTATTATTATTATTATTATTATTATTATTATTATTATTATTATTATTATCAGATAAGCTTACATATAAGCTTCGAGGATGAAAGCAGAGAAATTAGTTCTCATCCAAGAGGTAACACATATAACCAAATGCATGGAATGTACATATCACATGTAAACAAATGTATATAATGTATATAATAACTGTAACAAAAGTATGCAATATAGCGTGATTATATCCATTGATATTGTATATATATAGAATGTAAAATTTCAAAGAAACATCTGTAATAATTATCATTATGAATATTATAATAATATACGTTGTAAACAGTTATTGTTATTATTATTATTTAAAAAAACTTTATGTACGAGAAAGAATTTGTTATGCATAATTGTGTTCATATAATGTATGTAATTTATCTGAGAAATAATAAAATGTTAAAATGTTAAAATTATTATTATTGTAAGAATGTCCACAAGCGGCAATGTGGTGTCCATGTCCTGCAACAAGTGCCGAGAACCATATTCCAGTTATCGACAGAGTCTACATTATCAGTGTTCCGTAACCATATATAACACCATATATCAGGGAATTTGTGAATCAATGCTAAGTTGCGGATAACTGTCTAGGTAAACGCAGTCACTAATCAAATTTAGAAAAAAACTTCACCGAAGAATCGCTTCACCGGTGCTTTGAGGACCCAACACACATTTCTAATTCAGTGGCCAGCATGTGTTTCTAAGCAAAACTTATCAATACATTCGAACAAAACAACAACCAAAAAAAAAAAAAAAAAAAACTCACGTATTATTTATAATGTAATGCAGATAAGTGACGACCATCAAACTTTATTAATCATAACGCGCATGTGCAAATAATGCATATTTCAAATACAGTTCGGCTCAACATAAATAAACAATGATTTAAAGGTTCCCTCGTATATATTTAAATAATATATTAAATATTCATTATTGCGCTTAATAATTTAAATGCCCATCCTAACTTAGACTTGGCTGCAGAAAACTGTAATATAAATAAGTCTAGAATCAATAAGGGGTATTTATTGTGCACACATTGAATTCATACTGTAGGTTTTTTCACGCTATCCTACAGATAAAATGCAGAAGAACGAACACTGTTCGACCAACTTATCCCTTTGACAAAATTACGTCATATGTAGGAATTAGACCATCAGTTCACCAACGATACCACGTGGATTCTCTAAAGGTCAGTTATTCCCGTTTAATCAGTGGAAACTAATCCACATTGCTTGTCTAAGAGAGGCGTAGACGTTCTTCACAGACTGTCTTAGGACAGTCTGTGAAGAACGAGATTGTCGTCGTCTGAGAAAGCTTGTACAGACAAATAGAACTTCCTGTGTACAGAATTGACCGAAGCATTTAATGCAGGCTGTTTCGGACCCATATCTCAGCGGACTATGCACAGGGAATTAAAGAGGATAGGTATTGACAGTTGCAGGCCTGTGCGGAAATCACTGATTTCTGCGAAGAACCGGAAAGTTTGCCTACAGTGGTGTCAGGAACGTTGTGACTGGACACTGAAAGATTGGAGAAAAGTCATTTTGTCCGACGAGTCACGGTACACCTTGTTCTGTACTGACTGTAAACAGAGTGTTTCGTGGAAGCCCCATGAAGCTATGAACCCAGCTTGCCTTGTAAACAACTCAAAGTTCTGGAGGTGGAGTCATGGTGTGGGACATGTTTTGTTGGTACGGTACGGGTCCCCTGGTATTTCTGGAATGTCGAGCGCCTCCAAGGAATACCAACATTGTTGCCGATCAAGTTCATCCTGCAATGTTGACTTTTTGTTATCCAACAGCTGATGGTTGTTTCATGGAAGACAATGCTACTGTCCATCGCGCAAGAATTGTTCAGCAGTGGTTCAACAAGCATGACAGCGACTTCCGCCATCTTCCCTGGCCACCCCAAGCCTGAATTTGAACTTCATTGAGAACGTATGGGACATGTTAGAAAAACAGATCCCGGACAAAGTTCTTTTCTATCAAATATGAGCCAGTTAAAAGACTGTCTTGTGAACGCTTGGTATGATGCAGACGTAGACACAATCAACACCTTATGGAATCTATGCCAAACCGCGTATGTGTAATTCGGGTTAAAAGAGATCCAATACAGCATTAATTAAAGTGTCTAATTCAGCGGGCGGTATGTGTACATTCTCTAAAGAAAAAAACTGAAATATTAACTTTAATATCTGTTTAATTGAAGCAGAATAAATGTCAAGCTGGCTGTGTGTATTGTACATACATTGCTTGCATCAGCATTATACATCCCTGAAAATCACGTGATGAAAGTTCATACTTGGACATAACTTCATATTTCTCTAGACCCTGCAGTTTGGAAAACGCTAATTTAAAGCAACATTAACTTCATAGAAAACTCTTTTTATAATATTTGTGTCAGCGTCTTTCTATGTACAAAACCCACAAACTTTAACTGTTTACGATTAGGGCTAGTACACAGCGCAGTATGGCTATTACGTTTTCGAGGGTGGTTCCATTAATGAACAAAAGTAACGTGAAGATCCCCAAATCTCAGCTATAGAAATTAATGCAATATGAACTCATATTATATTTCAAGTCATGCCATTTTAATCAGTTAAAGAAAACCTTTATAATAATAGTTTCCACGTGGCATGCCATAGCACTAGGAGAAAGACTGTTATATTATTATATTGTTCAATCTAGTTATCAATTACAGGAACTTTTTCTAAGCCTTCTTCGGATGGCTTCCCAGTTAGTGGATCTCTGACACTGGAAAACTGTGTTTTCTCCTTGAAACTCGTGTTTTTAATGAGCAACTCAGAAAAATCGAACAGAACACACCTGTTCAGACCGCAATGATAGATATGATTTAGGATCGTGAAATGGCAGCAGATGACTGTTACTCTCTCTCCCAGGTGTCTTCAAAATTATCAGTAGCTATGAGTATGGCTTTCGTTGATAAACGGTGGCTGCCTTCTGATTTACGAACGTTGGCTAGGACCAAAGGTGTTGGACTGCTTCAGAGAATGAAAGGCATTAGAGGGATTATTATTATTATTAAACTTTTATAATTTATTGAAATTCCGTTAATTAATTAAATGGCACAGTTTTTCGCAATCATTTTCTTCAGATTTAGCGTCAACGATGTATTCAGTATTTGAACCAAATGATAAACGAAAGTAAAGCTGATGAGCCTGCTTTTATTGCGAAAAATACTTTAAAGTTGGTTTTGACATGAAACTGATGTCGAAGTGTTGTTTGCGAATCTAGGTTTTTCGCATTATACAGTACTATGCGCAGATTATTATTATTATTATTCTTCCAGAAGTTATTATTTGCAATGAGTGAAGAGAAATCAGTCATGTTTTATAAGGAAATAACCTAAAATATATGAAAACAAGAAACGATACAAAGTAACTAATGAGATTAGCTTTTTTACAGGACAGACCTTTAAATAAAAGTGTTTATAGTTTTGAGATCTAGAGTGTTTTGTAATCGCAATTGCAACTTTAGAGTCGGGTGAGCAGAAGTTTTCATGTGGCAACCGTTGAAGTGAGAGTGTGTGTGTGTGAGTGAAACTTGTCAGAAGTTGCGCCATGGAGCAAAGAACTGTGATAAAAGTTTACTGTAAATTAGGAAAAACTGCTACAGAATTATACCAAAATCTAAAATAATTTTGTGCCGATTTTCAACGTTTAAAGAGGAGAAGGAGTCTCTGGAGGATGAACCATGCTGTGGAAGGCCAGTTTCTGCACGGACAAATGAAAATGTGGTGAAAGCTACGGAAATTGTTGCCCATGACAGGCAAGACAAAGCTAGGCTACTCGCTGTACGCATACAGCGTGTTAGAAAGAACTGTTCCACAACAACAATTGCTTGTGAAGCAGTTTCTGGCTTTGAAGTCGATCTCTGTAATCGACCCCCCCACCACCACCACCAATTCGCCAGGTTTGCTGCCGCAGACTTCTTCCTCTTCCCAAAGATGAAGTGTGCCTTGAAAGAAGAGAATTCCGCAACATCGAGGACATCCAATGCGGTGTAATGCATACACTGAAGGAGTTTCCCATTCAGGACTTTCGTAGTGCCTTCCAACGCCTGTACGACAGATGTAAACGTCGTGTGGAGTTGGAGTAGAGATTATTTTGAATCTGTGTAATTAACAATTCCAAATAGAGTTCTTTGCTTTGATATAATAATTGCTGTATCATTACTTTACGGACACACTATGTATGTTCATTCATGAGCGGTTTGTAGTTTTTTTTTATTCTTTATTTTATTTTACTTGAATCAACTTGATAGTTTGTGGTAACTGTCCTCGGTAACTCCGTCGATATCGACGATGTCTTCTTGTTGGAGTGACTTGGTTTCGAATTGCGTCTAGGGTGTTATGAATCCTTATTAAGAGTTTTCAAGTTTAGAAAACTAGTATCGCGGAGGTGGCTGGCTTTCCCCCTCTTTCAAAATAAGCACATCGGCTAAAATGACAACAATAAATAGGATTACGACAGGATAGCAGAGTTGTGAGCCATACAAGTTGCGACCCAAACGTCCGGTAAGTTTGAAGAGTACGCGCGAACTGGTTGTAGTACAGCCTTCCGCCGCTATTCAGGCCGAGCAGTACCCTTTGTGAATCAGTATACCAACAGCCATCAAGCTGAGAAGCTGCGTTCTTGGGTTACGTGCGGTTTTGTAAGTCCTGTTTTAGTGCTTCGGTAGGCGAATTTTCTGTTCCAACTGAAATGGGGGATTTTAAAGAGCAAAGAATCTGCATAAAACACCTCAAAAAAAAAAAAAAACTACTACAGTAACTGAAACAAAGCATCAGTCGTTTCCAATTACACCACGACCTTGGCATTGCTGCGCATTAAGTTCGCAGCAATGTCAAGTCGATGTTCATCGTTTATTTTGACATCTAAAGTATTGTCCACAAGGAATTCCTTCTGCCCTGGTCAAACTGTCTATGGCAAGTTTTACTGTTAGGTTTTTAAGCTGCTAAGACAGACCATTCGTCGCCAACATTCAGAAGAAGAAGAAGAACAAGAACTGGATTCTCCACCATGACAACTCTCCAAGTTCCTGGCTTCCATCATTCCTTATCCCTCCTATTCGCTGACCTTGGCTCTTGCGACTCTTTCCTGTTTGCCAAAATGAAATTTCGGCTGAAAGGGCGTGGTTTGAGCACGATTGAAGATTTCCAAGCAAAATCGTTGCATGGAATTATGGAAAACCGCTGGAACCGCTGTATATTTGCCAAGCGGACTACTTCGATGGAGACGGCAGAAACTAGGATTTAAGATAAGTAATTTCTTTATGGTCAAATTCCACGAACTTTTAGATAGCATCTCTTGTTCTGGTCATTCCTCTCGTTTCCAAAAGGATTGTAGAAATAAATTTAACTATAGGCGATGACGAGTGGTGTGTATGAGTTCGATAAAGCAGACATATATTTCCAACTAATAAACTTATTGTTTATATTTATTATATAAATTCAATCAATAGCGTGAATTAAATATTCCGAATAATATAGGTTGTTTATTTTATTCAAATTAAGTGGATATTGAATCCAACATTACTTCAAAGCCGAACTCGGCTTTGAAGTAATGTTGGATTCAATATCCACTTAATTTGAATAATTTTTGCATCGCCGAAGTGAAGCCTTTTGACTCTTTTTTTTCAGTAGGTTGTTTATGATTAACAGTAATATAAAAGGCAATGATGGAGATTTTACGAATGTTTAACGACATGCATTTACTACCCGATTTTTCTGTTTTGTTTAAAGAAAAACTGAGTTGATGGAAAACAAAATTATATCCGCATACGATTACTAACTCTTCTTCGATTGAAAAAGCATAAAAACTGTTACATCTCAGACACATTTCTAAGAAGTATCTACGCCACGAAGCTATTAAACAGACTTCAGGATAATTGATTCTGACTATGAATCTCTATGAATCTTTATCAAACAACAAAATACTTGTGAATCTCTTAATAATGATTTTGTTGGAGTTAAAGGAAGTTCTACTTGACAAGGAAAGGGCAAATGTTACTCCAATCCACAAAAGAAGTCCTACGAGAGAAGAACTAGAGGCCGGCAATTTAACCTGTTTTGGTCAGATAATGAAGTCTGCTATTAAGGAGAGCTTGCAAAGATATTCAAATGTTATTTAAAATTTTTAGCTTATGGAAACGCTGTTTTCTTATAAATGAAGTATAAATTCCGTTTAGAAAACTTACTAAATAATCTGATATACTGAGGAATAAAATGCTGAAAATGGTTTCGTGGAATCACGCATTTAAAGTTTAGTAAGGCTATGGGTATTGTACTGCACATTCCTGTTATTTACGAATTAAAGAGATTTTTTTCTTATTTTGACTGCGGTGAATCCTCACTGAATTACTAATAAAAGCTGAAGACCACTTTCCCATTAAAATTAAAATCAAAAAAAAAAAAAATCAGCTAACGCCTTTTTATTCCCCGTATACAGGGAGTAGGCGAGGCCATTTAGCCCTATCTAACTTTTGGAGACTGAGTGGGCAGTTCAATCTCCACTGGTACCAATCAGAGATAGATGGCCCAAGGCTATCACTAATTAAACGGTACTCAGTGAAGAGAGACGGCTCAAATGTGCCGCCATCTCGTGGTCCCTAACCCTAACACAATATATTTAATGTCTGAAATAATGTGGGTTCTGCGGTCGATTTTCTTGAGTTTACAGGACGAAAAACCCGAGTTTCCGGGAGGAAAAACCTTCTTGCCCGTGCCAGAGATCGACTAACTCGGGAACCGGTCGAAAAAAGGCTTAGAAAAATTTCCTCTAGTCGCCGACTAGACTCGAAACCAAGTCTTCCTTCGTGCGGCCAAGCGCGGTGGTTGGCAAACGCCACATCCACTGAGCTACACAGGCTCAAAATTGACATTTTAATTTTAATGGGAGTGTGGATGCTGGATCTCAACAAGTAGATTTTCACTATTTTATTTTATTTCTGGGAGTTCAATTCTGAGGTCAGATTCCACATTTCTTCGAGTACTTTCTGTATTTATGTTTAGGTACATAAAAGTCGAGAAATATGTTTCACATAAATAGATGGTCAGGGATGGATTTAGGACTTTTAGTGGCGGACCATCATTTAATAAGCGCTGAAGAGCAAGGCATTGACACATTGATCAATGGGTTATGCCACTTAATGGGGATATAGTGATGAGTAGAGTTCCAAAGGGACCACTGTTGGGGGACCATTGTTTATCTTAATTTTTATCAGTGATATTGGTAATGAAACTAAAAGTTTAATGGCTAAATTTGGAGATCGCAACAAAGAGGAATTGGGCAGTTAACAGTGAGGACAAAGTTAAATAGGTATTTCTTTGGGATGAGAAATGACAATTAACATTTAACAGGTTGAAATGTAAAAATCCTTCACCTGAATAGCAAAAATCGAGGAATGACTCACACTTTGAGTTGGAATAAACTCAAAACAATGAAAGACGCAAAGGACGGAGGAATAACAGTGCATTCCAATATGAAGATCACTAAATATTATCGTTTAAAAACAAAGGAAGCAAAACTGAAAATGAGATTCTTTCACTGATTTTCAGAAACTTTGCTAATAGACTCCAAAATGTGTTATTCATCTATAACAACATTATTTAAGTCTCATCAGAGTAATATATTCGATTTTGGAGTCACTATCTGATATCAAAATCTCAAAACTATCAAAAATATCCGTACGACTGCTGATCTCTATTTACACTCTAATATGGAAGGTATTAATGTGGAGTTGATCCGCACTTCGTTGCTAAAACCGCCTTCAATCTTCTAGGAAGCTTTCCAGTAGATTTTAGTAAGTTGTTGAGGCAAATCCTTCCCATTCTTCCAGAAGAGCATTACTGAGTCGGTCACTGTTGTCGTGTGATTCGGCCTATCTCGTAACTGGCGTTCCAGTTCGTCCAGCAGGCTAATCAAATGTCAAATTCTTCAAATCGTCTCGGAAAAACATTTCTGCACAGTCCTGATATATTCTTGTATCAACACGAGATGTCTTCATTGAATTGCTGCCAGAAAATGGGAAGCACAGAATTAGCTAGAATGTCATTACAGACTGCAGCGTCAATGGAAACCGATTTTTACAGTCGGAATAACATATTCTGACAGTAGTGCTCTCTTCACATCCGTCAAATCTAGACTGATCCTTCGGACTGCCAGATTGTGTGATTCATTGTTCCTGAGAAGCGTTTCCACTGTTCCAGAATCCAATGACGGTGAGCTATACACCATGCAACTTGACGCTTAGCGTTGCACTTTCCGCTTTCTAGGCTTCTGTGCAGTTGCGCGGCCGCCATGGAAACCAAAGTTTCCAACTCCAGAGGAAAGTTGTAGTGATAACGTTGCTTGCAGAGGTATGTCAGGACTTGGTAGAGAGTGCTTCAACCAAGGACAGACAATTTCTTGGCGACACGCGCTTCACTTCCGCTTTTTGATTTTATGTGGCCTGCCAGGTCTCGATCGTACTGTTGTGCTTTCAGTTGTTTCCACACAATAACATTACTCAGTTGATTGGCGCAGATACAGCAGGATAGGAGGTTACCGAACAAAGTTATTACAATGGCAGCATCCTATAATAAGAATTCTATGTGGAAAGTCACTTACCTCATGATTGCAACTAACTCATTTTATTGTTAATGTATGTTTTTGAACATCGTAAGACCCTAAGACGTATGATTCCTACAAAATATGTCGAAAGGACACAAAGTAGTTACGTTATTATTACTTAATAACTCTTGTAGACAAATGATTTATCGGGGAATATGCTCCATAACACACACACACACACACACACACACACACACACACACACACACACACACACACACACACACACACACACACACACACACACACACACACACACACACACACACACACACACACACACACACACACACTATAACAGCTTCATAACAATCATCCCATTTTCTAGTATTTCTGTAGGAAAACTGCACCTTGGGCGGATAAAATGTTATAAAATTTCACCCTTAGGATATCCTCCGAAATATAAAAATAAATGAAAAATGCTCTAACCCCTCTTATTTATCAAAGGGACAGGCACAGGTTCTTTCTTTTGTGAAAATAAAACAAACATTTGCTTTAACTAACTTTTGTTGGTAGATATGTGGATGGCTAGTTTCCAGGAGAGGGAGAGAGAGAGAGAGAAGTAGCAAACTGTCAGTTTAGGACCACATCTCGTGGTCCAAATCTCTGACACTTGTACTGACTGTCTAATAGTGTGAATTCTACAGTTGACTTTTTTAGTTGGAGGGATTAAAATTCCAATTTACTGAAGACACATTACTTGCCCTTGCCATAGATCGACTCACTTGCAAACCAACTGAAGAAAAGGTTAAAAAAAGTTCCGTTAGTTGGTGACTAGAACTGAACCTACAAGAGGTTTTCTTTGGACGATATAGCGCTATGGATGTCAATGCCATTTCCACAGGACTACACAGCTACCTATACCTATATACACCAGTAGAGGGTGCTTCACATTAAAGCAACCCTATTCAAGGTAATCTGTATGGTAAAGTAGTTAATGAAATAATCTCAGAATTGTTGGGTAGATTAACCAGATCATTAGATTTTGACAATAAAAATATTTGTTCAAAAATGATTGGTAGGGAAAATACGGCAGTGTGACCGAGAAAATATAGTGAATTTTGTGTAGTGAATTTTGCGCACGTGAGCCGTCGTGTGCAAAATTCACTGGTATAAATGTAGGAGAGAGAGACTGATTCTACAGTCATATGTCTCTTGCTTGTCAAGTGTTTCTATATCGAATAATAATAATACAATAATAAGCTAACGGCTTTTATTCCCGTATAGGGAGAAGACAAGGCCTTTTAACCCATCTAGCTTTTGGAGACTGAGTGGGCAGTTCAATCTCCACTGGTAGCCAATGAGAGATAGCGGGCCCATGACTATCACTAATTATAGGCGGCAACCGACGGAGATACTGGCAAACAAGTATTGTCATCTCTTGATACCTAATCCTAACAGGATATGGTACTGTCTGAAATAATGTGGGGTTTACGGTTGATTTTCTTGAGTTTCTGGGACGAAAACCCCGAGTTTCCGGGAGAAAAAACTCGTTTGCGCATGTCAGAGATCTACTAACTCGGGAACCAGTTGAAGAAAGAGTTAAAAAAGTTCCTCCAGTCGGCGACTAGACTGAACTATAAGTCTATCTTCGGGCAGCCTAGCGAAGAGGATGCAAGCACTACTTCCAGTGAGTTACACAGACCTTGTTTTCTATATCGTAAGGAGGAAAATGCTCAGCAGCACTTCGCGAGTACAGACGCCTAAAAACTTTCAGAATTAGCCTAGTGAAACCAAACGTAGTGAGACGCATGGTTCTTCGATTTGAAGAGATAGGCAATTTGACAAATCTTACCAGAAAGATGGCATAAATCTGAAATTAAGGACATGACTGAGGATGTTGCAACTGCAATTGCTGAACATTCAAATGAGAATGCTGTAGTTTTATGCAGTGCATATACCATAGAAAGACAAGTAAGTTTTCATAGGTTTTCACATTGGTATGGAGAATTTTGCGTTGCAATGTTACCGTATAAACTCAGCCACAACTAAGATTTGCAAATTTATAGTTACCGATGTCCGAAAAAAGTTTGAATTCACATTTTTCGCATGCGTGAAGGTGGATGAGGATTGGGCTTGGAATATCCATGGACTGATCACCCGCACTTTCATGTTTTTGCAACAGTAAACATTAAAAACTGCCGCATCTGGGCTACAGAGAATTCCAGTGCATTTCAGTAAGTTCCCTTACATTCGCTAACGATTACAGTATGGATAGAATTTATAACTAAGCTCATTATCAGCCTTTTCTTCTTCGAAGAAAGCCATTGAACCAGACCTGTGACCTGCAATTTCACGGCTGCACGTTATAAGAGCATGTACAGTAGTTTCGTCATCCTGCAATTGCAGCAACGAGGATGCCTGAACGCAACAGTTGTGACGCAAGATGAAGCACCTCCCCACATAGGATGGGAAGTTCAACAATTATCGCGTCACCATTTCACAGGCATCAAAACATTGAACGTCGCCTCCATTGATCATCTGGAACTCCTTGATAGCATCTTGTAGTATGTCAGCTGCGTGTGATAAGTTTTCTGTATCGCATTATTTTAAGAAATGGGCGAAAGAAAGATCGTCAAATACTTCATTTGTCATTATATACTTCATGTGACTCTGAATCACTTCACAATCACATACTATCCGGTTCACATTAATGTCCTTTTCTCCTGCTCCCAGCGCTCTATTTCCCCTATCGATCATATTTGAACTTTTGCTATTGTCAAAACCATTTTCCCATTATCTGATTACGGTATCCAACATGTTTGAAGGTATTTAGTCTAATGGCTCTCTACAGATTTCTCTAAATCGGGTACTTTAATTTTAAACACGCTGCAAATAAACCCAGAAATCGGTTCAACGCTATAAAATGGATCCCTTCATTATATAGAGTGTTAAAGCTTTGAATAAAGATGACGAGAAAGCGGATTCAGACATAACGGTTTTCCTAAGCTTCGATCTAATATCTGACCAGGGATCAGACATTAGAAGATCTAAATGTTATTAAAATAGAAAGTAAGGAGATAATGCTGTAATAAGAAAGGAATTGGAAGAATTATTTAAAGCTGAAATAAATGATTTCAAATCATTGCTGGTGTAAAGCTTTTCACGCATTCATGATTTAAAGAATAAAGCTGAATGCAATGAAAAACTAATCAAGGGGTTATTCAATGAAAATTGAACTAACAAATGAAAATAAAATACTAAAATCTCAAAAGAAAGAATTGAAATGGGGAGTTAATGAAATCCAGCAGTGCTCCAGGTTGAACAATATCGAAATAAACGGTTCATTAGAAACTCGTAATGAAAATATGCATACTATAACTGAAAAATTTGTAAATCTACTTGGAGTTAAAAGGGAAGACATCGTGCACTCCCACATAATACCCACCAGCAGACACCGAACCAGCAGACACCGAACCAGTTTTTATCCACTTGATGAACAAGAATATTCAAAGTAAATGGATGGCGAAGGCAAGAAAACTCAACAAGATTATGCCCAACAATTTGATGAACAGTCAAAGCTGTTGCATGCCTATACAAAAGGCCACTTGACCAAATTTAAACTTCTTTTCAAATAATTCTAAACAAAGAAATTCTAAACTAATTTCTTCTTTTACAGTCTTTCTCACTTGCAGAAGACTCCGTCCACCTATTCTTCTTGGTAGACACAGCTGGTCAACATAGCTTGGTAGATGTAATGATGATGATGCATGATTAATGATTATATATATATATATATATATATATATATATATATATATATATATATATATATATATATATAAGATATTACTTTGAATTATATATATATACAGTGGTATCTCGCTAATCCGAACCTCTTTAGTCCGAACCCTCCAGTAATCCGAACTGCGTTTTGAAAGAAAAAAGTTATGTATTATTATTTTGTGTGCTATTATTTTATTTAATAATTATTATTTTAACTATTGTTATTTATTTTATTATTATTACAGTACAGTATTTTTTTCATACTGTGGATTGTACAGTTATACTGGAGAATATAGTACGTACTGTATTGTCGGCATGAATCACCGCTGTCGTTAAAAACTGTGGGGCCTTCTAGAATTTACCAAGATAACTACGGTGATACACAAAAAGAGGAAATTCAAAACGTGCATAATTTGGTTAAAAATATAAATTCAGATGCTGAAATTATAAATTTGACGCTACAGAATGAATTAGAAGACGATGCTGACGATAAAGAACTCGAAGAAACAAAAAGTAAAACATGAAGAGGCAAGTTTACAGTTTTAATGTGTATCGAATGTGCTAAGTAGAATGACACGTCATTTCACAATATTTTATTGCTAATAAAAATACTTTTTTGTGTT
Organism: Typopeltis vanoorti; assembly: GCF_054136105.1. Taxonomy (NCBI): domain Eukaryota; kingdom Metazoa; phylum Arthropoda; class Arachnida; order Uropygi; family Thelyphonidae; genus Typopeltis; species Typopeltis vanoorti. The sequence goes on from NC_143556.1 coordinate 13,318,126, forward strand.
ATTTGGTGAAACTTTTTTTTGTGTGTTGTGTACAAGAAAGTGATATTTTTTTACGCAAATTAAGTTATGTACTGAACTACGCAATTTTATTAAATCAGAATCCTCAACAATACAGGTATACATACAAACTAAATTTTTTACTAAAATAAACTTGTGTACTGTATTATTTTTTAAGTTTTACATTACAGTACAGTAGCTTTTTTTCTAGCAGTTACTTCATTTATTTACAGATTAAATTGATGTACCATTAGAATCTCATTATTTTTGTCTTAAACGCTAGTTATTGTTGTCTCTTGGGGGAAATTCGCTAATCCGAACTTTTCACTAATCCGAAAGAGCACGGTTTTTATTAGTTCGGATTAGCGAGATACCACTATATTTATATATATAAAATATATTACTTTGTCTGCTTCTTGTTACTGCATTCTAGATATAAATAAATTGACTTTCCATCTTTGGCTTTTTCTTTTATATTTTGAACAGAATAGCCAAGAATCATTAGGTATTTCTATGTCGAATTCACTGCCTAACATTAAATATGGCGAAGTTTTGCTGTGGTTATTGATATTATATAAAACTGTCAAAGTCGAATGATAACACCCTCTAAAATACAAACGAATTCTTCGTGCAGTTTCTATTTCGATTTGTCATTTTTAAGATCTTATTTGCCACTGCAATTTGTAAACGACTCCTGAGAAGAAATCACCTGTTTAAGCAAACGATAGATATTTTGCGTTGTGTAAGAAACGCGTTTACACCTCGCTCTGCCTAGCAATGAAACACTTTTCAGAATAAAAATGAAAATCATTATTTATTTACGACTTCGTAATAACGTGTAGTGAAAAATATGTGTGCATATTCTTTCGCCTATTGCAAGCGCTAATATTCTGTTTATTGTTACATATTTGGGTAAGAGAAATTCGTAGAATCAATTCGTCTGTTGGATGCTAGAGAACTCTAAGAATCTATTTTTTTTTTTTTTTTTTGAAAAAAAGATATTACTTTTTATTTTTCAGATGTTACAATAGTTGTCAATTTTTAATAAGTGCAGTAAATTCAAGTCTAATAACAGTTTATTTTGGTAGGTGGTAGATCTAAACGGGCGTGATAAAGATATAACAGATGTCTGTTCAGTAAATATGATTCTCACACCAGTTTAGATCGATTTTTGTGCGTTGTAATTTATTTGTTTATTTATTGGAACAGGAGCTAACAGCATCTAAATATTTGAAAGTCTATTGCAAGTCTTGTTAAAGACAAACAGAATTTTGTACACCTTGAACTGTAACATAACTATTTCGAATAACTTATTATCCATGTCGGACAGGTTGAGCTACTCCATTTTAGACGACGATTGTCTCCAAACTCAAAATTCTCAGAAATATGAAATAGCGGCCTGTTTTAGATAAGCTTATCTAATAACGAGCCTGTCTTTAGCTCACCGAACAATCTCATCTCTTCTGGCGAAGGACTCCATGAGTATTGAAAGCGTTCCTCAGCTGTGTGTTCGCCAATGTAAATTCGATCACCATCCACACTTTTCGCATACTGAATTCCAGCAAATTCTTGTTGCAAACCGCTTTTTTACTTCATCCTATAGATACTAATTTAAGTAGAAATCGAGTGACAGAACAACCAGTGAGGAGTTAACTTCTTGTCCAGTAAGAATCATTCCTAAAAGATTTGTATATTGAGATATGGCTCAGTTTTGGATGACACGGAGGTAAAAATTACCCAATAGATGAACTGCGGACAAGTAAAGATTCAACACCTCGATTCGAGACTAAATGTGAACTATCCCCAGAACTCCGCTTTAAAAACCACACTTGATACTTTCTACATCCACTTCAGATCTTCATTAAGCAAGGCGATGATCTCCTGGTTCTGAAAACAGAGATGAAGCAATCATTCAGGGTACTCCAGTGGAATAGAATCGGGGGGCCGAGAAAGCATCAAGAAAATACTTCCTATACTACAGTCAACAGTCTTTCCATTATTTCATACGGTGAATTGAAGCACCGGAACCAGTTTCCCTCAGACCAGGCGATCTCTTTCCATTCCTCAAGCATAGTTCCTGTGGTAAATTCCCCATTTTGTGTCAATCTGTTGTGTGGATGTGTAGCGACTCCGCTCTCCAACCAACAGCTGTGGATTCTATTATTATTATTGCATAAATATTTGTGGACGATTTTTCTCTCGTGGAAAACCAACATCCTACTATTTGGAGATAATTACATCCGAGTTAAAACCTTTCATTAGGGAGACATTCGAAGAAAACTTGCTTGTACCATTGCTGCTCATTTCTAGCTGAAAAGGAAATTTGGTGAGATTGTCTTACTTTATCCCAACTGTAATAGAGTCCAAGCTTTCTAGGCGTTCCAGATGCTCCTTTGATGACAACTTCTGTAAAGTTTGCACCATTTGAATGTGGTTCCCTTGCCAGATTTTTTTTTGTAATTTTCCATTAATGGAAAGTGATCATTATGCCTCACACAGTCATTATATTGGCCCATTTTTCGTTAAATTTCACGGACGGGTGGACGAGTGCACGCGCACGCACACGCACACGCACGCACGCACACACACACACACACACACACACACACGCACGCACGCACGCACGCACAAAGTGGATTCAATGGATGAGAGCGCAGATCACTTAATCAACTTACGATTTAGTGTGTTTCGCGCCTCAAGTAACATACTAAGAAGATAATTGGATTCATCCTGTCATATTATTCTCCCCAATATCCCATTTAGTTACGTATCGGGTCAAACACTCCTTAATAGGTGGAAGCTTGTATTCTTCGCTAATGTATTATTGAATTTTTTTAATGGACAATGGCGTTGTCGTCTTGAAGTTCATTCACCAATACTTAGAGTACTGTCATAGAAGTATATGACAGCAAATCCATCATAATTTTGAAACGTAGCGGCAGTTCATGCAAGATCCACACGTTCTGGAAATCGTACCCGAATTCTGGCCTGATAATCATTATGAATTAACCTTTTTCTTTAAGCTATTCTATCTTCTGCTGTTATCAGCGGTTCAAAATTTATCCTCTTGACACTGCTTGTAGTTTTTAATTATTTCTAAAAAATTGAAAAGTTTTGAACACACATTCTGCCTATTTAGTTATCGAAGTATTATTATCATTTTAATAAACCTTTCTGCAATCCTGTTGAAATGCCTAAATCGATAGGGAGATTCGACTAATAAGATTTATGCAAGTATACTTGAGAAACGGTCGAGAAAGATTGTGGAAAGGAAGCCTGGTGAAGAACAAGCTGGATTCAGGCTAAGTACAGGATGTCTGAATCAGATTTTCACTTTACGACAGATAGTTGAGAAATCGTAGGAATATAACAAAGATCTGTATTTACGTTTTGTCGATCTGGAAAAGGCATATGACAAGATGCCAAGACAGAAGCTATTCAATACACTGCAGTTATATGGTGTCAATGGGGCATTATATCAAGCAATACTTAGTCTTTATTTGAGTTGTAAGTCAGCAGTTAGAATTGAAGGAAGTACAGGAAGGTGGTTTAATGTTAAATCTGGTGTGAGACAAGGATGTACATTATCACCTCTGTTATTCATTATCTATATGGATCACATTATGAAGGAAAGTGGTATCAAACCTGATATCAAAATTGGAGATGTTAATGTCAGCTCTTTGCTTTATGCGGATGATGTTATACTTCTAAATAAATCCGCTACAAGTCTGCAAGATTATCTGACTAAATTGAATAGCTGTTGTAATAGATATGGTATGGTCAGCATTAAAAAGACAAAGACAATGAAAATAGGCAGAATCATTGAAAATATCAACTGCATTATGAATGGAGAACCTGTGGAACAAGTAAAACATTTCAGCTATTTAGGCACGATTTTTACTGAAGATGGTAAATTAAATATAGAAATAGACAACAGAATCAGCAAAGCTGGTATGGTGGGAAGTCAATTGAATAAATTCATATGGAATAAGAGAGAAATTAGTCGGAACACTAAATTAGCTGTATACAAGACAGTGTTCAAACATTTTAACTTATGAATCTGAGAGCTGGGTCAGAAGTAAAACACTTGACCAAAGACTAGAGACCGCAGATATGCGAGTCCTGAGAAAGATTAGGGCAAGAACAGAAGACGTTGACATTGTCAGCATCTAGGAATGCATTAGCGGAGCTAATCTCAGGTGGTATGGTCACTTAAACCGAAATGGGAGAGGAAAGATTAGCAAAACAAACGTTCTCTGCCAGATTGGTAGAAAAAAAGACCCAGAGGAAGACCAAAATGTAGGTGGATTGATACAGAAAAAATGTGCCTTAGAAGATAAAAATATAAGATCTCATAATGTCGGAATCTTGAGAGGTAAAAGATTAATTTGGAGGAAAATTGTTGATCAGAAGTTGGTGATGGTGTGACCTTTTCATGTAGCACTATTATAATATTCTATACATGCCGTGTGGGTACATATCAGGAATTTGATGCTGATGATAATTTTATAATTAGGTTTTGGATTCCTACTTCTATATTTTCTAACAAAAAAAAAAAAATGGCTTAAATTTCTATGTAAGTAACATTCATAAACGAATGTCAATAAACATTGCAAGTCATATCAAAACACAATGGAAACTCGCTATAATATACGGAGAATTTCGCTACAAATAATGTGTGAAGTCGTAATTTTGACATTGATTCACACTTTCTTTTAAGCCCTTATGAACACTGCCTCACGATGTGAAAAAATAAATATAATAAATAAACACTCTTAAAGTGCGCGTGTCAACTCACTTTTCAAGGTAGAGTACACTTTACGAACGGCCGAGGATAGACTTTGCATTACCTAAAAAGAATTATGTGTTCTATATAATCCAGAAACACCTTGAAACAAAAAATATTAGGATATGTATTTCATATTTTCCATAAATTATATTTCATGCCCTCCTATAATTCATATCCTGATCATCCTGAATTACGACAACGTACAAATCAACTTTAAGCAAAATCTACTGAACTAATTGCTACCAGAGTTCCTTTAAATGTTGCTTACCTGTCAACATACAGAGCTTTACGGCGAAAACAATAATCAGCCACATTGTCTCTGCACGTGGAACAGCATGCACGTTAACTTCGGTATTGGTCCATGTGCGTGTTATATAGTCGACATCATAGTCCAATAACAGAGCTTGGCCAATAGGTCGCCGACAACAGCAACAGATAGCTCTTCGAAACTTCACGATCTTTGTTGTTTTTTGTTGTGCTCCATGCATCGTGAATGACACTATATTGTGAATATTTTACTTTATTTAAAGTGGTTCGAGTGTAACAAATCTACAAGTATTTCTTTTTCTCTTTTAAGAATACAATTCGTATTTAAATTACATATAATGTATTGTGTTATTTATTATATTATTTCTGAATGGCAATTTAACCTATTAAAATACACACTTAATTTTTTCAATGAGTTTTATGGTATTTTTTATGTAGGAATCCGTTCTGTCTATAAGTAGGACCTCCAGCTGTACGAGATATTTGGTGGAAAACTCTCTGGTATCTGCTGCAGGCCAGCAGATACCAGAGATACCAGATACATATTTTGTTTATGTTTGTTATCTGGAAATACAGAAGCTACGCGCTTTTTTTTTTTTTTTTTTCTTCTGGTATATTCGGGCCATAGATAAAGATTTTAAGCAAACTGTTGGTTGTATTGTGGGATTACCGGCTGTGGTCAGACTGCGCATTTTTGTTAACACATGCCCCAATAGCCGCGATTACTGTAGTGGCATTATCATTATCTGCTTTGTACAATACGATATCCCTGTTGTAACGTATTTATTTTGTTTTATTTATTTAATTTTTGGAAGTGTCACTCCATTATATTTTTGAGATATATCTGAGCAGCCATTGGTCTCTAAGTATTATGAATGATATTTCAATGTGGATCAAATCTTCGATGTCTTTTGGTAATTTCTTTGTCTTCTCTATATGTTAGCAAAGATGTCAACTTTGGGGATGTTGAATGGAGATAAGGCAAAGTTAAAATCTTTGGAGGGGATGTTAACTTTAGTGTTTGTAATCTCCTGTGAAGTGATATTGATTACAACCTTGTTATGGGATACGTAGTTCTTGTGCTTTGCTTTATCAGTTAATAACAAAAAAAGATTACAAAGATGTGTAAGCTTTTTTGTGTAAGATATGTAACCCCGAAGATGTGTGCTATAATGCACACATCTTCGTAGAGATCAGTAAATAGTAAATAGATCTTAAATAGTAAACTTAGGTTTTATTCTTCCAACAATTTACATGTGGTAAATATACTGGACATTGATCTAACAATCTTCTGCGCTTGTATAAACAGGTTTAGAAGAGAATGGGAGAATTACATTATTATTACTATTACATAACGCATTCTGGAATCCAATGAGTCATCGCTAGAGAACACACCACGCCATCTACTGCCCGCTAATGGTATTTTTGCAGGTGTGTTTGTGTTCTCTGGCCGATTTGTTTGAAAAACTACGGTTTATGGGAGAAAGAGCGAAAATTGAATAATTTTTTTAAAATAACGGTTGGCTTTAAAATTGCTGATATGACCTGATGCTTTTCGATTAGATATTTGGTAGCCTACTGCCCTCTCGTATCCAGATGTATTCAAGACTCTTTTCCCTTGCGAAACACGCACTGTGGGGAAGGAACTTGAACCTGGTGAATAAGGCTGTGTGAAAATAGATTCTTGCCCAAAAATTTATCAGCCAGATTCTTGGTTAAGCGGTTAAGAAAGTACATGGTTTCTACAACTATGACAAGGTGTTATGCCACGAGGACTTGAAGAATGAATGTCCGAAGACCTTCTGTGAGGAGATTTCTGATGAACTCACGAAATCATCGGAACGAGATTTCGTAGACAGTCCAACTCAACACTCGTATTTTAATAAATGGAATTCGCTTCTTATTTCTCGAACTACGTTGACTGGTATTACAAGAAAGAAGAAAGGAAGGTCTTATTCCAGTTATTTCAGAATACGGAAAAGCCTCTGCAGTTTGGATACTGGCGATGCCCTTTCGTTGAAAACACCTAGGTTCGAATTTCGTCCGGGACCAGAAAAGCTGAATTAGAGTTTTTCATCTGAAGATGAGGTTAGCATCTCAAATGGAGGTAGGAGGTGTGTGTGTGTAGGGGGGGGGGGGTTTCTTCCTTACTCTCAGATTTTTCGTCACACAAAATACGCAAACACGCAGTGCACAGACAATAAACTGACTTCATATCCTTAAGTGCTTTGGCTGCACTTGAAAAATAACCACACTCGCAAGGTTTCATTTCGATGTGTGTCCGCCCGGTTAGCCTAGTGGCTGTTCGCTTCGCAACCATATGACTGGGGAAGGAGTGTCTCAGGTTCGATTCCCGTTGAAGACATGAGTTGATCCCCCATGAGGGGGATCAACTCGCCCTAATAGGGACGGGGGAGAAAAAGGGAGGAAACTCCATATGAATAAATAAATAAATTTCGATATGTGTGTGTGTGTGCAAAAAAAAAAAAATAAATGTAGACGAAAAATGAGACTTTCTTGGAAAACCACTCCAGCTTCGTTTCTGATTGGCAAACTGATCTCTAGCGGAATAGATCCAACAGACCTCCTAGATCGGATTTGAACTCAAGAATTTCAGTTCAAAAGTTATTGTCTCTGCCAACTGTACATTAACCTACGTTGAGCTGCAGTTACAGATACTGCTTTTAAGAGTAGACTCCGCTAATTGTTAGGAAATAGACAATTATTGGTAACACAAGATTACTGTAGACAATCCGGTGTTGATCTCCTCCATAACCAATATTTGAATTCTTTCCAAAGATGTTTTATGAACACCCAAAGGTGTCATTAGCAGATCAATTTTCTTAATATATAGTTAAGGTGGGGGTGGAGCCTGTGTAGCTCAGCGGATGTGGCGTTTGCACACCACGACGCTTGACCACACGAAGAAAGACCTTAGTTTCGAGCCTAGTCGGCGACTAGAGGAAATTTTTCTAAGCTTTTTTTTAATCGGGTTTTTCGTCCCGTAAACTCAAGAAAATCGACCGTAGAACCCACACTATTTCAGACATTAAATATATTGTGTTAGGGTTAGGGACCACGAGATGGCGGCACTTGTTAAGCCATTCTCTTCACTGCGTGTCGCTTAATTAGTGACAGCCTTGGGCCAGCTATCTCTGATAGGGTACCAGCAGAGACTGATCTGCCTACTCAGTCTCCAAAAGTTAGATAGGGCTAAAACGGCCTCGCCTACTCCCCGTTTACCGGAATAAAAAAGGTTTCAGCTGATATTTTTTTATAGTTAAGGAAGCGAGATAGAGAGAGATGGGAAAGCATATTGTTCGCGTAATCTTTCTGTGAATATGCCGTATTATTTCTGAGCTAAGAAAGTTGAGAAACACTTTTTTAGTAGTTAGACTGGAAAATAAGGCAATGTCTTTTGACAGGTTGGTGTTGAATAAGGAAACGGGCAAGATCATTAGTAAATGACCAATGTCAACCTGTCTAGAGACTGCGAATGTATGTAAATAGCGGAAATGGTATGGTTTGCGTTGGTCATTTTAATGTGCAATGTATATATTTAAAAAGAAATAAAATATTGCACAGGAGAGATTTTTTTTCTGGACTTGCTGAGATCCTTGCATACTTTCTTCACTTAAATATTGTATCACCTTGGAAGACTAAGTCGCCAATACATGTTATTCTACCAGAACTATCTTGAGTCAAGATATTATTATTGCCAAACATTTATTTTATTAATTAATGAAAATCCGAATCTTAAAAATAAATACAGCCCCTGTCTGTTCCAAATTAACTTTTTCTTTATTTTTTTATTCATAAGCTTAGTTCGAAGTTAGTTCACAAATTGTGTGAAGGTTCGCACTTTTACGATTTTGCTTTATGGAGAACTATATTACGTAATGTGTATTCTTTATAACGTGATCTGTAGTTCTTTGCACTCACTTTCTTGGTTTCCCCGAATCACTCATTACAAATTGAAATAAACTGCTGTTATGAAATAAACTGTTATATACAGGGTGTTCGGGATAAATTTGACAGTTTCGTAAGGAAAAAGAAAATCTTCTTTGTATGTATTAAATTTAATGAATTGACAAAAAAACATTACAGGCAGAGTTAATTACAAAACTATCAACAAGATTTACTCAAAATAACCACCATTAGCATCGATCACAGCTTCAATTCTGCTTCGGAACCTCGAACAAGCTGATGCTACAGTCTCCCTGGGAAGGGCCGCAAAAACTGTTTTAATTTTATCCATTAACTGGGCTTTTGTATTACTGGAAGTGCGATTGGTGTCTTTTTCAACTGCGCCCCATACAAAATAATCCATGGGGTTAAGGTCTGGGGAGTTTGGAGGCCAAACATTTGGACTGGTGAAGTCGTAGAAATTTTCAGACAACCATTTTTGACTTTTCCCAGAGGTGTGGCAAGGGGCCGAATCCTGCTGCCATACATACGGCCTACCATTGGCTACCCTTGTTATCCAGGGCTTGACTACAGTTAGCAACTCCACGAACAAAGCCCGAATTCCAATGCCAGGGTTCTTCAACACCTGTTCCTGCAGATTTGCGAGGAATTCTGCTGTACGAACGCAATCAGATCGTCTGCTAGGGATCTTTCTTCTTGCTACATCCTCGTAGTCACCATTGCAAGTCTCTAGTTCATGCCTGATTGTTTTTACTGTATTCAGGGAGCATTGGGCAGCAGTCGTAATATCCTTATTTTGATGGCGGGCACGAATCATCATGATACAAGTTATTCTCTTCCATGATTCAGGTGGGTTCCAGCTATCCATCCTTTCTGACATCTTGTATATGAATGAAGAAGGGTCCAAACTTTTAAATGAAGAGAAGTGTGTGTTAATACATGTAACTTACGGAAAAATATAATTAATTATAAATATGTCAAATTTATCCCGAACACCCTGTATATATATTTATTTCCTGCTATTTTAGATATTATGCAGCAGTTTTGAAATAGCGATACTTTCCCTATAGTTTATCATTCAAAATATGTATAAAGTGCTAAAGACAACCCACAAGAATTCTATCGATATGCTGCAAGTAAAAGAAAGAATGAATATGAAAGAATAACTCTTCTAAATCCAGATGGTGTGAGGGTTACAGATGCAGAAGAGGTTGTTCAGTTAATGAGTGCCCATTTCGTTAAAAGCTATCAACCTAGTGAACGCAACATTGAGCTCACTGTTACCTCTTCACTAGATGAAGAAACGCAGGTGAGTGAAGCCGAGATATCAGAGCTTTTGAACTGTTTTAAACTGAATAAGAATTCAGCAATAGGGACTAATGGAATATCAGCACGTCTGCTAAAAGAGTGGTCAGCTGAACTGGCCATTCCTTTAACCAGGATGTTTAATATGAGTCTCAGAACAGGGAAGATTCCACAGGAATGGAAGGAATGTATGGTAATTCCATTGCACAAGGGTGGTGCAAAGATCGATGTATCCAACTATCGACCAATTAGTATCTCAGGACTGGTGGTGCAGATTTTTGAAAAATTGGTTAGCGCCCACATTCATAAATGGGTTGACAGCGAATCTCTACTTTGCAATGAACAACATGGATTTACTAAGGGAAGGTCATGTTTTAGTAACATGCTCATATTTTATAACAATGTTACCATTGAACTAGACACGGGGAATGGATACACCATGATACTTTTGGATTTTTCTAAGGCTTTTCACAGAATACAGCATGGCAGGCTCTTGCATAAATTGGAGAAAATGGGTTCAGGTTATACAACATTAGCATGGATAAGAGGATTGCTGACTGATAGATATCAAAAAGTGGTATACGGGTGATCTGAGTCTGTAAGGTTTAATGATCAGTGCTTGATTCACTGTTATTCAATCTGTACATTAATGATATTGTGAAGGATTTGACAAGCGACATACAGTTATTTGCTGATGATGCAAAGATAAGCAGAGTAATCAGGAATGCTGCTGATATGCAATCTTTGCAGAATGGTTTGAATAGGCTGCACTTGTGGGCATGGGAAAATGGGTGTCAGTTCAATGTCAGTAAATATAAAGTCATTCACTTCGGCACGATTAGATATCTATTGTCGTATTATATCGGTGGGATTAGGCTAGAAGAAACTGATGAAGCTAGGGATCTTGGAGTTTGTTAGTAGATAGGAACTTGAAGTTTACGGACCATGTGGCAAATATTGCAAATACGACTCAAAAGATAATTGCAATACTGAAATGAAATAAGGATGTAATTTTGCCTCTTTACAAGGCCTTGATAAGTCCTCACTTGGACTATTGTGCGCAGGTCTGGTCTCCTGGTTTCCGTTGTGATTCTGATATATTGGAGAGAGAGTACAAAGGAGAGTGTTAAAAATTATATCAAGATTGTGGAATACTGATTATGAAGACAGACTGAGAATTTGACTGCGGATACTAGCAAACAGGAGAAAGAGGGGTGATATGATTGAGACTTACAAACTTCTGAAAGGGTCATACAGGATTTCAATTGATGGAATTTTTCAATTTATGGAGGGCAGGGAAAGGACGGGAGGGCATCCTTGGAAGCTCAGAATGAAGACCGCCAAGAAGGGTGTGCGAACTAGCTTTTTCTCTCAGAGGGTAGTGCGTGATTGGAATGGCTTGCCATTGGATGTTGTGAGTGCAAGCAGTGTGAATGAATTCAAGAAGTATTATAGCTGTTGTGTGCAGTATGTGGCCTCCCTCGATGAGTCTCTGACTGCCTGGAGGTCTATCTTAATAATAATAATAATAATAATAATAATAATAATAATAATAATAATAATAATAATAATAATAATAATAATAATAATAATAATAAAGTACATGCGTCAAAAGGGAAATTTCATTTCCAAATTTCTCATAATAGATTTAAAATTGATTTCTCCTTTGAAAGCTAACAATCCCCATCGCCCACCCCCCAGAAAAAACTATCACACACACACACACACACACACACACACACACACACACACACACACACACACACACACACACACACACACACACACACACACACACACACACACACACACACACACACACACACACACACACACACACACACACACACAAATAACTCTTGGAATGTATTGATGCGTCGCTGAACTGGAAGCCTGAGCGAATATATTGTGTTTAATTAAGTTTGTATGGTATTTTATATGGTATTTTGAGTGCGTGTACCTTGTTCATAGTATGTCCTTAGAGCTCTTTTCAGGCTATTGTAGTTTGTAAGGTTTCTGTATTCAAAAGGTAATTTGTTTATCATGTCTGGGATGTAGAAGTTTCGCGTGGCCTTTCCGTAGTGATTATTGTATTTATATGTGACATAATTAGTTGTCTGAAGTATTGTTATACGGCATGTATGTATGACTTCCTGTAGTTGGCATCGAAATAATGTTTTAGCAAAGCTGCATAGTGACATAAATGTCTTGCTGTCAGTATTTTGTGTTCTAACATTGCAGTGTATATATAAAGTCGTTATTTGTACTGTAACAACATTAATCTATTTAGTTTTTAGGCTGCACAGAAAGCATACATTGTTATAGCGTATCTTAGTATATTTTGGCATAGTGCTTTGTATATTAGTATTTTTAGGCGTATGGGAACTATGTCTTTTAACCTGTAGAGTTTGCCAATTATTGTTCGGAGTTTTTTGCTTAGATGATTTATGTGGCTATTCCAGTTTATATCTGCATCGAGGTAAATAATAATAATAATAATAATAATAATAATAATAATAATAATAATAATAATAATAATAATAATAATAATAATAATTCCCCCGAAGGAACAAGGCTTTGTCGTGGCGGAGGGGCTTGCGTGCTTCAGTGATGTTGAGATCTATTCTGGCGGTTGCATAGCTGCTAACAGGGCCACCCTTGTCAGGCAGGTCTCAAATGAGGAGCCAGACTAACAGTGTTCCATCCCCCATCTTAATGGTGAAAAGGAAGAAGAGATCCATACCGGATCAGTCGACGCCCGGGTCATCAAGGACTGCGTCAGATGTTGGGGCATCAGGCGACAAGTGGGCTACAGGACCCAGCTCTCCTTGCTGGGCAATCAGGACAGGAAGTTGAAAAGCGAATGGAAGAAACCAAACGTAAAAAATGGACTGTAGAAGAAAATAGAGAAATTATGAAATGTTTTTACAGATCAACACCAGAAAAACGAGGTTTCAGAAAGCGTATGCATTTAATTTGGAAACAAAAATTCCCAGAGTCTTCAATAACAGAACAAAGCCTTATGTAGCAAAAGAATTTCATTTTCCGTAACAAAATATTTACTGACTTGAGCTGCAAGAGTTACGTAATAAACCTACAACTACAGTAACAGAAAATCATCAGGAGGTAGCTATATCAAACGTTGGAATTCAACTCGGTAGACATCAAGCTGACGACATACCTCAGAATGTTTTGACAGAAGGGCAGTGTAAAATGAAGTCAGGGATATTGGAACATATGAACTCCATAAACGACTGTATAAGACGACCACCATTAAAAGATTTACAACAATCTAAGCTAAAACAGCTCCTCTTAGACGCAAATGCTGTAATTGAAACCATCACAACCAACAGTATAAAGGAAACAAATCAGCTCCTATACAGCACAACCTATATCATTTCAGTGAAGCTTGGTTGCAAACCGAAAGAGCAAAAGCCGAGGATGAAACAATCTGCACCATGGAAAATCTGGTTAGAACGAAAGGTCAACAGGTTTCGAACTGATCTAAGCAACTTAGAGAGTTTTAAAGAAGGACGGTTGAAAAATAATAACATCAAAAACAAACTAATTAACACATATAATTTGGCAAACAAAACAATTGCTGAAGTTACCGAAGAGCTAAAACAAAGAATTACAGCGATTGCACAGAAAATTAAAAGATAGGAAGCAAGAATAAACCAATATGTACAAAATATGCAATTTCGACAGAACCAATCAGTTCTTCCAGTCTCTCCAGAGAAATACAAATGCAAACCATCATTCACCGGGAAAAGAGGAAACACTCAAATTGTGGAAGTCAATCTGGAATAATCCTATTGAACACAATAAAGATGCTTCATGGATTAATGAAATAAAAACAGAAATGAAACAAAAACAAATGCAAAATGTCATTATCACTAAAGAAATGGCCAGTACTCAAGCTAGAAAATTAAAAAACTGGAGTGCACCTGGCAAAGACGAACTGCATGTATTTTGGTTAAAACATCTAACCAGTCTACATGATCGAATGGCAGAACAATTTAATTATTTGTTGCAGTTCGACTCAGTGGAAGACTGGATAATATCTGGGCGCACTTTTCCCTTCATGAATAAGGATAAGGATGCAGACTAAAGTAACTATCGTCCAATAACATGCCTACCAACTATTTTAAGCTGTTCACTGCAATCATGGCAAGTTCCATATACCACTACTTATCAGATAATCAGATTTATCCGATTGAACAAAGAGGCAATTTTCAAAAATCCAGAGGAACAAAAGACCAGATCCTTATTAATAAAATGAATCTCAGAAACTCAAAAAGACGAAAAAACTAATTTAAACATGGCATGGATAGATTACAAGAAAGCATTCGATTCCCTCCCACACTCCTGGATCCTAAAATCACTAAAACTATTTGGAATTAGCAAAAACATATGTTCGTTTCTGGATACTGCTATGAAATCATGGAAAACAACATTAATAATAAATAATGAAGGATTTGGAGATATCAGCATTAAACGTGGAATTTTCCAAGGTGTCACCATTGCTCTTCGACATTTCTTTGATACCTTTGTCTATGATTCTGAAGAAAACAAAACTTGGATATGAAATTCCTAAATGTAATATTAAAATTTCCCATCTGTTGTATATGGATGACTTGAAGCTATATGGAAAATCGGCCCAGCAAATAGATTCTTTATTGAACATAGTTCGTTTTCAGTCAGGACATCAAGATGGAATTTAGTTTAGATAAATGCGCAATTTTATCTATTAAACGAGAAAAAATTAATGACACTAGCAATTTTAATTTTGATCAAGAGAAATATATAAAAGCAGTTTCAGCTGACGGATACTATAAATACTTAGGAATATTAGAAGCCAATGATTAGAAGCCACTCGAATGTTAAACAACAGGCAGCATCAGAATACATCAAAAGAGTTAGAAATATTCTGAAAACAAAACTAAATGGATTAAACACAATTAGAGCAATGAATTCTTGGGCTATACCAGTGATCCGATACATAGCTGGCATAATAATTTGGACAAAAGAAGACCTGGACAAACGAGACCACAAAACTAGAAAACTAATGACTATGCATCGTGCATTACATCCACGAATTGATGTTGACCGGTTGTACCTACCAAGGAGAATAGGTGGATGGGGTCTGCTGCAAATGAGACAGACTGTGGAAGAAGAAGAAATTAGCTTGAAAAGTTACATTGACAATAACTCTGAGCCAATGCTTCAAGCAATTACACAAGAGGGCCTTTTAAAAGCAACAGGAAACAAATCCGATTACAAAAAGGAACAACAAAATATCCTATATGTGCGCTGGAAAAATAAACCCTTACATGGCCAATTTCTTCGAGATACTGAGGACAAAATTGACGTGAACAAGACATGGCACTGGCTTCAACACGGATACATTAAAAAAGGAACAGAAGGATTTATTCCAGCAGCTCAAGAACAGGCATTAAACTAATGCAATCAAAGCAAACATTTTCAACATCAATAATAACAGCAAATGCATATTATGCGATCAGAAAGATGAGACTGTAGAACATCTAATCAGTGCCTGCAGCAAAATAGCTCAAACTGACTATAAATACCGCCATAATCAAGTGGCCAAAATAGTTCATTGGCATGTATGCAAAAAAATATGGCTTTCCTACTTCTGATAACTGGTGGCAGCATAAAATAGAGACAGTACTGGAAAACGAAACAGCCAAAATTCTATGGGACTTTAGAATACAAACTGATCGGCATTTGGAACACAATAGACCTGACATCACAATTATCGAACATCGACAGGTTTGGATTATCGATATTGCAGTACCCAGTGATAACAACATCAACAACAAAGAACTGGAAAAAAATGACTAAATATCGAGATCTGGCAATCTAAGTTGGCCGACTGTGGCTTAAACACACCGCAGTCATCCCAATAGTTATCGGTGTACTTGGTGCAACTTCAAAGAAGCTGTCCAACTATTTACAGCAATTACAAATCAATGAAATGACCCCCATATGACATACAAAAAACAGCATTACTTGGAACAGTCCATATTTTACGACGCTACCTGACGGACTATTCTTAGATTCTTGGATAGAATCTGAATTGTTCTGAATCACCAGTCATATTATTATTTATATGATATCTTGTTTTGACTGTATCAATTATGTGAATAAAATAATAATAATAAACAGCGCTCTTAATTGCTCAAGGTTTCATAAAAACGTCCACTCTCGAAATGCATTGGTTTACAGAATGGATGCCTGAACACGCCGATGTTTTGTGATTTTATTACTGAAAAACAATTCAGTCTCACCATGAAGTATTTACATTTTCAGAATATTGTGGAATCTGATCAGGTAACACATCCTTGCCCACTCCTCAACAAAATTTATGATTTTCTGAAAAACTCGTCAGAAATTTAGATCACTATACATTCCTGAAAGAGTCGTGAGTATTGATGAACGTCTTATGTCATTCAAAGGCAGATTGAAATGTAAGCAGTATATTCTCCAAAAAAAAAAGCAAAGGGTAAATTTATGCTTTGCGAAGCGAAGCGCAAAGCGGATAACTTCGGGATTGCAAATCTTATACGGAAAAGCAGACTGTATTCGAGCATGATAATTATTCGGATCTTACTTTGTCGATGCGTGTAGTAATGGAGTCATTAGACCACTTACTGGGGAAAGGTTACTGAGTTACAATGTGTCCTGAACTGGCTAATTTGCTTTTACAGCAACATACAGATATTTGCTATACCGTTAATGCAAAAAAGGCTAGACAAGCCTCCAGATCTGATATCAGGCAAACTGCCAAAGGGGCAAATCCAAGCTGTGGATATCCATTTGTCACTTTTTTTTGCATAGAACTCATTAGTACGATAATGTTAATGGAGTGGATTATGCCAACAAAAGGGATAAATAATTAATTATATAAAAAAATTAGCTAATGCCTTTTATTCCCGTATAGGGAGTAGACGAGATTGTTTTAGCCCTATCTAACTTTTGGATACTGAGTGGGGAGTTCAATCTCCACTGGTATCAGTCAGAGATAGCTTGCCCAAAACTATCACTAATTAAACGGCATGCAGTGAAGAGACGGCTCAACAAGCGCCGCCATCTCGTGTTGCCTAATCCTAAAACAATATATTTAATGCCTGAAATAGTGTGGATTCTACGGTCGATTTTCTTGAGTTTACCGGACGATAAACCCGAGTTACCTGGAGAAAAAATCTGCTTGCCTGTGCCAGAGATTGACTAACTTGGGAACCGGTCGAAAAAAGGCTTAGAAAAATTTCCTCTAGTCGCCGACTAGATTCGAAACCAAGTCTTCCATCATGAGATCAACTGATGTGGTGTGCAAAGGCCACATCACATTTAAATCCTTTAATTGCAATGTCCAAATATTTAAAGAGACGGAGTAAAGCACTACGATACGATAAAAGGGAACGATAAGCACTACGAACACTACTACTGGTGCAAACTGCATATAAACAACAGTGGAACTGCGCGATGAACAGTGCTGCATTACGCTAATAGCTCGCATCTCACTATGACGTGCATATGCTTACATATCCACGTCATATGAGCGTAGCAATATGACACTGTGGCAAACACAGTGCTGCTAGTGTCCTTCGCCCTCCTAAGTGCTACAAGGTGGATTTTTATTATTTTTTATACAAAATAAGAGAATTGTATAGGATTGTTGATGATAAATTAAATATCACAAGCAAATATAAATAAATTAATAAATATATTAATTCGTAGTGTCGGCCTAGTTGGCCAAGTGGTTAGCATATCCTCTCTCCAGCCAAAAGGCTGCGGGCTCGAATCCTTCCTTGGGCATGGATGTTTGTGATCGTTGGTGGTAGTGGTAGTCGGCGATAGATGGCGTTGGTGGTAGATGATGAAGGTTGGTGGAGCAGTGAGACGAAGAATTGTAGAGTAGATGCCCTCCCTCGATGAGTTTTTGGACTCTCTGGAGGTGTGCTGTAATAATAATATTTATATATCGAGAAAAATTGGGGATGCTGCAGTTCCCTAGTGCCTATTCACGAGCCACCCATTCCTCTACTTTACCGTCTTACAGTTGAATTACTTTAAAGCTCCACGTAAGTTACTGAGGCTCATACAGTGGTTTTACCTACTAACAAAAATTGGGGATATTTTGCCTTCCGAAAGAGGCAAGCTGTCAGGCTAATGAAAGCAGAGATGACAAGCATAATACATTGTACTTCCGCCGTAATGCCAACTATAGTACGCCCACAGATACGAGACCTTTCGACATTTCTGCACATGACAAAAGAAGGAGAATCCATTCCGATAATGCGGTAATCAATCCGTATTGTGGGATGAGTGTTTATTAGTACACATCGGAAAATTAACTTCTCTTTTATGATCATTGTAGTTTTTAAAGTGGTAACTATTTTGCTTGTATAACAGTTGGAAAATTTTATGTATAAAGCACGTCGTGATTTCGCGTGTTGGTGACCAATTCGTACATCGCCTTATTTTTTTTTCTCCTCTTCAACACGAATTGACTCTTCTTGGTAGTCTGCCAACGATAGCTCTCGCTTCTGTGGTTGGACTATAATCCACTTCTGATTTGTTCCAAGACAAGCTCGTTCTGATTGACTATCCAAAGATTTTCTCATTGTTGGCTCAAGTTCTTTAATTTTACTTTTCCTCGCACCCACAAACAAACACACAGGTGCTCTCCAGTCGAAAGTTTAGATGTTCAAGTTTCCATAATCTAGACCAGGGGTTGGCAAAATGGTCTATATCGACGGTCGACCCCTGGAGGTCGATGTGGCAATCTATGGGGTCGATAAATGTCCATCAGTCAAAGGGGGGTTTAAATTTTTAATGTTCTTTAAAAATTTCTTTAAGTATTTTCTTTAAATTTCTTTAAATATTTCTTATCGAGAAGCTGTAATAAAGTTAAAGGGTGAAGGAATCATTATTTTTAAATTGAGAAGTTTATTATTCAAAACATTTATTCATTTATTTAACATGATGGGGGTCGATGAGGAATCAAGGATTCCATGAAGGTGTCAATGGTCTGAAAAGTTTCTGATCCCTGATCTAGACTACACATTAATTTGACTAAATCCCTGAGTATTTATAGAATGATTTTCATCAAGCGGATCAAATTCCATGAAGACTATGTTTTACACCAGTTGTACAGAAATTCCAATTTAATTGAAAACCTGGCAATGGAGGATCCTTCAGGGATTCTAATAGACATCATATCCATTTAGAGATCATATTATTAGGGTTTTTTTTTTGGTAGCCTATAGTCATCAGCCTTCTGCTTCACTCTTCCTGACTGAAAGAGAAGGAAAAAAAACACTCAACCTAGAGAGACGCCAGATAATGTCCAGTCACACTTCGGCACTGTGGGCGTTGATAGTGGCCAGTTAAGTTCATGACGAACTGGCAGGCCAGGCGACTTCTTGTATAGGAAGCAAGGAGGGAAAGCTCATTTCAAAGTTATACAAAAGACACTCATGTTGATATGAAATCTAATAAACTGTTTAAGTAGCGACACAATGAATTCCTTTTGACAACAGCTTTTCGCTGGAGATAAAAATATATGATATGTCGTATAAGTTCCAAATATTTTCGTTATGATTATATTACTTGTATTTTGCTTTACTCATCAACTCACCAAAATCGCCAAGTTTTGCTATGAGCATATCCTTTCCAACAAAAGCTATGGGTTCGAATTCCATGTTTGTGATTGCCTTCAGGTGGATGACTTTTTTTGTCGACTGGTGTGAAACTGCTATCACTGCAGAGAACATTTCT